>NC_067472.1:74104412-74704412 GCF_947179515.1 Apodemus sylvaticus | reverse complement strand
ATGTGCATCCTTATAGTGGGAGAGCAGGCTGGAAGGCTAGAGAGAAGACTTTGTTAGATGACCACCACTGCAACTTTGATCCTGTTGAAGATGGAGTAGATGCAGAAGCTCCTTGTGTGTGTGTGTGTGTGTGTGTGAGAGAGAGAGAGAGAGACAGAGAGACAGAGAGACAGAGAGACAGAGAGACAGAGAGACAGAGAGAAGGAGGGAGAGAGGGAGGGAGGGAGGGAGGGAGGGAGAGAGAGAGAGAGAGAGAGAGAGAGAGAGAGAGAGAGAGAGAGAGAGAGAGAGAGAGAGAGAGTTCCCATGTAGCCCTGGATGGAATTCCTATGTAGACCATGTTTTGCACAAACCTACCTGATTCTGCCCCAGTAGTGCAGGGATTACAGGTATGAGCCATCATTCCTGGACTGTGAGGAAGGAAAGTGACTAAAATATACAGGTGTTTTGTCAAGATATAACTTAAGGAGCAGCCACTGGACATGGGTGAGTCCTCAGGACAGCCCTGGGCATGAAGCGTGCCCTTCAGATGGGCTGGGCAGGTGCTTAATGAGCAGCATTAGCTAAGAGCCAGGCAGAGGCAAAGTTAAATGCAGAGGTCACAGAGAGGTCACAGAGGGTCACAGAGCAGGTCAGGTTAGAGAGGAGGGCAGTATAACCTAATGGGTGAGCCTTGGCTAGAACCAAGAGTAAAGGTGGAGAGAAACAGACATCAAATGTGAAGTCTGCATTTCAGCACACTTGTGGCTATGTATGGTGGCATCAAAGATCCAAGTGGAGGACTGAGCTCAGGGTGGTTGACAAGGATACCATGGAGGCTGATGGAGTGTGAGTCTGGAGTTCTACACTAGGACTGTCAGGGCTAAATTAGGACTGAAGAGGTGACCTTGAGAGACCCTTGTCTGGGAAGTTTCCAGAGGATATGGGGAAGAGGATACTAGGAAGATGATGTAGAAAGCATCATTTTGGCTCCTAGGGTGGAGAATGACAAGTAAGACAGTCCTGCAGGTCAGGGGAGGAGTGGGGTACACGGTGGGGCTAGGGCAGGTCATGGAAGGCACAGAGCCCAGCATGCCAAGAGAGTGGTTCCTGCTGTGTCAGTGCAGGTTTGCCTCTGAGGTTGGTAAATAGGGTGATCACTGTTAGGGCTGGGTGGAGGTCCTGTACCAAGGCTACTGGGGCATCTGGGACAGCCAGAATGCAGATGTTGTCTGTCCACAGCTGGACTGTGGCCATTCTGTATCAGCACCAGGAGGGGCCCATTTTGGTCAGGGCTCAGGGAACATTCTCTTAGGAGCTGTGCACTGCTTAGGATGGGAATCCTACCTGTCCAGCTGTCAACATGATGGGTGGTACAACCATGATTGTGGTCACAGGGAAGATGCCGGAGTCATGTGCTCAGGTAGTGCTGTTCTAGCCTCTAGCTGTTGCATGTACATTCCTAGACAACACTGTGATTGTGTGTGTGTGCACATGCATGTGTGTGCATGTTTGTGTATATGTACTCACACGACCTGTGACTGCTTACCTGCTCTGTTATGAGCCATACTTATTTGACATCAGAGGCTCTATATCACAGTTTCTGTCCATAGACGATGACATTGACTGCTGAGAAGGCCCAATGGGAAGTGTTGAAGACAGATTTTAGCTTCTGTCTTCTCAGACCTCACTGACTCCATCATTCAGTGGACAGCTCTGATGACTGGGACCAAGACCATCCTTGATCTACAGGACAGAAGAGGATGAGGCAACTGCTAGGTCTTACCCCCTAATCTAATAAAGCAATGAGTGGCCAATATGTTCTCTCTATTGGAGATTACATGAAAAACAAAAAACACCATCATGGGGATGACAAACCTTGATTCAACAAAGTAAATCCTATGAAATCGCTGCTGATTGATAATATGATGCTGGTATCCATTCAAATAAAAGGCATCCTTTAATCTACAAAAGACCCACTCAGGATTCCAGTCCATCGAGTGACGGCAAGAATATTGCTAGTCTAACCATTGGTAGGCAGATTTTTTTCCTCCTTTTTTTTTCTTTTTTTTTAATTTATTGATATATTTATTTACATTTCAAATGATTTCCCCTTTTCTGGACCCCCCACTCCCCGAAAGTCCCATCAGTCCCCTTCCCTCCCCCTGTTTTCCCACCCAACCCTTCCCACTTCCCTGTTCTGATTTTGTTCTATACTGCTTCACCGAGTCTTTCCAGAACAAGGGGCCACTCCTCCGCTCTTCTTGTACCTCATTTGATGTGTGGATTATGTTTTGGGTATTCCAGTTTTCTAGGTTAATATCCACTTATTAGTGAGTGCATACCATGATTCACTTTTTGAGTCTGGGTTACCTCACTTAGTATGATGTTCTCCAGCTCCATCCATTTGGTAGGCAGATTTTTGTAACATGTACTGTGCACATGTCACAGAAAACAGTGTGACTGAATAGATAACATCCCACCTGAGAAGGGCACTTAAAGGGACCATGGCCCTGCAAACAGCCAAATTGTGAGTGGCTTTATCTGCCCTTTTGGAATAATTTCTGGAAGATGATGTCGTTCTAGTTGGAGGCACTTTCTCAGAATCATTTTAGAGATGGCAGAAGAGTATATTAAGAGGTTCTGTTTGAACTACAGAAATATCCAAATGATTTTTGGATACTCTGTGTCTACATTGGGACTGCTGGTGAAATGGATAGTATTTTGGATGGAATAGAAACAGAGATGGAGAGTGAGGCCAAAAGATGCTCATGGTGACATCTCAGGAGCAAGTTAGCAAAGGATCATTGCCAGATCCCACAGTGAATTACAGCATTTCTAGTGACGAAAGGTCTTTAGCATGGGAGAGTGTAGGTCCTGCATCTGGGTTCCACAAGTGAGGACCAACATCCAATTAATACTCCCATTCTCATTTTGCAGATATGTCCGAGGGAAGTTGCCTCTTTTGCTCGTTGCAGCCACTTTCTCAGGACTGTTTTTGTGATGGAAAACATTTCCAATGAGAGCTCTTGTTTTAACTTCAGAGATATTCCAAATGACTTTTAGATTCAAATATCATGAGGGTATTTCCCATCATGTTTCTACATTGGGGCCATTGGTGAACTACATAGTGTTTTGGATAGAATAGAAGCAGAGATGAAGGAGATTGAGATCAAAAGATGCTCATGGTGACATCTCAGTGGCAAGTTAAAGAACCATCAGTGTCATATTCCATAGGAGACTTACAGCATTTCTAATGATGAAAGGTCTTTAGCAAGGAAATTGCAGCTCCTGCTTTTGGGTTCCTCAAGTGAGGAGCAAAATCCAATAAATTCTTCCTTTCCCATTTTGCAGATATGTCCTATACACCTGAACAAAACACAGAAGGTAAATTGTGCTTTACCCTTATTGTCCCCAGACCTCCCAGGCTCACCTCTGACTTAGAAAATGTACAGAAGGCAGAGCATGAAACTTCCTAAGCCTCCAGGGAAAATTTTCAGTAAGACTTCAAACCTATGTGGGCATATATGCCATGGATTATGTTCCTGAAATGCAGAGGGTAGGTAGAGTCAGCCAGAGAAGGCATCTTCAAAGGCCACAAAGGAGGTCTTATTTCTAGGGGTTCTATTGACCATTCTCATTGCCCGGAGGTCCCCATGTTTCACCCACACTGTGTCCAATCCAGGGAGCAGAGTCTCCGGCTTCAATGCCTGGAGAGGAAATCAAAACTCATTCCCCAGTGCCTATCATCCTCTGTTCAGCCATGCTAACCTTCTGCATGTGGCAACCCCACTCACTTGCTTGGTTAAACCCCACTCACTTTCTCTAGCTAAAGGATAAGCCCCACGAGAGTAAGGATCTCATGAGTGATTCCTCCAGCATCAGCAACAAGGAGCAGGATGGGGCTTTTGACGCCAAGTGTTTCCTCAAAATTACAGGGTTTGTCATGGGTTTGGTCCCCAGATAGAGGATCTAATCATCAAGAGGTGACTAGATCCTGAGGGCTCTGGCCTAGTGGATGGAATAATCCATCAATGGAGACATAATTTGAAGATAATATTGGGAGTTAGTGGCAGCTCATAAGAAAGGCCACAGTTGGAGGAGATGGGTCATTAGGAACAACTTTGAAGGGCCTATCTTGACCCTGGCATTTTCTGTTCCTGCTTCTGGCTGTCACAAGGTAAGCCTACTCATGCACCACCCACACCCATAGCTGTGATATTTGACCTTGCTTCAGACTTAGAGCTACCATCCCCCAAAGACTACAGACCAGAGTCTCTGAAACACTGAGCTAAAACAACCTTTCCTCTTCTCAGCATGTTTATGTGAAGCATTTTGTCACCAGAGTGAAAAATCTGACCAAGACAAGCAGGATACACACACAAACGGAATGAAAGGAAAGTTTATGAGAAGCCAGGTGGTGGTGGCACACACCTCTCCCCAGGACTCAAGAGGCAGTGCCAGGTGGATCTCTGTGAGTTTGAGGCCAGCCTGGTCTACAGAACAAGTTCTAGGACAGCAAGCATCACACAGTGAACCCCTTTCTTGAAAAATAAAAAAAAAAACAAGAAAGAAAAGAATAAAGAGAATTCCATGAAAAATTCCTTGTATCTGATTCACAGTAAAGGAAGCACCTGCTGCCCCTGGCTTTAGGCAACTTAAAATGTGAGCACGTTTCAGACCTAAGTGACAGGGAAACAGTGCTTAGGACAGGAGGACCTTGCTGAGGTCCCCTTTCATTTTGTTTGTTTGTTTGGTTTTTTGAGACAGGGTTTCTCTGTGTAGCCCTGGCTGTCCTGGAACTCACTCTGTAGACCAGGCTGTCCTTGAACACAGAAATCCACTTGTCTCTGTCTCCCAAGTGCTGGGATTAAAAGCGTGTAACACCACTGCCTGGAATCTGATGTGCCTTTTCAAGGGTGTATCACATCCCTCTGCATTTACCTTTTCGAAGATATGAGACTTCTCTAAAGTTTCTTCTATATGGAAGATTAGGGAGGCTCTCTCTCTGGTTACACTGAGCAATGATCAGATTTGAACCTTTGTTCCCAGGGTGAACTGTCTGGGGTTCCCCTCGAACATGGATTCCTGATCTCCCCTTATCTAGCCTAGGTAGTGCCTGTTGATAGACATGCCATTAGGTATGAGAACTCTACCAAGGGAAGGGCTTGATGTCAGAGTTATTAAGAGTCAGACCCTGGGTCCTGACAGCTCCAATAATCTAGGTATAGCCTCTTATTCCAAGTCAATTAAATAACTAATAGTAAAAAAGCAAGAAGAGGAAACTTATTCAATGTGGCCACACTGGGAAGAGGTGCAAAGATGTCCAGCAAGGGCCTTCTTCCACAAGAAGACTTCAGCTCCTAATTTGAGGGTGGGTTTAATTGGAAGGTGACAGATGTGTATAATTAAATAGTCTTGGTCATGGCGAGGCTCTTCCCTCCCTCCACTCATCACTGTTTCAGCTCCAGACTCTCCTGAAAGGTTGACTGGCAAGTGCTGACATTGTAAAGTCTCTTCCCATCCCCAGAGACAAGATCCCCTGCTGGCTGGTACCAGGTCAGAGCCTCTTTTTCCTCCCAGCTCTGGCTTTCTCGGGGAGAAAGTCTACCTACCCATGATGCTTTGTTTCAACAACCCAAGTAGACATTACTAGATCAGGCCTGTTTCCACCTCTCTTTGTTCACTTCCTCTCAGGCAAAGAGTTGGGAACCAGCTGATGCCAGGCTTCTCCAGTAGAGCAAGAAAGATTAGACAGAGCCGTCTCTGCCTTCCTCTGCTCCCATAAGACCCTCTTCCATCATGGCTGCTTCCTCAGGCTGTGATGTGATGTACCTCTGAGAAGCTGAGCAAGTAGTTCATCTACCTTAGTTTTCTCCAGTCTTTCCTCCTACTCCGAGTCAGAGCTGCAGGAGTCCAGGGGTTAGAGAGGGAGTTGCAGAAGTAAGGGTGGTGGTGAGCATGCTGATGTTTTCACCACACTGACAGAATGCACAGTACATACTTAGTGGAGGACAGAACTTAGCCATGCTTTAGTCCACAGTCCTTTGTATCATTGATTCTGGGCCTGCTGTGAGTCAGAGCATCATGGTGGGAGTACACAGAAGATGGGCTTCTTCATCTTGTACTAGAGGGGAAGTAGAGAACATGGGATATTCTGCTATACCCATAGATTGGTGCCTAGCCCAACTGTCATCAGAGAGGCTTCCTCAGAAGCTGTTAGGAGCAGATGCTGAGACCCACAGCCAAACACTAGGCAGAACCAGGGGAACCCTGCAGAGGAGGGGGAGGATGGATTGTAGGAGCCAGAAGGGTCAAGGACACCAGGAGAAAACAGCTCACAGAACCAACTAAGCAGGCCATGCAGTGGCTCACAGAGACTGAAAGGACAAACACGGACCCTGATGGGTCGGAGCTGGGTCCTCTGCATGTCCTTCATGGTTGTGTGCCTTCTTGTTCTCGTGGGACTCTCACCAGTGGGAGTGGAGGAAGGGACTGGGAGGAGTGGAGGGAGGGAAAACTTCTATCAGGAAATAATGTATGAGAGGAAAAGAAGGGAGTAGAATATTTATTGCCAGAAGATGACAATGAATGCATATTATAGTGAGTATCATTCTACAAGCCTATATAAACTAACCTAAATAGAAATAGTAAATATTTCTGAAATAAAAATGATGAGAGCTGTGGTTTTTGGTTTTTACTTTGATAGAAGTCAGACTGAAGATATCTAAGCCTAAAGTTAAAGGTCTCTGATCCCTTCCCCTTCCCTATGTGTGTGTGTGTTTGTGTGTGTGTGTGTGTGTGTGTATGTCAGAGGTCAATCTGAAGTGCTATCCTAAGGAGCAGTCTTAAGGTATAGTCCACTTTATTTGTTGTATCTGTGTGGGTGTTTTCCTGTATGTGTGCCTATGTACCGCATGTGTACCTGATGCCTGTGAAAGTCAGAAGAGCATGTCAGATCCCTTGGAACTAGAGATACATATCATTTTGAGCTGACCTGTGGGGATTGAACATAGGCCCTCTGAAAGAGTTGCCAGTGCCTTTAACCTTTGAGCCATTTCTCCAGTCCCTCCACCTTGCTTTATGAGACAGGGTCTTTCATTTTGCCTGGGGTTTCTTACCTGGGTAGGCTCGCTGGTGGGTGAGCCCCAGGGATCTGCTGTTCACTCCCACTGATTGCTGGGATTACGAGGGCAGGCAACCATGCATGGCTTTTTCACAGGAGTTTTGAGATTGAACTCAGGACCTCATGATTGCAAGCATTTTTATGATGCACTTTCTTCCCAAATCAGGCTTGTCAGGTCTCTTAAGAAGGATAGAAAACGGGGCCTTTGCAGGTGTCAGGTAGGAAAGTGAATCGTGTAATGTGGTGAGAAGGAAAACTTGGTTCCATTTACTTCCTCAACCTGGATCAAGACTTCAATGAGTCTGATACCAGGCTGTTTGCTGTCAGCATATTTAAAGCACAGTATAGTTTGAAAAAGCGTTTCCTGATATAATACAATCCATGTTGTACAAGAAAGAACAATTAGAGCAGCACTCAACTCAAGGTACATGTCTATTTTGACAAGAAGATGGGTTTTAGAGATAGGCTACCTGTGCTAGCTTGAGGACCTAAAAAAGAATCTGGCCTGGGCTCAGTCATACAGATAACATGGAGTTCATTTAGGTTATTAGCCACCTGTGGTCCAGCGTGAGGGAGATTGGAAGAGCCCCTGGCTATACAGATAATGTACAGATCATCTAGACTATTAGGTTTTTCTCATCCTGATTGTGGTAGCTTGGGGAGCCCTTGGCTGTAAGGGTCATGTATATTACTAGACACATCTGATCCCAGTTGTAGGAGCTTGATATGGCCTGGTCCAACAGATAACATAGGTTACCAGGCTATTAATCACCTCCATTTGTTATGAGAAGTATAAAAAAGTTGAACCTATGCGTTCTAGCATTTGTGCCCCTGCCCTGCTGGCCTGACTGGCCATGCACTGGAAGGCAATAGCCAGCCTGTTTTTATTGGTGGAAATTCTAACTCTGAACTCCACAATCTCTCCACTCAGCTTGCTAAGTTCTCACTGGAGAGTCACTACAACACAGACCCTGAGCTTCAAATCCCTTGAGTACCTCAGGCAAACCTATGTTTCGCTATCTTACCTTTATCTCTTGAACCCAGATGAGCACCTTTGTGAAGGAAAACACAAAACTCAGTTCAGAAACAATGGTAACTCAATTGCTGGATGCAACAAATAAAACCTAATCTTGTAAGCCTTATTAAAATTTGATTCTGCTGCTGGTGCATTCTTGTAGATCTGCCATGCTAATGGGAAACTCTAGCAGCTACATCTTAACCCTGTGCTGTCCAGATTCCAAAAGGACTAACTCTCTCCTGCTTCCCTTCCCCTCCTGTCCAACCTGGAAGTCCTGCCTCCTCACCCAGTGATTGGCTCCTTTATTCACCAGGGGATTGGTTCACAAGAACAACACCAGGCCCATCCACAACATCCATTTCCCAGACTTCTTCTTTTTTTTTTTTTTTTTTTTTTGTATTTTTCCCATTCCTTTCTTCCTCTTTCTCTTGACCCCTCCCCAATCTCTCTGGACCCTGCTTTCCATGGCCCATGTGTTTTTATGTCTCATTTTGGATGGTTGTGAACCACCATGAGGTTGCTGGGATTTGAACTCATGACCTCTGAAAGAGCAGTTAGTACTCTTAAATGCTAAGCCATCCCACCAACCTATTTTCCATATTTTTGGAAAAACACATTATTCATCCTTCCCTTTAAAAGAACAATCCTGGGAGCTTAACATTCTTGGGCTCTCTGGAGACTGGTGTAACTGAAACTTCCTCTGATCTTGAACTCCAAGGGATCGATCTGTCTTTGTCTTTCCGAGATCAGACGAGATCGGGCGCGTTCAGGGTGGTCTGGCCGTAGATTGTCTCTGTCTTTCAAGTGCTGTAATTAAAGGTGTGCCCCACCACTGCCCAACTATCCCAGTGTATTTGAACCTCAGTGTATTGTTTTTCTTCTTCTATGGCACATGTAATTGAAATGGTGAGGTATGATTTTTAACTCTGCCTGGCTTCTTGGGTGAGAGAGAGACAGAGAGGAGGAGAGAAACATAGACACACATTTATATGATCTCTCTTATATATAAGTGTATATATATATATATATACACATATATATATATGTATATATATAAAACATGTGTGTGTGTGTGTGTGTAATGGAGTATAACTCAACCTTAAAGAAAGAGCATGGCCCTAGCATTTGTCACATGGTAGATGGGACTTTGGAATGTAGCATTATAAGTGAAATAAACGAGGCACAGCACCTCAGGTTTAAATGTCTTGAAACAGGTAGATTTCACCATCTAGGAAAGCTCAAAATTATATCTTAAGCAGAAGACTGAAGGAAATATAAATTATCTTCCTAATGAGTTCTTTCTTGCTCAGAGATGCAAATTCTGTGATGAAGAGAGTCATGGTGTGAGCTTTGCCCAGTGCCCTAAGGGAGGATCTAAAAGCACTTCCCTGATAATGTGATGTGATGAGGGACAGCTGCAATGCTCTGGACATATCCCAGAGGGAAGGAAAAGCAGAGTGGGAGCCACGCAGGATGACTGTGAAAGAGCGACTTCATAGACAAGAATGGTGCCCGCCCGGTGCTCACGGCACCTGAAACTGCTGCCAGCTCACCTGTGCTCCTTCTGAGGGTTTATTTTTGGCTTTTAAATGAAAGTATTTCTGCAAATAACATTTTTAAAAATTTATTTCTTTCACTCTCTTTTTTAAATTTTTAAAAAATTCTTTAATGTTTTTTTCCAGTCCAGACTTTATATCCCACTCCCAGTTCATCCTCTGACTGTTCCACAGCCCACACCTCCCCTGCCCACAGAACCCATGTCTGCAAGAGGACGTCCCCACCCCCACGCCACCAGACCTCCCCACTCCATGGGGCCCCAGGTCTCTAGAGAGTTAGGTACATCTTCTCTGACTGAGTCCAGACCTGGTAGTCTTCTGCTGTATGTGTGTTGGGGACCACATATTAGCAGGTGTATGCTCCTGGGTTGGTGGCTCAGTGTCTGAGAGATCCTAGGGGTTCAGGTTAGTTAAGAGTCCTGGTCTTCCTATAGGGTTGCACTCCTAAGCTTCTTCCAGATTTTCTCTAATTCAACCCCAGGGGTCACCAGCTTCTGTCTATTGGTTGGGTATAAATATCTGCATCAGACTCTTTCAGCTGTTTTATAGGGCCTCTCAGAGGGCAATCATGATAGGCCCCTGTCTGGAAACACACCATAGCACCAGTATTAGTTCCAGGTCTTGGGCCTTCCCCCTGAGGTGGGTCCCAATTTGGGCCTGTCACTGGACCTCCTTTTTCTCAGATTCTTCTCCACTTTTGTCCCCAAAGTTCTTTCAGACAGGAACAATTCTGGGTCAGAGTTTTTGACTGTGGGGTGGCAACCCCATCTCTCCAGTTGGTGCCCTGCCTTTCTGCTGGAGGTGGACTGTACAAGTTCCCTCTCTCCACTGTAGGGCATTTTATCTCAGGTCTCTCCAACCCTTGCAAATGATATTTTAAAATAATCATTTTTCTATTTCTATGTGTGTAGGCAATTTCAGTCACCATATCATAAATCATTGACTGTGATCGATCAAACACCTGTTCCTCAAGAGAACTTTGACTTGAGTGACTTCTGTTTCTTAGCGTCAGAGGTCCTTCAAGTCTAGAGTATGCATCATGTTTTTAGTGGCCATTCTTATGTAGGGCCCTTAAAATATCCAGGTTGTCAGTTACTTTCCAGTACACCAGTGAGGGTTTCGTTTTGTTTTGTTTTTTAACTTTTTCCCTTTCCACCTGAATTGTAAATACCTTCAGTCAGGAATGGTGGTCTTCCTGGAAATTGTGCAGGTCTCTGGAACAGTTAATTTACTAAATCTGTCCTCAGTAAATTAGTGTACTTCTTTTGTGCCTCCCGGGACAGAGTTGCTTTCATTTTGTATGTAATAGGTGCAGTAAAAACCAAAAAAAAACAAAAAACAAAAAAAAACAAAAAAAAACAAAACCCAAAACAACAAGAAAAGATCTTTTGAAATGACTGCTACATAATGCAGAAGGTTTTTTTTTTTTTTTTTACTGTGAATAAGAGAGACATAGAGAGAGAAGGAGAGAGAGACAGAGAGACAGAGAGAGAAAGAGAGAGACAGAGACAGAGAGAGACAGAGACAGAGACAGGGAGAGGGAGAGGGAGAGAGAGGGGGAGAGGGAGAAGGAGATCCCGAGTAGAGAGGGAAAGTAGACTAGTAGCCGTGGCCATGGCTGTTGTTAACTGAAGAAAGAACAAATCCATGGTTGACCAATTAAAGCAAGTTGTGTCTAGTACTGGCCAGGAAGATAGATACTGGGCAGGTCCATACTGAGGATTCACAGAAAATGGTACCAAATTTGTTAGTCGGGTGCTCATAAAGGCAGAACCCAGAGGCCATGGTGCTTCTCACCTCTGTCCAATCAGGGACAAGCTACATCCTGATGTACGTGCTGCCTACACACCTCCTGACTCCATGTGATCAAGCACATCCTGTGCAGTTGGGGCAAACAGCCTTGTTTACTGAAGTGAAAACACAAGACATCTTATCTTACATGAACAACAGCCCAGTATTCCAGGAAGGTGTCTGTCCTTGGACAAAAGGGCTTACAGATTAGCTTTGTCCCTCATACTGTCTGTGAGAGAAGAAAGTGGGAGGTGAAGGTAGAGACAGAAGAGAGCAAGGGCAGAACAGCAGAGAAGAGCGGGTTGTAAGGAGGCTGAGGATCCGCAGGGAAGGAAGCCCTGAGGTGGAGCAGGCCTGGAGGTGGAGGGCAGAGACAGAGGTCGGAAGGGTCAGGATGCTAGTGTGGAGGCTTTGAAATGTGTAATGGGTACTTGTGAGAAGTGATGGAGGATTCCAGACCAGTGTAGACATCTATATGTGACCACAGGGTTATGTCAGTGGGAAGCCTTTTGTCCCTTCTGCCAGAAGCGAGGCAAATGACTCCTGTTGTGGGACAAGAATCTGTTTCCACGTTCCTGAGGGATGCTGGCTTCTGTCTAACCCCTGACATCCTTCTATTGTCCAGTTTAGGCTCGTTTCTCGACATATGCACTGCCCAAGGCTTCACAATGTTTTTTTTCTTTCTTCTTACTACCTGCTTCTTAAAAATCCACCAAGGCTCTTCAGTGGTGCTGAATTAAATCCACAGTCCTCTATTAGCCGTAGGCAACACTTCATTGTAGCCCAAACAGTCTTCAGTAGTCCCCTTCTTCATGAATGACGTGCCTCAAGGCCCCAGTAGAGCCTACCAACTCCCAAGGTGGACTATGTTTTCCCTGGAATGAATACTCTAGATAGGGTTTAATTTGTAAATTAAATGCAGCAAGAATTTAACAGCAACTGGCAATAAAATAGTTTAGAGCAGGCCCCTGCGGGAGCCTTCGGGTGTCTGCTTCAGGATCTGAACAGCCTGGGCCACAGCACTCAGTCTCCAGGAAGTGCAGGAGACCTGGTATGCACCTGAGGCAGACTGGGAGTGCACAGCTTGCTCTGGTGGCACGGAGCTTAGGTTCCAGTCCTGAAGCCTCTGGAGGGAGCCCTCAGATCTCTCTGCTTCCGGATCCAGATCAGCCTGGGTGGCAACTCCACATCTTCAGGTCTTGCAAGAGGCAAGAGGGGCTTCCAGGAGGCGGACTGGGAGGAGTCAGTGTGCTCTGATGAATCCAGCAGGCCCCTGCAGGAGCCTTCAGGTGTCTGCTTCAGGATCTGAACAGCCTGGGCAACAGCACTCTGTCTCCAGGCAGTGCAGGAGGTAAGCTGTGCACCAGAGGCCACTTGGGAAGAGGCAGCTTGCACTGGGGAGTCCAGCATTGACAAGACTAACTAACACCAGTGAGAAACAAATGGCAAAAGGCAAACGCAGGAACGTCACTAAAAGAAATCAAGGCAATGTGGCAACATCTGAACACAATTCTCCTTTAACAGCATGTCCTGGATACCCCATCACACCAGTAAAACAAGATTTGGATTTAAAATCACTGGTCATGATGCTGGTACAGGAACACATGAAGGACATACTTAAAGAAATTCAGGAGAAAATGGATCAAAAGTTAGAAGCCCTTGCAAGGGAAACACAAAAATCATTGAAAGAAATTCAGGAGAATACAAAAGCCAATAAGGAGGAAACGCAAAAAACACTTAAAGAAATACAGGAGAACTTTGGTCAACAGGCTGAGGTCATGAAAGAGGAAACACAAAAATCTCTTAAAGAATTACAGGAAAGCACAAACAAGCAAGTGAAGGAGCTAAGCAAAACAATCCAGGATCTAAAATCAGAAGTAGAAACAACTAAGAAAACTCAAAGGGAGACAACGTTGGAGATAGAAAGCCTTGGGAAGAAATCAGGGGACATAGATGCAAATATCAACAACAGAATACCAGAGAGAGAAGAAAGAATCTCAGATGCTGAAGATACCATAGAAACCATGGACTCAACAGTTAAAGAAAATGCAAAATGCAAAAAGCTTGTAACCCAAAATATCCAGGAAATCCAGGACACAATGAGAAGACCAAACCTAAGGATTATAGGCATAGATGAGAGTGAAGATTTACAACTTAAAGGGCCAGGAAATATCTTCAATAACATTATGGAAGAAAACTTCCCTAACCTAAAGAGAGAGTTTCCCATGAATATACAAGAAGCCTACAGAACTCCAAACAGACTGGACCAGAACAGAAATACTTCCCTTCACATAATAATCAAAACACCAAATGTACTAAACAAAGAAAGAATATTAAAGGCAGTAAGAGAAAAAGGCCAAGTAACATATAAAGGAAGACCTATCAGAATCACAGCAGACTTTTCACCTGAGACTATGAAGGCTAGAAGGTCCTGGGCAGATCTCATGCAGACTCTAAGAGAACACAAATGCCAGCCAAAACTACTATATCCAGCAAAACTCTCAATAACCGTAGATGGAGAAACTAAGATATTTCATGACAAAACCAAAATTACCCAATATCTATCCACAAACCCAGCCCTACAAAGGATAATAGGAGGAAAACACCAATACAAGGAGGGAAACTTCACCCTGGAAAAAGCAAGATAGTAACCTTTCATCAAACCCAAAAGAAGTTAACCAATCAAATTTTAAAAATAACGTCAAAAATGACAGGAAGCAACAACCACTATTCCTTAATATCTCTTAACATCAATGGACTCAATGCCTCAATAAAAAGATATAGACTAACCGACTGGATGCATAAACAGGACCCTACTTTTTGCTGCATACAGGAAACACACCTCAGGGTCAAAGACAAACACTACCTTAGAGTAAAAGGTTGGAAGACAATTTTACAAGCAAATGGTCTCAGGAAACAAGCTGGAGTATCCATTTTAATATCAGATAAAATTGACTTTCAACCCAAAATCATCAAAAGAGACTCTGAGGGACACCTCTTGCTGGTCAAAGGAAAAATACAACAAGAAGAACTCTCAATCCTGAACATCTATGCTCCAAATGCAAGGGCACCCTCATTCATAAAAGAAACTTTATTAAAGCTCAAAGCACACATTGCACCTAACACAATAATTGTGGGTGACTTCAACACTGCACTTTCCTCAATGGACCGATCAGGAAAACAGAAACTAAACAGGGACACAATGAAACTAATCGAGGCTTTGGACCAATTAGATTTAACAGACATATATATATATATAGAACATTCTATACTAAGGGAAAAGAATATACCTTTTTCTCAGCACCTCATGGTACCTTCTCCAAAATAGACCATATAATTGGTCACAAGACAGACCTCAACAAATATAAGAAGATCGAACTAATCCCATGCCTCCTATCAGATCACTATGGAGTAAAAGTGGTCTTCAATAGCAACAAAAACAACAGAAAACCCACATACACGTGGAAAATGAACAATATTCTACTCAATGATACCTTGGTCAAGGACGAAGTAAAGAAAGAAATTAAAGACTTTTTAGAACATAATGAAAATGAAGACACAACATACCCAAATCTATGGGACACAATGAAAGCAGTGCTAAGAGGAAAACTCATAGCCCTGAGTGCCTCCAAAAAGAAAATGGGGAGAACATACACTACCAGCTTAATGACACACCTGAAAGCCCTGGAACAAAAAGAAGCTATTTCACCCAGGAGGAGTAGAAGGCAGGAAATCATCAAATTCTGGTCCAAAATCAATCAAGTAGAAACAAAGAGAACCATACAAAGAATCAACAAAACCAGGAGCTGGTTCTTTGAGAAAATCAACAAGATAGATAAACCCTTAGCCAGACTAACCAAAGGACACAGAGACAGTATCCAGATTAACAAACTTAGAAATGAAAAGGGAGATATAACAACAACAGAAACTGAGGAAATTCAAAAAATCATTAGATCCTACGACAAAAGCCTATACTCAAAACAACTGGAGAATCTGGAGGAAATGGACAGTTTCCTAGACAGATATCCGACACTAAAACTAAATCAGGATCAAATAGATCAGTTAAACAGTCCCATAACACCTGAAGAAATCAAAAGGGTCATAGAAAGTCTCCCAACCAAAAAAAGCACGGGACCAGATGGCTTCAGTGCAGAGTTCTATCAGACCTTCATAGAAGACCTAACATCAATACTCTTCAAACTATTCCACACAATAGAAACAGAAGGAACTCTACCCAACTCGTTCTATGAAGCCACAATTACACTGATACCAAAACCACACAAAGATCCAACAAAGAAAGAGAACTTCAGGCCAACTTCTCTTATGAATATTGATGCCAAAATACTTAATAAAATTCTTGCCAACCGAATCCAAGAACACATCAAAACGATCATCCACTATGATCAAGAAGGCTTCATCCCAGGGATGCAGGGATGGTTCAATATAAGGAAATCCATCAATGCTATCCACTACATAAACAAACTCAGAAAAAAAACCATATGATCATCTCATTAGATGCAGAAAAAGCATTTGACAAAATCCAGCATCCTTTCATGCTAAAAGTATTGGAAAGAACAGGAATTCAAGGCCCATACCTAAACATCGTTAAAGCAATATACAGCAAACCGGTAGCCAACATCAAACTAAATGGAGAGAAACTTGAAGCAATCCCACTAAAATCAGGGACTAGACAAGGCTGTCCTCTCTCTCCATATCTTTTCAATATAGGACTTGAAGTTCTAGCTAGAGCAATTAGACAACATAAGGAGGTCAAGGGGATACAAATTGGAAAGGAAGAAGTCAAATTATCATTATTTGCAGATGACATGATAGTCTACTTAAGTGACCCGAAAACCTCCACCAGAGAACTCTTACAGCTGATAAACAACTTCAGCAGAGTGGCTGGTTATAAAATCAACTCAAGCAAATCAGTTGCCTTCCTATACTCAAAGGATAAGCAGGCTGAGAAAGAAGTTAGGGAAATGACACCCTTCAAAATAGCCACAAACAATATAAAGTGTCTTGGTGTGACTCTAACCAAACAAGTGAAAGATCTATATGACAAGAACTTCAGGTCTCTGAAGAAGGAAATCGAAGAAGACCTCAGAAAATGGAAAAATCTGCCATGCTCGTGGATTGGCAGGATTAATATAGTTAAATGGCCATCTTGCCAAAAGCGATCTACAGATTCAGTGCAATCCCCATCAAAATCCCAACACAGTTCTTCACAGAGTTAGAAAAAGCAATTCTCAAATTCATCTGGAATAACAAGAAACCCAGGATAGCTAAAACTATTCTCAACAACAAAAGAAATTCTGGGGGAATCAGTATCCATGACTTCAAGCAATACTACAGAGCAATAGTGTTAAAAACTGCATGGTATTGGCACAGTGACAGACAAGTGGACCAATGGAATAGAATTGAAGATCCAGAAATGAATCCACACACCTATGGTCACTTGATCTTCGACAAAGGAGCCAAAAACATCCAGTGGAAAAAAGATAGCCTTTTCAACAAATGGTGCTGTTTCAATTGGAGGTCAGCATGCAGAAGAATGCTGCATTGATCCATTCTTATCTCCATGTACTAAACTTCACTCCAAGTGGATCAAGGACCTCCATGTACAACCAGACACACTGAAACTAATAGAAAAGAAACTGGGGAAGACAGTTGAGGACATGGGCACAGGGGAAAAGTTCCTGAACAGATCACCAATAGCTTATGCTTTAAGATCAAGAATTGACAAATGGAACCTTATAAAATTACAAAGTTTCTGTAAGGTAAAGGACACTGTTAAAAGGACAAAACAGCAACCATCAAATTGGGAAAGGATATTCACTAACCCCACATCTGATAGAGGGCTAATATCCAATATATACAAAGAACACAAGAAGTTAGACCCCAGGTAACCCTATTAAAAACGGGGTACAGATCTAAACAAAGAATTTTCACCTGAAGAAATTCGGATGGCCAAGAGGCACCTTAAGAAATGCTCAACATCATTAGTCATTAGGGAAATGCAGATCAAAACAACCCTGAGATTTCACCTTACACCAGTCATAATGGCTAAGGTCAAAAACTCAGGAGACAGCAGGTGTTGGCGAGGATGTGGAGAAAGAGGAACACTCCTCCACTGCTGGTGGGGCTGCAAGATGGTACAACCACTGTGGAAATCAGTCTGGAGGTTCCTCAGAAAACTGGACATGAGACTTCCAGAGGACCCTTCTATACCTCTCCTGGGCATATACCCAAAGGATTCCCCTGCATGCAACAAAGACATATGCTCCATTATGTTCATAGCAGCCTTATTTATAATAGCCAGAAGCTGGAAAGAACCCAGATTCCCCTCAAAGGAGGAATGGATACAGAAAATGTGGTATATTTACACAATGGAATACTACACAGCAATTAGAAACAATGAATTCACAAAATTTTTAGGCCAATGGTTTGATCTGGAAAATATCATCCTAAGTGAGGTAACCCAATCACAAAAGAATACGCATGGAATGCAATCTCTGATAAGTGGATATTAATTAGCCCAGAAGCCCTGAATACCCAAGGCATAAATTGCATAACAAATGACTCCTATGAAGAAGTATGGAGAGGGTCCTGATCCTGGAAAGGATTGATCTAGCATTGGAAGGGAATATAAGGACAGAGAAAAAGGAGGGAGGCGATTGGAGAAGGGATGGAGAGAAGAAGGTTTATGGGACATATGGGGAGGGGGGATCCGTGAAAGGGGAAATCATTTGGAATGTAAACAAAGAATATAGAAAATAAAAATATTAAAAGAAAGAAAGAAAGAAAGAAAAAAGTCTCCTTAAAAAAAAAAAAAGCCCAGGCCCAGATGGCTTTATCAAACAAGAAAAAAGCATATCATCATCTCATTAGATACTGAAAAACCTTTAGCTCTTACTTTCATGATTAAAAAACATCTTGGAGGGATCAGGAATACAAGGCACATACTGGATACTGGATATTGGATATTGGCATGTAGACGAATGCAAATAGATCAATATTTATCATCCTGCACAAAACTCAAGTTCAAGTGGATCAAAGACCTTATCATCAAACCAGATACACTGAACCTGATAGAAGAGAAAGTGGGGAAGAGCCCTGAACGCACTGGCACAGGAGACAACTTCCTGAAAGAATTCCAGTAGCTCATGCACTAAAATCAACAATTAATAAATGTGACCTAATGAAACTGAAAACCTTCTGTAAAGCAAAGGACACTATCAACAGAACAAAACAGCAGCTCACAGAATGGGAAAAGATCTTTACCAACCACACATCTGACAGAGGGCTGATTTCCAAAATATACAAAGAACTCAAAAAATCAGATATCAACAAACCAAATAATCCAATTAAAAATGAGGTACAGAGCTAAACAGAGAATTCCCAACAGAGGACTCTCTAAAGACCAAGAAACACTTAAAGAAATGTTCACCAACCTTAGCCATCAGGGAAATGCAAATCAAAATGACTCTGGGGTTCCATCTTACAAAATGGCTAAGATCAAAACATCAATTGACAACACATACTGGTAAGGATCTGGAGCAAGCGGAACATCCTTCATTGTTGATGAGAGCGTAAACTTGTACAACCTCTTTGGAAATCAGTTTGGTGGTTTCTTGGAAAATTGGAAATAGTTCTACCTGAAGACCCAGGTTTGCTACTCCTGGGCATATGCCCAAAAGATGCTCGATGCTTGACCGTGCCATAAGGACATTTGTTTACCTATGTCCATCAATGTCCAGCTCAACTATGTAACAGCTTTATTCACAATAGCCAGAAACTGGAAACAACCCACATGTCCCTCAACCAAAGAATGGATACAGAAAATGGGGTACACTTGCACAATGGAGTATTACCCAGATATTAAAAACATTGATATCATGAAATTTGCAGGTAAATGGATGGTACTAGAAAATATCCTGAATGAGGTAACATAGACCCAGAAAAGCAAACATGGTATGTACTCACTTATAAGTGGATATTATAAAACAGATAAAGGATAACCATGCTATAATCTACAAACCCAAAGAAACTAAATAGAAAAGGAAGGCTAAGGGGAACATGTAAATCTCACTAAGGAGGGGAAATAGAATAGACATCTTGGGTGGGTGGGGAAGGGGACTGGGTGGTTGTGAAGGGAACAGGAGGGATCCGGTGTGAGGAAGATGGAGGGAGAGAATACTGGGAGAGACAACTGGAATTGGGGGAGCATATCTCTGGAATGAGCTAGAAATCTAGGGCAATGGAAACTCTCAGGAATCCATGAGGGTGACTCTAGCATCCTAGCAATGGGGGATATGGAGCCTGAACAGGTCATCTCCTGTAACCAGGCAAGACTTCCAGTGGAGGGATTGGGACACCAAATCAGCCGCAACACTTTTGACCTGCAATTTGTCTTGCCTACAAGATGTGCTGGCTGAGCTACCATGTGAGTGCTGGGAGTTTATCTGTAAGATGGTCATAATGCTGCGCCCTAAGTCCAGCCTGCACAGGGCACATGGGACTGTTCCATGAGGTGCAGGGTGCAGGAAGGTGATAGCATTTGCTAGACTTCCCCAGCTGATGTTTGAGGTCATGCTGGATGAGCAGGGGTAGGAGGGGAACTTCTGAGTAGGACCAGAATGAGTGCAGGTTGGATGTAGGCTGCAGCAGTGTGGCGTGAGAGATGAAGGAAGTCCGAGGAGAGTGAGGTGGGCAGGAGACTGCAGGAGCTGGGGAGGAAGACACCAGCTTCCTGTGTGGAACCAGAATCAGAGGTGAGGACTCTTAGTGGTCCCTTCTGCTAGGGTGAGAAAGGCCCCGTAGTCCTTAGCCTATGAGACACAGGGCAGACTGTATCAGCCAGAGTCCCTCAGCAGAGTCCAGGCTGTTTGCCTGGGGATGGGCTAGAAGCCATGGAGATCACTTTGTGAGAGAGTGCTTCCTCCTCTTCTGCTCTGCTCTGCTCTGTTCTGCTTTGACCATGGTTGCTTCTGGAGGCTGACAGTGTCCTGTCAGAACCACCATCAAGGTGGCGGCCTTCAAGGCAGTGGAGAACATGTCCTTGTCACTCTGTGTCCACCAAGATAGGCTTGGGTCAGTCATGTATCTGCTGTGACTTACTATATGACAACATGTGTGAACACGCATAAACACATGCACACACACACACTATGTAGCTCTCTGGCCTGGGGCTGTAAGAAGGAAGCAGGAAATAAAACTGAAGTCTCTCCACTTAAGGAACTCAGTGGAGGCCATCCACTGTGGTTTGCCCCTTCACTGAATACACATAAGAATCCCATTATGGCCCTGCTGCCCTTTAGCTCAGGAACACCAATGGCACTGTTATTTTCTTTGCTTTGGCTTAGTGTTGTGAACCTGTCATTGCCCCATACACATTTAAAGTTCCCCTTTTGTTCTAAGTTCCTTGGGGTGACAGTGTGTGTTGTGTTCTTTCAAGGCCACCTGCTAAATCCACTGAGGAAGGCTGACTGAGGAAATGGTTGCAGTTGTTGAGCAAATCAGTGGATCTGAGTCACTCCCTTCAGCTCTGCAGGAGCCAGTCAGCTGGGGCAGAGCGGCCTGGTGGGGGCTTCCGGGTCCTGAGGGACACACACACCTTAGCTGATTTGGAAATACAGTGGACTCCTTGGCCTAGTGGGCAACAAATTATGAGCCCCCTTCTCTTTCTCTCTCCCTTCCTCCCTTCTTCTTTACCTGCCTTCTTCAGTCTCTCTCCCTCCTTTCTGCCCTCTCTCCTTTCCTCCCCCACTTTCCCCTCCTCTCTCTTTCTTTTTCCCTCTCCTCCTTTCGTTCTTTGTTTCTTTCTTCCTTTCTTCTTTTCTTTTTCTTTATCTCTCTTTCTTTCTCTCTTTCCTTCCTTATTTCTTTCTCTCTCTTTCTTTCTTTTCTTTCTCTTTCTTTTTTCTTTTCCTTCCTTCCTTCCTTTTTTCTTCTTTCCTTCCTTCTTTCCTTCCTTCTTTCCTTCCTTCCTTCCTTCCTTCCTTCCTTCCTTCCTTCCTTCCTTCCTTCCTTCCTTCCTTCCTTCCTTCCTTCCTTCCTTCTTTCTTTCTTTCTTTCTTTCTTTCTTTCTTTCTTTCTTTCTTTCTTTCTTTCTTTCTTTCTTTCTTTCTTTCTTTCTTTCTTTCTTTCTTCTTTCTCTCCCTTTTCCAGACATGGTTTCCATGCAGCTACAGATGTCTTTAAACTTGGTGTGTGGTTAAGACCTTGGGTTTATTTATGATCCTCCTGCCTCAAGTGCTGAGATACCGTGTATGTGCCTCCACATCTGGTTTTTGATGCTCTGGGGCTGGAAGCCAGGGCTTCACATACACCAGACAAACACTCTCCCAGTCCCAGCTCCAGCCCTGCCCCCTTTTTTAGGGATTTCCTTTTAGATGGGATCTTTGAGGTTGTTCAACAGGACCCACTCAGCTAGCAGCTTAGAATGTTTCCTTTGTCCCTAGAGAAGCTGGCACAAATGGACTCTGTACAGCTAGAGAAGCCATGGCTTGGGACAAGGAACTTCCCAGAGCCTCCTATGGCCATGGTGGGGCTCGAATCTCAGGAGAGCTCAGGACTGGGTTCCCTCATGTCTTCCTCTGAGCAGCCAGAGCAACATTTCCAACATTGCTCCCTGACCCTGTGTCACATTGTTCCTTGCCTTACCCTTCTTCTTCTGTGGGTTTCCAGACTTGGAAGGTACAACCCTCCTATCAAAGGTGAAAACAGTAAGAGCACAGGACATTCTTCCAGATCTCAGGCAAAGGAAGGCCAGTCTACTGGAAGCCCGAGGGCAGGAGGAGGGTGAATAGGGCCCAGGCATGCACTGGGAACAGCCTTAAATGAACCAACCACACAATGACCCTACCCCAATATCCCACCCATGTGAGGGAAAGGGGCACTGCCATTCAAAAGCCTTGGATAAGAAGTAAGGGACCCTGCTGTTCCAGGCTGAACATAGTCTCTGCTAGGGACAGCCATGGAGTTCAGTCTTTATGCAGAGACACTGAGGTGGCCACAGGTGTGTTTAGGAAGGTGTGGAGGTGCAGAATCAGGATACGCTGTCAGAAAGAGCCTGGCTCTAAGCTGGGATACGGTCCTTTAGAGTGTCCTTTGTCACTCATCTCTGGCCTGTTCACAGATGACGTGGATGTGCTAAACTAGAACCTGGTCCTTGTCCAGAGACCAGGCCTTGACTCTGAACCTGCATCACTATTGTGTCTTTTTGTTTAAATATCCATGTATTTCTTTTATGGAGGGGAGGGAAACTGATTTGAGCAAATCTCTCTGTTTATCAAATAGAAATTAGCATATTTGTATTGGTGTCAGAAGAGAAATTCCTTTGAACATTTGCATGTTTGTGGATTATAGTTAGAAGTAAGAAGTTCCCATGGTCTGAACCTTTGGTCTCTGACTTTCTGTTCCCCTCCTGTGACATTTCTTTCTTGAGCTTTGACTCTCAGTCATCCTACTGCACTGCAGCCTTGCCCACATTAGAAACCATAGCCTGATGGACGGATGCACATTTTGGCCTAGGCCCCTGCCTTTTTTTCTTGGCTCTAGCGTTTATATGGGGACGTCACCACACCTTCTTTTATTTCCCTTGTGCCCTGTACCCACTCCCTGCACCAGCTTCTCTGTCTCCCAGCCTCACCTGTGTTCTCTGCCACTATATTCTTAGACATTCTGTTTCCACATTCCAGACAAAAGCCCTGGAATACCAGCTACTGATTTCTCTACTCTCCCGGAAGTTGAGTGGACACGGGGCCCTTAGGTGTAGCCCAATCCTAGTTGCCACTGGATGCTTGGTAGTGCTTCAGTAGACCTTTGACTCTGGTCCTTCTCTCCTGGACAGATCTGCAGGACAATTTTCACGAGGTGGATGTAGCCTGTAAGTTGCAAAGGACTTGAGGGCAGGGCTGGTGGAGATATGTGGGCTCCGTGGAATATTGACTGTCAGTAAAGCTGCAGACTAGATGGACCATCAGGTAGAAGAGGGAGAACAGTGGACGGGACATGGCCCAGGGAACACATGCCCTCCAAATTCCCACTTTCCTTCTGAGTTCCCTATCACACAGGTGGCACCTCTAGCTGGCATCAATGACTCAAAGCCCAATTGGGGGCCATTCTGGGCTCTTGTGTTTGCCATGCACATATTTCCCCAACATAACTGCCGTCTGTAAAGTTTCCTATATTCACTGACTCCTTCTGGTGATTGGAGTTAAGGCTCTTGCCATATTTGTCTGTGTGACCCCAGATGTAAAGCAAATCTGGCACAATAACAAAGTTCTTTGTGTGTTCTTGCATGCAGATATTCTCTATGTTGAGTTAGGTCCTGAACCCATGAATGACCTGTTGAAACACATCACAAGGCCCTATGGGGCGGTCTTGGCTTTTATACTACAAGCTCTTAGCAGATACATGAAGTCCATAGCCCACTGCTTGAGAACCATGGATTCAGTGCAGAAATGCTCAGGGTAGGGTAGTTCATTTAAGAGGAAAATTGCCCTCCTTCTGTTAGAGCCCAAGACCCAACTATGTTTTGGGGTAGCCTCTGCTTAGGCTTGCAGTGAATCTTGATGGATTTTAGCCAAGCATTGCCTTGCTATGTGCCTCCTGATGCACACCATACCATTCCACTTTCCAAGAATTGTGCAGCTAAGTTTTAGAATCTAGGGTAGATCTGACTTGGGGTACACTTGATCTCATTCTGTTCTATCAATGGCTTCTATCTTTTTAGACTGTCATGGGTACTGGTGGCATGCTTGTTTCCTGCTCATTTTTCCTTTGGGTTCAGAGATCCAGGTTGAGCCTGAAGGGAAATGGGGACCCTCTAGCTGGGCATCTCACTGGACCCCAACATCAGTCCATCTTGGCCCTAAGCTTTCTGATGGAAGAAATGAGCTCACCTCTTACTTCTCTCCAAAGGCCAATGGATGCCACTGTCTAACCCAGCTGGAATCCAGCAGGAATCCTTGGATGACCTGAATAGGCTCATCTCATGCTCTGTGGCCATGCCCATGCATGCTCTGGCTTGGAGGTGTCCTCATTAATTCTCTCTTGTCCCCAATATACCTGGGACCATATGTTCATAATTTGGAGGGGCAGTTGTGAGGCCAAGCACTTAGAGATGCCTAGAACAGTTCTTTGTGCAGAAACTGCCTGAGGAGGTCCATGGCAGTTGTCCTTTATCTGGATAAGATTTGCCATTCAGGTTCCTTGTTCTTATTCTTTGCTCTGAAACAAACTATTGGGATGTATTTCGGTCTCTCATATAGACTCATTCTAAAGCCTAAATATACTTCCTTTGTCAATGATTTGGCTTCCTGATGTATCAATTTTATCTGAGCAGTATAATTTATTGTGTAGTTGAATGTATGAGGATCAAGTTTTATTTCAATGTCTGCCATGGGTGACGGTGCAATCCTTGTGAAGGAGGACCTCTCTGAAAGAGCTATCCCCAGTGTCTGAGGACACTGATTAGCACAGAAGCCAAAAATGGAATATACCTTGCCTTTGGATGAATTTAGAGACAGAATGTAAGTCCCTAAAAATGACTTCTCAGAATCCCAGTAGAATCAAGTGATAGAGACTGTGGGTTAACAGGGCAAGTAAAGGAAGCAAGGTACCCTGTGCTCTTACTCACCAGGTCAGAAAACAGTCAATTCTGCTGAGATGGCTGTTTCTTACCAGCACATTCCACCACAGAGTCTATCTTACTCATGTCAAGCAACCTTCTAGGAGTCTTCAATGGGTCTATCAGAATCCAGGAGTGCAAACTGGAGTGTCCCAAAGAGTATGGGGACATTTACATCCTCAACCCAAGGAGGAGGATTAGCATGTAAGATAGACAAAAACAAGGGGTAACTTCTGTGTCTTTCCCAAAATCTGAGCATCATACTGTGTAATGGCTGAGGATAAGAAATCAAAGCAGGGTAAGATGGCCAGGAGTGGTTCAGTGTGAGATCATGGATTTCTCAGCTGAGATGAAGATGTTGGGGGATCATCTGGTGGAAGTTGTTACGGGTGCATGGTCTGGGTGGACCAGTTTTCAAGCCTTCTACATTTAGTCAATGAGCATGGTTATTCTCAGTCCTCTGAGCCTTGGTGATGCCCACAAGAGCTAACTAGGAGGACAGCATGCCAGTATAAACCATCCTGAACCTTCCCCTTGGCACCATGTCTCTTATTTGCCCAACAGCCCACATCCTGCTTCCCAAAAGCTGCTTGGACTCTCCAAGATAAAAATCAAGGCCATGTTCAGGGAGCCACTGGGAGTCTTCGATGCTTACCTAGAAGGAAGTTTTATCACCGAAGTCAGGCCTTCTGTGTTGGGCAACAGCCAGGTTGTTCCTACCATAATCAATCCAACACACATAACCTTGTTCCCATGGATTAGCCAAACTGTTAACAAAGTTCTTCATTTCCGTCATATTGATTTACAGAGGCAATAGAAGCATACCACCAAGAGGGAACACCTCCTTCTACTCAGGAACTTATAAATGTCAAGAAATTTCTACCCAAATCAAGAGGAACCGGCACAATGGGGATCTCCACCATTATCTTTGAAATATGTCTTTTGTGGGGTCAAATCCTTTCTACAGGTATTTTGTCTCATTTATTTATAGTCATGAATTGTGCTCCTGCTAATCTCGGTCCTGGTGGATTGGTTGAAATTGATCATGGTTGTGTGACTGCTCATCTCATGGGGTTTCTTTGCTAATAATTGTAAATATTTGTAAGTTTGTAGAGGCCCGTGCTTCTCTTTTTGACCTGTGTCTGCCTGAGAGACAGAAGTGGTGATGGTGGGGAAGAAGCCAGGCATTCTGTTGGTGTTCCTAGGGAGTCGTTCAATGAAAGGAATGACTGACTGTGCTCAGAAGTCCCCAGGCTCAGGAAAGGCTCATGGGCACTAGGAAGAGACCTTAAACCTTGCTAAATTCCCAAGCTGGGTGCTGTGAATCTGGACGGAGACGAGCCTGTGTAGATGTTCTGCACATGCCTTCTCTTCTGTATGTCTGGCTCTGTCTGCAATATTTACTGAGCAAAGCCAGGGCAAGTGACAGACAGACAGAATGATGTCAGAGTGCCAGTCGCTGACTTGAAGCTCAGTCACTCCAACATGGTTTCATGTTCTCAGAGGGTCAAGTGATGAGCAAGGAAGAGTGACCTGGCCAGTCCTCCACATGGCTGAATGAGTCATCTCACAGAGGACACCCTGTCTATCCCATCTTCTTCTTTGTCTCTGTCTGCCTCTCTCTTTGTCTGTCTGTCTCTTTCTCTTTTCTCCACCTTTTGCTTTCCTGGATATCCTATCTCTTCATCTCTCTTCCTCCGTGCTTTCTCTCTCCATTCCCCTTTCCTTCCTGCCCTCCTTCCCTTTCTCCCTTCCCTTCCTCCTCTCTTCGTTTCTTCTTCACACACGCCGTTCTTTTCTTTCTTCCTTCTGAGTCTCTATGGCTAGGTTCTGTATTTTTGCAAGATTTTCAGATGAGTTACAGAATGCTCACTCTCTCCAGGCTGAGTGAGGGTCTGCTGGAGATGATGTATCATTTGCAGAATAGCTTTCATGAGAACATCAGCTCAAGACCAAAGCCTCAATCTTTGACTGCTGACTAAGGGGTCCTAGACTGAGGCAGTCTAGAATTAGTTAGGTTGTCTCTGTTCTTAGAGAATGTGAAATAGGAAGCAAGGTTAGCTTTCTGGGTGATAGACTTGCTCTGTTCTTGCCCTGTGACCTGGAGTCACCATAGTCCTAAGGGACAGAAAGCCTTGCCCTTATCCACAAAGAAACAAATGCAGTAGTCCTGTGGGGCTGAGGTTATTTGTCCTTTTAGCACGATGCTACCATGTGCTTACATACAGGTATGCATGCTGTGGCTTCAGCACACAGAAGGAAAACTGACCCTCTTCCACTTGTGTCTCTTCTTTGATTCAAACTAGGTATCACCCCAAAGTTAGGCACCATCACTTCCATAGTTCAGGTGAGGCACACCAAGGCTCAATCCATCTGCTATATGGGAGCTGGGCCAGAATTTGAACCTTGAGTAAGGCCTGCTGGCACTGAAGTAACAGCTAGGTCAGATTAAGCCATGGCCTCTCTGTGCAGGGAGCAGAAGGAGCTGAATCTGCTGCATGTGTGGCTTCAGTGCTGTCTTTGTACAGAGTCGGGGTGCAGGTCATGGCGGGCAGGAGAGAGGCTGTGACATTGCTGCTGGTCAATGGCAGAGCCAAGGACACTGTTGGGACAGTCCCTGTCCTGAAATAAAATCCAGTTTACTCTTTGCAAATGGGGTCACATGCTCTGTTCTCCAGAGTGAAGGAATGAGACACCTCCTACCTGCCACCCTGTAGGACTAGCAGGTAGAATTAGTCTTAATATGCTCATGCCCCATTTGGGGCATTTTAAAAATGTTTTCTCCAAATGTAGCTTCCTTAGAGTAGTATGGGTATTGTAATATCTTTGGAAGAGGGGACTTGGGAGGAATCCAAACATTAACCATATACTCATCATCCGTGAACAATTATCTCCCAGTTTCCATGGATTAGATTCTAAGAACTTCCTTGCTTCTTCTACCCAAAACATCAAACTCTCAAGTCTTTTATCAACTTGTGTGTGACCCACAGACACCCTCCTGTTTCCTTCCAGTCACCCCAGATATAGTCCCTCATTGAATATCAGCATTGTGAGACTCAGTGCTACACCACATCACTCACGTGATGATGGCAAGAGGGAAAGGTTTCCATGCTCATTAATACAGAGGCAGGCTTTTTCTTTATATTTTTGATTCACCCCCTGTGTAATTTGTGAAGGAGCCCATGGGTACAGAGGGCTGACTGGAATATTACTAAGACTATTTTATTGTTTTAACCAATGAAAATGGAACCTAGCTGTTTGAGTTTGGGCTTTGAACATACCCATACAGCAAATGTGTAAAAGCTATTGCTTCAGGGCTTGGATGAAGGTGACTTCACATGTTCCTGGTCTGTCTTTGCATAAGAGTAAGTGTTATTGCTTTCTAGGAAGGTATTTGCTAGCATTCTTGTACATTAAACCCAGTACCTGAATTTGCTTTTATTCCTTTCACAGCATCTCAAACAACTCTTCCCACATCTGGTAAGTACATTGAAAATATGGACCTGTATCAGTGTATAATTTCCCTCTATGTTGTGATAGATGCTGATTCAATGTATGTTAATAAATGATACTAGGTTGAAATATATAGTGTCCCATCTAGACTCATAATGACAATAGAAATTCCTGCCAGCTATAGAATAAAGGTTCTATGCTAAGACAATTACAGTCTTCAAGTTTATGTTGTCCCACCCTCAAATTTCATTTTATGGCTGAATCAAATAAAACATCTAGATGTAAATCTTAGATTCAGTCCTACCTGCAAGAAATTCTTACTAGGAGAGATCAAATGGGATTAGGGATCTGTGGTTGGCAGATGATATGGTATGATATATGATATCACATCCTCTTCACACTCGTCCCAAGACTAATCAGAATCTAATATTAATAAGGTTATAGGACCAATTGTTTGTCACTGGTTTATTTCCTCTATTTTGAGACCCATCTAGCCTAGGCTAACCTTGGATTTGCTATGTAGGCCCAGCTACCCTTGAACTCCTGATCTTCTTGCCTGTAGTTTTCCGGGTCCAAGAATCTAGGATTGTGTCACCATGCCCCACTCTTATCACATTTGAAGTGACATATAATTCACTTCCAACCTCCTGCTTTTTAACTTCTTTTGAAAAAAAAAAGGTGTTTCTCATGACCTTGGGCAGTACACATAGCCAAAACTGAAACATTGATCCTCCAACTCCCAGTAAGAGTAAGTGCAGTTGAGGCTAATTTTGTACCCTGTATGGGACTATTTCTTCACAGTGGATTCATTTCTAAACTGAATTTTTTCTTTATTAAGATTGGTGGAACCCAGGGGCGACAAAAAATGGTAAGTTCATTTCCTTCACTTTTGTCTCTGGCTTTGGGCAACTGATGAGATTGGGGTTGAGTTTGCTTGCTGTTGCTGTGATCACACACTGGCCCTAAGCAACTTAGAGGATGAAAAGTCTATTTGGATTACAGGTCACCATCCATCACTGAGTAAAGCCAGGGCAGGAGCTGGAGACAGGAACTGAAGCAGAGGCCATGTTGCATCCCTGCTTCCTGGCTTTCTGACTCATGCTTAGCTAGTGTTCTTGTACAGCAGAGGCTCACCTGCCCGAGGACAGTGGGCGGGCCTTGCCCTAGTGGGCGGGCCCTGCCCTGCCAGTTATCAAGACAATCCATACAGATGGGGCCATGGACAATTCTGGGCAACTCCCAGATTGAGAATCCTTTATATGGCTGGAACTCTGTTGACTATGGAGATAACTAGGACAGATGGCCATCATGGCTGCTGCTGCTGTTGCTGCTGCTGCTGCTGCTGCCGCCTGGTGGAATCCAAAGGAATTGTTGGACACAGCAATCAGGGTTGGGTAGAGGTGAGAGATATGGGTATTAAACTGCTGGGTAGACCCTACCAATCCTTAATCTGCCTCTTCATTCTTCTCTCTGCCCTTCAGTCATGTGATGGATGAACTTAGCTTTAGCCTTCTGTCAAAAGGGCTAGTGGAAAACAGTCACTGTTTCTTCCTTCCAAAATTAAAATATTGCACATAATTAATGCTCAGCTATTACAGGTATTATATGCTATTATTATGATACCTTCCTGGCAGGAACTCCAGGGAAAGCTTTTTGGCCAGTCTCCAGAAAGGGCCAAACCAAGGCTGGCTGTTCTCTATGGGGAACACTCAGAGAGAGCAGAGGGCAGAAATAATGTGTCCTTCAGACCCAGAGTCTTCTTTGGGAACACCTTGGTAGGTTCAGTTGGTCTTTGCCAACCCCCATAGCATCCTCTGAATATCTTCAACAACAACTGTTTGAGCCCCTCTCCTTACATCCACACCAACCTTCCACTCTCAAATCACAGAGTTTTTACAACCACAATGGAGTCAAAGAAGGATCCAGCTCTTGCTGTCAGGACACTGAACCTCTTCCACAGCTGTCTGTTTCCTCTCACAAGCAGCACAGATTTCAGCGTGAGAGACTTAGGGAAACCACTCCATGCAGAAGCATGCTGCCTGCTGCCTGCCCAGTCATGTGCAGCCTTACAGTGGGAGAGCAAGCTGGAGGGAAGACTTCTGTTAGATGGACACCATTGTACCCTTGACCCTGATGAAGATGGAGTGGATGCTGAGGCTCCCTTTGTGTGGTGTGTGTGTGTGTGTGTGTGTGTGTGTGAGAGAGAGAGAGAGAGAGAGAGAGAGAGAGAGAGAGTCTCACCATGTATCTCTGGATGGAATTCCTATGTAGACCATGATTTGCATAAACCTACCTGATTCTGTCCCAGTAGTAGTGCAGGGATTACAGGTGTCAGCCATCATTCCTGTGAGGAATCAGTTTGGACATGAAAGCAACTAAAATATACAGAGGAGGCATCCTCAAGGGCCACCAAGGAGGTCTTCTTCTGAGGGGTTCTATTGACCATTCTCAGTGCCCTGAAGTCCCCATGTTTCACCCACACCTTGTCCAGCCCAGGGAGCAGAGTCACAGGCTTCAGTCCCTGGAGAGGAAATCAAAACTCTGCATAGCCAATGCCCTTGTCATTTCCCTTTGAGGCCTTATAAACCTACTGTGGATGTCATGACCCCTGCCCCCCATTCTGGGACATTACATTTCCAGTTCCATTTCTTTGAGATCTTCCAATAAAAGGTGTTGGTGGCACATCAGTATAGTTTAGATTCTTATGGCCTGGGGTTTGAGAAAGAAAAATCCCTTTCTTTCCTTCTTGGCATTTTTGGATCCAAACACCAGCAAGAACTGTTTTTATACCAATGCCTCTGGCCAGCCTAGAGTTTGTTGTGAATCCAATTTGCTCAATGTCAGGCATTACTTTTCCTTAGGCATGTGAGGTGTCCCAAGGATGAAACTGGGTTTACTTCCACTTAGCCATATTCCTTCCCAAGATTCCACCATGTTTATATCAGGACCTACTGTGTGGGGAGGGTTCAATTATTTCCATATCCTGAGACCTTATGAAGGATACTCAGAAGCTGATTGCTTGGTCCCAGTGGATTACTATCTAGATATCTTTAGTGCAATCTCCAGGACCAAGTCAACTCTTGAAGGTGCTCTGTGCAGGTGTCAGGGCTCTTTAAAAGTAATGTAAACATATGCTTGAACTTTGTGTCTCATTTAAAGGGGACACAATAGAGCCATTTCCAGAACAATAGATAAAACAATGAGCATAGTCACATACACACACACACTTGCATACGCACACACACACATTCAGGCAAGCACACACTCAATAATCTATCATGCAAGATGCTGAAATAGTAGGATCTTGAGTTTCAGTCTAGCCTAGGGTACATCCAGAGATACAGAACTGCATTCACAGAAGCAGGCTTTTTTTCTTTCATAATTATGGCAAACAGGCAGTACACCCATCCACTAATGGAGGCTATATTTGTCTACAGCCAGTTTAATTAGAAAAGAAGAATTACATGTGTCTGTGTGAGAATCATTTTTGTACTGGTTCGCCAGAGCTCTGTGCAAGTACTACAAAGGCAAGTCAGAACTAGGTCTCGAGGTTAATAACACTTTCCCTAAAAATAGCCTTCTAGCCTTGGAGAACCGAAGAGTACATAGATTTCTCACTAGTGTCAAGTCACATAGCATTGCCCAGTACAGACCCTGAGTCACATCCATCAGCAGGTTGAGTGCACGTGCATGTCTTGGTTTTTCTCAATGGAGACTTAACATCATGTTTCTCATTTTTCTCCCTCATCTCTCTATGGACGTGCAGAACTGACTAGTTCAGTTCCTGATCACATACCAATAGGTAAGAAAAGATTGTCTAAATCTCTCTCTGTAGGTCATAATGCTGATTTTATTCTGGGCATTGACTTCCTTGGGACACTTAATGGGATAGTATGGTGGGTGTGTGCTGTGAAGACCTAGAGAAGTTGGGGATGCCTCCTGATCCTGAGGGCTTTCCTCCACTGGGAACCCATTCACTGCCCATTACCCTGTGTGTGTGGAGGGGTCAGTCAGCATGCTGTTGCTGGCCATTTCCCTCTGTGTGTATAGGAGAAGTCAGTATAAGAGTGGGTTCAAAAAATCCGTGGTCTCTAGATTTAGTGTTATGTTAGAAGAGACTCTGTGGTCTTGGTGACCAGCAGTGACAAAGCTTGCAGGCCTCTAGTGTGGGTTCATTGCAGACAGTGTGAGGTCATGTGTTGGGGTCCAGCCTCGACACAGGATCAGAGTTCTCTACTGGAAGCAGGGAAATCTGGAAGGTGCGTAATAAATATACACAGACTACTTTTTGGGTAGAAGCTGACAGGCAATTTTTCAAGGCTTAAAGTTTCTCTTCTCCCTCATTCTCTGTTTTCTTTCTCCCTCGCTCATTTGCTCACAGCTTGAGGCTGCAAACACTCTGCATTCTCCTGCACACTCTGCTCTTCTCCTGTGCGCTTTTCTTTTCTTGCACTGTCATGCTTATACACACCTGTGTGTTCCCCTTTCACTCTCACGCACACTCTTCCCAATCATCTCACACACACACCACATGCACTTTCCTTTCACACACACACACACACACACACACACACACACACACACACACACACACACACTCTTCACGCACATCTCACACATACACCACATGCACTGTCCTTTCACTCACACATACTCTCTTCACACACATCTCTCACACACACCACACATTCTCTCTTCATTCACTCTCACAAGCTCTTCTCATGCTCCCCTGCCTTCTTCTTGCCCCAGTCTTTTATTGATTCTCCAAAAGCAGATAAATAACACATTGTATAATCATAGTCAAATCAAATTCGGAAGAATAACCACATCCCACAAAGAATCAAGAATAACAATTGTTTCCTAAAACTTCCAAGCTTCCCTATTCCTAGTCCTATAGCCATAATAATAATAATAATAATAATAATAATTTCAAAGTTATTGTTATTTAAACTTTAACTTTAACTCTTATACTTCAGAGCTCAGAGCTGGGAGGCCAGCTACTTGCATCCTCTTGTGAAGCTCTAATGATAAATGACATGGGCAAAGCTGCCAGGCAGTGGCCAGGAAGAATCATAGTTCCCCTAGCTTTCTGCTTCTTCATATTGCACACAATGACTCTCCTAAGAGTCCCAGTGTTTTGACTTAGTTTTACTAATATAAGATTTTACATATTCTATGCTTGCTTATCTAGGAACCACTCTCAAATGTTGTGCAAAACTTATTTCATAACTTTAATAAGTTTTTCTTTTGTTGGGGCCCCAATGTTGGCTCTAACTCATTTCCTAATACTTTCATCAAACTTACTTTGCAAGTCAAGCATTAATCTGGAACTACCATTGTGCATTTATTGCATTGTTTCTAAGATGACAACACACGGCATACACTTGGACTCTTAGGACTGTGCTGTGCCTCATGCCTCAATTTTTAATTGTTCAAGAATGATTACATCAGGGAACATCTAGTTTCACAGAATTCACCAGAGCAGGAGAAAGAAGTAAGAAAATCAGACATAATAGAATAATTATGCACATCAAGGTCAACTGAAAAATAATCACACACAAATGAAATCTGTACAGCTGTTGTCCAGGGCTAAGGTTAGAAGAAATGAGAACAACTGTTGTTACAAAGAGCTTCCTAGGACTACTGAAATGTCTCCATCCAGGCCTACTACAGGCAGTCCCTTATTTCAGATGGTGGGTCTCCTGGAGGGATGTTCTCAGGGTCCTATATGCCTCTCCTGCTTCTCAGGGTCCTATATGCCATCATTTTCTACAAGGAGCTTCTGTGGGCAACTGAGATGTCTCCATCCTGGCCTACTGTAGACAGTCTGTTTGCTGTTTCCAGCAGTCATGGAGGCAGTCACTTGGACCAGGAGAGTGTAGACCATCACTGCCTTCAGGTTTATAATTTTATATTGAGCCTGAATGCAGTTCCAAGGTAAACTCTCAACCTTGTGTGTGTAAGCAGGTGTTGAGAGTCTTTGCCAGGGACCCATGAACTTCCATTGTGTCAGGGAGCTCATGGTTCTGCCCCTTTGGTCTCTCATAGATTAATCTGCTCTGCCTTCTCTTTTACTGCTCACAGGTGTGGAACAGGGTGGAGATGGAAGTGAGCATGTGCAGTGTGTATGTGTGGAGTTGGGAGGGTCTGCATCCTTGCTCTACTTGAATCACACTTCATTCTACAGTGCATGGCACTCAAGGCCTTAGGAACAAGGTAGAGTAGGTATCTTGTCACCATCCAGGGCAGATTTAACCCATGCAAACACTGTTTACAGACACCTAGGCATCCTGGTGACAAACACAGTCCTCATGTCTAGAAGAGGATTGAGGGAATTGCAAGGAGGGTTCCCAGGCAAAGTGAGAGGGGAAAGGTATTCACGGGACAGTGTGGCCACGATGCAACAGCAGGAGGAGCTCACATCCCATAATCCTTTGAAGTTCACGAGTGAACTGCCCACAAATTGTACAAGCTCCACCATCCACATAGGACCAACCCAGGAGAAACTACCATGTCTTTCCAGAAACAGATTCCAGTTTGGCTGTGAGGCTGGTGAATGGAGGAGACAGGTGTCAGGGTCGCGTGGAGACCCTTTACCAGGGTTCCTGGGGCACTGTGTGTGATGACAGCTGGGACATCCATGATGCCGATGTGGTATGCAGGCAGCTAGGCTGTAGCTCGGCCTTGTCTGCTTCAAGAAATGGCCAGTTTGGACGGGGCTCAGGGCCCATTCTCCTAGATGACGTGGCCTGTAGAGGCTATGAGGACTATCTGTGGAGATGCTCCCACAGTGGGTGGCTCTCTCATAACTGTGGACACCAGGAGGATGCTGGAGTCATCTGTTCAGGTAAGACCCAGTGATCGTTAAATGTGCCTGACAGCAAAGTGGTCAGGTAACTATTGATGGTCTCAGAACTCCATCCTGCCTCTGTTAATTTGGTCCTTGCATGGGTTGGTGAATATCCAGGAAAATGTCCTTCTCAGTCAGGGCACTGCAGAGTGCTTTCAGGTTCTAGTACCAGGAGCCTAACAGGGAACCTGACTCACAAGAGTGTATTGCAGCCAATGGGATGGAGGATGGAGTTGTGGGCAGTCCATCCTCATGGCTCCTGAGAGACCTGAGCAGTGCAGCTGATTCCACAATTTATGCATATACATAAACACTTATACATACACACCTGATAAACCAGCAATATTAACCACATCCTTCCCATTCCTGAGCAATTATTTCCCAGTTTCCAAAGGAAATGGGTTCCAAGAACTTCCTTGCTTCCACCCAAATCCTCTGGCACTCAAGTCTTTTATCAACTGGTGTGTGACCCACAGACACCCTCCTGTGTCCTTCCAGTCATCCCAGGTCTAGTCCCTCATAGCATCATATCAATGTGTGACTCAGTGCTACACCACATCACTCATGTGAGGATGACAAGAGGGAAAGGTTTGCATGCTCATTAATACAGAAGCAGGCTTTTTTTTTCTTTCATAATTTTGATTCACCCCCTGTGTAATTTGTGAAGGAGCCTATGGGTACAGAGGGCCCTGACTAGAATATTACTAAGACTGTCTTGCTCTTTTGATCAATGTAAAAGGTACCTAAGTATTTGAATTTTGTCTTTGGGGACCGCACATAGTAAAAATGTAGAAGATATCTCTTCAGAAAGGATTTTGCTAAGATCTTGTGGGTGACACAGTCTGATTTTACTTTTATTCCTTTCACAGCTTCACAAACAAGCAGTCCCACACTTGGTAAGTTCTCTGAAAATATGGGTTTGTATGAGTATATAATTTCCCTGTATGTTGTGATAGATGCTGGCACACTAAGTGTTAATGAACGACACTAGGCTGAAATATATAGTTTCCCATCTAGACATGTAATGACAATAGGAACTCCTGCCAGCTATAGTATAAAGGGTCCTTTGGTAAGAAAGTTACAGTCTTCAAGTTTGTGTTAATCTGGCCTCAAATGTCAGCATATGGTAGAATCAAATCGAATATCTGAATGCAGGTCTTGGATTCATCCTACTTGCCATAAATTCTGAGTAGGAGACATGAAGCAGATTCAGGGATGTGTGGTTGGCAGATGATAGGTAAGGATATCATGCGCTTTTGTCATTTGTGCCAAGTCCAGCTTGTCCCAATCCTAATCTGAATTTGATGTTAGCAAGGTTAGAGGACCATTTGTTTGCTATTGGTCTGTTTATTTGCTGTTTCATGAGACCCACCTAGGCCAGGCTAACTTCAGAATTGTTGTTTTTGGCAAGGTCATCCTTGAACTTCTGATCATCTTGCCTGTAGTTTCCAGGTTCTAGGATTCCAAGATTTTGCCACCATGTTCACCTGTTTTTTTTTTTCATCATATTAGCTGTGATGTGTACATCAACTCCAGCCCAGCTGTTTTTTTTTATCTCTCCTTATAAAAAAAATTTTTTTTCAAGACGTTGGGCAATGCACATAGCCAAAAACTAAAACGCTGATCCCAAACCCATCCTCCAGGAGGACTGGCTGTACAGTGCAGTTGAGGCTAACTGTACACCCTGGATGAGACCATTATTACATAGTGGATCCTATTCTAAACTTAGCTTTTTTGTATATTTTTTTAAAATTAAGGTTGGCTTAATTTAAAAAACCTAGCTTTGGCAAATAATGGTAAGGTTTTCTCCTTTGCTCTTGTCTCTGGCTTTGGGATATTGATGAAATTGGGGTGGAATCTGCTTCCTGTTGCTGTGATCACACACTGGCTCTAAGCAACTTGGAGAAGGAAAGGTCTATTTGGCTTACAGGTCACCATCCATCATTGAGTGAAGCCAGGACAGGAGCTGGAGGCAGGAACTGAAAAGCAGATGCCATGGAGGAGTCCTGCATACTTGTTTTCTGACTCATACTTGGCTAGTGTTCTTACACAGCACAGGCTCACCTGCCCAAGGACAATAGGCTGCACTTGCACTGACAATTATCAATCCAGACAATCCATATAGACAGGGCCCTGGGTAATTCTGATCTGGGAAACTCCCAGTTTGAGAGTCCTTTACAGGACTTAGCTGGAGCTCTGTTGACAATGGAAATAACTAGGACAGATGGCCATCATTTCTACTGCTATTGTCTGGTGGAATCCAATGAAATCATTGGGCTCAGAAATCAGGGATGCAGTAGAGTAGACCCTATCAATCCCCACCCTTCCTCTTCATTCTTCTCTCTGTCCTTCAGTCACAGGATGGATGAAGTTAGCTTTAACCCTTTGTCGGCAGGGCTAGTGGAAAACAGTCACTGATTCTTCCTTCCAAAATTAAATATATTGCACATAACCAATGCTCAGCTATCACAGGCAGTATGTGCTGTCATTAGGATGTGTTCCTGGCAGGGAATCCAGAGGAAGCTTTTTGACCAACATCCTTAAAGGGCAAGAACTTCAGGTCTCTGAAGAAGGAAATCGAAGAAGACCTCAGAAAATGGAAAAATCTTCCATGCTCGTGGATTGGCGGCATTAATATAGTTAATAATAGCAGTTCTCTAGGGAGAACATTCAGAGAGTGACCAGCAGGGGGCAGCAAGATGGGCTTCTTCAGACCCAGAGCCTTCATTGGGAACACCTTGGAAGGCTCAGTTGGCCTTTTCCAATCCCCATAGCACCCTTTGAAGAACTCCAACAGCAACTGTCTGAGCCCCTCACCTTGCATCCACTCCATCCTATCACTCTCAGCCCACAGAGTTCTCACAACCACAAAGGAGCCACAGAAGGGCACACCCAGGCTCAGCTCCAGCTGTGAGGATGCTGAACCTGTTCTTTAGTGCTACTACACTGCTGCTGTCTGTTTCCTCTCACAACCAGCACAGATTTAACTGTGAGCATCTTAGGGGCTCCACACCATGCAGAAGCATGCTGCCTACTGCCTGCCAAGTTGTGTGCATCCTTGCAGTGGGAGAGCAGGCTGGAGGCTAGAGAGAAGACTTCTGTTAGATGAACACCATTGCACTCCTGAACCTGCTGAAGATGTAGTGGATGCAGAAGTACCCTTTGTGTGGCAGAATTTGTGTGTGTGTGTGTATGTGTGTGTGTGTGCGTGCCCGTGCATGTATTCTGTCCATCTGAAATAATATCTGGAGGTCACCTTTTTTGCTAATCAGAGCCAGTTTCTCAGAACCATTTTAGTGATGACAAATACTTACAATAAGAGGTTATGTTTGAAGTACAGAAATATCCAAATGACTTTGGATTCAAATATCTTCTGGCTATTTCCATGGTATGCCTCCATTGGTTCTGATGGTGAACTGGAAAGTTTTTTGGTTGGAAAAGTTACAGAGATGAAGATGAATAAGGGCAAAAACTGCTCCTTTTGACATCTCAGTAGCAAGTTAAATTAGTGTCAGTGTCAACTCCACAGGAGCATTACAAAATTTCTAGTGGTCAAAGGCCTTTAGCACAGGAGATTGCAGCTCCTGCCTCTGGGTTCCTCAAGTGAGGACCAACACTGAATGGATTCTTCCTTTCTCATTTTGCAGATGTGCCTTATACAACTGAACAAACCTCAGAAGGTAAGGTGTGCTGTATTGTATCCCTGTGGCCTATTGTTCCCCAGAACACACAGGCTCACCTGTGATGCAGAAGATGGGCAGAAGGCAGAGCGCACGGGGTCCTAAGCTTTCAAGGATATTTTTCAGTAAGTTCAGGCCTATATGAGCATATATGCTATGGACTACGGCCCCAGAGTTGTGCAGGGTGGGGAGGATGATCCAGCAGAGGCACTTTCAAGGGCCACCAAGGAGGCCTTGTTTGTAGGGGTTCTATTGACCATTCTCAAGTTCCTGATTACACAGCAACAGGTAAGAAAAGGTTGTCTAAAGCTCTCCCTGGAGGTCATAGTGCCAGTTTTATGCACAGCATTGACTTCGTTGGGACACTTAAAGGGACAGGGTGATGGTTGTGTGCTGTGAAGACTTAGAGAAGTTGGGGATGCCTCCTGACCTAAGGACTCTCATCCACTGGGAACCTTGTCACTGCCCATTTCTCTCTGTGTGTGGAGGGGTCAGTCAGCATGCTGTCATTGTCTATTTCCCTGTCTCTGTGTGTAGGATAAGTCATTACTGGAGTGGGTTCCAAAAATCCATGGTCTCTAAATTTAATGTTCTGTCAGAAGAGACTCTGGGTTTAGAAGAATCAAGATGGAAAACTTTCCAGTGACGTTGGGTCACTAAATGAGACTGGTGACCTCTTCTGAGTTGCCATTATGAGTCACTTCAAATGGGTGTCCAGTTGAGAAAGCTTAGTCTTAGTGCAAACTGTGTGCAGACATTTGTCTTCTTTAATCATGTTGGGTTGATTCTTGATTTTGATGAAATATTCACATAACTAATCTTGGTGACCAGCAGTGACAAAGTTTACTGCCCTCTAGTTTGGTATCCTTGCAGACAGAGAGTGAGTTCGTGGAGGCAGTCACTTGGCTCAGCAGAGTGTAGACCATCACTGACTTCAGGTTCATAATTTTATATTGGGCCTTAAACCAGTTGTGATATAAACTCTCATCCTTTTGTGTGTAAGCAGGTGTTGAGAGCCTTTTCCAGGAACCCATGAACTTCTGTTGTTGCAGGAAGCTCCTGGATCTGCCCATTTGGTCTGTCATAGATTAACCTGCTCTGCCTTCTCTTTTATTGCTCAGAGGTGGGGACAGGGTGGAGATGAATGTGCATTGTGTGTGCGAGGAGCTGGGAGTGTCTGCATCCTTTCTTTACTTGAATCACACTTAATTCCACACTGCATGGCACTCAAGGCCTTAGGTACAAGATAGAGTAGATATCTTGTCACCATCCAGGGCAGCTTCAACCCATGCCTACACAGTTCGGAGACACTTAGGCATCCTGGTGACAAACATGGCCCTCATGTCTACTCCAGAAGTAGAGGGCATTGCAGTGAGGGTTCCCAGGCAAAGAGAGAGGGGGAAAGGTATTCACAGGACAGTGTAGCCACGATGCAGCAGCAGGAGGAGCTCACATCCCATCATCTTTTAAAGTTCACGAGTAAGCTGCCCACAAAGTGTACAAGGTCCATCATCCACACAGGACCAACACAGGAGAAACCACCATGTCTTTCCAGGAACAGATTCTGGTTTGGCTGTGAGACTGGTGAATGGAGGAGACAGGTGTCGGGGTCGAGTGGAAATCCTTTACCAGGGTTCCTGGGGCACTGTGTGTGACAACAGCTGGGACATCGATGATGCCAACGTGGTGTGCAGGCAGCTAGGCTGTGGCTCTGTCTTGTCTGCCCCACCAAAAGCCTACTTTGGACAGGGCTCAGGGCCCATTCTCCTAGATGATGTGGCCTGTAGAGGCTATGAGGATTATCTGTGGAGATGCTCCCACCGTGGTTGGCTCTCTCATAACTGTGGACACCAGGAGGATGCTGGAGTCATCTGTTCAGGTAAGACCCAGTGATCCTGAAATGTGCCTGACAGCAAGAGGCTAGGTAACTATTAATTTTCTCATAACTCCATCCTGCCTCTGTGCATCTGGTCCTTGCATGGGTTGGTGAATATGGAGGACAATGTCCTTCTCAGTCATGGCAATGCAGAGTGCTTTCAGGTTCTAGTGACTTTAGAGTTTATGTGAGACAGGTAAGCCATGGAAAGGCAATGTCAGTCTCATACTTGAGAAAGTATCAGGGTCAGCATGCACTTGCTCTTTCAAGGAATAACCCAGCCTTGGTTTGGAGCATTGGAATCCTGTTTCTATGTTGAATTTGAATATCTGAATGGCTAATATCTGAATAGCTGTAAGACATAGAGAGCTGAGCAAATTCACTGTTCTTTCCCCCTAGCGTTCCCAAGAATCCTTCTCAGAAAGTCCTGTAGAAGGAATCTTCTGGGGGCAGTGTGAGTTCCTCCTTCCCTCCCTCAGTTTCTACAGAGCTCAGGGTTCTCACACATTGGGGTTCACTACCTGAGTCATGACAACACATTAGGAATGTCAGTTATGAATGTTGGGTTGTGGACATGGCAGCAAGATCAAATGTGGTATGTTCAGAAAATAAGTGGACAAGAAATATTTGGGCCTGGATTAGCAGGTAGGATTGCCAGAGTCCTCCAGAATCCTTTAACCACAAGAGTGTTTCTTTGAATCTTCAACAATGCTGAGTGTGCTTTTGGCTGATTACCCACATGGTAGCAGAGAACCCTGTCTTCTTCTCATGTCTGAAGGTACTCATGATTTTCTTACTTGCTATTGGTAAACTGCAGAAAACCAGGACCCACCTGGGTCATGGAGTCTATAGCAGAAGTTCATGAATTACTGCATCATTCACAGTCTGCCCTGGCAGCACCCACCTTGGAACAGCAGCCTCAGTATATCTGAGTCTGTCTTCCCTAGGGGTCCAGGTGAACTTCTGGGTGCTTTCAATATAACAGTCCTTCTATTTCTCACAGATGTCTATGCCACACCTAGCTCAGGTCACTGTCAACAGCTTGAAGTCCCCCTCTTCTCCTGTTCATTGTAGTGTCACACTTTTTCTTCTGACTCTAGGGCAGTCTTGATAAGACATACACTCCTCCACCACTGTGAGTTTTCACCAAATAAGTTACCTGGGTCATTCACTTTGCTCTTTGCACAGTGATGGCTGACAGAACCTGTGTAGGAGTTGTTTTTAGATCATGCCACAGGGCATCATAGACCTCACTGTAGAATGCTACTGAAGATGGAGGGCCCAAGGCTTCACCATGGTACTGATCCCAAGTCATCTGGCTGGCACCTCACATTTGTGTACTGTCTCCTGGTGATCTTATGTATCTTCCTCTGCCCTGGGTCATCGGAGTTTTCTGTTCCTACATGCTCTTTCCTATGTTCTACATTGATTATCTAACACACACACACACACACACACACACACACACACACACACACACGCTGGAGAATTAGTAGGTCAAGCTCAGCAGCCTGGGTTATATATACATATACGAATGAGTATACACATATAGACATATATACATATATACACAGAGAGAGAGACATACACACACACAAACACACACACACACACAGACACACACAGACACACACAGACACATGCACACACACACACACACACACACACACACATACACACACACACACACACAATCCCAGAAGGGCACACAGGACAGATGTGGACACTGTCACACAGGCACACTCATATACTCCATGTCATTGGGTGTCCATGCATATTCTCCCACAGCATCTCCATTAGCATTTGTCCCCTGCTCAAAACTCTCTGTTGATGTCTTCAGGGGCCTCGATTTGCTGGATTCTCAGCAGGGCAGGGAGCACTCACTGCTCAGTTTGTTCCCAGCTTGGTACATGTGCCAGGAGCCTAACAGGGCGCCTGACTCACAAGAGTGTATTGCAGCTCGTGGGATGGAGGATGGAATTGTGAGCAGTCTACCCGCATGGCTCCTGAGAGACCTGAGCAGTGCATCTGATTCCACAATTTATGGATATACATAAACACTTACACATACACACATGCTAAACCAGCAATATTAACCACATCCACCCCATTGCTGAGCAATTATTTCCCAGTTTGCAAAGGAAATGAGTTCCAGGAACTTTCTTACCCAAAGCCTCTGGCACTCAAGTCTTTTATCAACTGGAGTGTGACCCACAGACACCCTCCTGTGTCCTTCCAGTCATCCCAGGTCTAGTCCCTCATAGCATCATATCAATGTTGTGTGACTCAGTGCTACACCACATCACTCATGTGAGGATGGCAAGAGGGAAACGTTTCCATGCTCATTAATACAGAGGCAGGCTTTTTTTTCTTTCATAATTTTTATTCACCCCCTGTGTAATTTGTGAAGGAGCCCATGGGTACAGAGGGCCCCAACTAGAATATTACTAAGACTATCTTGTTCTTTTGACAAATGAAAAATGTACCTAGGTATTTGAATTTTGTTGTTGGGGACCCACATAGTAAAGGTATAGAAGCTATCACTTTAGAAAGGATTTTGCCTAGATTTTTGTGGGTGACACACAGTCTGATTTTGCTTTTATTCCTTTCACAGCTTCTCAAACAAGCAGTCCTAAACCTGGTAAGTACTCTGAAAATATGGGCTTGTATCAGTGTACAATTTTCCTGTATATTGTCTTTTTTATTTTTATTTTTATTTTTTTAATGAATATTGTCTTCATTTACATTGCCAATGGTAAAACTTTTCCTGATTTTCCCCCTCCCCAAAGACCCTTAACTCCTCCTCCCACTCCCTGCCTCCAAGTATATACCTGTACTGGCTAGTTCTGTGTGTCAACTTGACACAGGCTGGAGTTATCACAGAGAAAGGAGCTTTAGTTGGAGAAGTGCCTCCATGAGATCCAGCTGTGGGGCATTTTCTCAATTAGTGATCAAGTGGTGAGGGCCCCTTGTGGTGGTACCATTTCTGGGTTGGTATTCTTGGGTTCTATAAGAGAGCAGGCTGAGCAAGCCAGGGGAAGCAAGCCAGTAAGAAACATCCCTCCATAGCCTCTGCATCAGCTCCTGCTTCCTGACCTGCTTGAGTTCCAGTCCTGACTTCCTTTAGTGATGAACTGCAATGTGGAAGTGTAAGCTCAATAAACCTTTTCCTCCCCAACTTGCTTCTTGGTCATGGTGTTTGTGCAGGAATAGAAACCCTGACTAAGACAATACCCCTCCACCCGACACGCTCCCACCCCCATCCCCTTGGTTTCCTTTTGTTGGGGGCCTTTATTGAGCCTTTACCTGACCATGGACCACTCCTCCCACTGATGCCCAACAAGACCTTCCTCTGTCACATTTTTGGCTGGAACCATGTGTGCCCCTTGGTTGATAGTTCAGTCCCTGGAAGTCTTGGGGTATCTGGTTGGCCAAAATCATTGATCTTCCCATGGGTATGTAAACACCTTCAGTTCCTCCAGACCACCCTCCACATCCTCTGTTGGGGACCCCATGCCCAGTCCAATAGTTGGTTACTAGTTTCTGCCTCTGTATTTATAAGGCTCTGGCTGGACCCCTCCGGAGACAACCATGGCATGCTCCTTTTGGTATATGCTTCATGTTGTAGTGTTGGGGTTTGGTGACTGTTTATAGGATGAATCCTCAGGTAGGGCAGTCTCTGGGTGGCCTTTACTTCAGTCTCTGCTCCAAACATTGTCTCCCTTATTGCTCCTGTGAGTATTTTGTTCCCTTTCTCAGAGGAACCAAAGCACCCTCACTTAAGTCCTCCTTCTTCTTGAGCTTCCTGTGCTGGGTGAATTGTAACTTGTTTATTTTGAGCTTTTGAACTAGCATCCGCTTATTAGTGAGTGCATCCCATGTGCATTCTTTTGTGATTGGGTTACCTCATTCAGAATGACACTTTCTAGTTCCATCCATTTGCCTAAGAATTTCATAAATTCATTGTTTTAAATAGCTGAATAGTACTCCATTGTGTATATATACCACAGTTTCTGTATCCATTCCTCTGTTGAGGGATATCTGGGTTCTTTCCATCTTCTGGCTATTATAAATAAGGCAGCTATGAACATAGTGGAACATGTGTCCTTATTATATGTAGGAGCACCTTCTGGGTATATGTCCAGGAGTGGTATAGCTGAGTTTGCAGGTAGTACTACGTCTAATTTTCTGAGGAAACGCCAAACTGATTTCCAGAGTGGTTTTCCCAGCTTGCAGTCCCACCAACAATGGAGAAGTGTTCCTTTTCCCCCCACATCCTCTCCAGCATCTGCTGTCCCCTGAGTTTTTCATCTTAGCCATTCTGGCTGGTGTAAGGTGGAATCTTAGTGTTGCTTTGATTTGCATTTCCCTGAAAACTAAGAATGCTGAACATTTCTTTAGGTGTTTTAGAGCCATTACGAGTTTCCTCAGTTGAGAATTCCCTATTTAGTTCTGTACCCCATTTTTTAATAAGGTTATTTGACTCTCTGGAGACTAACTTCTTGCGTTCTTTGTACACATTGCATATTAGCCCTCTATCGGATGTAGGGTTAGTAAAGATCTTTTCCCAATTTGTTGGTTGCCATTTTGCCCTCTTGACTGTGTTCTTTGCCTTACAGAAGCTTTGCAATTTTATGAGGTCCCATTTGTTAATTCTTGTTTTTAGACAAGAGTTTTTAGAGCATAAACCATTGGTTTTCTGTTCAGGAACTTTCCCCCTGTGCCATTGTGTTCAAGATTTGTCCCCAGTTTCTCCTCTATAAGCTTCAGTGTGTCTGGTTTTATGTGTATATCCTTGATCCATTTGGATTTGAGCTTTGTACAAGGAGGTAAGAATGAGTTGATTTGTATTTTTCTGCATGCAGATCTCAAGTTGATCCAGCAGCATTTGTTAAAAATGTTGTCTTTTTTCCACTGGATGTTTTTAGCTCCTTTGTCAAATATCCAGTGATCGTACATGTGTGGGTTCTTTTCTGGGTCTTCAATTCTATTCCATTGATTTTCCTGCCTGTCTGCATATCAATACCAACCAGTTTATTTATTTATTTATTTTTTTTATCACCATTGCTCTGTAGTAGAGCTTGAGGTCAGGGATGGTGATTCCCCCAGAAGATCTTTTGTTGTGGAGAATAGTTTTTGCTATCCTGGGTTTTTTGTTATTCAGATGAATTTGAGAATTACTCTTTTTTAGATCTACAAATAATTGATTGGGGATTTTGATGAGGATTGCATTCAATCTGTAGATTGCTTTTAGCAAGATGGCCATTTTTACAATATTGATCCTGCCAATCCATGAACATAGGAGATCTTTCCATCTTCTGAGACCTTCGATTTCTTTCTTCAGAGGCTTGAAGTTCTTGTCAAATAGATCTTTTACTTGCTTTGTTGGAGTCACACCTAGGTATGAAATATTATTTGGTATTATTGTAAAGGGTGTCATTTCCCTAATTTCTTTCTCATCTTGTTTATCCTTTGAGTAGAGAAAGGCAACTGATTTGATTGAGTTAATTTTATATTCACCCACTTTGCTGAAGTTGTTTATTAGCTTTAGTTCTCTGGTGGAAGTCTTGGGGTCACTTAAATATACTATCATATCATCTGCAAATAGTGATGTTTTGACTTCTTCCTTTCCAATTTGTATACATTTGAACTCCTTTTGCTGCCTGATTGCTCTGGATAGGACTTCAAGTACTTTATTGAATAGATAGGGAGAGTGTGGGCAGCCTTGTCTGGTCCCCGATTTTAGTGGGATTGTTTCAAGTCTCTCTCCATTTAGTTTGATGTTGGCTACCACTTTGTAGTATATTGCTTTCACTATGTTTAGGTATGGGCCTTGGATTCCCAATCTCTCAAAGACTTTTTAGCAGGAAGGGGTGCTGGATTTTGTCAAAAGCCTTTTCAGCATCTAATGAAATGACCATGTGGTTTTTTTCCTTTAGTTTGTTTATGTAGTGGATTACATTGACAGATTTCTGTATATTGAACCATCCCTGCATCCCTGGGATGAAGCCTACCTGATTGTGGTGAATTATAGTTTTGATGCATTCTTGGATTCGGATGGCCAGGATTTTGTTCAGTATTTTTTGCATCAATGTTCATGAGAGAGATTGGTCTGAAGTTCTCCTTCCTTGCTTGGTCTTTGTTTGGTTTAAGTATAAGCATTATTGTGGGTTCATAAAATGAGTTGGGTAGTGTTCCTTGAGTTTCTATTTCGTGGAAAAATTTGAAGTGTATAGGTATTAACTCTTCTTTGAAAACCTGATAGAATTCCCCACTAAACCCATCAGGTCCTGGGCTTTTTTTTTTTGATGGGAGACTATTAATGACTGTTTCTGTTTCCTCAGGACCTAATGACCCATTTAGAAGGTTTATCTGACCCTGTTTTAGAGTTGGTACCTGGTATGTATCTAGAAAGTTGTCCATTTCATCCAGGTTTTCAAACTTTGTTGAATATAAACTCTCGTAGGAGGATCTGATGATTTTTTTTTGAATTTCCATAGATTCTGTTCTTATGTCTCCCTTTTCAATTCTGATTTTTATTAACTTGGATACTGTTTCTGTGCCCTCTGGTTAGCCTGGCTAAAGGTTTATCTATCTTGTTTATTTTTTCAAAGAACCAGCTCCTTGTTTTGTTGATTCTTTGTATAGTTCTATTTGTTTCTGTTTGGTTGATTTTGGCCCTAAGTTTGATTATTTCCTGCTGTCTGCTCCTCTTGGGGGTATTTGCTTCCGTTCTAGAGCTTTCAAGTGTACTGTCAAGCTGTTAGTGTAAGCTCTCTCCATTTACTTTTTGGAGGCATTCAGAGCTATGAGTTTTCCTTTTAGCACCGCTTTCATTGTGTCCCATACATTTTGGTATGATGTGCCTTCATTTTCATTAAATTCTAAAAGTCTTTAATTTCTTTGTTTCTTTCTTGTCCAAGCTATCATTGAGAAGAGCATTGTTCAAAGTTTGTGTGTATGTGTGTTTTCCATTGCTTTTGTTTGAGCTTAAGACCAGCCTTAGGCCGTGGTGATCTGATAAGATACATGGAATAATTTCAATATTTATGCATCTGTTGAGGCCTGTTTTGTGACCAATTATATGGTCAATTTTGGAGAAGGTACCATGAGGTTCTGAGAAGAAGGTATATACTTTTGCTTTAGGGTAGGATATTCTATAAATATCTGTTAAGCCCATTGGTCCATAACTTCAGTTAGTTTCACTGTATCTCTGTTTAGTTTCTGATTCCATGATTTGTCCATTTTTGACAGTGGGGTATTGATGTCTCCCACTATTATTGTGTGGGGTGCCCTTTGAGCTTTATTAAAGTTTCTTTTATGAATGTGGGTGCCCTTGCGTTTGGAGCATAAATGTTCAGAATTAAGAGTTCATCTTGGTAGACTTTTCCTTTGACCAGTATGAAGTGTCCTTCCTTATCTTTTTTGACAACTTTTGGTTGAAAGTCAATTTTATCCTATATAAGAATGACTACTCCAGCTTGTTTCTTGGGACCATTTGCTTGGAAAATTGTTTTCCAACCTTTGACTCTTAAACAGTGACTATGTTTGTCACTGAGGTGGGTTTCTTGTATGCAGCAAAACGTTGGGTCCTGTTTACGTATACAGTTTGTTAGTCTATGTCTTTTTATAGGGGAATTGAGACCATTGATATTAAGAGATATTAAGGAAAAGTGATTGTTGCTTATTGCTTTCTTCTTAGTTAAAGGTGAAATTCTGGTCGTGTAGCTATCTTCTATTGGGTTTGTTGAAAGATTAATTTATTGATTTTTCTATGGTATGGTTTGCTGCCTTGTGTTGATATTTTCCACCTTTGCAGAGCTGGATTTGTGGAAAGATACTGTGTAAATTTGCTTTTGTCATGGAATATCTTGTTTTCTCCATCTGTGGTAATTGAAAGTTTTGCTGGATATAGTAGTCTGGGCTGACATTTATGTTCTCTTAGGGTCTGTATTACATTTGCCCAGGCTCTTCTGGGTTTCATAGTCTCTGGTGAGAAGTCTGGTGTAATTCTGATAGGTCTGCCTTTATATGGTACTTGACCTTTTTCTCTCACTGCTTTTAATATTCTTTATTTGTTTAGTACAATTGGTGTTTTGATTATTATGTGATGTAAGGGATTTCTGCTCTGGTCCAATCTGTTTGGAGTTCTGTAGGCTTCTTGTATGTTCATGGGCATCTCTTTAGGTTAGGGAAGTTTTATCCTGTAATTTTGTTGGAGATATTTACTGGCCCTTTGAGATGTAAGCCCTTGCTTTCTTCTATACTTATAATCTGTAGGTTTGGTCTTCTCATTGTGTCCTGGATTTCCTGGATGCTTTGGGTTACAAGCTTTTTGCATTTTGCATTTTTGACTGTTGAGTCAATATTTTCTATGGAATCTTCAGCATCCAAGATTCTTCTATTTCTTATGTTCTGTTGTTGATGCTTGCATCTATGACTCCTGAATTCTTTCCAATGTTTTCTATCTTCAGAGATGTCTCACTTTGCTATTTCTTTATTGATCCTATTTCCAGTTTTAGATCCTGGATAGTTTTGTTCAGTTCCTTCACTTGTTTGTTTGGTTTTTTTTTTTGAAATTATTTAAGGAATTTTTGTGTTTCCTCTTTAAGGGCTTCTGCATTTTGACCCATGTTCTTCCATAATTCCCTATGGGATTTTTATATTGCCTCTTTAAGGGCTTCTACCTGTTGACCCATGTTCTCCTGTATTTCTTCACGAGATTTTTGTGTTTCCTCTTTAAGGGCTTCTACCTTTTGATCCATATTCTCTTGTATTTATTTAAGGGATTTTTGTACTTCTACCTGTTGACCCATGTTCTCCTGTATTTCTTTAAGGGAGTTATTTATGTCCTTCTTGAAGTCCTCCATCAGCGATATGAGAGGTGATTTTAAATCTAGTTCTTGATTTTTTGACATGATGGAGTATGGAGGATTTGCTGTTGTGGGAGAACAGGGTTCTGATGGTGCCATGTTGCCTTGGTTTCTGTTGGCAATGATCTCGCGTTTGCCTTTGGCCATCTCATTATCTCTGGTGTTAGCTGGTCTTGCTGTGTCTATCTTCTCTGTCCTGCAGGCCTGTGCTTCTGCGTGCCTGGGTTTCTTTTTCTGTCCAATGCCCTGCAAACAGCTGATTCTCCAGGAAGTATCAGGTGATGGGGTCTCCTCTCTGGCAGACTTGGCAAGAGTCGAATGCCCTGCAGGCTGCTAGTTCTCAAATGATCTGCTGCTAATGGATCTCAGATGCCCTGTTGATGCTGGTTCTCGAATGCCCTGCTTCTGCCTGTTTGAATGCCCTGCTGCTTCCAGTTCTCAAATGGCCCGCTCCTGTTAGTTCTTGAATGCCCTGCTCCTGTCAGTTCTTTAGAGAGTATCAGGAAGTAGGGCCCTCTCTTTGCCAGATGTGGTGCTGGTCTACCACATCGGATGGATAGGGGCAGTGACGGGGGAGGAGGGAGGGCTAGAAGGGGCTGAAGGGGAGTGTTGGTCTGGAGGTTGCTGGGTAGTAAGTCTCAGAGCAGAGCGGCTCCAGGAGTCTAGGGGGTGGGCGGTGATTCTTACCTAATGCCCTGCTTCTGTCAGTTCTCTAGAGAATATCAGGAAGTAGGGCCCTCTCCATGACAGATGTGGCGCAGGTCTCTTCCTTGTATATTGTATTAGATGCTGGCACACTAAGTGTTGATGAATGACACTAGGCTGAAATATATAGTTTCTCATCTAGACATATAATGGCAATAGGAACTCCTGCCAGCTATAGCATAAAGGGTACTTGGGTAAGACAATTATAGTATTCAAATTTGTGTTAACCTGGCCTCAAATGTCAGCATATGGCAGAATCAAAAAAAATATCTGAATGCAGGTCTTGGATTCATTCTACTTGCAATAAATTCTGAGCAGGAGACATGAAGCAGACGCAGGGATCTGTGGTTGGAAGATGATATGGAAAGATAACATGCCCTCTTGACACCTGGGCCAACTCCAGCTTGTCCCAAGCCTAACAAGAATTTGATGTTAGCAAGGTTAGAGGACCACTTGCTTGCTATTGGTCTGTTTATTCACTATTTTTTTGAGACCCACCTAGCCCAGGCTAACCTCAGACTTGCTGTTTTTGGCAAGGTCATCCTTGAACTCCTGATCTTCTTGCCTGTAGTTTCCAGGTTCTAGGATTCCAAGATTTTGCCACCATGTACAACTGGTTTTACATCACATTGACTGTGATATGTACATCACCTCTAGCCCAGTTGTTTTTTTCTCTCCTTATGAAAAAAAAATTCAAGACCTCGGGCAGTGCACATAGCCAAAAACTAAAACACTGATCCCAAACTCAACCTCCAGGAGGAGTGGCTATACAGTGCAGTTGAGTTGGCTAACTGTGCACCCTATATGAGACCATTTTTACACAGTAGATAAAATTCTAAACTGAGCATTATTTATTTATTTTGGTAAGGCTTTCTCCTTTACTCTTGTTTCTGGCTTTGGGTTACTGATGAAATTGGGGTTGAATATGCTTCCTGTTACTGTGGTCACACACCGGCTCTAAGCAACTTGGAGAAGGAAAGCTCTATTTGGCTTGCAGGTCACCATCCATCTTTGAGTGAAGCCAGGACAGGAGCTGGAGGCAGGAAATGAAGTAGAGGCCATGGAGGAGCAGTGCTTACTGTCTTTCTGACTCATGGCTAGCTAGTGTTCTTACACAGCACAGGCTCACCTGCCCAAAGACAATGGGCTGGCCTTGCCCTGACAATTATCGATCCAGACAATCCATACAGACAAGGCCATAGGCAATTCTGATCTGGGCAACTCCCAGAATAAGAGTTCTCTACATGATTTAGCTGGAATTCTGTTGACAGTGGAAATGACTAGGAGAGATGGCCAGCATTGCTGCTGCCGCTACTTGGTGGAATCCAATGGAATTGTTGGGCTCAGAAATAAGGGATACGATAGAGATGAGGGACATGGGTGTCAAACTGCTGGGCAGACCCTTCCAATCCCTACCTTTCCTCATCATTCTTCTTTCTGTTCTTCAGTTACCTGGTGGGTGAAATTAGCTTTAGCCTTTTGTCAGAAGAGCTAGTGGAAAACAGACACTGATTCTTTTTTCCACAATTAAAATATTGCACATAACCAATGCTCAGCTATCACAGGGATTATGTGCTGTCATCAGGATATGTTCTTGGTAGGGAATCCACAGGAAGCTTTTTGACCACTTTCCAGAAAGGGCCAAACCAAGGCTAGCAGTTCTCTAGGGGGAACATTCAGAGCGTGACCAGCAGAGGGCAGCAAGATGGGCTTCTTCAGACCCAGAACCTTCATTGGGAACACCTTGGAAAGCTCAGTTGGCCTTTTCCAATCCCCATAGCACCCTCTGAAGAACTCCAACAGCAACTGTCTGAGCCCCTCACTGTGCATCCACTCCAACCTATCACTCTCAGACCACAGAGTTCTCACAACCACAAAGGAGCCACAGAAGGGCGCACCCAGGCTCAGCTCCAGCTGTGAGGATGCTGAACCTGTTCTTTCCTGCTGTTATACAGTTGCTGTGTGTTTCCTCTCACAACCAGCACAGATTTAACTGTGAGCATCTTAGAGGCACCATACCATTCAGAATCCTGTTGCCTTCCTAGTCATGTGCATCCTTACAGTGGGAAAGTAGGCTGTAGGCTAGAGAGAAGACTTCTGTTAGATGAACACCATTGTACTTGTGATCCTGATGAAGATGTAGTGGATGCAGTAGTACCCTTTGTGTGCCTGAGTGTGTGTGTGTGTGTGTGTGTGTGTGTGTGTGTGTGTGTGCATATGTATGCACATGCATTCCCATGTGGATTTCTGGTTTAACTATTGATAGGTAGCATGTACTGTGCACATGTCACAGAAAACAGTGTTACTCTTGTGATCCCACCATACCTGACAATAGTAGAAGGACCACGGTCCTGTTAGTATTCACATTGTGACTGCATTTATTCTCTCCTCCTGAAACAATTCAGGACTTCACCTCTTTTGCTTGTCAGAGCCACTTTTTCAAAACTGTTTTAGTGATGGCAAATATTTATAATAAGAAGTTCTGTTTGAAGTACAGTAATATCCAAGTGACTTTTGGATTCAAATATCATCTGGCTATTTCCATCTTCTTCCTACATTGGTTTTATTGGTGAACTGGATAGTTTTTTGGATGGAATAGGTGCAGAGATGAAGGAGAGTAAGGTCAAAAGATACTCATGTTGACATTCTCAGTGGCAAGTTAAAGAAGTATCAGTGTCATACTCCATAGGAGAATTATAGCATTTCTTGTGATGAAGGCCTTTAGCACAGGAAATTGCAGCTCCTGCCTCTGGGTTCCTCAAGTGAGGACCAACACTGAATGAATTCTTCCTTTTTCATTTTGCAGTTGTGTTCTATACAACTGAACAAACCTCAGAAGGTAAGGTGTGCTATGTTGTATCCCTGTGGCCTATTGTTCCCCAGAATCCACAGGCTCACCTGTGATCCAGAAGATGAGCAGAAGACAGAGCACATGGGGTCCTAAGTTCTCAGGGTTATTTCTCAATAAGTTCAGGCCTATATGGGCATTTATGCCATGGAATATGGCCCTGGAGTTGTGGAGGTTGGGGAGGATGATCCAGAGGAGGCACCTTGAAGGGTCACTGAGGAGGTCTTTTTTGAAGGGATTCTATTGACCATTCTCAGTGCTCTGAGTTCCCCATGTTTCACCCAGACCTTGGCCAGTCCAGGGAGCAGAGTCCCTGACTTCAGTGCCTGGAGAGGAAATCAAAACTCTGTTTAGCCAATGCCCTTGTCATATCATTTTTTCTAAGGCCTTATGAAGGTACTGTGGATGCCTCCGCCCCCATCTGGGGACATCACAGATCCTGTTCCATCTCTTTGAGTTCCTCTAATGAAATATATTGCTGGCATATTAGTATAGTTTAGACTCTAATGACCTGGGCTTAGGGAATAACAAATCCCTTTCTTTTCTCCTTGGCATTTTTTGATCCTAGGACACCAGCAAGAACTGTTTCTATACCATTTCAGATTTTGTTGGGAATCCAATTTGCCCAATGTCAGGCATTTCCTTAGGCCGTACATCCTGAGGTGTCCCCAGGATGAGACTGGCTTTACTCTCACTTACACATATTACTTCCTGAGATTCTGCCCTGTTTATATCAGGACCTGCTCTGTGGGGAGAGGTCAATATTTTCCATATCCTGAGACCTTATGAAGGATACTCAGAAGTTGGTTGCTTGGTTCCAGTGTGTTATTATCTGGATATCTTCAGTCCAATCCCCAGCACCAAGTCAACTTTTGAAGGTGCTCTTTCTAAGAGTCTGGATTTTTTTTTAAAGTAATTTAAACACATGTTTGAAATTTGCATCTCATTTTAAGGGGAGAGATTAGAGTCAAAATAGTAAAAATACAATAAGGGATGTACTCCACCCAGGACTGGAGTAGAGATGAGAGACGTGTGTATTGTTGTAACTCTGGAGACCATGCAGGGCCTCAGCTCAGGTGTGCAACCCCACAGACCGCAGCTTGATGAAAGATCGCTGCAAAAGCATGAGGTTTATTAACTGAAGATTTGTCCACGCATGTGGGGTTGTGCCTCTCAGGAAAGGCAGCAACCCCGAACAAACAAAGTACACACTTTTTATACTTTACAGAGTGTAGTCCAGCAACAGGCTGGGTAATTGGGTACGCTCATTGGTGGGATTCAAGACAAAGGATTCCTGTGGGCATTGGTCAGTTGGCTCAAGGGGACATTCTTGGCCAAGTCAATCAAGTTCCTTCATCCTGCTCTGCACCTGGTCTCGGGGAAGTCCTTGAAAGAGAGCCAGGCTGATAAGGGGGAAGAACTGGGTGGCTGGGAAAATTATGCTGACATATTTCCTCCTTGGAACTTATCAAGAGGAAGAGCAGGGATATTTATTTTTCTCAAGAACAGTTATGCTAGTTTTGGCTAGTCTCAACTAGGCCTATTTACTCTGACCACCCAGCCTCACGTCTATTTTCCCCAAACTCTAGTTTATAGCTATCTATAAAACGTATTATATTTCCTTCAGTATCAAACTGCTCTTCAGACCCTACGAATCCTCACCCTTCCTCTTCATTCTTCTTTTTGCTCTTCAGTCACATGATAGATGAACTTAGCTTTAGCCTTGTGTCAGAAGGGCTAGTGGAAAACAATCACTGCTTCTTCCTTCCAAAATTAAAATTATTGCACATAATCAATGCTCAGCTATCACAGGTAGTATGTGCTGTCATCAGGATATGTTCCTGGCAGGGAATCCAGAGGAAGCTTTTTGACCAACTTCCAGAAAGGGCAAACCAAGGCTGGCACTTCTCTCAGGGAACATTCAGAGAGTGACCAGCAGAGGGCAGCAAGATGGGCTCCTTCAGACCCAGAGCCTTCATTGGGAACACCTTGGAAAGCTCAGGTGGCCTTTTCCAATCCCCATAGCACCCTCTGAAGAACTCCAACAGCAACTGTCTGAGCCCCTCACCTTGCACCCACTCCAACCTATCACTCTCAGACCACAGAGTTCTCACAACCACAAAGAAGCCACAGAAGGGCACACCCAGGCTCAGCTCCAGCTGTCAGGATGCTGAACCTGTTCTTTCCTGCTGCTACACTGCTGCTGTGTGTTTCCTCTCACAACCAGCACAGATTTTACTGTGAGAGACTTAGAGGCACTACATCATGCAGACTGCCCAGTCATGTGCATCCTTACAGTGGGAGAACAGGCTGTAGGCTAGAGAGAAGGCTCCTGTTAGATGAACACCATTTCACTTGTGACTCTGATGAAGATGGAGTGGATGCAGAAGCACCCTTTGTGTGCCTGAATGTGTGTGTGTGTGTGTGTGTGCATATGTATTCCCATGTCTATCACCAGTTTAATGATAGGTAGCATGTACTGTGTACATGTCACAGGAAATATACTGTGACTGTAGTGTTCATACTCGACCTGACAATAGTAGAATGACCATGGTCCTGCTAGTAGCCACATCGTGACTGCATTCATTTTGTCTTTCTGAAATAATATCTGGAGGTCACCTCTTTTGCTAATCAGAGCCACTTTCTCAGAACCGTTTTAGTGATGGCAAATATTTATTATAAGAGGTGCTGTTTGAAGTACAGAAATAGCCAACTGACTTTTGGATTCAATTATCATCTGGCTATTTCCATCTTGTGTCTATGTAGGGGATGTTGGTGAACTGGATAGTTGTACCCTTTCCCCAGACTTGAGTGGGCTAATCAGACCTTGTTTTGCCACAGTTGCCTAGCCCACCTGGAATGGAGTCTCCTGCTGACCACTTCTGCAGTATCCCTGCAAAAACAGGACTGCCTGCTGAAGCTTGCTTTGAAACAAGGATCCAGCTGCAACTAAGGATGGATCTTTACCTATGTAAACGCAGAACTGAAAAATAAACTTTGAGCCCTGATCAGAACTTTTGTCTTGGCTCCATTCTTCTCTCGCCCTACCCCTATTCAGCCTCCCTTTCAGGTAAACCCAGTTTGCCCATGACTACTGGATGGTTACAGGTGGTACCCGAATGAGGGGTCTGAAAATGCGGGGAGGTTGTGTGTGAAGGGGGATAACAACTATGAAATGCTTTCTTGGGTGAAGCGCCTCAGAAATCAGAAGAAAAGTGAACGTATCCAAGAAGCACTGTAAGCAATATACAGAAGTAATGGTAGCGTTAGCCATTGGAAACTGTTGCGGTAAAAAGGTACATTTAGAAGGGTACAGGCTAGGCTGAAGAGGTGTTGGCCTGACACTGACTTCACCTAGGTGTGGCAGCGTAATAAAGCAGGGGAATTCAGGCAATTATCCGTAGTCAAGAACTGCATCAGGCAAGAGGAGTAGGGTTTAAAATAAAATAAAATAAAATAAAATAAAATAAAATAAAATAAAATAAAATAAAATAAAATAAAATAAAATAAATGTTGTCCTTAATTCTCAGAAGTAGGAATGGTAAATATATAAATGAAAGAATCAGACAAGTGGAGGAGGAATTGGGGAAGTTAGAAAAGCAGGGCGCTGGGAAGCAACTATTAGTAACTACCACTGTGCCTCCTCTTCCTCCTCTGGCAGAATTCCCAGAAGAAGAAGGAAATGAAGAGTTAGATCTTGAAAGAGAGAGAGAGAGAGAGAGAGAGAGAGAGAGAGAGAGAGAGAGAGAGAGAGAGAGGAATAGGTTTCAGAAAAGCAGTTGTATATCTGAGTCTCTTTGGACCTCTAATTCTCTTCCCTTTCTGTCTATTGTCTTTCATGCCAAACTGTCCATGTCCATCAAAACTGATTGTTTATGTTAAGTCTGTGTCTTCATTTTGTGGTTTGATTGAATGTTCTATGTTTCATGTTGAAAAGATCTGTTAGTTCACCCTTTGATTTAGTTTTAACTCATTTCAAAAAAGGAGAAATGAAAGAGAGAAAATAAATAAATGGCCGTCTTAATTGGCTTTTGGAGCCCCGCACCTGTAGTTAGGAGTCTAGGACAGGTTAGAAGCCCTCCCAGGAGACTCTCTGTACAAGTCGACCTTAAAGGGGCCAGAAGTTTCTCGGCTTCTATGGTAAGGGAGCTGGTGGCTGTTTATCCTACAAAAATCTCTGTGACTGTGATTATTGGTTTCCTTTAGGTAACAAGGAGTTCCTCTCTTGAAAATACAGTTAGAAAAAGTAAAAATTTTGTTTGGTTAAATTTATAAGATTCATGTGGCTGCTTCAATTTTGTTTCTGATTGGTCTTAAAGGTATCAATATGTTTTGCAAGTCTTGGCTATAGAGTATTGGCTTATGAGTTTTGGGGCATGATTTAAAAGGTGTAATGCTGGTAATAAAAGGTCATTAGCTTAAAACTGTAACTCAGGGTTGGAGTCATTTTAAACAACAACACATGACAGGAACCAACCCAGGAAAACTGGATATTTCTAAATTGGCATAATATTTTGTGTAATTCATATCCTAGGAATGAGACCTATAAAAGATAGGATTTGGAGCAGTGTCTCTTTGGTGAGGCGTTAGAGGCTTCACTGTCTCATGTTTGTGTGCAGGAACAGGCAGTCAAGCTTTGTAGCATGGGAATGGTTCACTTGGTGATTTTGGAGAGACTGGATTGATTGGTGGAGGCTGAGTTTTGCTTTTCAAAGTTGTAGTTATGCTCTAATATTGCAAAAGAAACTCAAGAATTATGGGTAAGCTACCAATGTTCCATTGACTGCAGTTTGCAGTCTGATTGCAGACTTGCGATTCTTTTTTTTTTTTTAGATTCTTTGTTTACATTCCAAATGCTTTCCCCTTTCCCGGTTCCCCCCTCCCCATATGCTCCATAAGCCCTCTTCTCTCCACCCATTCTCCAATCACCTCCCTCCTTTTTCTCTGTCTCTGTAGGTAATCCCCTACAATGCTGGATCAAGCCTTTCCAGGATCAGGGCCCTCTCCTTACTTCTTCATGGGAGTCATTTGATATGCTAATTGTGTCTTGGTTATTCAGAGCTTCTTGGTTATTTAATATCCACTTATCAGTGATTGCATTCTATGTATATTCTTTTGTGATTAGTTTACCTCACTTAGAATGATATTTTTCAGTTACAACCATTTGCCTAAAAATTTCATGAATTCATTGTTTTTAATTGCAGAGTAGTATTCCATTGTGTAAATATACCACATTTTTTGTATCCATTCCTTCACTGAGGGACATCTGGGTTCTTTCCAGCTTCTGGCTATTATAAATAAGGCTAGTATGAACATAATGGAGCATGTGTCCTTGTTGCATGTTAGGGAGTCCTTGGGTATATGCCCAGGAGAGGTATAGCAGGGTCCTCCAGAAGTGTCATGTCCAGTTTTCTGAGGAAACACCAGACTGATTTCCAAAGTGGTTGTATCATCTTGCAATCCCACCAGCAGTGGAGAAGTGTTCCTCTTTCTCCACATCCTTGTGTTTCAGCCAACACCTGCTGTCTCCTGAGTTTTTAAACTTAGCCATTCTGACTGGTGTGAAGTGAAATCTCAGGGTTGTTTTGATTTGCATTTCCCTAATGACTAATGATGTTGAGCATTTCTTTTTTTTTTTTTTGAGATTTAATGCACATCTTTTATAATTTATGATCTACAAAGACTATACTTTAATTTTTTAAAATATTTTTATTTTCTATATTCTTTGTTTACATTCCAAATGATTTCCCCTTTCCCAGATGCCCCCTCCCCATATGTCCCATAAACCTTCTTCTCTCCACCCATTTTCCAATTACCTCCCTCCTTTTTCTCTGTCCTTATATTCCCCTCCAATGCTAGATTAATCCTTTCCAGGATAAGGACCCTCTCCATACTTCTTCATGGGAGTCATTTGTTATGTGATTTGTACCTTGGGTATTCAGAGCTTCTGGGCTGATTAATATCCACTTATCAGAGATTGCAGTCCATGTGTATTCTTTTGTGATTGGGTTACCTCACTTAGGATGATATTTTCCAGATCAAACCATTGGCCTAAAAATTTTGTGAATTCATTGTTTCTAATTGCTGAGTAATATTCCATTGTGTAAATATACCACATTTTCTGTATCCATTCCTCCTTTGAGAGACATCTGGGTTCTTTCCAGCTTCTGGCTATTATAAATAAGGCTGCTATGAACATAATGCAGCATGTGTCTTTATTGCATGCCAGGGAATCCTTTGGGTATATGCTCAGGAGAGGTATAGCAGGGTCCTCCAGAAGTATTATGTCCAGTTTTCTGAGGAACCACCAGACTGATTTCCAAAGTGGTTGTACCATCTTACAACCCCACCAGCAGTGGAGGAGTGTTCCTCTTTCTCCACATCCTCGCCAACACCTGCTGTCTCCTGAGTTTTTGACCTTAGCCATTCTGACTGGTGTAAGGTGAAATCTCAGGGTTGTTTTGATTTGCATTTCCCTAATGACTAATGATGTTGAGCACTTCTTAAGGTGCCTCTTGGCCAACCGAATTTCTTCAGGTAAAAATTCTCTGTTTAGATCTGTACCCCATTTTTTAATAGGGTTATTTGTTTTCCTGGGGTCTAACTTCTTGAGTTCTTTGTATAGGATTTTAGCCCTCTGTCAGATGTAGAGTTGGTGAATATCCTTTCCCAATTTGATGGTTGCTGTTTTGTCCTTTTAACAGTGTCCTTTGCCTTACAGATACTTTGTAGTTTTATGAGGTCCCATTTGTCAATTCTTGATCTAGAGCAAAAGCTATTGGTTTTCAGGAACTTTTCCCCTGTGCCCATGTCCTCAAGGGTTTTCCCCAGTTTCTTTTCTATTAGTTTCATTGTGTCTGGTTTTACGTGGAGGTCCTTGATCCACTTGGAGTGGAGTTTAGTACATGGAGATAAGAATGGATCAATTCGCATTCTTCTGCATGCTGACCTCCAATTGAACCTGCACCATTTGTTGAAAAGGCTATCTTTTTTCCATTGGATGTTTTCGGCTCCTTTGTCAAAGATCAAGTGACCATAAGTGTGTGGATTCATTTCTGGGTCTTCAATTCTATTCCATTGGTCCACTTGTCTGTCACTGTGCCAATACCATGCAGTTTTTAACACTATTGCTCTGTAGTATTACTTGAAGTAAGGGATACTTATTCCCCCAGAATTTCTTTTGTTGTTGAGAATAGTTTAAGCTATCCTGGGTTTTTTGTTATTCCAGATGAATTTGAGAATTGCTTTTTCTAACTCTGTGAAGAACTGAGTTGGGATTTTGATGGGGATTGCGTTGAATCTGTAGATTGCTTTTGGCAAGATGGCCATTTTAACTATATTAATCCTGCCAATCCACAAGCATGGCAGATTTTTCTATTTTCTGAGGTCTTCTTCCATTTCCTTCTTCAGAGACCTGAAGTTCTTGTCCTATAGATCTTTCACTTGTTTTGTTAGAGTCACACCAAGATACTTTATATTGTTTGTGGCTATTGTGAAGGGTGTCATTTCCCTAACTTCTTTCTCAGCCTGCTTATCCTTTGAGTATAGGAAGGCAACTGATTTGCTTGAGTTGATTTTATAACCAGCCACTTTGCTGAAGTCGTTTATCAGCTGTAGGAGTTCTCTGGTAGAGGTTTTCGGGTCACTTAAGTAGACTATCATGTCATCTGCAAATAGTGATAATTTGACTTCTTCCTTTCCAATTTGTATCCCCTTGACCTCCTTATGTTGTGTAATTGCTCTAGCTAGAACTTCAAGTCCTATATTAAAAAGATATGGAGAGAGAGGACAGCCTTGTCTAAAATCCCTGATTTTAGTGGGATTGCTTCAAGTTTCTCTCCATTTAGTTTGATGTTGGCTACCGGTTTGCTGTATATTGCTTTAATGATGTTTAGGTATGGCCTTGAATTCCTGTTCTTTCCAAGACTTTTAGCATGAAAGGATGCTGGATTTTGTCAAATGCTTTTTCTGCATCTAATGAGATGATCATATGGTTTTTTTCTTTGAATGTGTTTATGTAGTGGATTGCATTGATGGATTTCTTTATATTGAACCATCCCTGTACCCCTGGGATGAAGTCTACTTGATCATGGTGGATGATCATTTTGATGTGTCTTGGATTCGATTGGCAAGAATTTTATTAAGTATTTTTGCATCAATCTTCATAAGGGAAATTGGCCCGAAGTTCCCTTTCTTTGTTGGATCTTTGTGTAGTTTTGGTATCAGCGTAATTGTGGCTTCATAGAACGAGTTGGATAGAGTTCCTTCTGTTTAAATTTTGTGGAATAGTTTGAAGAGTATTGGTGTTAGGTCTTCTATGAAGGTCTGATAGAATTCTGCACTGAAGCCATCTGGTCCCATGCTTTTTTTGGTTGGGAGACTTTCTATGACCCTTTTTATTTCTTCAGGTGTTATGGGACTGTTTAGATGATCTATTTGATCCTAATTTAGTTTTGGTGTCTGATATCTGTCTAGGAAACTGTCCATTTCCTTCAGATTTTCCAGTTGTGTTGAGTATAGGCTTTTGTAGTAGGATCTAATGATTTTTTTGAATTTCCTCAGTTTCTGTTGTTATATCTCCCTTTTCATTTCTAAGTTTCTTAATCTGTATACTGTCTCTGTGCCCTTTGGTTAGTCTGGCTAAGGTTTTATCTATCTTGTTGATTTTCTCAAAGAACCAGCTCCTGGTTTTGTTGATTCTTTGTATGGTTCTCTTTGTTTCTACTTGATTGATTTCGGCCCTGAGTTTGATGATTTCCTGCCATCTACTCCTCCTGGGTGAAATAGCTTCTTTTTGTTCCAGGGCTTTCAGGTGTGTCATTAAGCTGTTAGTGTATGCTCTCTCCATTTTCTTTTTGGAGGCACTCAGGGCTATGAGTTTTCCTCTTAGCACTGCTTTCATTGTGTCCCATAGATTTGGGTATGTTGTGTCTTCATTTTCATTAAATTCTAAAAAGTCTTTAATTTCTTTCTTTATTTCTTCCTTGACCAAGGTATCATTGAGTATAATATTGTTCAGTTTCCACATGTATGTGGGTTTTCTGTTGTTTTTGTTGCTATTGAAGACCATTTTTACTCCATAGTGATCTGATAGGAGGCATGGGATTAGTTCGATCTTCTTATATTTGTTGAGGTCTGTCTTGTGACCAATTATATGGTCTATTTTGGAGAAGGTACCATGAGGTGCTGAGAAAAAGGTATATTCTTTTGATTTAGGATAAAATGTTCTACATATATCTGTTAAATCTAATTGGTCCAAAGCTGCAATTAGTTTCACTGTGTCCCTGTTCAGTTTCTGTTTTCCTGATTGGTCCATTGAGAAAAGTGCAGTGTTGAAGTCACCCACAATTATTGTGTTAGGTGCAATGTGTGCTTTGAGCTTTAGTAAAGTTTCTTTTATGAATGAGGGTGTCCTTGCATTTGGAGCATACATGTTCAGTATTGAGAGTTCTTCTTGTTGTATTTTTCCTTTGAGCAGCAAGAAGTGTCCCTCAGAGTCTCTTTTGATGACTTTGGGTTGAAAGTCAATTTTATCTGATATTAGAATGGCTACTCCAGCTTGTTTCCTGAGACCATTTGCTTGTAAAATTGTCTTCCAGCCTTTTACCCTAAGGTAGTGTTTGTCTTTGACACTGAGGTGTGTTTCCTGTATGCAGCAAAATGTAGGGTCCTGTTTAAGTATCCAGTCAGTTAGTCTATGTCTTTTTATTGGGGCATTGAGCCCATTGATGTTAAGAGATATTAAGGAATAGTGATTATTACTTCCTGTCATTTTTGATGTTATTTTTTAAATTTAATTGGTTATCTTCTTTTGGGTTTGATGAAAGGAGGTTACTTACTATCTTACTTTTTCCAGGGTGAAGTTTCCCTCCTTGCATTGGTGTTTTCCTCCTGTCATTCTTTTTTTACAGACCGAAGGTCTGCTGTGGGATATCCAGGGTCCTCTGGTCCAGGAAGGCACAGGTCCGGTTGAGATGACAGACAGAACAAACCACACACACACAGAGGCGGTTTGAACTGAATGTATTTTGGAGCTATAAGGCAAGGATTTTTATACAGGAAGAGTAGGTATTACCATTTCAAAAGATGTAGCCAGTGAGGCAGGCACAATTATCATAGCCATTTGGTACAAGGAAATGCAACATCAATCAGGAACAAAGTTTCTCAAGAAACAGATACAGAGGATCAATTTACAGATGCCATCAAACTTCCTGATTAGAATACAGAGTCACTCATAGTTTACAGCAAACCTTCAAAGAGTTTGAAGTTTCTTATACCACCTGGATCTTAACAAGTTCTTGTGAGAAATCCTTATCTAACATTTAGCCTTTTACCTTGTAAAACAAAAAACTTCCTAACTAAATTAATGCTTTCAGTACCAGAGTGCCCGAGCCATCCTCATATACATACGCACAGCCATAAAAACCTACATGTGGTTGGAAGGTAGTAATTATGTAAACAACTATGAGGCAAGGCACTGAAATTCTAAAACGGGGGTTGGCGGTCAGTGAGTCGACTTCAAAGACCAGATTATCAGCCAGGCCTTAGGAATCCCAGTGAAGAGAGAAAAGGAGGAAGTCAGGGCAAACTGCTACTTGGGAACTAAGGGCTCATCTTAAATAGCCAGAAAGTAAGAGAGTACAGTAAATTGCCAGGTGAGATTATCAGCTTCCACACCTTCCAGAGAGTTCCGTTCTTCCCAGGAGGCCTTTCTTTTCCGCCTCTGTCTGTAAAATATCATTTTTACAGACATCACTGGGCCACCGCGGCATTCTTTGTAGGGCTAGGTTTGTGGATAGATATTGGGTAAACTTGGTTTTGTCATGGAATATCTTAGTTTCTCCATCTATGGTGATTGAGAGTTTTGCTGGGTATAGTAGTTTTGGCTGGCATTTGTGTTCTCTTAGATTCTGCATGAGATCTGCCTAGAATCTTCTAGCTTTCATAGTCTCAGGTGAGAAGTCTGGTATGATTCTGATAGGTCTTCCTTTATATGTTACTTGGACTTTTTCTCTTACTGCCTTTAATATTCTTTCTTTGTTTAGTACATTTGGGATTTTGATTATTATGTGACAAGAGGTATTTATGCTCAGGTCCAGTCTGTTTGGAGTTCTGTAGGCTTCTTGTATATTCATGGGCATCTCTCTCTTTAGGTTAGGCAAGTTTTCTTCCATAATTTTATTGAAGATATTTGCTAGCCCTTTAAGTTGTAAATCTTCACTCTCATCTATGCCTATAATCCTTAGGTTTGGTCTTCTCATTGTGTCCTGGATTTCCTGGATATTTTGGGTTACAAGCTTTTCGCATTTTGCATTTTCTTTAACTGTTGAGTCCATAGTTTCTATGTTATCTTCAGCATCTGAGATTCTTTCTTCTATCTCTTGTATTCTGTTGTTGATATTTGCATCTATGTCCCCTGATTTCTTCCCAAGGTTTTCTATCTCCAAAGTTGTCTCCCTTTGAGTTTTATTAGTTGTTTCTACTTCTGATTTTAGATCCTGGATGGTTTTGTTTAGCTCCTTCACTTGCTTGTTTGTGTTTTCCTGTAATTCTTTAAGAGATTTTTGTGTTTCTTTTTTCATGACCTCAGCCTGTTGACCAAAGGTCTCCTGTATTTCTTTAAGTGATTTTTGCGTTTCCTCCTTATTGGCTTTTGTATTCTCCTGAATTTCTTTCAATGATTTTTGTGTTTCCCTTGTAAGGGTTTCTAACTTTTGATCCATTTTTTCCTGAATTTCTTTAAGTTTGTCCTTCATGTGTTTCTGTACCAGCATCACGACCAGTGATTTTACATCCAAATCTTATTTTTCTGGTGTGATGGGGTATCCAGGACATGCTGTTAAAGGAGAATTGGGTTTAGATGCTGCCATATTGCCTTGATTCCTGTTAGTGATGTTCCTGCATTTGCCTTTTGCCATCTAGTTCTGACTGGTGTTAGTTGGTCTTGTTGTCAATGCTGGACTCACCAGTGCAAGCTGCCTCTCCCCAGGTGGCCTCTGGTGCACAGCTGACCTCCTACACTGCCTGGAGACAGGGTGCTGTGGCCCAGGCTGTTCAGATCCCGAAGCAGAGACTTGAAGGCTCCTGCTCGGGGCCTGCTGGACTCACCAGAGCACACTGACTCCTCCCAGCTTGCCTCCTGGGTGCCTCTCTGGCCTCTTGCAGGGCCTGGAGATGTGGTGTTGTAGCCCAGGCTGTTCTGGATTCTGAAGTTTAGACCTGAAGGGTCCCGACAGAGGCCTCAGGACTGGAACCTAAACTCTGTGTGGCCGAACCCACCAGAGCGGAGCAAGCTGTGTCCTCCCAGCCTGCTTCTGGGTGCACAGCAGGCCTCTTGCACTTCCTGGAGACCAAGTGCTGTCGCCCAGGCTGTTCAGATCCCGAAGCAGACCTAGAGTTGTGTTCTTAAAACAGTGACATCATAAAACTTTCAGGCAAATGGATGGAACTAGAAAAGATCATCCCAAGGGATGCAACTCAGACCTGGAGAGACAAACATAGTATGTACTCACTGATAAGTGGATACTAGCTGTTAAATAAAGGACAATAATGCTATAATCCCAGACCAAGGAAGGCTAAGTAAAAAAAGGGAGCTCAAGGGAGGTGTAGTGTTTATTCCTGGTTGTCAACATGACTATATCTGGAATGAACTACAATCAAGAATTGGAATGCTCACCTATGATCCTAATCTGGAAGCTCAGAGATTAAAGTTTCTGACTTGAATCTTGGCGAGGAGATCTTGAAGCACAGTGGCTATGAATTCCAGAACATTAAGACAAGGACATCTTCCAGTCCAGTTCAAGGTAGTCTGGGATTAAAGGATTGGAGGTACAGGTCATTAATCTGGGCCACACCCTCTGCTGGAGACCTACAGCCTTTAATCTGGGCTACACCTGCTGGAGACCTATTTAAGGACAATTGGAAGAAGGAAGAACTCACTCTTTCTGGCCTTCTTGCCTCGTGGGACTGAACAACTGCTCGATTCTTGGACTTCCATCCACATCTGTCTCATGGGACTGAGCAACTGCTAGATCCTTGGACTTCAATCCACAGCTGCTTCTGACCATTGTTGGGGAGTTGGACTACAGGACATAAGTCATCGACAAATTCCCTAACGATATAGAGACTGCCCATATGTTCTGTAACTCCAAAGAACTCTGACTAAAAAGAAGTGTATGGTTGGGAACAGGAGGGAAGTAGCTGGTATTCTTACTTTGTGGGCTCTTTCTTTTACCACTAAAACTGGATAGGAGAGAATGAAGGATAAAGAAGAAAGGAAAAACATTCCTGTATAAAGTTGGGGGCCAAAAAGGTGGGGTTACATTATCATTATATTACCTCTTGCTGATTAGGGCCATTGAGTTTCTTGGGGGCAAGTTTTATCTTCACCATCAGGATATCAAAATTCTTCTTGTTATCTTTTCTTTGTGCATGACCACTCACAAGCCATAACCAACAACTATTAACAATGACCATCACCAACCAACATCGACCAATAATAGCCAACAATAACCAGCCAACAACCCACTTCACCTCTCAGGCCCTAGCAATTATATACCCTCTGAAAAGTCCTCAAATTCCAAACATCACACAATTGCAGAAACTGGCTGCAGCTGGCAAAATCACACCCTTACTAGGGCATGAGGGAAATCATAGCTGCTGTGGACAATCTGAATCATCTCTGCATTCCAGACCTGGGATTAAAACAAAACACATCCTTATATTTCTGTGTTTTAAAAAAGAACTCAAAAGTCCAATGTTCTCACTACAAAGGATTTGTTGGTGGGATGGAGGAGAACATACTGGGAGAAACAAGTGGAATTGAAGGGCATTTGGAGAGTGGTATAAAAACTTAGTGTGCAGTAGAAACTCCCTAGAATCTACCAGAATGACCCTAATGAAGTCCTGTAATAAGGCAGGATACAGAGTCCAAAGTGGCCATCTGCTATAACCAGGCAAGGTTAGCTCCTAGTAATGGGACTGGAACACCAACCCAGTAACACAACCTTTGACATACAAACTGTTCTATCTGCAAGATCTGCTTGGGTCAAGGTGGCACAGAACTTGTGAGAGTGCCCAACCAATGACTGGTCCAAGACAAAGCCCATACCAGGAAAGGAAGCCCACACCTGACACGTCCTGGATGATCAGGAACCAGAGAGATGAGATAACCCAGAGACTCAGGATAGAACAAACACAAGTAGGAAAAAAGTCAATGAAGTGATTCCTAATGATGTTCTGCTCTACTCATAGATTGGTGCCTCACCCAATTGTCATCAGAGAGTCTTGCGCAAAAGCTGATGGCAGCAGATGCTGAGACCCACAGCCAAACACTAGGCAGAGCCAGGGGAACCCAGCAGAGGAGGGGGAGGAAGGATGGCAGGAGCCAGAAGGGTCAAGGACACCAGGAGAAAACAGCTCACAGAACCAACTAAGCAGTGCATGCAGTGGCTCACAGAGACTGAAAGGACAAACACGGACCCTGTATGGGGCGGAGTTGGGTCCTCTGCATGTCCTTCATGGTTGTGTGCCTTCTTGTTCTCATGGGACTCTCACCAGTGGGAGTGGAGGAAGGAGAAGTAGTATATTTATTGCCATAAGATGGCAATGAATGCATATTATGAGTATCATTATTTAAGACTATATAAACTAACCTAAATAGAAAAATGATGAGAGCTGTGGTTTTCGGGTTTTTGTTTTGTTTTGTATTTGTTTTTTGTTTTTCCAGACAGGGTTTATCTGTATAGCCCTAGCTGTCTTGGAACTCACTCTGTAGTATACCAGGCCTACCTCTGCCTCCCAAGTGCTGGGATTAAAGGCGTGTGCCACCAACGCCTGGCTGGTTTTTGGTTTTTACCTTGATAGAAGTCAGAAGATATTCTAAGATTAAAGTTATAGGTCTTTTATTCTCTTCCCTCCTTCCCCATTTGTGTGTGTGTGTGTGTGTGTGTGTTTAGGTCAGAGGTCAAACTGAAGTGCTATCCTAAGGAGCAGTCTTAAGGTGTAGTCCACTTTGTTGTATGTGTGTGGGTGTTTTACTGTATGTGTGCCTATGTACCACATATGTGCCTGATACCTGTGAAAGTCAGAAGAGGGTGTCAGATCCCTTGGAACTAGAGATACATATCATTTTGAACTGACCTGTGGGGGGAATTGAACCTGGATTCTCTGAAAGAGTTGCCAGTGCTCTTAACTTTTGAGCCATTTCTCCAGTTCCTCTATTTGTTTTATGAGACAAGATCTTTCATTTGGCTTGGGTTTTACTGACCTGGATAGGCTCGCTGGTGGGTGATCCTCAGGGATCTGCCATTCGCACCCCCTCATTGCTGAGATTACAAGGGCAGGCAACTATGCATGGCTTTTTCACAAGTGTTTTAGGACTGAACTTAGGATCTTATGCTTGCAAGCATTTTTATGATGCACTTTCTTTACAAATCAGACTTGTCAGGTCTCTTAAGAAGGACGGACAAGTGGGCCTTTGCAGGTGCCAGGCAGGGAAGTGAATCGTGTGAAGATGTGAGAAGGAAAACTTGGTTCTGATTACTTCCTCAACCTGGATCAAGATTTCAATGAGTCTGATACCAGGCTGTTTGCTGTCAGCATATGTAAAGCACAGTATAGTTTGGAAAATCGTTTCCTGATGTAATACAATCCATGCTGTATAAGAAAGAACAATTAGATCAACACTCAACTCAAGGTACATGTCTATTTTGACAAGAAGATGGGTTTTAGAGATAGGCTACCTGTGCTAGCTTGAGGACCTAAAAAAGAATCTGGCCTGGGCTCAGTCATATAGATAGCATGGAGTTCATTTGGGGTATTAGCCACCTCTGATCCTGCTTGAGGGAGATTGGAGGAGCCCCAGGCTACACAGTTAATGTACAGAGCATCTAGACTATTAGGCTTTTCTGATCCTGATTGTGGTAGCTTGGGGAGCCCTGGGCTGTCAGGGTCATTTATATTAGCCACTTCTGATGCCAGTTGTAGGAGTTTGATATGGTCTGGCCCAATAGATAACATAGGTCACCAGGCTATTAATCACCTCCATTTGCTATGAGAAATATAAAAAATTTGAACCTGTGCATTCTGCACTTGTGCCTCTGCCCTGCTGGCCTGGCCAGCTATGCACTGGCAGGCAATAGCTGACTTTTTTTTTTTTTTTTTTATTTTTTATTTTTTATCTCGCGGAGATTCTAACTCTGAACTCCACAATCTCTCCACCTGGCTTGTTAAGTTCCCACTGAACAATCGCTACTACGCCAACCCTGTGCTTCAAATCCTCCACAGTCTTTGTGGAGTACCTCAGGCAAACCCATGCTTGGCCATCATACCTTTCTCTCTTGAACCCAGATGAGCCACAGTGTGAAGGAAAATGCAACACAAATTTAGTTCAGAAACAATGATAACGCAATTGCTGGGCACAACAACTAAAACCTAATCTTTTAAGCTTTATTAAAATCTGATTCCTCCTGTGATGAATCCTTGTGGCTCTGCCATGGTACTAGGAAACTCTAGCAGCTACATCTTAACCCTGTGCTGTCCAGGTTCCAAAAGGACTAGCTCTCTCCTCCTTCCTTTCTCCTGTCCAACCTGGAAGTCCTGCCTACTCGGCCAGTGAGTGGCTCCTTTATAAACTAGGAGATTCGTTCACAAGAATAACACCAGGCCCATCCACAACATCCATTTCCAGACTTCTTTTTTCTTTTCTTCCCCTTCCCTTCTTTCTCTGGTCCGCCCCTCCATTCGCTCCGTGCCCTTATTACTCTGGCCCATTTTTTAAAATTTGTTTCTTATTATGGATTGTTGTGAGCCACCATGCAGTTGCTGGGATTTGAACTCATGACCTCTGGAAGAGCAGTCAGTAGTCTTAAGTGCTAAGCCATTCCACCAGCCCATTTCCCATATTTCTGGAAAATACATTACTCGTCCTTCCCTTTAAATGAACAATTGTGGGAGCTTAACATTCATGGGCTCTCTGGAGACTGGTGTAAGTGAAACTTGCTCTGACCTTGAACTTCAAGGGATCCACCTGTCTCTGTCTTTCAAGTGCCGGAATTAAAAGTGTGCCCCACCACTGCCAAACGATCCAAGTATATTTGAACCTCAATGTATTTTCTTTCTTCTTCTATGCCACTTGTAATTGAAAGGGTGTGCTATGATTTTCAACTCTGCTTGGCTCTTGAGTGAGAGAGAGAGGCAGAGAGGAAGAGAGAGACACACACATTTATTTTTTTTCATTTTTTAAAATTTATTGATATATTTATTTACATTTCAAATGATTTCCCCTTTTCTGGACCCCCACTCCCCGAAAGTCCCATCAGTCCCCTTCCCTCCCCCTGTTTTCCCACCCAACCCTTCCCACTTCCCTGTTCTGATTTTGCTCTATACTGCTTCACTGAGTCTTTTCAGAACAAGGGTCCACTCCTCCGTTCTTCTTGTACCTCATTTGATGTGTGGATTATGTTTTGGGTATTCCAGTTTTCTAGGTTAATATCCACTTATTAGTGAGTGCACACCATGATTGATCTTTTGAGACTGGATTACCTCACTTAGTATGATATTCTCCAGCTCCATCCATTTGCCTAAGAATTTCATGAATTCATTGTTTCTAATGGCGGAATAGTACTCCATTGTGTAGATATACCACATTTTTTGCATCCACTCTTCTGTTGAGGGATACCTGGGTTCTTTCCAACTTCCGGCAATTATAAATAGGGCTGCTATGAACATAGTGGAACATGTATCCTTATTACATGCTGGGGAATCTTTTGGGTATATGCCCAGCAGTGGTATAGCAGGATCTTCTGGAAGTGAGGTGCCCAGTTTTCGGAGGAACCGCCAGACTGACTTCCAGAGTGGTTGTACCAATTTGCAACCCCACCAGCAGTGGAGGAGTGTTCCTCTTTCTCCACATCCTCGCCAACACCTGCTGTCTCCTGAATTTTTAATCTTAGCCATTCTGACTGGTGTAAGGTGAAATCTCAGGGTTGTTTTGATTTGCATTTCCCTAATGACTAATGAAGTTGAGCATTTTTTAAGGTGTTTCTCTGCCATCCGAAGTTCTTCAGGTGAGAATTCTTTGTTTAACTCGAGACACACATTTATATGATTTCTCTTCCTCTAATATATATATAAATATATATATATAAAGCGTGTGTGTGTGTGTGTGTGTGTGTGTGTGTGTGTGTAATGGTGCATAACTTAACCTTAAAGAAAGAGCATGGCCCTGACATTTGACACATTATAGATGAGACTTGGTCCCATTATAAGTGAAATAAACTAGGCATAGCACCTCAGGTTTAAATGTCTTTAAAACATGTAGTTTTAACCATCTGGGATAGCTCAAAGAGATATCTTAAGCAGAAGACTGAGGGAAAGATAAATTAGCTTCCTAATGAGTCCTTTCCTGCTCAGAGATGCAAATTCTGTGATGAAGAGAGTTGTGGTGTGAGCTTGGCCAAGTGCCCTAAGGGAGGATCTAAAAGCACTTCCCTGATCAAAGCTCAATGTGTTGATGGACAGCTGCAGTGTTCTGGACATATCCTAGAGGGAAGGAAAAACAGAGTAGGTGCCATGCAGGATGGCTATGAAAGACAGATGGCCCAGACAAGAATGGTGATAGCTGCTCATGCTATCTGCAGATGCTGCTAGGTAACCTGTGCTCTGTTTGCAGGTTTTATTTTCGACTTTTAAATGAAAGTATTTCCGCAAATAACATTTTAAAAAAAATGTTTTCTTTCTTTTTTATCTTTTTTTAAAATTTTTTAATTATTTTTTTTTTTTACAGTCCAGACTTTATCTCACTCCCAGTCTATCCTACAACTGTTCTACATCCCACACCTCCCCTGCCCACAGAACAAATGTCTGCAAGAGGATGTGCCCACACCCATGCCACTAGACCTCCCCATTGCCTGGGGCCCCAAGTTTCTAGAGGTTTAGGTGCATCTTCTCTGACTGAGTCCAGACCTGGCAGTCCTCTGCTATATGTATGTTGGGGGCCTCATATTGGCAGGTATATGCTGCCGGGTTGGTGACTCAGTGTCTGAGAGAACGTGGGGATTCAGGCTAGTTGAGACTGCTGGTCTTCGTATAGGGCCACACTCCTCCTCACCTTCTTCCAGATTTCCCCAATTCAACCACAGGGGTCACCAGCTTCTGTACATTGGTTGGATGTAAATATCTGCATCAGACTCTTTCAGCTGTTTTATAGGGCCTCTCAGAGGGCAGTCATGATAGGCCCCTGTCTGTAAGCACTCCATAGCACCAGTATTAGTGCCAGGCCTTGGGCCTTCCCCCTGAGGTGGGTCCCAATTTGGGCCTGTCACTGGACCTCCTTTTTCTCAGGCTCTTCTCCATTTTTGTCCCCTCAGTTCTTTCAGACAGGAACAATTCTGGGTCAGAGTTTTTGACTGTAGAATGGCAATCCCATCTCTTCAGTTGATGCCCTGTCTTTCTGCTGGAGGTGGACTCTACAAGTTCCCTCTCTCCACTGTAGGGCATTTCATCTAAAGTCCCTCCAACCACTGCAAATAAAATAATAAAATAAAATAATCATTTCCTATTTCTAAGTGTGTAGGCAATTTCAGTCACCATCTCATAAATCATTGACTGTGATCGATCAAGTACCTGTTCCTCATGGTTGAAACTCATGAGTGACTTGACTTGACTTGAGTGACTCCTGTTTCTTTGCGTCAGAAATCCTTCAAGTCTAGAGTATGCATCTCATATCTTTTGTGTCCATTCTGATGTAGGGCCCTTGAAATATCCAGGTTGTCAGTTACTTTCCAGTACACCAGCGCAGGTTTTGTTTTGTTTTTAATTTTTTTCCCTTTCTACCTAAATTGTAATTTCCTTCAGACAGGAGTGGTGGTCTTCCTGGAAATTCTGAAGATATCTGGAACAGTTAGTTGACTACAGCTGTCCTCAATAAATTAGTGTATATCTTTTTTGTCTCCCAGGACAAAGCAGCTTTCATTTTGTATGTAATAGGTGCAGTAAAAACCAAAAAACCCCCCAAAACAACAGTAAAAGACCTTCTGAAATGATTGCTACATTAAGAGGAAGGTTTTTTACTGTGAATAAGAGAGACAGAGAAAGAGAGAAGGAAAGAGAGAGAGAGACAGAGAGAGAGAGAGAGATCCAGAGCAGAGAGAGCAAGAAGTAGACTAATAGCCGTGGCCATGGCTGTTGTTAACTGAAGACAGAATAAATCCATGGTTGACCAGTTAAAGGTAGTTTTACCTAGTACTGGCCAGGAAGATAGACACGGGGCAGGTCCATACTGAGGATTCACAGAAAATGGCACCAAATTTGTTAGTCAGGTGCTCATAAAGGCAGAACCCAGAGGCCATGGTGCTTCTCACCCCTGTCCAATCGGGGACAAGCTACATCCTGATGTACGTGCTGCCTACACACCTCCTGACTCCATGAGATCAAGCACATCCTGTACAGTTGGGGCAAACAGCCTTGTTTACTGAAGTGAAAACACAAGACATCTTATCTTACATGAACAACAGCCCAGCATGAACAACAGCCCAGCATTCCGGGAAGGTGTCTGTCCTTGGACAAAGGGCTTACAGATTAGCTTTGTCCCTCATACTGTCTGCGAGAGAAGAAAGTGGGAGGTGAAGGTAGAGACAGAGGGAGCAAGGGCAGAACAGCAGAGAAGAGCGGGTTGTAAGGAGGCTGAGGAGCCGCAGGGAGGGAAGCCCTGAGGTGGAGCAGGCCTGGAGGTGGAGGGCAGAGACAGAGGTCGGAAGGGTCAGGATGCTAGCGTGGAGGCTTTGAAATGTGTAATGGGTACTTGTGAGAAGTGATGGAGGATTCCAGAGCAGTGTAGACATTTATATGTGACCACAGGTTCATGTCAGTGGGAAGCCTTTTGTCCCTTCTGCCAGAAGCGAGGCAAATGACTCCTGTTGTGGAAGAAGAATCTGTTTCCAAGTTCCTGAGGAATGCTGGCTTCTATCTAACCCCTGACATCCTTCTATTGTCCAGTTTAGGAGTTTCTAGACATATGTACTGCCAGAGACTTCACAATGTCTTTTTCTTTCTTCTTACTACCTGCTTCTTAAAATTCCACCTGGGCTCTTCAATACTGCTGAATTAAGTCTAGAGTCCTCTATGAGCCAAAGGTGACACTGCATGGTAGCACAAACAGTCTTCAGTAGTCCCCTTATCCATGAATGACATGCCTCAAGGCCCCAGTAGTGTCCACCAGTTCCCAAGGTGGACTATGTTTTCTCTACGGATAAATACTCTACATAGGGTTTCATTTATAAATTAAATGCAGCAAGAATTTAACAGCAACCAGTAGTAAAAGATAGTAACTAGAGCAAAAGAGGATCTTGGTAATTGGGGGCCACAGAACACCATAAAAGTCACACATGCAACAGACAGCCCAAATGGCTGAGTTACATTGGACCCGGAGGAGCTGTGGAGAGGGAAGGCCAGCTCAGTATATGAGCTGAAGAGTTTAGGGTAGGGCATGAGATATGCCAGCTAGGAGGACCCTGTGATAGGCAGAGACTGAGGGATGTTGGGAGAACCTGGTGGCCAGCATCTGCTTTGATATGTTAATGGACATTTCAGTTAGCAGATGGTCCCAGGTTTGAGAGCTAACAAATAATTTTATTTTACTCTTTTTTTTGGAAACAATAATTTATTTATTATTTTTATTTAATGTGTATTGATGTTTTGCCTGCATGTATATCTGTGCAAGGGTGTCAGATCTTGGAGTTATAGACAATTGTGAGCTGCCATGTGAGTGCTGGGAGTTGACCCTGGGAGAGGAACAGTCAATGCTCTTAACTGTTGAGCTGTCTCTCCACTCTCCACCCTCCCCACCAACAAGTAATTCTTTATATCTTGAACTAATTATTTTTTTAATTTCAGTAGACCACAATCTAGAAATTTTAAATAAATACTACGAAAAGGTATCTTGGGCCCTTGTTAGGAACTTAAGTAACCATTACTTAAGTAAGTGACTTCAAAATCTCTTCCATGTGACTTGAAATAACTTGATGCTTAAGCTTGCCACTGGGCACTTCTGATAAGAGCTGTCTCTCAAAAGCAAGTCTCTGCAGGCTACTGTATAGCCCAGATCCAAAGCCTAGACAGGACAGGCCTTGATATGCTAATGAGCTAACCAGAAGTGGTGTTGACAATTGAAGCAGCCCCAAGCTGTGAGCTCTGGAAGTACAAAGTTTTGCACAAATTGGAAATTGGAGATGCTCTCTAGGATTAACTTGCTGTGCTCCCAGGTGTGGCTTCTCCAGCCTGTGTTGTGTGTCTGCTAGAGACTTGATAGTCTGTGTATGGCCCTGACCTTCAATGTGACCATTGAATTTCTTGCACTGTTGCTGGGCCCACACAGGCTGGCCTGTCAGCACTAGCCATTGGCCTATGCTCTTAAGGACCTCCCTAACCTCTCTGTCAGTGCCATCCTTCTAGTCTGCCACAGCTGAAGGACTTCATGGTAGATGTAGGTTCAGTCCCAAAGCTGCTTAAGAGTCCTCATGGGAGGTTCATCATGGGGAACCCTGTAGCTATATTTCTCACTTGATGTCCCTCACTTGATGAGATGCCTGGTTAACGTTTATGCAACAAGATGTTATAAGGAATGTTTGTGTGAATAAACCAAGCATATTTGAAAAGACAAATCTGGTCTAAGCTCAGGTATACCCCTGGAGAGTCTTATAGGCACCCAGAACAGTTCAGTGGCCTCTGAGCATGGCATAGTCAGCTCTGAGCTACCTCTTCCTCTGACAGCTGTTACATTTAGCATCCTAGAGGAATGAAGCTAGCTCGAATGTCCCTCCAGGTAATCATCTCTTGTTCAAGAAATGCAACTTCCAGAAGGACTTGGAGGAGGCAGCTTGTGTCTAGTCTGTCACTGAGGAAAGCTATCTTAACGTTTAGGCTACAGGTAAGAGCAAGGCAATTGTCTGTCCAACCAGGAAGGAAGGGTAGAAAAATCAGGCCCTTTGGGCTCTGTCTTATCTTCAGATTCCTACTGCATTTCTTTTCATTGGCAGGGCTTAATCTAGGTGATAAAAAACAAGGGGAGCTTGCAAAAAGGAAGCAGGTGGGGTGGGGAGACTTTTACTAGGGGTCTGGAGAGGGCAGGGAAATTTACAGCCTCAGTTTCCTCCTTGGAAAACAAGAAATGCTCATTAAATAGACTCTAAGTTTCGAGAAGAGATTTCAGAGCCAGGAACAGGAAAGTAATGCTTCTAAGATCCAAGAGATGGGGACACACACACACACACACACACACACACACACACACACCACACTTGAGACAGGGTCTCATGTATTCCAGCAGGCCTTGAACTTGCTATGAAGCTAAGGAAAATCATAAGGCAGATGTTCCTGCCTTTAACTCTGAGTGCTGAGGCTATCAGCATGCACACCGGCCATGTGTGTAGGGCTCAAGCCTTGATCTTCTTCACCCCAGGCAAACTTACTATCAAATGAGCTTTATCTATAGCATGGATAGATAGATATCTTATTTCTGTCCTTGCTTTGACTGCCAGGAGGCTCACAGCCACAATGGTGGGGAGGGTAGGGGTGGAGAGGCCTATGGGGGTGCTTATGGGGAAGGCTCCTGGCAGGTCTCAAGTCTGCTCTGTTTCTCCAGCTTCTGTGCTCTTGTCTGCCATTATTTTTCTGTTTATATGATCATTGTTTGCTAGTACATTGTATGAGGTTTTGAAAATGGCATCAGATTGCTTTGGCATAAGCAATACCACCCCAATGAGGAAGGGGAAATAATGTCTCAGTCATGCCTGTTGCCCTCACTTCTTGATCACCACCTCAGGAAGACCTAGCACCCTCTTTGAGCCTCTTTTCTTTATCTGTAAGATGGTTGTACTGCTGCACCCTAAGTCCTGCCTGCCCAGGGCACGTGGGACTGTTCCATGAGGTGCAGGGTGCAGGAAGGTGATAGCATTTGCTAGACTTCCCCAGCTGCTGTTTGAGGTCATGCTGGGTGAGCAGGGGTAGGAGGGGAACTTCTGAGTAGGACCAGAATGAGTGCAGGTTGGATGTAGGCTGCAGCAGTGTGGCATGAGAGATAAAGGAAGTCCAAGGAGAGTGAGGTGGGCAGGAGACTGCAGGAGCTGGGGAGGAAGACACCGGAGGAAGACACCAGCTTCCTGTGTGGAACCAGAATCAGAGGTGAGGACTCTTAGTGGTCCCTTCTGCTAGGGTGTCAAAGGCCCCGTAGTCCTTGGCCTATGAGACACAGGGCAGACTGTATCAGCCAGAGCCCCTCAGCAGAGTCCAGGCTGTTTGCCTGGGGATGGGTTAGAAGCCATGGAGATCACTTTGTGAGAGTGCTTCCTCCTCTTCTGCTCTGCTCTGCTCTGTTCTGCTTTGACCATGGTTGCTTCTGGAGGCTGACAGTGTCCTGTCAGAACCACCAGCAAGGTGGCCTCAAGGCGTGGAGAACATGTGTTTGTCTCACTGTGTCCACCAAGATAGGCTCATGTTAGTCATGTATCTGCTGTGACTTACAGTATGATAACATGTGTGAACACACACACACACACACACACACACACACACACACATACACACACATACTGCAGCTCACTGGCCTGGGTCTGTAATGAGGAAGCAGGAAATAAAACTGAAATCTCAACACTCAAGGAACTCAGTGGAGGCCATCCACTGTGGTTTGCCCTTCACTGGCCACACATAAGAATCCCATTATGGCCCTGCTGCCCTTTAGTCCAGGGACACCAATAACACTGTTATTTTCTTTGCTTTGGCTTAGTGTTGTGAACCTGTCATTGCCCTATAAACATTTAAAACTCCCCATTCGTTCTAAGTTCCTTGGGGTGACAGTGTGTGTTGTGTTCTTTCAAGGCCACCTGCCAAATCCACTGAGGAAGGCTGACTGAGGAAATGGTTGCAGTTGTTGAGCAAACCAGTGGATCTGAGTCACTCCCTTCAGCTCTGCAGGAGCCAGTCAGCTGGGGCAGAGCGGCCTGATGGGGGCTTCCAGTTCCTGAGGTCCAGTCTCATAGCTGATTTGGAAATACAGTGGACTCCTTGGTATAGTGGGCAACAAATATGAGGCCCCCTTCTCTTTCTCTCTCCCTTCCTCCCTTCTTCTTTAGCTGCCTCCTTTGGTCTCTCTCCCTCCTTTCTGCCCTCTCTCCTTTCCTCCCTCTTTCCCTCTTTCTGTTTCCTTCTCCTTTCTTTCTTTTGTTTCTTTTTTCTTTCTCTTTCTCTCTATTTTCTTCCTTCCTTCCTTCCTTCCTTCCTTCCTTCCTTCCTTCCTTCCTTCCTTCCTTCCTTCCTTCCTTCCTCTCTCTCTATTCCTTTCTTTCTTTCTTTCTTTCTTTCTTCTTTCTTTCTTTCTTTCTTTCTTTCTTTCTCTCTCTATTCCTTCCTTCCTTCCTTCCTTCCTTCCTTTCTTTCTTTCTTTCTTTCTTTCTTTCTTTCTTTCTTTCTTTCTTTCTTTCTTTCTTTCTTTCTTTCTTTCTTTCTTTCTTCTCTCTCTTCCTTCCTTTCTTCTTTCTTTCTTTCTTCTTCTTTCTTTCTTTCTTTCTTTCTTTCTTTCTTTCTTTCTTTCTTTCTCTCTTCCTTCCTTTGTCTTTCTTTCTTTTTTTCTTTCTTCTCTCTCTTCCTTCCTTTCTTTCTTTTTTTCTTTCTTCTCTCTCTTCCTTCCTTCCTTCTTTCTTTCTTTCTTTCTTTCTTTCTTTCTTTCTTTCTTTCTTTCTTTCTTTCTTTCTTTCTTTCTTTCTTTCTTTCTCTCTTCCTTCCTTTGTCTTTCCTTTCTTCCTTTCTTCCTTTCTCCCTTTCTTCCTTTCTTCCTTTCTTCCTTTCTTTCTTTCTTTCTTTCTTTCTTTCTTTCTTTCTTTCTTTCTTTCTTTCTTTCTTCTTTCTTTCTTTCTTTCTTTCTTTCTTTCTTTCTTTCTTTCTTTCTTTCTTTCTTTCTTTCTTTCTTTCTTTCTTTCTTTCTTTCTTTCTTTCTTTCTTTCTTTCTTTCTTTCTTTCTTTCTTTCTTTCTTTCTTTCTTTCTTTCTTTCTTTTCTCTCCCCTTTCCAGACATGGTTTCCATGTAGCTCCAGATGTCTTTAAACTTGATGTGTGGTTAAGACCTTGGGTTTATTTATGATCATCCTGCCTCAAGTGCTGAGATACCGTGTATGTGCCTCCACATCTGGTTTTTGATGCTCTGGGGCTGAAAGCCAGGGCTCCATATACACCAGACAAGCACTCTCCCAGTCCCAGCTCCAATCCTGCCTCCTCTTTTTTAGGGCTTTCGTTTTAGATGGGATCTTTGAGGTTGTTCAACAGGACCCACTCAGCTAGCAGCTTAGAATGTTTCCTTTGTCCCTAGAGAAGCTGGCACAAATGGACTCTGCAGAGCTAGAGAAGTCATGGCTTGGGACAAGGAACTGCCCAGAGCCTCCTAGGGCCACGCTGGGGCTCGAATCTCAGGAGAGCTCAGGACTGGGTTCCCTCATGTCTTCCTCTGAGCACCCAGAGCAACATTTCTAGCATTGCTCCCTGACCCTGTGTCACATTGTCCCTTGCCTTACCCTTCTTCCTCTGTGGCTTTCCAGACTTGGAAGGTACAACCCTCCTATCAAAGGTGAAAATGGTAAGAGCACAGGACATTCTTCCAGATCTCAGGCAAAGGAAGGCCAGTCTACTGGAAGTCCGAGGGCAGGAGGAGGGTGAACAGGGCCCAGGCATGCACTGGGAACATCCTTAGGTGAACCAACCACACAATGACCCTACCCCAATATTCTACCCATGTGAGGGAAAGGGGCACTGCCATTCACAAGCCTTGGATAAGAAGTAAGGGACCCTGCTGTTCCAGGCTGACTGGACTCATAGTCTCTGCTAGGGACAGCCATGGAGTTCAGTCTTCATGCAGAGACACTGAGGTGGCCACAGGTGTGTTTAGGAAGGTGTGGAGGTGCAGAATCACGATAGGCTGTCAGAAAGAGTCTGGCTCTAAGCTGGGGTACGGTCCTTTAGAATGGCCTTTGTCACTCATCTCTGGCCTGTTCACAGATGACGTGGATGTGCTAAACTAGAACCTGGTCCTTGTCCAGAGACCAGGCCTTGACTCTGAACCTGTATCACTATTGTGTCTTTTTGTTTAAATATCCATGTGTTTCTGATATGGGCGATGGGGGGGGGCTGACTTAAAATGTCTCTGTTTATCAAATAAAATTAGCATATTTGTGTTGGTCTCAGAAGAGAAATTCCTTTGAATATTTGCATGTTTGTGGATTGTAGTTAGAAGTAGGAAGTTCCCATGGCCTGAAGCTTGGGTCTCTGACTTTCTGTTTCCCTCCCCTGATATGTCTTTCTTTCTTTCTTTCTTTCTTTCTTTCTTTCTTTCTTTCTTTCTTTCTTTCTTTCTTTCTTTCTTTCTTTCTTTCTTTCTTTCCTTCCTTCCTTCCTTCCTTCCTTCCTTCCTTCCTTCCTTCTTTCTTTCTTTCTTTCTTTCTCTCTCTCTCATTCTTTCTTTCTTCCCTTCTTTTTTATTATTGAATATTGTCTTCATTTACATTGCTAATGGTAAAACCGTTCCAGATTTCTCCCCTCCCCACAGACCCCAACCCCTCCTCCCACCTCCTGCCTCCAGGTATATGCTCCTCCACCCAACACACTCCCACTTCCCCCCACTCGGTTTCCCTTTGTTGGGGCCTCTGTTGAGCCTTTACCTGACCAAGGACCACTCCTCCCACTGATGCCCAACAAGACGTTCCTCTGCCACGTTTTTGGCTGGAACCATGTGTGCCCCTTGGTTGATAGTTCAGTCCCTGGAAGTCTTGGGGTGTCTGGGTGGCAGAAATCATTGTTCTTCCTATGGGACTGTAAACCCCTTCAGCTCCTCCAGACCACCCTCCAGATCCTCCATTGGGGGCCCCATGCCCAGTCCAATAGTTGGTTGCTAGTTTCTGCCTCTGTATTTTTATAAGGTTCTGGCAGGGCCCTTCCAGAGACAACCATGGTGTGCTCATTTTGGTATATACTTCTTGTCGTAGTGTCGGGGTTTGGTGACTGTTTATAGGATGAATCCCCAGGTAGGGCAGTCTCTGGGTGGCCTTTACTTCAGTCTCTGCTCCACACATTGTCTCCCTTATTGCTCCTGCATTTTGTTCCCCTTCTCAAAGGAACCAAAGCACCTTCACTTAAGTCCTCCTTCTTCTTGAGCTTCCTGTGCTGGGTGAATTGTAACTTATTTATTTTAAGCTTTTGGACTAGCATCTACTTATTAGTAAGTGCATAGCATGTTCTTTCTTTTGTGACTGGGTTACCTTGCTCAGGATGACACTTTCTAGTTCCATCCATTTGCCTATGAATTTCATGAATTCATTGTTTTTAATAGCTGAATAGTACTCCATTGTGTATATATACCACAGTTTCTGTATCCATTCCTCTGTTTAGGAACATCTGGGTTCTTTCCATCTTCTGGCTATTATAAATAAAGCAGCTATGAACATAGTGGAGCATGTGTCCTTATTACATGTCGGAGTATCTTCTGGGTATCTGCCCAGGAGTGGTATAGCTGGGTCTGCAGGTAGTACTATGTCAAATTTTCTGAGGAATCACCAAACTGATTTCCAGAGTGGTTTTACCAGCTTGCAATCCCACCAACAATAGAGAGGTGTTCCTTTTTTCCCACATCCTCTCCAGCATCTGCTGTCCCCTGAATTTTTCATCTTAGCCATTCTGACTGGTGTAAGGTGGAATCTCAGTGTTGTTTTGATTTGCATTTCCCTAATAACTAAGGATGCTGAACATTTCTTTAGGTGCTTTATAGCAATTTGAGTTTCCTCAGTTGAGAATTCCCTGTTTAGCTCTGTGCCCTATTTTTTAATAGGGTTATTTGACTCTCTGGAGACTAACTTCTTTGTATACGTTGGATATTAGCCCTCTATCAGATGTAGGGTTAGTAAAGATCTTTTCCCAATTTGTTGGTTTCTGATTTGTCCTATTGACTGTGTCCTTTGCCTTACAGTAGCTTTGCAGTTTTATGAAGTCCCATTTATCGATTCTTGTCCTTAGATCATAAGCCATCGGTGCTCTGTTCAGGAACTTTCCCCCTGTGCCCATGTTCCTTAATATCTCTTAATATCAATGGTCTCAATTCCCCTGATATTTCTTTCTTGAGCTTTGGCCCACAGACATCCTGTGGCACTACAGCCTTGCCCACTTTAGAAACCATAGACTGCTGGACCAATGCACATTTTGGCCTAGGCCTCTGCCTTTTTTTCTTGATTTCAGTGTGTATGTGGGTATGTCTCTACACCTTGTTTTATTTCCCTTGTGCCCTGTACCCACTCCCTGCACCAGCTCCTCTGTCTCTCAGCCTCACCTGTGTTCTCTGCCACTATATTCTCAGACATTCTCTTTCCACACTCCAGAGAAAAGCCCTGGATCACTAGCTACTGATTTCTCCACTCTCCCGGAAGTCGAGTGGACACGGTGCCCTTAGGTGTAGCCCAATCCTAGCTGCCACTGGCTGCTTGGTCATGCTTCAGTTGACCTTTGACTCTGGTCCTCCTCTCCTGACCAGATATGCAGGACAATTTTCGTGAGGTGGAGGTAGCCTGTAAGTTGCAAAGGACTTGAGGGCAGGGATGGGGTGAAGATGTGGGCTCCATAGAATATTGACTGTCAGTAAAGCTACAGACTAGATGGACCATCAGGAGGAAGAGGAAGAACATTGGAGGAGACATGGCCCAGGGAACACATGCCCTCCAAATTCCCACTTTCCTTCTGAGTTCCCTATCACACAGGTGGCACCTCTAGCTGGCATCAATGACTCAAAGCCCATTCCATTCTGGGCTCTTGTGTTTGCCATGCACATATTTCCCCAACATAACTGCCATCTGTAAAGTTTCCTATATTCACTGACTCCTTCTGGTGATTGGAGTTAAGGCTCTTGCCTTATTTGTCTGTGTGACCCCAGATGTAAAGCAAATCTGGCACAATAACAAAGTTCTTTGTGTGTTCTTCCATGCAGATATTCTCTATGTTGAGTTAGGTCCTGAACCCATGAATGATCTGTTGAAACACATCACAAGGCCCTATGGGGCGGTCTTGGCTTTTATACTACAAACTCTTAGCAGATACATGAAGTCCATAGCCCACTGTTTGAAAACCAGGGTTTCAGTGCAGAAATGCTCAGGGTAGGTTAGTTCATTTAAGAGGAAAATTGTGGGGAGTGGGGGGCTAGAAAAGGGGAAATCATTTGAAATGTAAATAAAAAATATATCGAATAAAAAAAACCAAAAAAAAAAAAGAAAAAAAGAAAATAATTTCCCTCTATTAGAAAAAAAAATTTTAAAAAGAGGAAAATTGCCCTCCTTCTGTTAGGGCCCAAAACTCAAATATGTTTTGGGGTAGCCTCTGCTTAGGCTTGCAGTGAATCTTGATGGATTTTAGGCAAGCATTGCCTTGCCATGTGCCTCCTGATGCACACCATACGATTCCACTCTCCAAGAATTGTGCAGCTAAATTCTAGAATCTAGGGTAGATCTGACTTGGGGTACACTTGATCTCATTCTGCTCTATCAATGGCTTCTATCTTTTTAGACTGTCATGGGTACTGGTGGCATGCTTGTTTCCTATTCATCTTTCCTTTGGGTTCAGAGATCCAGGTAGACCCTGAAGGGAAATGGGGACCCTCTAGCTGGGCATCTCACTGGACCCCAACATCAGTCCATCTGGGCCATAAGCTTTCTGATGGAAGAAATGAGCTCACCTCTTACTTCTCTCCAAAGGCCAATGGATGCCACTGTCTAACCCAGCTGGAATCCAGCAGGAATCCTTGGATGACCTGAATAGGCTCATCTCATACTCTGTGGCCATGCCCATGCATGCTCTGGCTTGGAGGTGTCCCAGTTAGTTCTCCTATGTCCCCAATATACCTGGGACCATATGTTCATAATTTGGAGGGGCAGTTGTGAGGCCAAGCACTTAGAGATGCCTAGAACAGTTCTTTGTGCAGAAACTGCCTGAGGAGGTCCATTGCATTTGTCCTTTATCTGGATAAGATTTGCCATTCAGGTTCCTTGTTCTTATTCTTTGCTCTGAGACAAACTTTAGGATATATTTTCTTCTCTCACACAGACTCATTGTAAAGCCAATATACACTTCCATTGCCAATGATTTGCTTTCCTTATGTACCAATTATATCTGAACAGTGTAATTAGTGCACTAAGGATAAAGTTTTACTTCAAAGTCTGCCATGGGTGATGGTGTAATCCGTGTGAAGGAGGACCTCTCTGGAAGAGCTTTCCCCACTGTCTGAGGACCCTGATTAGCACGGAACCCAAATCTGGAATGTACATTGCCTTTGGATGAAATTAGAGCCATAATCTCAGTCCCTAAAGATGACTTCACAAGATACCAATAAAATCAAGCGACAGAAACTGTGGGTTAACAGGGCAAGGTAAAGGAAGCAAGGTACCCTGGGCTCTTACTTACCAGGCCAGAAAACAGTCAATTCTGCTGAGCTGGCTGCTTGTTTCCAGCACATTCCACCACAGAGACTATCTTACTCATGTCAAACAACCTTCTAGGAGTCTTCATTGGGTCTATTGGAATCCAGTACTGCAAACTGGAGTGTCCCAAAGGGACACTGGGGACATTTACATCATCAACCCAAGGAGGAGGATTAGCATGTAAGACAGACAGAAACAAGGGACAAGTTCTGTGGCTTTCACAAAATCTGAGCATCATACTGTTTAATTTCTGAGGACAAGAAATCAAAGCAGGGTAAGATGGTTGGGAGTGGTTTGGTTTGAGGTCGTGGATTTCTCAGCTGAGATGAAGATGTTGGGGGATCATCTGGTAGAAGTTGTTAGGGTGCATGGTCTGGGTGGAACAGGTCTTCATGCCTTCTACATTTAGCCAATGTGCATGGGCATTCTCAGTCCTCTGAGCCTTGGTGATGCCCACAAGAGCTAACTAGGAGGACAGCATGCCAGTATAAACCATCCTGAATACATGCCTTCCCATTGGCACCATGTCTCTTATTTGCCCAACAGCCCACATCCTGCTTCCTATAAGTTGCTTGGACTCTCCAAGATAAAAATCAAGGCCATGTTCAGGGAGCCACTGGGAGTCTTCGATGCTCACCTAGAAGGAAATTTTATCACCAAAGTCAAGCCTTCTATGTTGGGCAACAGCCAGGTTGTTCCTACCACAATTAATCCAACACACCTAACCTTGTTCCCACGGGTTAGCCAAACTGTTAACAAAGTTCTTCATTTCCGTCATATTGATTTACAGAGGCAATAGAAGCATACCACCCAAGAGGACACACCTCCTTCCACCCAGGAACTTATAAATGTCAAGGAATTTCTACCCCAATAGAGAGGAACCGGCACAATGGGGATCACCACCGTTATCTTTGAAATATGTCTTTTGTGGGGTCAAATCCTTTCTACAGGTATTTTGTCTCATTTATTTATAGTCATGAATTGTGCTCCTGGACATATCAGTCCTGGTGGGTTGGTTGAAATTGATCATGGTTATGCAGCTGTTCATCTTTGCTAATAATTGTAAATATTTGTAAGTGTGTGGAGGCCTGGGCTTCTCTTTTCAACCAGTGTTTGCCTGAGAGACAGAAGTGGTGACAGTAGGGAAGAAGCCAGGCATTCTGTTGGTGTTCCTAGGGAGTCATTCAATGAAAGGAATGACTGACTGTGCTCAGAAGTCCCCAGGCTCAGGAAAGGCTCATGGGCACTAGGAAGAGGCCTTAAACCTTGCTAAATTCCCAAGCCGGGTGCTGTGAATCTGGACAGAGACGAGCCTGTGTAGATGTTCTGCACATGCCTTCTCTTCTGTATGTCTGGCCCTGTCAGCAATATTTACTGAGCAAAGCCAGGGCAAGTGACAGACAGGACAGTGTCAGAGTGCCAGTCGCTGACTTGAAGCTCAGTCACTCCAACATGGTTTCATGTTCTCAGAGGGTCAAGTGATGAGCAAGGAAGAGTGACCTGGCCAGTCCTCCACATGGCTGAGTGTGTCATCTCACAGAGGACACCCTGTCTGTCCCATCTTCTTCTTTCTCTCTGTCTGCCCTTCCTCTTCTGTCTCTTTCTGTCTCTCTGTTTTTCTGTGTGTCCTTCTCATTTTTATTTTCTGTGCCTTTCTGTCTTTGTCTGTTTTTCTGTCTGTCTGTCTCTATCTCTTCTTTCCACCTTTCTTTTTCCTAGATCTGCTATCTCTTCTCTCTCCCACAGTTCCTTCTCCCTCCATCCCTCTCTCATTCACTCCTTCCCTTCCTCTCTTCTTTCCCTTCCCCTTCTCTTCATTTCTTCTTTACACACTCTGTTCTTACCTGTCTTCCTTCTGAGTTGTTATGGTTAGCTTTCATATTTTTGCAAGATTTCCAGATGAATTACAGAATGTTTGCTCTCCCCAGGCTGGGTGAGGTTCTGTTGAAGATGAAGAATCATTTGCAGCATGGCTTGTACAAGAACATCAGCCTAAGACTGAATCCTTAGTCTTTCACTGAGGACAAGCATTCCTAGACTGAGGAAGCCTAGAACTAGTCAACTCTCTGTCTTCTTGGACAATGTGAAATAGGAGGCAAGACCAACTTTCAGGGTGATAGACTTGCTATACTCTTGCCCTGTGACCTGGAGTCACCGTAGTCCTAGGGGACAGACAGTGTTGTCCTTATTCACAAAGAAACAAATGCACTAGTGCTATGGGGCTGAGGGTGTTTGTCCTTTTAACATGATGCTACACATGTGCTTATGTAGAGGTATGCATATTTGCCATACATGTGTGCTTACATACAGGTATGCATGCTGTGGATTCAGCACACAGAGGGGGAATTGACCCACTTCCACTTGAGCTTCTTTTCTGATTCAAATCAGGTATCACCCCAAAGTTAGGCACCATCACTTCCATAGTTCAGGTGAGGCACACCAAGGCTCACTCGATCTGCTATATGGGAGCTGGGCCAGAATTCGAACCTTGAGTAAGGCCTCATGGCACTGAAGTAACAGCTAGGTCAGATTAAGCCATGGCCTCTCTGTGCAGGGAGCAGAAGGAGCTGAATCTGCTGCATGTGTGGCCTCAGTGCTGTCTTTGTACAGAGTTGGGGTACAGGTCATGGTGGGCAGGAGAGAGGCTGTGACATTGCTGCTGGTCAACGGCAGAGCCAAGGACACTCTTGGGACATTCCTTCTCCTGGAGTAAAACTCAGTTTACTCTTTTGTAAATGGAGTCACATGCTCTGTTCTCCAGAGTGAAGGAATGAGACACCTCCTACCTGCCACCCTGTAGGACTAGCAGGTAGAATTAGTCTTAATATGCTCATGCCCCATTCGGGGCATTTTAAAAATGTTTTCTCCAAGTGTGACTTCCTTAGAGTAGTATGAGTCTTATAATACTTTGGAAGAGGGGGCTTTGGGAGGAATCCATACATTAATGATATCCTCACCATTCCTGAGCAATTATCTGTCAGTTTCCAAAGGAAATAGGTTCTAAGAACTTCCTTGCTTCTTCTGTCCAAAGCATCAAACCCCTCAAGTCTTTTATCACCTTGTGTGTGACCCATAGACACCCTCCTGTGTCCTTCCAGTCACCCCAGATCTAGTCCCACATTGAATATCAGCATTGTGAGACTTAGTGCTACACCACATCACTCACATGAGCATGGCAAGTGGGAAAGGTTTTCATACAGAGGCAGGCTATTTTCTTCATATTTTTGATTCACCCCATGCATACTTTGTGAAGGAGCCCATGAGTACAGAGGGCTGATTGGAATATTGCTAAGACTATTTTATTGTTTTGACCAATGAAAATGGAACCTAGCTGTTTGAGTCTGGGCTTTGAGGGTGCCCATACAGCAAATGTGTAAAAGCTATTGCTTCAGGGCTTGGGTGAAGGTGACTTCATGTATTCCTGGTCTGTCTTTACATAAGAGTAAGTGCTATTGCTTCCTAGGAAGGTATTTGCTAGCATTTCTGTGCATGAAACAGAGAACCTTAATTTGCTTTTATTCCTTTTACAGCATCTCAAACAACTGCTCCCACATCTGGTAAGTACATTGAAAATATGGAACTGTATCAGTGTATAATTTCTCCCTATGTTGTGATAGATGCTGACTCAATGTATGTTAATAAATGAAACTAGGCTGACATATATAGTGTCCCATCTAGACACATAATGACAATAGAAACTCGTGCCAGGTATAGCATAAGGGGTTCTATAGTAAGACAATTACAGCCTTCAATAATATCTTGCCCCACCCTCAAATTTCATTTTATGGTAGAATCAAATAGAATATCTGAATTTACATCTTAGATTCAGTCCTACACGCAAGAAATTCTAATTAGGAAGACTAGATTCTAACTAGATCAAGTGGCCTTAGGGTTCTGTGGTTGGCAGTTGATAACATGTCCTCTTCACACTTGTCCCAACACTAATCAGAATCTAATATTAACACGGTTATAGGACCATTTGTTTGTCACTGGTTTATTTCCTCTATTTTGAGACCCACCTAGCCCAGGCTAACCTCGAACTCTCTATGTAGGCCCAGCTACCCTTGAACTCCTGATCTTCTTACCTGTAGTTTCCCAGATCTAAGAATCTAGGATCGTGTCACCAACCCCAACTCTTATTACATTTGAAATGACATATAATTCACCTACAACCTCCTGCCTTTTAACTTCTTTTGAAAAAAAAAAGTATTTATATTGACCTTGGGCAGTACACATAGCCAAAAGTGAAACACCAGTTCCCCAAATTCCATTAAGAGTGAGTGTAGTTGAGGCTAATTTTCTAACCTGTATGAGGCTATTTCTACATAGTGGGTTCATTTCTAAACTGATCTTTTTCTTTATTTAGGTTGGTTGAACTCAGGGGTGACAAGTAATGGTAAGGCCTTCTCCTTTGCTCTTGTCTCTGGCTTTGGAATGAAACTGGGGTGGAACCTTCTTCCTGTTGCTGTGATCACACACCAGCTCTAAGAAACTTGGAGAAGAACAGGTCTATTTGGCTTACAGATTACCACCCATCACTGAGTGAAGGCAGGACGGGAGCTGGAGGCAGGAATTGAAAAGCAGAGGCCATGGAGCAGCCCTCTTGTTTTCTGACTCATGCTTGGCCAGTATTCTTACACAGCATAGGCTCACCTGCCCAAGGACAGTGGGCAGGCCTTGCCCTGACATTTATCAAGACAATCCATACAGATGCGACCATGGACAAATCTGATCTGGGCAACTCCCAGATTGAGAATCCTTTACATGACTGAGCTGGAGCTCTTTTGACAGTAGAGATAACTAGGACAGATGGTCATCATTTCTACTGCTGCTGTCTGATGGAATCCAACGGAACTGTTGGGCACAGACATCAAGGGTGGAGTAGAGATGAGAGATGTGGGTATCAAACCGCTGGGCAGACCCGACCAATCCCCACCTTTCCTCATTGTTTACTTCTCTGCCCTTCAGTCATGTGATAGATGAACTTAGCTTTAATCTCTTTTCAGAAGGGCTAGTGGAAAACAGTAACTGTTTCTTCCTTCCAAAATTGAAATATTGCATTTTAATTTTGCACTTAGGTTTCCCTAAGTGAGAGACTTAGGGAAACCACTCCATGCAGAAGCATGCTGCGTACTGACTGCCCAGTCATGTGCATCCTTACAGTGGGAGAGCAGGCTGTAGGGAAGACTTCTGTTAGATGGACACCATTGCACCCTTGACCCTGATGAAGATGGAGTAGATGCAGATTTGTCCATGGTTGCATCTGTATGGATTGTCTTGATAAATGTCAGGGCAAGGCCTACCCACTGTCCTTGGGCAGGTGAGCTTGTGCTCTGTAAGAACACTAGCTAAGCATAAGTCAGAAAACAAGAGGGCTGCTCCATGGCTTCTGCTTTTCAATCCCGTTTTGTGTGTGTGTGTGTGTGTGTATAGAAAGAGAGAGAGAGAGAGAGAGAGAGAGAGAGAGAGAGAGAGAGAGAGAGAGAGACTCACCATGTAGCCCTTGGCAGTGAATTCTATGTAGACCATGTAGACCTTGATTTGCAGAAACCTACCTGAGTCTGTCCCAGTAGTGCAGGGATTACGGGTGTGAGCCATCCTTCCTGGACTATGACGAAGCAGTTTGGACAAGGAAGTGGCTAAAATATATAGGTGTTTGTCAAGATGTAACTGACAGAGCAGTCACTAGACATGGGTGAGTCCTCGGGACAGCTCTGGACACAAAGCATGCCCTTCATAGAGGCTGGGCAGGTGTTTGATAAGGAGCCTTAGATAAGAGCCAGGCAGAGGCAAGGTTGAATTGGAGAGGTCATGGAGAGTTCACAGAGAGGTCACCGTGGACAGCAGGTTGGAGAGGAGGGAGGTACAACCTAGTGGATGAGCCTTCACCAGAACTAAGAGTGAAGATGGAAAAAACAGACATCAAATGTGATGACCACATTCCAGAACACTTGTGGCTATGCATGGTGGCATCAAAGATCCCAGTGGAGGACTGAGTTTGGAATGGTTGACATAAATACCATGGAGACTGATAGAGTATAAGTCTGGAGTTCTACACTAAGACTGTCAGGGCTAAATTAGGACTGAAGAGGTGACCTTGAGAGACCCTTGTCTGGGAAGTTTCCAGAGGATATGGGGAAGAGGATTCAGGAAGATGATGTAGAAAGCAACATTTTGGCTCCTAGAGTGGTGAATGACAAGTAAGACAGCCCTGCAGGTCAGGGGAGGAGAAGGGTACACGGTGGTGCTGGGGCAGGTCACGAAAGCCACAGAGCCCAGCATGCCAAGAGAGTGGTTCCCATTGTGTCAATGCAGGTTTGCCTCTGAGGTTGGTGAATGGGGTGACTGATGTCAGGGCTGGATGGAGGTTCTGTACCAAGGCTACGGGGGCAGTGTGTGTGATGACAGCTGGGTCACCCTGGATGCAGATGTCATCTGTAGACAGCCCAGCTCTGGCCATTCTCTGTAAGCACCAGGAGGGGCCCATTTTGAACAGGGCTCAGGGAACATTCTCTTAGGAGCTGCACACTGCTCAGGATGGGAATCCTATCTGTCCAGCTGTCATCATGACGGGTCATTACAACCATGACTGTGGCCACAGGGAAGATGCTGGACTCGTGTGCTCAGGAAGTGATGTTGTGGTCTCTACCTGTTGCATGTTCTCTCCTAGTCAACATTTTGTGTGTGTGTGTGTGTATGTGTGCACATGTGTTCCCATGTGGATTGCTGATTTGACCATTGAAAGGTAGCATGTACTGTGCACATGTCACAGGAAATATCATGCTACTTTGGTGAACACACTCTACTAGAGAATGGCACTTAAAAGGAACATGGTCTTGCAAACAACAACACTGTGAGAGGTTTTGTCTGCCTTTCCAGAATAATATCTGGAAGTCACCTCTTTTGCTAGTCAGAGCCACGTTCTTAGGACTATTTTAGTGATTGCAAATGTTTATAATGAGAGATTCTGTTTGAAGTACAGAAATATTCACATGACCTTTGGATACTTTGTGTCTACAGTGAGGCTGTTGGAAAACTGCATAGTTTTTTTTTTTGGGTGGAATAGATGCAGAGATGAAGGTGAGTGAGAACAAAAGATGATCAAGGTGACATCTCATTATCAAGTTAAAAGAAGGATTAGTGTCACATTCCACAGTGAATTATAGCATTTGTAGTGATAAAAGGCCTTTAGCACTGGAGATTTCAGCTCCTGACTCTCTGTTCCTCAAGGGAGGACCAACACCCAATGCATTTCTCTTTCTTCATTCTGCAGATGTGATCAATACGGCTGAACAAACCACAGAAGGTAAGGTGTGCTATGTTGTATCCCTGTGACCTTTTTGTCCCCAGAACCCACAGGCTCACTTGTGATCAGAAGATGGGCAGAAGTCTGATCATGTTATGTCATAATCTCTCAGGGAAATTTCTCAATAAGATTTCACACCCGTATACACATATATGCCATGGATTATGTCCCTGAGTTGTGGAGATTGGAGAGGATCAGTCAGAGGAGGCATCTTAAAGGGCCACCAAGGAGGTCTTCTTGTGAGAGATTCTATTGATCATTCTCAGTGCCCTGAGGTCCCCATGTTTTACCCACACCTTGGCCAGTCCAGGGAGCAGAGTTGTAGACTTCAATGTCTTGAGAGGAAATCAAAACTCTGCATAACCAATGCTCTTGTCATTTCTCTTTGAGGCCTTATAAACCTACTGCGGATGCCATATGCCCCCACCTCCATTCTGGGACATCACAGATCTGGTTCTATCCCTTGGAGTACCTCCAATGAAAGGTGTTGGTGACACATCAGGATAGTTTAGACTCTGATGGCCTGGGCTTTGAGAAAGAAAAATCCCAAGGCTGGCAGTTCTCTAGAGGGAACATTCAGAGAGTGACCAGCAGAAGGCAGCAAGATGGGCTCCTTTAGACCCAGAGCCTTCATTGGGAACACCTTGGAATGCTCAGGAGCCCTCTTCCAATCCCCATAGCACCCTCTGAAGAACTCCAACAGCAACTGTCTGAGCCTCTCACCATGCAACCACACCAACCTATCACTCTCAGACCACAGTGTTCTCACAACCACAAAGAAGCCACAGAAGGGTGCACCGAGGCTCAGCTCCAGCTGTGAGGATGTTGAACCTGTTCTTTCTTGCTGCTACACTGCTGCTGTGTGTTTCCTTTCACAACCAGCACAGATTTAACTGTGAGCATCTTAGGGGCTCCACACCATGCAGAAGCATGTGATGGATGAACTTAGCTTTAATCTCTTTTCAGAAGGGCTAGTGGAAAACAGTCACTGTTTCTTCCTTCCAAAATTGAAATATTGCACATAATCAATGCTCTGCTACTACAGGTAATATGTGCTATTATCATGATACCTTCCTGGCAGGAACTGCAGGGAAAGTTTCTCGACCAATATCCAGAAAGGACCAAACCATGGCTGGCAGTTCTCTATGGGGAACATTCAGAGAGTGACCAGCAGAGGGCAGAAAGGTGTCCTTCAGACCCAGAGTCTTCTTTGGGAACAACTTGGAAGGCTCAGTTAGTCTTTGCTAACCCCCATAGCATCCTCTGAAGAACTCCAACAGCAATTGTCGGAGCCCCTCTCCTTGTATCCCCTCCAACCTTCCTCTCTCAGACCACAGAGTTCTTACAACCACAAAGGAGTCATAAAAGGGTACAGCCAGTATCCAGCTCTTGCTGTCATGGTCCAGATGTCCACAGGTGTCTGTTTCCTCTCACAAGCAGCATAGATTTCAGTGTGAGAGACTTAGGGAAACCACTCCATGCAGAAGCACGCTGCCTGCTGCCTGCCCAGTCATGTGCAGCCTTACAGTGGGAGAGCAAGCTGGAGGGAAGACTTGTGTTAGATGGACACCATTGTACCCTTGACCCTGATAAAGATGAAGTGGATGCAGAAGCTCCCTTTGTGTGTGTGTGTGTGTGTGTGTGTGTGTGTATGAGAGAGAGAGAGAGAGAGAGAGAGAGAGAGAGAGAGAGAGAGAGAGAGAGAGAGAGAGAGAGTTTTACCATGTAGCCCTTGGCAGGAATTTCTATGTAGACCATGTAGACCTTGATTTGCACAAACCTACTTGAGTCTGTCCCAGTAGTGCAGGGATTACAGGTGTGAGCCATTATTCCTGTCTATGAAGCAGTTTGGACAAGGAAGTGACTAAAATATATAGGTGTTTTTTAAGATATAACTTAAGGCACAGCCACTGGACATGGTTGAGTCCTCAGGACAGCCCTGAGCATGAAGCATGCCCTTCAGAGAGGATGGGCAGGTGTGTGATAAGGAGCTTTAGCTAAGAGCCAGGCAGAGGCAGGGTTGAGTGGAGAGGTCATGGAGAGGTCACAGAGGGTTACAGAGCAGCACAGGTTGGAGAGGAGGGAGGGACAACCTATTGGTTGAGCCTTGGTGAGAACCAAGAGTAAAGGTGGAGAGGAACAGACATCAAATGTGATGACCACACTCCAGCACACTTGTGGCTATGCATGGTGGCATCAAGGATCCCAGTGCAGGACTGAGTTTGGAGTGGTTGGCATGGATCCCATCAAGACTGATGGGGGGTGTGAGTCTGGAGTTCTATACTGGGACTGTTAGGGCTAAATTAGGTCTGAAGAAGACGTCTTGAGAGACCCTAGTCTGGGAAGTTTCCAGAGGATATGGGGAAGAGAATACTTGGAAGATGATGTAGAAAGCAACATTTTGGCTCCTAGGGTGGGGAATGACAAGTAAGACAGCCCTGCAGGTCAGGGGAGGAGAAGGGTACATGGTGGTGCTGGGGCAGGTCACGAAAGCCACAGAGCCCAGCATGCCAAGAGAGTGGTTCCTGCTGTGTCAATGCAGGTTTGCCTCTGAGGTTGGTGAATGGGGTGACTGATGTCAGGGCTGGGTGGAGGTTCTGTACCAAGGCTACTGGGGCAGCGTGTGTGATGACAGCTGGGACACCCTGGATGTAGATGTTGTCTGTAGACAGCCCAGCTCTGGCCTTTCTCTGTCAGCACCAAGAGGGGCCCAGTTTGAACAGGGCTCAGGGAACATTCTCTTAGGAGCTGTGTACTTTTCAGGATTGAATTCCTACCTGTCCAGCTGTCATCATGATGGGTCATACAACCACGACTGTGGCCACAGGGAAGATGCTGGACTCCTATGCTCAGGAAGTGCTGTTGTGGCATCTAGTTATTGCATTGCACTCCTAGTCAACATTGTGTGTGTGTGTGTGTGTGTGCATGCGCTCACATGTGTTCCCATGTAGATTGCTGGTTTAACCACTGAAAGGTAGCATATATAGTGCACACATCACAGAAAATGTGTGACTTTGGTGATCACACTCCACCAGAGGATGGCACTTAAAATGAACATGGTCCTGCAAACAGCCACTCTGTGAGAGGTTTTGTCTCCCCTTCCAGAATAATCTCTGGAAGTCACCTCTTTTGTTAGTCAGAGCCACTTTCTTAGGACTGTTTAAGAGATGGCAAATGTTTGTAATGAGAGATTCTGTTTGAAGTACAGAAATATTCACATGACCTTTGGATACTTTGTGTCTACAGTGGGGCTGTTGGAGAACTGCATAGTTTGTTGGGTGGAATAGATGCTGAGATGAAGGAGAGTGAGAACAAAAGATGATCAAGGTGACATCTCAATATCAAGTTAAAAGAAGGATTAGTGTCACATTCCACAGTGAATTACAGCATTTGTAGTGATAAAAGGCCTTTAGCACTGGAGATTTCAGCTCCCGACTCTGTGTTCTTCAAGTGAGGACCAACACCCAACGCATTTCTCTTTCTTCATTCTACAGATGTGATCAATACGGCTGAACAAACCACAGAAGGTAAGGTCTACTATGTTGTATCCTTGTGGCCTTTTTGTCCCCAGAACCCACAGGCTCACTTGTGATCAGAAGATGGGCAGGAGTCTGATCATGTGGAGTCCTAAGCTCCCAGGGAAATTTCTCAATAAGATTTCAAGCCCATGTAGTCATATATGCCATGGATTATGTCCCTGAGTTGTGGAGATTGGGGAGGATCAGTCAGAGGAGGCATCTTAAAGGGCCACCAAGGAGGTCTTCTTGTGAGAGATTCTATTGACCATTCTCAGTGCCCTGAGGTCCCCATGTTTCACCCACACCTCGGCCAGTCCAGGGAGCAGAATTGCAGGTTTCATTGCCTTGAGAGGAAATCAAAACTGCATAACCAATGCCCTTGTCATTTCTCTTTGAGTCCTTATAAACCTACTGCGGATGCCATATGCCCCCACCCCCATTCTGGGACATCACAGATCTAGTTCTATCCCTTGGAGTTTCTCCAATGAAAAGTGTTGGTGACACATCAGTATAGTTTAGACTCTGATGGCCTGAGCTTTGAGAAAGAAAAATCCCAAGGCTGGCACTTCCCTAGGGGGAACATTCAGAGCGTGACCAGCAGAGGGCAGCAAGATGGGCTCCTTTAGACCCAGAGCCTTCATTGGGAACACCTTGAAAAGCTCAGTTGGCCTTTTCCAATTCCCATAGCACCCTCTGAAGAACTCCAACAGCAACTGTCTGAGCCCCTCACTGTGCATCCACTCCAATCTATCACTCTCAGACCACAGAGTTCTCACAACCACAAAGGAGCCACAGAAGGGCGCACCCAGGCTCAGCTCCAGCTGTCAGGATGCTGAACCTGTTCTTTCCTGCTGCTATACTGCTGCTGTCTGTTTCCTCCCACAACCAGCACAGATTTAACTGTGAGCATCTTAGGGGCTCCACACCATGCAGAAGCATGTGGCCTGCTGCCTGCCCAGTCATGTGCATCCTTACAGTGGGAGAGCAGGCTGGAGGCTAGAGAGACGTCTATTAGATGAATACCATTGCACTCGTGACCCTGCTGAAGATATAATGGATGCAGGAGCACCCTTTATGTGCCTGAATGTATCTCTCTCTGTGTGTGTGTGTGTGTGTATGTGTGTGCATATGTGTGCACATGTGTTCCCATGTGGATTGCTGGCTTAACTATTGATACTAACATGTACTCTGCACATGTCATAAAAACATATTGCGACTCTGGTGATCACACCATTCCTGACAATAGTAGAAGTAACATGGTTCTGCTAATAGTCACAGTGTGACTGCATTTATTCTCTCTGCTGAAATAATTCAGGAAGTCACCTCTTTTGCTAGTCAGAGTCACTTTCTCAGAACTGTTTCAGTGATGGCAAAAATTTTTCGTAAGAGATTCTGTTTGAAGTACAGAAATATCCAAATGATTTTGCATTCAAATATCTTCTGGCTATTTCCATCGGCTGCCTACATTGGTTCTGTCGGTGAAGTGGATAGCTTTGTGGATGGAAAAGGTGCTGAGATAAAGGAGAGTAAGGCCAGAAGATGCTCATGTTGACATCTTAGTAGCAAGTAAAACAAATATCAATGTCATATTCCATAGGAAAATTACAACATTTCTAGTGATCAAAGGCCTTTAGCACAGGAGATTGCAGCTCCTGCCTCTGGGATCCTAAAGTGAGGACCAACACTGAATGAATTCTTCCTTTATCATTTTTCAGATGTGCCTTATACAACTGAACAATCCTCAGAAGGTAAGGTGTGCTATATTGTATCCCCATGGCTTATTGTTCCTCAGAATCCCACAGGCTCACCTGTGATGCAGAAGATGGGCAGAAGGCATAGCACACATTATCCTATGCTTTCAGGGATATTTCTCAATAAGTTCAGGCCTATATGAGCATATGTGCCATGGATTACGGCCCCGGGGTTGTGGAGGTTGGGGAGGATGATCCAGAGGAGGCATCTTCAAGGGCCACCAAGGAGGCCTTGTTTGTAGGGGTTCTATTGACCATTCTCAGTGCCCTGAGGTGCCCATGTTTCATCCATACCTTGGCCAGTCCAGGGAGCAGTGACTCTGGCAGAGGGCAAAGTCCCTGACTTCAGTGCCTGGAGAGGAAATCAAAACTGTTTAGCCAATGCCTTTGTCACTTCATTTAATCTAACCCCTTATAAAGCTACTGCGTATGCCTCAACCCCCATCCAGGGACATCACAGATCCTGTTTCATCTCTTTGAGTTCCTCCAATGAAAGGTGTTGCTGGCACATCAATATTGTATAGACTGACGGCCTGAGTTTAGGGAACAAAACATCCCTTTCTTTTCTCCTCGGCACTTTTTGATCCTAGGACACCGGCAAGAACTGTTTCTATTCCAATGCCTCTGGCCAGCTCAGATGTTGTTGGGAGCAATTGCCCAGTGTCAGGCATTACTTTTCCTTAGGCCTGTGAGGTGTCCCAAGGGTGAGACTGGCTTTACTCTCACTTGGCCATTTACCTTCCTGAGATTCCACCCTGTTTGTGTCAGGACCTGCTCTGTGGGGGAGAGGTCAACATTTTCCATTTCCTGAGACCTTATGAAGGATACTGAGAAGCTGATTGATTGGTCTCAGTGGAGTCATACCTGTATATCTTCAGTGCAATCTCCAGCACCAAATCAATTCTTGAAGGTGTTCTGTCCAAGGTCCAGGGCTCTTTAAAAGTAATGTAAACATATGCTTCAACTTTGTGTCTTATTTAAAGGGACAGATTAGAGTCTTTTTCTAGAACAACAGAAAAACCAATGAGCACAGTCACACATACATACACACACACACACACACACACACAGAAAGAGAGAGAGAGAGAGAGAGAGAGAGAGAGAGAGAGAGAGAGAGAGAGAGAGAGAGAGAGAGAGAGAGAGACTCAGGCAAGCACACACACAATAATCTACCATGCAAAATGATTAGATATAGGATGTTGAGGTTCAGTCTAACCTAGGGTACTTCCAGAGATACAGAACTACAAAAAGCATTCACAGACAGAATTGTGGCCAACAGGCACTGCACACATCTGCTAGTGAAGTCTATATTGGTCTACCAGTCAGATTAATTAGAAAAGAAGAATTAATTACATGTGTCTGTGAAAGAGACCATTTTGTACTGGTTCCCCCGAGCTCAGTGCAAGTCCTACAAAAGCAAGTCAGAACTAGGTCTCAAGGTTAATAACACTTTATAAAAACAGTCTTCTAGCCTTGGAGAACTGAAGAGTACATAGATTTCTCACTAGTGTCAAGTCACATAGCATTGCCCAGTACAGAGCCTGAATCATATCCATCATCAGGTTGAGTGCACGTGCATGTCTTGGTTTTTCTCAATGGAGACTTAACATCATGTTTCTCATTTTTCTCCCTCATCTCTCTATGGACGTGCAGAGCTGCCTAGTTCAGTTCCTGATCACATACCAATAGGTAAGAAAAGATTGTCTAAATCTCTCTCTGTAGGTCATAATGCTGATTTTATTCTGGGCATTGACTTCCTTGGGACACTTAATGGCATAGTATGGTGGTGTGTGTTGTGAAGACCTAGAGAAGTTGGGGATGCCTCCTGATCCTGAGGGCTTTCTCCACTGGGAACCCTGTCACTGCCCATTTCCCTGTGTGTGTGGAGGGGTCAGTCAGCATGCTGTTGCTGGCCATTTCCCTCTCTCTCTGTGTGTAGGAGAAGTCAGTATCGGAGTGGGTTCCAAACATCCATGGTTTCTAGATTTAGTGTTATGTCAGAAGAGACTCTGAGGTTAGCAGTAGTCTTTGTGACCAGCAGTGACAAAGCTTGGGGACCTCTAGTGTGGTCTCATTGCAGACAGTGTGAGGTCATGTGTCTGGGTCCAGCCTTGAGACAGGATTGGAGTTCTCTACTGGAAGCAGGGATATCTGGAAAGTGCATAATAAATATACACAGGCTACATTTTGGGGAGAAGCTGACAGGCAATTTTTCAAGGCTTAAAGTTTCTCTTCTCCCTCATTCTCTTCTCTTCTCTTCTCTCTCTCTCTCTCTCTCTCTCTCTCTCTCTCTCTCTCTCTCTCTCTCTCTCTCTCTCTCTCTCTCTCTCTTCTCTCTCTCTCTCAGCTTGAGGCTGCACACACACTGCATTCTCCTGCATGCTCTGCTCTTCTCCTGTGCGCTTTTCTTTTCTCACACTCTCACGCTCATACACACCTCTGTGTGTTGTCATTTCACTCTCACACACGCTCTTCACACACATCTCACACACATATTGGTATGTACTCTCCTTTCATTCATACACACACACTTTACACACATCTTTCACACACATACCACATGCACTCTCCTTTTACTCACACACACTCTTCACACACATCTCACACACACACCACATGCACTCTCCTTTCACTCACACACACACTCTTCACACACATCTCACACACACACCACAATTCTCTCTTCACTCGCTCCTCACAAGCTCTTCTCATGCTCCCCCCCACCTTCTTCTTACCCCAGTCTTTTATTGATTCTCCAAAAGCAGATAAATAAGACATTGTAAAATCATAGCCAAATCAAATCAAAAGAATAACCACATCCCACAAAGAATCAAGAATTATAATTGTTCCCCAAAGCTTCAAGCTTCCCTATTCCTAGGACTATAACCAAAATAATAATAATTGCAAACATATCTTTATTTAAACTATAACTCTTATACTTCAGAGCTCAGAGCTCTGAGGCCAGCTACTTGCATCCTCTTGTGAAGCTCTAATGATAAATGACATGGGCAAAGCTGCCAGGCAGTGGCCAGGAAGAATCATAGTTCCCCTAGCTTTCTGCTTCTTCATATTGCACACAATGACTCTCCTAAGAGTTCCAGTGTTTTAACTTAGTTTTACTAATATAAGGTTTTACATATTCTGTACTTGCTTATCTAGGAACCACTCTCAAATGTTGTGCAAAACTTATTTCATAGCTTTAATAATTTTTCTTTCTTTAGGATCCCAATGTTGGCTCTAATTCATTGTCTAATAATTTCATCAAAATTTCTTTGCAAGTCAAGCATTATTATGGGACTAACATTGGGCAGTTATTGCATTGTTTCTAAATGAGAAAACACAGCATGCACTGGACCATCAGGACTGTGCCTTGCTGTGCCCCATGTCTCAATTTTTAAAACACACACACACACACACATACACACACACACACACACACACACACACACACACACACACACACACACAGAGAGAGAGAGAGAGAGAGAGAGAGAGAGAGAGAGAGACACTTCTTCCCAGACATAAACACAGATGATCCATACACACATACATAAACACTTGCATGGACAGAGATACAGCCATAGTGATCCATGCTAAACCATGACATAGAGATACACACACAGACACAAAACTATACAAATATATTCTCACATGCAAATATGGAAGTAATAAACAGATCCAAAACAGACACACATTGTTATACACAAAATACCTCCCCACACACATAGACACACACACACACAAACACACAAACACAACACACACACACATACGTACAATCCCAGAAGGACACATAGGACAGATGTGGACACTGACACACAGGCACACTCATGTACTCCATGTCATTGGGTGTCCATGCATATTCTCCCACAGCATCTCCATTAGCACTTGTCCCCTGCTCAAAACTCTCTGTTGATGTCTTCAGGGGCCTCGATTTGCTGGATTCTCAGCAGGGCAGGGAGCACTCATTGCGTATTTTGTTCCCTGCTTGGTACATGTGCCAGGAGCCTAACAGGGCGCCTGACTCACAAGAGTGTATTGCAGCTCATGGGATGGAGGATGGAATTGTGAGCAGTCTACCCACATGGCTCCTGAGAGACTTGCGAAGTCCTGATGATTCCACAATTTATGCATATACATAAACACTTATCCATGCACACATGCTAAACCAACAATATTAACCACATCCTCCCCATTCCTGAGCAATTATTTCCCAGTTCCAAAGGAAATGGGTTCCAAGAACTTTCTTGCTTCCACCCAAAGCCTCTGGCACTCAAGTCTTTTATCAACTGGTGTGTGACCCACAGACACCCTCCTGTGTCCTTCCAGTCATCCCAGATCTAGTCCCTCATAGCATCTTATCAATGTTGTGTGACTCAGTGTTACACCACATCACTCATGTGAAGACAGCAAGAGGGAAAGTTTTCCATGTTCATTAATACAGAGGAAGGCTTTTTTTCTTTCATAATTTTGATTCACCCCCTGTGTAATTTGTGAAGGAGCCCATGGGTACAGAGGGCCCTGAATAAAATATTACTAAGACTATCTTGCTCTTTTGATCAATGTAAAAGGTACCTAAGTATTTGAATTTTGTCTTTCGGGACCCCCATATAGTAAAGATGTAGAAGATATCGCTTCAGAAAGGATTTTGCTAAGATCTTGTGGGTGACACACAGTCTGATTTTACTTTTATTCCTTTCACAGCTTCACAAACAAGCAGTCCAACACCTGGTAAGTTCTTTGAAAATATGGGTTTGTATGAGTATTTAATTTCCCTGTATGTTGTGATAGATGCTGGCACACTAAGTGTTGATGAATGACACTAGGCTGAAATATATAGGTTCCCATCTAGACATGTAATGACAATAGGAACTCCTGCCAGCTATAGCATAAAGGGTCCTTTGGTAAGACCGTTGCAGTCTTCAATTTTGTGTTAACCTGGCCTCAAATGTCAGCATATGGCAGAAACAAATATAATATCTGAATGCAGGTCTTGGATTCAGTCCTACTTGCAATAAATTCTGAGCAGGAGACATGAAGCAGACGCGGGGATCTGGGGTTGGCAGATGATATGTAAGGATACCATGTTCTCTTGACACTTGGGCCAACTCCAGCTTGTCCCAAGACTAATAAGAATGTGATGTTACCCAGGTTAGAGGACCACTTTTTTGCTATTGGTCTGTTTATTCACTATTTTTTGAGACCCACCTAGCCCAGGCTAACCTCAGACTTGCTGTTTTTGGCAAGGTCATCCTTGAACTCCTGATCTTCTTGCCTGTAGTTTCCAGCTCCTAGGATTCCAAGATTTTGACACCATGTCCAGCTGTTTTTTTTTTTACACTGTATCAGCTGTGATGTGCACATCACCTCCAGCCCAGCTGTGTTTTTTTTTAATCTCTCCTTATGAAAAATTTTTTCAAGACCTTGTGCAATGCACATAGCCAAAAACTAAAACACTGATCCTTAACCCAACCTCCCAAGACTGACTGTACAGTGGATTTGAAGCTAACTTTACACCCTGGATGAGACCATTTCTACACAGTGGATCTAATTCTAAACTGAGCTTTTTAAAATTTTTTTAATTAAGGTTGGCAGAACCCAGGTGTGACAGATAATGGTAAGGCCTTCTCCTTTGCTCTTGTCTCTGACTTTGGGCTACTGATGAAATTGGGGTGGAATGTGCTTCCTGTTGTTGTGATCACATACCGACTCTAAGCAACATGGAGAAGGAAAGGTCTATTTGGCTTACAGGTCACCATCCATCATTGAGAGAAGCCATTGCAGGAACTAGAGGCAGGAACCATGGAGCAGCCCTGCTTACTGGCTTTCTGACTGATGCTTAGCTAGTGTTCTTACACAGCACAGGCTCACCTGCCCAAGGACAGTGGGCAGGCCTTGCTCTGACAATTATCAAGACAATCCATACAGATGGGACCATGGGCAAATCTGATCTGGGCAATTCGCAGATTGAGTGTCCTTTACAAGACTGAGCTGGAGCTCTGTGGACAGTGGAGATAACTAGGACAGATGGCCGACATTGCTGCTGCTGCTGTTGTCTGCTTGAATCCAATGGAATTGTTGGGCACAGACATCAAGGGTGGAGTAGAGATGAGAGATGTGGGTATCAAACTGCTGGGCAGACCCTACCAATCCCCACCCTTCCTCCTTGCCCTTCAGTCATGTGATGGATGAACTTAGCTTTAGTCTCTTTTCAGAAGGTCTAGTGGAAAACAGTCACTGTTTCTTCCTTCCAAAATTAAAATATTGCACATAATCAATGCTCTGCTACTACAAGTAATATGTGCTATTATCATGATACCTTCCTGGCAGGAACTGCAGGGAAAGTTTCTCGACCAATATCCAGAAAGGACCAAACCAAGGCTGGCAGTTCTCTATGGGGAACATTCAGAGAGTGACCAGCAGAGGGCAGAAAGGTGTCCTTCAGACCCAGAGTCTTCTTTGGGAACAACTTGGAAGTCTCAGTCTTTGCCAAGCCCCATAGCATCCTCTGAAGAACTCCAACAGCAATTGTCGGAGCCCCTCTCCTTGCATCCACTCCAACCTTCCTCTCTCAGACCACAGAATTCTTACAACCACAAAGGAGTCATAAAAGGGTACAGCCAGTATCCAGCTCCTGCTGTCATGGTCCAGATGTCCACAGGTGTCTGTTTCCTCTCACAAGCAGCATAGATTTCAGTGTGAGAGACTTAGGGAAACCACTCCATGCAGAAGCATGCTGCCTGCTGACTGCCCAGTCATGTGCAGCCTTACAGTGGGAGAGCAAGCTGGAGGGAAGACTTCTGTTAGATGGACACCATTGTACCCTTGACCCTGATGAAGATGAAGTGGATGCAGAAACTCCCTGTGTGTGTGTGTGTGTGTGTGTGTGTGGTGTGTGTGTGTGTGTGTGTGTGTGTGTGTGTGTGTGTGAGAGAGAGAGAGAGAGAGAGAGAGAGAGAGAGAGAGAGAGAGAGAGAGTTTCATCATGTAGCCCTTGGCAGGAATTTCTATGTAGACCATGTAGACCTTGATTTGCACAAACCTACTTGAGTCTGTCCCAGTAGTGCAGGGATTACAGGTGTGAGCCATCATTCCTGTCTATGAAGAAGTTTGGACAAGGAAGTGACTAAAATATATAGGTGCTTTTTTAAGGTATAACTTAAGGCACAGCCACTGGACATGGTTGAGTCCTCAGGATAGCCCTGGGCATGAAGCATGCCCTTCAGAGAGGATGGGAATGTGTGTGATAAGGAGCTAAGAGACAGGCAGAGGCAAAGTTGAGTGGAGAAGTCATGGAGAGGTCACAGAGGGTCATAGAGCAGCACAGGTTGGAGAGGAGGGAGAGACAACCTATTGGGTGAGCCTTGGTGAGAACCAAGAGTAAAGGTGGAGAGAAACAGACATCAAATGCGATGACCACACTCCAGCACACTTGTGGCTGTGCATGGTGGCATCAAGGATCCCAGTGCAGGACTGAGTTTGGAGTGGTTGGCATGGATACCATCGAGACTGATGGGGTATGAGTCTGGAGTTCTACACTGGGACTGTTAGGGCTAAATTAGGACTGAAGAAGACATCTTGAGAGACCCTTGTTTGAGAAGTTTCCAGAGGATATGGGGAAGGGAATACTTGGAAGATGATGTAGAAAGCAACATTTTGGCTCCTAGGGTGGGGAATGACAAGTAAGACAGCCCTGCAGGTCAGGGGAGGAGAGGCGTACACAGTGGTGCTGGGGCAGGTCACAGAAGCCACAGAGCCCAGCATCCCACTGTGTCAATGCAGGTTTGCCTCTGAGGTTGGTGAATGGGGTGACCGATGTCAGGGTTGGGCAGAGGTTCTGTACCGAGGCTGGGGCAGCATGTGTGATGACAGCTGGGTCACCCTGGATGCAGATGTCATCTGTAGACAGCCCAGCTCTGGCCATTCTCTGTAAGCACCAGGAGGGACCCATTTTTTTGACCAGGCTCCAGCAACATTCTCTTGGGAGCTGTGTACTTCTCAGGATTGAATTCCTACCTGTCCAGCTGTCATCATGATGGGTCATACAACCACGACTGTGGCCACAGGGAAGATGCTGGACTCCTATGCTCAGGAAGTGCTGTTGTGGCATCTAGTTGTTGCATTGCACTCCTAGTCAACATTGTGTGTGTTTGCGTGCATGCACTCACATGTGTTCTTATGTGGATTGCTGGTTTAACCACTGAAAGGTAGCATGTATAGTGCACACATCACAGAAAATGTTGTGTGACTTTGGTGATCACACTCCACCAGAGGATGGCACTTAAAATGAACATGGTCCTGCAAACAGCCACTCTGTGAGAGGTTTTGTCTCCCCTTCCAGAATAATCTCTGGAAGTCACCTCTTTTGCTAGTCAGAGCCACTTTCTTAGGACTGTTTTAGTGATGGCAAATGTTTATAATGAGAGATTCTGTTTGAAGTACAGAAATATTCACATGACCTTTGGACTTTGTGTCTACAGTGGGGCTGTTGGAGAACTGCATAGATTTTTTTGGGGGTGGAATAGATGCAGAGATGAAGGAGAGTGAGAACAAAAGATGATCAAGGTGACATCTCAATATCAAGTTAAAAGAAGGATTAGTGTCACATTCCACAGTGAATTATAGAATTTGTAGTGATAAAAGGCCTTTAGCACTGGAGATTGCAGCTCCTGACTCTGTGTTCTTCAAGTGAGGACCAACACCCAATGCATTTCTCTTTCTTCATTCTACAGATGTGATCAATACGGCTGAACAAACCACAGAAGGTAAGGTCTGCTATGTTGTATCCTTGTGGCCTTTTTGTCCCCAGAACCCACAGGCTCACCTGTGATCCAGAAGATGGGCAGAAGTCTGATCATGTTATGTCATAATCTCCCAGGAAAATTTCTCAATAAGATTTCAAGCCCGTATACACATATATGCCATGGATTATGTCCCTGAGTTGTGGAGATTGGGGAGGATCAGTCAGAGGAGGTATCTTAAAGGGCCACCAAGGAGGTCTTCTTGTGAGAGGTTCTATTGACCATTCTCAGTGCCCTGAGGTCCCCCTGTTTCACCCACACCTCGGCCAGTCCAGGGAGCAGAATTGCAGGTTTCATTGCCTTGAGAGGAAATCAAAACTCTGCATAACCAATGCCCTTGTCATTTCTCTTTGAGTCCTTATAAACCTACTGCGGATGCCATATGCCCCCACCCCCATTCTGGGACATCACAGATCTAGTTCTATCCCTTGGAGTTTCTCCAATGAAAAGTGTTGGTGACACATCAGTATAGTTTAGACTCTGATGGCCTGGGCTTTGAGAAAGAAAAATCCCTTTTTTTTTTTTTCCCTAATGACTAATGAAGTTGAGCATTTTTTTTCTTTTTTTCTTTTTTTTATTCGATATAATTTATTTACATTTCAAATGATTTCCCCTTTTATAGCTCCCCCACTCCCCGAAAGTCCCGTAAGCCCCCTTCTCTTCCCCTGTCCTCCCTCCCACCCCTTCCCAGTTCCCCGTTCTGGTTTTGCCGAATACTGTTTCACTGAGTATTTCCAGAACCAGGGACCACTCCTCCTTTCTTCTTGTATCTCATTTGATGTGTGGATTATGTTTTGGGTATTCCAGTTTTCTAGGTTAATAACCACTTATTAGTGAGTGCATACCATGATTCACCTTTTGAGTCTGGGTTACCTCACTTAGTATGATGTTCTCTAGCTCCATCCATTTGCCTAAGAATTTCATGAATTCATTGTTTCTAATGGCTGAATAGTACTCCATTGTGTAGATATACCACATTTTTTGCATCCACTCTTCTGTTGAGGGATACCTGGGTTCTTTCCAGCATCTGGCAATTATAAATAGGGCTGCTATGAACATAGTAGAGCATGTATCCTTATTACATGGTGGGGAATCCTCTGGGTATATGCCCAGGAGTGGTATAGCAGGATCTTCTGGAAGTGAGGTGCCCAGTTTTCGGAGGAACCGCCAGACTGATTTCCTGGCACTTCCCTAGGGGAAACATTCAGAGCGTGACCAGCAGAGGGCAGAAAGATGGGCTCCTTTAGACCTAGAGCCTTCATTGGGAACACCTTGGAAGGCTCAGGTGCCCCTTTCCAATTCCCATAGCACCCTCTGAAGAACTCCAACAGCAACTGTCTGAGCCCCTCACCTTGCATCCACTCCAACCTATCACTCTCAGCCCACAGAGTTCTCACAACCACAAAGAAGCCACAGAAGGGCGCACCCAGGCTCAGCTCCAGCTGTGAGGATGCTGAACCTGTTCTTTCCTGCTGCTACACTGCTGCTGTGTGTTTCCTCTAATAGCCAGCACAGATTTAACTGTGAGCATCTTAGGGGCTCCACACCATGCAGAAGCATGTGGCCTGCTGACTGTCCAGTCATGTGCTTCCTTACAGTGGGAAAGCAGGCTGTATAGGCAAGAGAGAATTCTGTTAGATAAACACCATTGCACTCCTGACCCTGCTGAAGGTTTAGTGGATGCAGCAGCACCCTTTGTGTGCCTAAATATGTGTGTGTGTTTGTGTGTGTATGTGCATGTGTGTGCACATGTGTTCCCATGTGGATTGCTGGTTTAACTATTGATACTAACATGTACTGTGCACATGTCATAAAAACATAGTGCAATTCTGGTGATCACACCATTCCTGACAATAGTAGAAGTACCATGGTTCTGCTAGTAGTCACATTGTGACTGCATTTATTCTCTCTGCTGAAATAATTCAGGATGTCACCTCTTTTGCTAGTCAGAGTCACTTTCTCAGAACTGTTTTAGTGATGGCAAAGATTTTTCATAAGAGTTTCTGTTTGAAGTACAGAAATATCCAAATGATTTTGGATTCCAGTATCTTCTGGCTAGTTCCATCGGCTGCCTACATTGATTCTGTTGATGAACTGGATAGGTTTTTAGATGGAAAAGTTGGAGAAATGAAGGAAAGTAAGGCCAAAAGATGCTCCTGTTGACATCTCAGTAACAAGTAAAATAAATATCAGTGTCATAATCCGTATGAGAATTACAACATTTCTAGTGATCAAAGGCCTTTAGCACAGGAGATTGCAGCTCCTGCCTCTAGGATCCTAAAGTGAGGACCAACACTGAATGAATTCTTCCTTTCTCATTTTGCAGATGTGCCTTATACAACTGAACAAACCTCAGAAGGTAAGGTGTGCTATGTTATATCCCTGTGGCTTATTATTTACCAGGACCCACAGGCTCACCTGTGATGTAGAAGATGGGCAGAAGGCAGAGCACACATTATCCTATGCTTTCAGGGATATTTCTCAATAAGTTCAGGCCTATATGAGCATATGTGCCATGGATTACGGCCCCGGGGTTGTGGAGGTTGGGGAGGATGATCCAGAGGAGGCATCTTCAAGGGCCACCAAGGAGGCCTTGCTTGTAGGGGTTCTATTGACCATTCTCAGTGCCCTGAGTTGCCCATGTTTTATCCATACCTTGAACAATCCATGGAGCAGAGTCTCTGGCAGGGTACAGAGTCCCTGACTTCAGTGCCTGGAGAGGAAATCAAAGCTCTGTTTAGCCAATGCCTTTGTCACTTAATTTCTAAAGCCTTATAAAGCTACTATGAATGCTTTGATCCCAATCCGGAGATTGGGATCTCAGATCACAGATCCTGTTCCATCTCTTTGAGTTCCTCCAATGAAAGGTGTTGCTGGCACATCAGTATAGTATGGACTCTGAAGGCATGAGTTTAGGGAACAAAACATCCCTTTCTTTTCTCCTTGGCATTTTTTGATCATTGGACCCCGGCAAGAACTGTTTCTATACCAATGCCTCTGGCCAGCTCAGATGTTGTTGGGAATTCAATTGCCCAGTGTCAGGCATTACTTTTCCTTAGGCCTGTGAGGTGTCCCAAGGGTGAGACTGGATTTATTCTCACTTGGCCATTTACCTTATTTACCTTCCTGAGATTCCACCCTGTTTATATAAGGACCTGCTCTGTGGGGGAGAGGTCAACATTTTCCATTTCCTGAGACCTTATGAAGGATACTCAGAAGCTGATTGCTTGACCCCGGTGGAGTCATACCTGTATATATTCAGTCCAATCTGCAGCACCAAGTCAATTCTTGAAGGTGCTCTGTCCAAGGTCCAGGGCTCTTTAAAAGTAATGTAAACATATGCTTCAACTTTGTCTCTCATTTAAAGGGGACAGATTAGAGTCTTTTCCAGAACAAAAGAAAAAACACAGTCACACACACACACACACACACACACACACACACACACAAATATACCATGGAAACTGCTGAGATAGTAGGATCTTGATTTTCAGTCTAGCCTAGGGTACTTCCAGAGAAACCGAACTACAAAAACCATCCTCAGACAGAATTGTGGCAAACAGGCACTGCACACATCTGCTAGTGAAGTCTATATTGGTCTACCAGTCAGTTTAATTAGAAAAGAAGAATTACATGTGTCTGTGAGAGAGACCTTTTTGTACTGGTTCCCCTGAGCTCAGTGCAAGTCCTACAAAGGCAAGTCAGAACTAGGTCTCGAGGTTAATAACACTTTCTCTAAAAATAGCCTTTTAGCCTTGGAGAACTGAAGACTACATAGATTTCTCACTAGTGTCAAGTCACATAGCATTGCCCAGTACAGACCCTGAGTCACATCCATCATCAGGTTGAGTGCACGTGCATGTCTTGATTTTTCTCAATGGAGACTTAACATCATCTCATTTTTCTCCCTCATCTCTCTATGGACGTGCAGAGCTGACTAGTTCAGTTCCTGATCCCATACCAACAGGTAAGAAAAGATTGTCTAAATCTCTCTCTGTAGGTAATAATGCTGATTTTATTCTGGGCATTGACTTCCTTGGGACACTTAATGGCATAGTATGGTGGGTGTGTGCTGTGAAGACCTAGAGAAGTTGGGGAAGCCTCCTGATCCTGAGGGCTTTCCTCCACTGGGAACCCATTCACTGCCCATTTCCCTGTGTGTGTGGAGGGGTCAGTCAGCATGCTGTTGCTGGCCATTTCCCTTTCTCTGTGTGTAGGAGAAGTCAGTATTGGAGTGGGTTCCAAAAATCCATGGTCTCTAGATTTAGTGTTATGTCAGAAGAGACTCTGAGGTTAACGTTAGTCTTGGTAACCAGCAGTGACAAAGCTTGGGGACCTCTAGTGTGGTTTCATTGCTGACAGGGTGAGGTCATGTGTCTGGTTCCAGCCTTGATACAGGATCGGAGTTCTCTACTGGAAGCAGGGATATCTGGAAAGTGCATAATAAATATACACAGGCTACATTTTGGGGAGAAGCTGACAGGCAATTTTTCAAGGCTTAAAGTTTCTCTTCTCCCTCATTCTCTGCTCTCTCATTCTCTGCTCTCTGCTCTCTCTCTCTCTCTCTCTCTCTCTTTTTCTCCCCCAGCCTGAGGCTGCACACACTCTGCATTCTCCTGTGCACTTTGCTCTTCTCCTGTGTGCTTTTCTTTTCTCACACTCTCACGCTCATATACACCTATGTGTGTTTTCTTTTCACTCACACACTCTTCACACACATCTCTCTCACACACCACATGCACTCACGTTTCACTCACACATGCTCTTCACACACATCTCTCACACACACCGCATGTACACTCCTTTCACTCACACACACAATCTTCACACACATCTCACACACACACCACATGCACTATCCTTTCACTCACACATACTCTCTTCACACACATCTCTCACACACACCACACATTCTCTCTTCACTCGCTCCTCACAAGCTCTTCTCATGCTCCCCCACCTTCTTCTTGCCCCAGTCTTTTATTGATGCTCCAAAAGCAGATAAATAAGACATTGTATAATCATAGTCAAATCAAATTCAGAAGAATAACCACATCCCACAAAGAATCAAGAATTACAATTGTTCCCCAAAGCTTTAAGCTTCCCTATTCCTAGACCTATAACCATAATAATAATAATTGCAAACTTATCATTATTTAAACTTTAATTATTATATCAGAGCTCTGAGGCCAGCTAATTGCATTTTCTCGTGAAGCTGTATTGATAAATGACATGGGCAAAGCTGCCAGGCATCAGAGAGAAAGAATCAAGTTAATCCCTAACTCTGTAGTTTCCCTCGCTTTCTGATTCTACTTATTGCCCATAGTGAATCTCCTAAGAGTCCCAGTGTTTTGACTTAGTTTTCCTGATATAATGTTTTACATATTCTATACTTGCTTATCCAGGAACCACTCTTAAATGTTATGCAAAACTTATTTCATAACGTTAATAATTTTTCCTTTTTTTAAGGTTCCCAATGTTGGCTCTAATGCATTTTCTAATAATTGCATCAATCTTTCTTTATAAGTCAAGCATTAATCTGGAACTGCCATTGTGCACATATTGTGTTGTTTCTAAGATGAGAACACACAGTATGCACCTGGACCAATAAAACTGTACTGTGCTGTACCCCATGCCTCACTTTTTAACACACAAATACACACACACATACATACACACACATTGCCTCTCAGACATAAACACAGACAATCCATTTGCATATTCATAAACACTTGCCTGGACAGAGACACAACAATAGAGCTCCATGCTAAACCGTAACATAGAGATACATAGACACAAAACTATGCACATGTATTCTCACATGCAAATATCGAGGTCATAAACAGATACAAAAGAGACACACATTGTTATACACAAAACACCCCATCACACATACAGACACACACAAACACACACACACACACAGACACACACAGACACACACAGACACACACAGACACACGCACACACATACACACACACACACACACAATCCCAGAAGGGCACACAGGACAGATGTGAACACTGACACACAGGCACACTCATATACTCCATGTCATTGGGTGTCCATGCATATTCTCCCACAGCATCTCCATTAGCACTTGTCCCCTGCTCAAAACTCTCTGTTGATGTCTTCAGGGGCCTCGATTTGCTGGATTCTCAGCAGGGCAGGGAGCACTCATTGCTCAGTTTGTTCCCAGCTTGGTACAGGTGCCAGGAGCCTAACAGGGCGCCTGACTCACAAGAGTGTATTGCAGCTCGTGGGATGGAGGATGGAATTGTGAGCAGTCTACCCGCATGGCTCCTGAGAGACCTGAGCAGTGCATCTGATTCCACAATTTATGCATATACATAAACACTTACACATACACACATGCTAAACCAGCAATATGAACCACATCCTCCCAATTCCTGAGCAATTATTTCCCAATTTCCAAAGGAAAAGTTTTTCAAGAACTTTCTTGCTCCTACCCAAAGCCTCTGGCACTCAAGTCTTTTATCAACTGGAGTGTGACCCACAGACACCCTCCTGTGTCCTTCCAGTCATTCCAGGTCTAGTCCCTCATAGCATCATATCAATGTTGTGTGACTCAGTGCTACACCACATCACTCATGTGAAGACAGCAAGAGGGAAAGGTTTCCATGCTCCTTAATACAGAGACAGGCTTTTTTTCTTTCATAATTTTGATTCACCCCCTGTGTAATTTGTAAAGGAGTCCATGAGTACAGAGGGCCCTGACTTGAATATTACTACGACCATCTTGTTCTTTTGACCAATGAAAAAGGTACCTAGGTATTTGAATTTTGTCTTCGGGGACCCCACATAGTAAGGATGTAGAAGGTATTGATTCAGAATGGATTTTGCAAATATTCTTGTGGGTGACACACAGTCTGATTTTGCTTATATTCCTTTCATAGCTTTTCAAACAAGCAGTCCCATAACTGGTAAGTTCTCTGAAAATATGGACTTGTGTCAGTATATCATTTCCCTGAATGTTGTGATAGATGCTGGCACACTAAGTGTTAATGAAGAACACGAGGCTGAAATATAGTTTCTCATCTAGACATGTAATGACAATAGGAACTCCTGCCAGCTATAGCATAAAGGGTCCTTTGGTAAGGCAGTTACAGTCTTCAATTTTGTGTTAACCTGGCCTCAAATGTCAGCATATGGCAGAAACAAATAGACTATCTGAATACAGGTCTTGGATTTAGTCCTACTTGCCATAAACTCTGAGTAGGAGACATGAAGCAGATGCGGGGATCTGGGGTTGGCAGATGATATGTAGGGATACCATGTTCTCTTGCCGCTTGGGCCAACTCCAGCTTGTCCCAAGCCTAATAAGAATGTGATGTTACCCAGGTTAGAGGACCACTTGTTTGCTATTGGTCTGTTTATTTGCTATTTCATGATACCCACCTAGCCCAGGCTAACCTCAGACTTGCTGTTTTTGGCAAGGTCATCCTTGAACCCCTGATCATCTTGCCTGTGGTTTCCAGCTTCTAGGATTCCAAGATTTTGACACCATGTTCAGCTGGGGTTTTTTTCTTTTTTTTACACCGTATCAGCTGTGATGTGCACATCACCTCCAGCCCAGCTGTTTTTTATCTCTCCTTATGAAAAATTTTTTCAAGACCTTGGGCAATGCACATAGCCAAAAACTAAAACACTGATCCCCAACCCAACCTCCCAAGACTGGCAGTACAATGGATTTGAGGCTAACTGTGCACCCTGTATGAGACCATTTCTACACAGTGGATCTAATTCTAAACTCTTTTTAAATTAAGGTTCGCAGAGCCCAGGTGTGACAAATAATGGTAAGGCTTTCTCCTTTGCTCTTATCTCTGGCTTTGGGCTACTGATGAAATTGGGTTGGAATCTGCCTTCTGTTGCTGTGATTGATCACGTACCGTCTCTAAGTACCTTGGAGAAGGAAAGGTCTATTTGACTTACAGGTCACCATCGGTCATTGAGTGAAGCCAGGACAGGAGCTGGAGGCAGGAACTGAAAAGCAGAGGCCATGGGGGGGGGGGTCCTGTTTACTTGTTTTCTGACTCATGCTTAGCTATTGTTCTTACACAGCACAGGCTCACCTGCCCAAAGGCTATGGACTGCTCTTGCCCTGACAATTATCAATCCAGACAACCCACACAGACAGGGACATGGGCAATTCTAATCTGGGCAGTTCCCAGACTGAGAGTCCTTTAGGTGACATAGCTGGAACTCTGTAGACAGTGGAGAAAACTAGGACAGATGGCCAGCACTGCTGCTGCTGCTTCTATCTGGTAGACTCCAATGGAATCATTGGGCTAAGAAATCAGGGATGCAGTGGAGATGAGGGACATGGGTTGAAAACTGCTGGGCAGACCCTACCAATCCCTACCCTTCCTCTTCATTCTTCTTTCTGCCTTTCAATCACCTACCTGATGGATGGAGTTAGCTTTAGCTTCTTGTCAGAGGGGCTAGTGGAAAACAGTCACTGATTCTTCCTTCCACAGTTAAAATATTGCACATAGTCAATGCTTAACTATCATCAGGATATGTTCCTGATGGGAATCCAGGGAATCTAGGGGAAGTTCTTTGACCAATTTCCAGAAATGGCCACACTGAGGCTGGCACTTCTCTGGGGGGTGGGGGGGGAGGGCGGCATTCAGAGCGTGACCAGCAGAGGGCAGCAAGATGGGCTCCTTCAGACCCAGAGCCTTCATTGGGAACACCTTGGAAAGCTCAGTTGGCCTTTTCCAATCCCCATAGCACCCTCTGAAGAACTCCAACAACAAATGTCTGAGCTCCTCACCTTGCATCCACTCCAACCTATCACTCTCAGACCACAGAGTTCTCACAACCACAAAGGAGCCACAGAAGGGCACACCCAGGCTCAGCTCCAGCTGTCAGGATGCTAAACTTGTTCTTTCCTGGTGCTACACTGCTGCTGTCTGTTTCCTCTCACAACCAGCACAGATTTTTACTGTGAGAGACTTAGGGGATCCACATCATGCAGAAGCATGCGGCCTGCTGACTGCCCAGTCGTGTGCATCCTTACAGTGGGAGAACAGGCTGTAGGCTAGAGAAAAGACTCCTGTTTGATGAACATGATTTCACTCATGACCCTGATGAAGATGTAGTGGATGCAGAAGCACCCTTTGTGTGCCTGAATGTGTGTGTGTGTGTGTGTATGTGCATGTGTGTGCAAATGTGTTCCCATGTGGATTTCTGGTTTAACTATTGCTACTTAGCATGTACTGTGCACATGTCACAGGAAACATATTGCGATTCTGGTTATCACACCATTCCTGACAATAGTAGAAGTACCATGGTTCTGCTAGTAGTCACAGTGTGACTGCGTTTATTCTCTCTGCTGAAATAATTCAGGAAGTCACCTCTTTTGCTAGTCAGAGTCACTTTCTCAGAACTGTTTCAGTGATGGCAAAAAATTTTCATAAGAGATTCTGTTTGAAGTACAGAAATATCCAAATGATTTTGCATTCATATATCTTCTGGCTATTTCCATCGGCTGCCTACATTGGTTCTGTCGGTGAAGTGGATAGCTTTGTGGATGGAAAAGGTGCTGAGATAAAGGAGAGTAAGGCCAGAAGATGCTCATGTTGACATCTTAGTAGCAAGTAAAATAAATATCAGTGTCATAATCCATATGAGAATTATAACATTTCTAGTGATCAAAGGCCTTAAGCAAAGGAGATTGCAGCTCCTGCCTCTGGGTACCTCAAGTGAGGGCCAACACTGAATGAATTCTTCCTTTCTCATTTTTCAGACGTGTTTTATACAACTGAACAAACCTCAGAAGGTAAGGTGTGCTATGTTATATCCCTGTGGCTTATTATTTCCCAGAATCCACAGACTCACCTGTGATGCAGAAGATGGGCAGAAGGCAGAGCACACATTATCCTATGCTTTCAGGGATATTTCTCAATAAGTTCAGGCCTATATGAGCATATGTGCCATGGATTACGGCCCTGGGGTTGTGGAGGTTGGGGAGGATGATCCAGAGGAAGCATCTTCAAGGGCCACCAAGGAGGCCTTGCTTGTAGGGGTTCTATTGACCATTCTCAGTGCCCTGGGTCGCCCATGTTTCATCCATACCTTGGCCAGTTCAGGGAGCAGAGACTGGCAGAGGGCAAAGTCCCTGACTTCAGTGCCTGGAGAGGAAATCAAAGCTCTGTTTAGCCAATGCCTTTGTTATTTCATTTTGTCTAAGGCCTTATAAAGCTACTGTGGATGCCCCCACCCCCATCTGGAGACATCTCAGATCCTATTCAATCTCTTTGAGTTCCTCCAACAAAAGGTGTTGCTGGTACATCAGTATAGTTTAGTTTCTGATGGACTGAGCTTACGAAACAAGAAATCCCTTTCTTTTCTCCCTGGCATTTTTTGCTCCTAGAACTGTTTCTATACCAATGCCTCTGGCCAGCTCAGATTTTGTTTGGAATCCAATTTGCCCAGTGTCAGGCATTACTTTTCCTTAGGCCTGGGAGGTGTCCCAAGGATGAGACTGGCTTTACTCTCACTTGCCCATATTCCTTCTAGAGATGCCTCCCTGCTTATCTCAAGACCTGCTCTGTGGGGGAGTTCAATTTTTCCCATATCCTGAGACCTTATGAAGGATACTCAGAACTGGTTGCTTGGTCCCAGTGTGTTAATATCTGGATGTCTTCAGTCCAATCCCTAGCACCAATTCAACTCTTGAAGGCACTCTGTCCAAGAGCTTGGACTGTTTTAAAGTAATTTAATCATATGTTTGAAATTTGTGTCTCATTTTAAGGGGAGAGATTAGAGTCATTTCCAAAACAGCCAAAAATACAATGAGAAAGGATGCATACATACGATATTCTGCCACGTAAGATGTTGAGTTAGTAGGATCTTGAGTTTCAGTCTAGCCTCAGGTACATCCACTGAACTAAAAAAAAAATTACATACAAAGTTGAGGCAAGCTGTCATTACACACATCTGTTAGTGAAGGTTATATTGGTCTACCAGCTGGTGTAATTAGAAAGGAAGAATACGTGTGTCCATGTGAGAAACATTTTTGTAGTGGTTCCCTAGAGCTCAGGGAAAGTCATAGGTAGGCAAGTTAGAGCTAGGGTCTGTAGGTTCATAACATTTTCTCTAAAAATAGCCTTTTAGTCTTGGAGAGCTCAAGATTACATAGATTTCTCACTAGTGTCAAGTCACAGAACATTACCCAGTACAGACCCTGAGTCACATCCATCAGGAGGTTGAGTGCATTTGCATGTCTTGGCTTTCCTCAATGGACACTTAACATCATGTTTCTCATTTTTCTCCCTCATTTGCATATGGATGCGCAGAGCTGACTACTCAAGTTCCTGATTACACAGCAACAGGTAAGAAAAGGTTGTCTAAAGCTCTCGCTGGAGGTCATAGTGCCAGTTTTATGCACAGCATTGACTTCGTTGGGACACTTAAAGGGACAGGGTGATGGTTGTGTGCTGTGAAGACTTAGAGAAGTTGGGGATGCCTCCTGACCTGAGCACTTTCCTCCACTGGGAACCTTGTCACTGCCCAGTTCTCTGCATGTTGAGGGGTCAGTCAGAATGCTGTCATTGGCCATTTCACTCACTCTGTGTGTAGGAGAAGTCAGTATCCAAAAATCCATTGTCTCTAGATTTAGTGTTATGTCAGAAGAGACTCTAGGGTTAGAAGGATCAAGATAGACAATTTTCCAGGGAGGTTGGGTAACAAAATGAGACTGATGACCTCTTATGAGATGCCATTTTGATTCACTTCAAATGGGTGCCCAGTCAAGAAAGCTTAATTTTGGTGCAAACTGTGTGCGGATATTTGTCTTGTTTATCATGTTGGGTTGAACCTTGACTTCCCTGAAAAGTTCACATCAGTAATCTTGGTGTCCAGCAGTGACAAATCTTGGTGCCTTCTAGTGTGTTATCCTTGCAGACAGAGAGTGAGGTCATGGAGGCAGTCTTTTAGCCAGCAGAGTATAGACCTTCACTGCCTTCAGGTTTATAATTTTATATTGGGCCTGAAAGCAGTTCTGATGTAGACTCTGAACCTTGTGTGTGTAAGCAGGTGTTCAGAACCTTTGCCAGGGACCCATGAACTTCCATTTGGCAGGGAGCTCATGGTTCTGCCTCTTTGGTCTCTCATAGATTAATCTGCTCTGCCTTCTCTTTTACTGCTCACAGGCAGAGACAAGGTAGAGATGAATGTGCAGTGTGTATGTGAGGATCTGGGAGTGTCTGCATCCTCTCTCTACTTGAATCACACTTGATTCTACAGTGCATGGCACTCAAGGCCTTAGGTACAAGGTATTTTGTCACCATCCAGAGCAGACTCAACCCATGCAAACACAGTTTTCAGACACCTAGGCATCCTGGTGACAAACACGGTCCTCATGTCTAGAACAGAAGTAGAGGGCATTGCAGTGAGGTTTCCCAGGCAAAGTGAGAGAGTAAAGGTTGTCACAGTACAGTGTGGCCTTGATGCAGCAGCAGGAGGAACTCATATTCCATAATCCTTTAAAGTTCATGAGTGAGCTGCTCACAAAGTGTACAAGCTTCATCATCCACAAGGACCAACACAGGAGAAACCCCCATGTCTTTCCAGGAACAGATTCTCCTTTGGCTGTGAGGCTGGTGAATGGAGGAGACAGGTGTCAGGGTCGCGTGGAGATCCTTTACCAGGGTTCCTGGGGCACTGTGTGTGATGACAGCTGGGACATCCGTGATGCCAATGCCGTGTGCAGGCAGCTGGGCTGTGGCTGGGCCTTGTCTGCCCCAGGAAGTGCCCACTTTGGACAAGGTTCTGGGTACATTGTCCTCGATGATGTGGCCTGTAGAGGTTATGAGAACTATCTATGGAGATGTTTCCACCCTGGCTGGCTCTCTCATGACTGTGGACACCATGAAGATGCTGGAGTCATCTGTTCTGGTAAGACCCAGTAATCATTAAATGTGCCTGGCAGAAAATCAGTCAGGTCACTATGAATGCTATCAGAACTCCATCCTGTCCCTGTTCATTTGGTCCTTGTAAGGATTGGTGAATATCCAGGACAATGTCCTTCTCAGTCAGGGCACTGCAGAGTGCTTTCAGGTTCTAGTGACTTTAGAGTTTATGTGAGACAGGTAAGCCATGGAAAGGCAATGTCAGTTTCATACTTGAGAAAGTATCAGGGTCAGCATGCACTTGCTCTTTCAAGGAATAACCCAGCCTTGGTTTGGAGCACTGGAATCCTGTTTCTGTGTTGAATTTGAATATCTGAATGGCAAAGCTATAAGGCATAGCCATCTGATCATATTCACTGTTCTTCCCCACCCCCCACCCAGTGTTCTCAGGAATCCTTCTCAGAAAGTCCTGTAGAAGGAATCTTCTGGGGAAGTGTCATTTCCTCCTTCCCTCTCTCAGGCTCTACAGAGCTCTGGGTTCTCACAGATTTGGGTTCACTAGCTCTATCATGACATCACACTGGAAATGTCAGTCATGTTGGGTGGATGTGGACATGGCAGCGAGGTCATATGTGGCATGTTCTTGAGATAAATGGACAAGAACTATTTGGGCCTGGATATAGCAGGTAGGATTGCCAGAGTCCGCCAGAATCCTTTAAACAAGAGGGTCAATCTTTGAACCTTCAACAACTCAAGGCTGAGTGTGCCTTCGGGTGATTACGCACACAGTAAGGAAGAATGCTGGTTTCCTCTCATGTTTGCAGCTGGTAATGATTCTCTTACTTGCGCTTTGTAAGCTGCAGAAAACCAGGTCCACTTGAGTCATGGAGTCCCTAGCAGAAGTCCATGAATTTCTGGATTATTGATGGTCTACTCTGGCAGCACCCACCCTGGAACCTCAGCCTCAGTACATCTGCCCAAAGTCTGAGTCTGTCTTTCCTGGAGTCTAGGAGAAATTCTGAGTGCTTTCTATCTAATAGTCCTTCTATATCTCAGAGATGTCAATCCCACACCTAGCTCAGGTCACTGTCAACAGCTTGAAGTCCCCTCTTCTCCTGTTCATTGTAGGGTCATGCTTTTTCCTATGACAGTAGTGCACTATTGATAAGACACACACTCCTCAATCCCTCTGAGTTTTCACCAAATAAGTTACCTGGGTCATTAGCTTTGCTCTTTGCACAGTCATGGAGGGCAGGATGTGTGTATGAGTCATTGTAAGAACACACCCCAGGGAATCACAGACCTCACTGTTGAATGCTACTGAAAATGGAGGGCCTGAAACTTTGCTATCTTACTTACCCCAAGTCAGCTGGCTGTCACCTCATAGAACCACACTGTCTCCTGGTGCTCTGCGTTTCTTCTTCTGCATTGGGACATCTGAATGTTTCTACATGTTCTTTCCTATTTTCTACTTTGCTTATCTTTCTGATGTATATGTACGTGTATGTGTTTGTGTATGTATATGCATAACCCAAGCTGCTGAGCTCTACCTACTAATTCTCCAGCCTCATTTCCCAATGCTGGTGTTACCATTGTGAGCTCTCGTGCCCAGCATACATCCTGGTTTCATTTCTTCTCCTTATTACCCAGGAAACTGCAGTTCACTCAGTTTACAATAGTGTGCTTGTCACATTCCACATTTCAACAGTAACCCCTGTAGCTAAAGTCAGGTCACTGCAGATGCTATGGTGTCCTGACGCAGGTCTACTTTTTCCTGTTTTTCACCAGCCTCCACTTGGTTTGTTCTAACCTCTGTTTCTAAAGATCAGGGACACTGTCACCTTTAAAAATCTCTCCCTAACTTATATATTTTAAGACACACACACACACACTGACACTCAGACGTAAACACAGACAAACGGTGCACACATACATATATACTTGTATAGACAGAGAGACAAACACACCTAGAGATACATACACAGACACAAAACCATACACATAATTTTGCATGAAAATATACACTTCTCAGATAGTACAACACAAACACACATTGTTATATACAAAATACCTACACATACACATAGACACACACACACACATAATCACAGAAGGGCACATAGGACAGATGTGGACACTGACACACAGACAGACACATATACTCTATGTCATTGGGTGTCCATGCATATTCTCACACAGCATCTCCATTAGCACTTGTCCTCTGCTCAAAACTCTCTGTTGATGTCTTCAGGGGCCTTGATTTGCTGGATTCTCTGCAGTGCAGGGTGCACTCATTGCTTATTTTGTTCCCAGCTTGGTACAGTGCCAGGAGCCTAACGGGGCACCTGACTCACAAGAGTGTATTGCAGCTCGTGGGATGGAGGATGGAATTGTGAGCAGTCTACCCGCATGGCTCCTGAGAGACCTGAGCAGTGCTTCTGATCCCAATATTTATTCATATACCTAAACAATTATACATACACACACGGTAAACCAGCAATATTAACCACATCCTCCTCATTCCTGAGCAATTATTTCCCAGTTTCCAAAGGAAATGGGTTTCAACAACTTTCTTGCTCCTACCCAAAGCCTCTGGCACTCAAGTCTTATATCAACTGATGTGTGACCCACAGACACCCTCCTGTGTCCAGGTCTAGTCCCTCATAGCATCATATCAATGTTGTGTGATTCAGTGCTACACCACATCACTCATGTGAGGATGGAAAGAGGGAACATTTTCCATGCTCATTAATACAGAGGCAGGCTTTTTTCTTTCATAATTTTGATTCACCCCCTGTGTAATTTGTGAGGGAACCCATGGGTACAGAGGGCCTAGACTAGAATATTACTAAGACTATCTTGCTCTTTTGACCAATGAAAAATGTACCTAGGTATTTGAATTTTGTCTTTGTGGATGCCACATAGTAAAGATGTAGAGGCTATTGATTCAGAAAGGATTGTGTCAATATTCTTGTAGGTGACACAGTCTGATTTTGCTTTTATTCCTTTCACAGCTTCTAAAAAGAGCAACCCCATAACTGGTAAGTACTCTGAAAATATGGGCTTATATCATATATAATTTCCCTGAATGTTGTGATAGATGTTGGCACACTAAGTGTTAATGAACGACACTAGGCTGAAATATATGGTTTCTCATGTAGACATGTAATGACAATAGGAACTCCTGCCAGCTATAGTATAAAGGGTCCTTTGGTAAGACAGTTAGTCTTCAATTTTGTGTTACCCTGGCCTCAAATGTCAGTGTATGGCAGAATCAAATATAATATCTGAATGCAGGTCTTGGATTCAGTCTTACTTGCAATAAATTCTGAGTAGGAGACATGAAACAGATTCAGGGATCTGTGGTTGGCAGATGATAGGTAAGGATAACATGCCCTCTTGACACCTGGGCCAACTCCAGCTTGTCTCAACCCTAATAAGAATTTAATATTAGCCATGTTAGAGGAACATTCATTTGCTATTGGTCTGTTTATTTACTATTTTTTGAGACACACCTAGCCAAGGCTAACCTCAGACTTGCTGTTTTTGGCAAGGTCATCCTTGAACTCCTGATCTTCTTGCCTGTGGTTTCCAGGTTCTAGGATTCCAAGACTTTGACACCATGTCCAGCTGCTTTTTTTAAAAATCACAGTGGACATGATGTGTAAGCCACTTCCATCCCAGATGTTTTTATATCTTCTTACCAAAAAAAAATCATGTTTATCAAGACCACCAGCAGTGCACATAGCCAAAACTGAACCAGAGATCCCACCCCCAACCTCCAGGAGGAGGGGCTGTACAAGCAGTCCAGGCTAACTGTGCACCCTCTATGAATTATTTCTACACAATGGATACAATTCTAAACTGAGCTTTTTATCATTATTATTATTATTAAGGTTTGCTGAACCCAGGAGCAACAAATGATGGTAAGGCCTTCTCTTTTGCTCTCATCTCTGGCTTTTGGCTACTGATAAAATTGGGGTTGAATCTTATTCCTGTTGCTGTGATCACATACTTGCTCTAAGCAACTTGGAGAGGGAAGGCTCTATCTGGCCTACAATTCACCATCCATCAGTGGCTCACGCCAGGACAAGGGCTGGAGGCAGGAGCTGAAGCAGAGGCCATGGAGCAGCCCTGCTTACTTGTTTTCTGAGTCATGCTTAGCCAGTGTTCTTTGTTTTTGTTTTTGTGTTTTAAGATTTATTTATTATTATATGTAAGTACAGTGTAGCTGTCTTCAGACATTCCAGAAGAGGGCATCAGATCTCTTTACAGATGGTTATGAGCCACCATGTGGTTGCTGGGATTGGAATTCAGGACCTTCAGAAGAGCAGCCAGTGCTCTTAACCACTGAGTCAGCTCTCCAGCCCTTAGCTGATGTTCTTATACAGCCCAGGCTCACCTGCCCAAGGACAAAAGGCTGGCCCTGCCCTGACAATTGTCAATCCAGACAATCCATACAGACTGGGCCATAGGCAATTCTGCTCTGGGCAACTTCCAAATTGAGAGTCCTTTACATGATTTAGGCGTAGCTCAGTTGATAGTGGAGATAACTAGAACAGATGGCCACCATTGCTTCTGCTGTTGCTGTTGCTGCTGCTATCTGATGGAATCCAATGCAATTGTTGGGCACAGAAATCAGGGATGGAATAGAAATGTGGGACATGGGTGTCAAACTGCTGGGCAGAGCCTACTATTCCCTATCCTTCCTCTTCATTCTTCTGTCTGCCCTTCATTCACATGATGGATGAACTTAGTTTCAGCCTTGTGTCAGAAGGGCTAGTGGAAAACAGTCACTGCTTCTTCCTTCCAAAATTAAAAATATTGCACATAATCAATGCTCAGCCATCACCGGTAGTATGTGCTGTCATAAGGATATGTTCCTGGCAGGGAATCCAGAGGAAGCTTTTTGACCAACTTCCAGAAAGGGCCAAACCAAGGCTGGCACTTCTCTGGGAGGAACATTCCGAGAGTGACCAGCAGAGGGCAGCAAGATGGGCTCCCTCAGACCCAGTGTCTTCTTTGGGAACACCTTGGAAGGTTCAAGTGGCTTTTTCCAATACCCATAGCACCCTCTGAAGAACTCCAACAGCAACTCTCTGAGCCCCTCACCATGCATCCACTCCAACCTATAACTCTGAGACCACAGAGTTCTCACAACCACAAAGGAGCCACAGAAGCCTCCAGGATTGGCTCCTCCTGTCAGGATGCTGAACCTGTTCTTTCTGGACTACAAAGCTGCTGTCTGTTTCCTCTCACAACCAGCACAGATTTAACTGTGAGAGCCTTAGAGGCAACACACCACGAAGAAGCATGCTGCCTGCTGACTGCCCAGTCATGTGCATCCTTACAGTGGGAGAGCAGGCTGTAGGCTAGAGAGAAGACTCCTGTTAGATAGATGAACACCATTTCACTTGTGATCCTGATGAAAATGTAGTGGATGCAGAAGCACCCTTTGTGTGCCTGTGTGTGTGTGTGTGTACATGCGTATGTGTGCATATGTATTCCCATGTTGATCCCCAGTTTAATGATAGGTAGCATGTACTGTGTACATGTCACAGGAAACATACTGTGATTGTAGTGTTGACACCCTACCTGACAATAGTAGGAGGACCATGGTTCTGCTAGTAACCACATTGTGACTGCATTCATTCTGTCCTTCTGAAATAATATCTGGAGGTCACCTCTTTTGCTAATCAGAACCACTTTCTCAGAACTGCTTTAGTGATGGCAAATATTTATTATAAGAGGTTCTGTTTGAAGCACAGAAATAGCCAACTGACTTTTGGATTCAATTATCATCTGGGTATTTCCATCTTGTGTCTATGTAGGGGATGTTGGTGAACTGGATAGATGTACCCTTCCCCCAGCCTTGAGTGGGCTAATCAGACCTTGTTTTGCCACAGTTGCCTAGCCCACCTGGAATGGAGTCTCCTGATGACCACTTCTGCAGTATCCCTGCAAAAACAAGACTGCCTGCTGAAGCTTGCTTTGAAACAAGAACCCAGCTGCAACTAAGGCTGGGTCTTTCCCTATAGAAACGCAGAACTGAAAAAATAAACTTTGAGCCTTGATCAGAACTTTTGTCTTGGCTCCATTATTCTCTCGGTCCCCTACCTTTATTCCAGCCTCCCTTTCAGGTAAACCCAGTTTGCCTGTGACTGCTGGACATTTACAGGTGGCCCCTGAATGAGGGGGCCTGAAAACAGGGGAGAAATACTATCTTGGATGGATCTATGCAAAAATCAGAAGAAAATTGAAAGTATCCAAGAAGCACAGTAAGCAACACACAGAATTAGTGCTAGAGTTAGCCATTTGAACCTTTTGTGGTTTAAAAAAAATAGTGCAGTCAGAAGGGTACAGGCTGGGCTGAAGAGGTGTTAACCACACACTGACTTCACCTAGGTGTGGCAGCGTAATAAGGCAGGGGAATTCGGGCAATTGTCCACAGTCATGAACTGCATCAGGTAAAGGCAAGTCTGCAGCCAAGAGCTACATCAGGCGAGAGGAGTAGTGTTTAAAATAAAGTAAAATAAAATAAATGCTGTCCATAATTCCCAGAAGTAGGAATGGTACATATATAAATGAAAGAATTAGACAAATGGAGGAGGAATTGGGAAAGTTAGAAAAGCAGGGTGTTTGAAATAAACTACCAGTAGCTGCCACTGTGCCTCCTCTTCCTTCTCTGGCAGAATTCCCAGAAGGAAATGAAGAGTTAGATCTTGAACATGAGAGAGATAGATAGAGAAAGAGAGAGGGGGGACAAGGAGAGGGAGAAGGAAAAGAAGGGAAGGGAGAGGGAGGGGAGAGGGAGGGGGAGAGGAAAAGAGAGGGGGAGAGGGAGAGAATAGATTCCAGAAAAGCAGTTGTATATCTGGATCCCTTTAGAACTTGTAATTCTCTTCCCTCTCTGTCTATTGTCTGCCTTTGGCATGCCAATCTGTCCATGTCCATCAAAACCGGTTGTTTATGTTAAGTCTGTGTCTTCGTTTTCTGGTTTGATTGAATGTTCTATGTTTCATGTTGAAAAGATCTGATATTTGTTCACCCTTTGATTTAGTTTTAACTCATTTCAAAAAAGGAGAAAAGTAAAAGAGAGAAAATAAATAAATGGCAGTCTTAACTGGCTTTTGGAGCCCTGCACCTGTAGTTAGAAGTCTAGGATAGCTGAGAAGCCCTCCCAGGAGACTCTGTACAAGTCGATCTTAAAGGGGCCAGAAACTTCTCGGCTTCTATGGTAAGGGAGCTAGCTGGTGGTTGTTTTTCCTACAAAAATCTCTGGGACTGTGATTATTGGGTTCAGCAGGTAACAAGGAGCTCCTCTCTTGAAATTACAGTTAGAAAAAGTAAAAATTTTGTTTGGTCTACATTTATAAGATTCATGGCCACTTCATTTTGTTTCTGATTGGTCTTAAAGGTATCAATATGTTTTGCAAGTCTTGGCTATAGAATATTGGCTTGGAAGTTATTGAGCATGATTAAAAAGGTGTAATATTGGTAACAAAAGGTTAGCTTAAAACTGGTAACTCAGGGTTGGAGTCATTTTAAACAACACACGACATCAACCAACACAGGAAAATAGGATATTTCTAAGTTGGCATAATATTTTGTGTAATTCTTATCCAAGAGATGAGACTTACAAAAGATAAGAGTTGGAGCAGTGTCTCTTTGGGGAGGCAATGGAGGCCTCACTGTCTTACGTTTGTGTGCAGTCAAGCTTTGTACCATGGGACTAATTCACTTGGTGTTTTGGGAGAGACTGGATTGATTGTTAGAGTTTAAGTTTTGCTTTTCAAAGTTGTGGTTATACTCTAATATTGCAAAAGAAACTAAAGAATTATGGCTAAACTATCAATGTCCCATTGACTGCAGTTTGCAGTCTGATCGAAGGCTCATGATTTTTAACCCACCCATGGTTTGTAATTAGGATGATTTCAAGAGTGATAAAAGTTAAAAACAGCTGTGGTCAGTATGGGCCCGCTGCCCCTTTTACACAAGCTTTATTGGATACAGTGGTAGAAGCAAAATTTAACCCCCAAGATTAAAAAAGACAGGAAATCTCAGTGGGGATTTATTTGGTATCAGACAGGCTTCTGATGAACATTTTTTTTAAGGAATTTGTGGAAAAACAGCAAGTAGAATTTTCAGAGACTCTCAAGCAGGAGAAATTAGAACTACGGCTGCCCCCCCCCCATGGCATTATAACTGTAAATAAAAGAATTGCTCAACTTATTTCATTTCCCTTACATCTACTACCTTCTGAAGCCCTAGAAGTTGTGGTAATGGTAAATAATATTAAGTTGATCGATGTGCCTGCAGAAGGAAATTTCCCTATCCATAGAGAAATTAATGACCAAGGCTTCGGAACTAGTGACTCCATATGCTTTTGTGGGAGGCACAGAAACAGGTGCTTCTGTCCTAGTTTTGCAAGGAAAAAATTATGAGCATCTTAGAACAGCAATAGAAACAGATAGAGAAAAGACAGAAACTTCTATTTATTTGCAAGATTCTCTAACATCCCTGTCTGAGGTAGTTCTTCAGAACAGGAAGGGACTTGATCTTTTATTTCTTCAACAGGGAGGATTATGTGCAGTCCTCCATGAAGAATGTTGTTTTACATGGATCATTCAGGAGTAATTAATAAAGGATGGCTAAAGTTTGAGAAGGACTTGCAAAAAGGAAAAGAGAAAGAAAGAATCAGGAATGGTTTGAATCTTGGTTTTCCACGACTCCATGGCTTACAACTTTAATTTCTAGATTGCTTGGATCATTAATTATAATTTTGTTGCTTTTAACTTTTGGGCCTTGTGTTTTAAGCAGGTTGGCTGCGTTCATGTAAGATCACTTTCAGCAAGCTCAGCTATTCACGATGGCAGCTGTTCATCACTATGAAGAAATGCATTAAGTGCATATGCAGCATCTAGCTTTGACATGTTCTTCGTGGCTTTGGTCTGAATGGAATAAGGGTGTGCTATGAGGGCTGGTAGTCAATGACGGGCCACTGATGTTCTATGACTCTTATCAACCTAAGACCATGTGCCAAAAGACTGTGTTTGTTCATATTAAACACTAAAAGGTCATGTTTGTGCAAATGAAAACAAGCAAGCTGTGCATGTCCTCAGAGTCGGGTAAGAGAGAGAATAGACTCAGACCTAAGCCAGCCATGGCCGCCAGCCACCATAATTCCCAGGTGGGACTATAGAGCATAAGTAAATCTTATGCCCCAGTCCAGCTAAAATTTTAAAAATATAAAAAGGGAGGAATTGTACCCTTCGCCCAGCCTTGAGCGGGCTTATTAGACCTTGTTTTGCCACAGTTGCCTAGCCCACCTGGGATGGAGTCTCCTGTTTCCCACATCCACAGAATTCCTGCAAAAACAAGACTGCCTGCTGATGCTTGCTTTGAAACACGAACCCAGCTGCAACTAAGGCTGGGTCTTTCCCTATGTAAACGCAGAACTGAAAAGTAAACTTTGAGCCTAGATCAGAACTTTTGTCTTGGCTTCATTCTTCCCTCGCCTCCCCCCTACCTTTATTACAGCCTCCCTTTCAGGTAAACCCAGTTTGCCTGTGACTGCTGGACAGAAACAGATAGTTTTTTGGATGGAATAGATACAGAAATGAAGAAGAGTAAGGCCAAAAGAAGCTCATTTTGACCTCTCAGTGGCAAGTTAAAGAAGGATCAGTTTCATACTGCATAGTAGAATTACAGCATTTCTAGTGATTAAAGGTCTTTAGCATGGGAGATTGCAGCTCCTGCTCTGGGTTCTTCCCCCCCTCCTGCCCCCCCTGATGTATTCTTTATTTACATTTCAAATGATTTCCCATTTTCTGGGTCCCCACTCCCCACAAGTCCCATAAACCCTCTTCCCTCCCCCTGTTCCTCCATCAACTCCTTCCCACTTCCCTGTTTTGGTATTCCCCTATACTGTTGCGTTGAGTCTTTCCAGAACCAGGGGTCACTCCTCTGTTCTTTTTGGACATCATTTAATATGTGGATTATTTCTTGGGTATTCCAAGTTTCTAGGTTATTATCCACTTATCAGTGAGTGCATACCATGACTGGTCTTTTGAGACTGGGTTACCTCACTTAGTATGATGTTCTCCAGCTCCGTCAATTTGTCTATAAATTTCATGAATTCATTGTTTCTAATGGCTGAATAGTACTTCATTGTGTAAATTTACCACATTTTTTGTATCCATTCCTCTGTTGAGGGACACCTGGGTTCTTTCCAGCTTCTGGCTACTACAAATAGGGCTGTTATGAACACAGTGGAGCATGTGTCCTTATTACATCCTCTGGGAATCCTCTGGGTATATGCCCAGGAGTGGTATAGCAGGGTCCTCCGGAAGTGCCATGCCCAGTTTTCTGAGGAACCGCCAGACTGATTTCCAAAGTGGTTGCACCATCTTACAATCCCAGCAGCAGTGGAGGAGTGTTCCTCTTTCTCCACATCCTCGCCAGCACCTGCTGTCTCCTGAGTTTTTGACCTTAGCCATTCTGACTGGTGTGAGGTGAAATCTCAGGGTTGTTTTGATTTGCATTTCCCTAATGATAAATGATGTTGAACATTTCTTAAGGTGTTTCTCAGCCCTCTGAAGTTCTTCATGTGAAAAATCTTTGTTTAGTTCAGTACCCCACTTTTTAATGGGGTTATTTGGTTCTCTAGGTTCTACCTTCTTGAGTTCTTTGTATATATTAGATATTAGCCCTCTGTCGGATTTAGGGTTGGTGAAGATCCTTTCCCAATCTGTTGGTTGACATTTTGTCCTTTTGACAGTGTCCTTTGCCTTACAGAAATTTTGTAGTTTTATGAGGTCCCATTTGTCAATTCTTGATCTTAGAGCATAAGTTATTGGTGTTCTATTCAGGAACTTTTCCCCTGTGCCCATGTCCTCAAGGGCCTTCCCCAGTTTCTTATCGATTAGTTTCAGTGTGTCAGGTTTTATGTGGAGGTCCTTGATCCATTTGGAGTTGAGCTTAGTACAAGGAGATAAGAATGGATCAATTCGCATTCTTCTGCAAGCTGGCTTCCAATTGAACCAGCACCATTTGTTGAAAAGACTATCTTTTTTCCACTGGATGCTTTCAGCTCCTTTGTCAAAGATCAAGTGACCATAGGTGTGTGGGTTCATTTCTGGGTCTTCAATCCTATTCCATTGATCCGCTTGCCTCCAATACCAAAAGAATTTTTCCTTTCTCATTTTGCAAATATGTTCTATACAACTGAATATACCACAGAGTGTGAGGTATGTTATGTTGTATCCCCGTGGTCTATTGTTCCCCAGAATCCACAGGCTCACCTGTGATCCAGAAGATGGACAGAAGTCTGATGACGTGGAGTCCTAACCTACCAGGGAAATTTCTCAATAAGATTCCAAGCCTATATAGGCATATATGCCATGGATTATGTCCCTGAGTTGTGGAGATTGGAGAGGATCAGCCAGAGGAGGCATCTTCAAGGGCCACCAAAGAGGTCTTGTTTGTAGGGGTTCTATTGCCCATGCTCAGTGCCCTGAGGTCTCCATGCTTCACCTACACCTTGGCCAGTCCAGGGAGCACAGTCTGTGGCTGCAGTGCCTGGAGAGGAAATCAAAACTCTGCTTAGCCAGATGAAATGCCCTTGTCATTTCCTTTCATCTAAGGCCTTATGAAAATACTGTGGTTGTCACAGTGCCCCATCCTGGGACTTCACACATCCTGTTCCATCTCTTTGCGTTCCTCCAATGAAAGATATTGGAGGCATATCCATATAGTCTAGACTCTGATGACCTGGACTTTGGAAAGAAAAATCCTATTCTTCTCTCCTTGCAATTTCTAATTCCCAGGACACCAGCAAGAACTGCATCTATAACAATGTCTCTGGCCAGCCCAGAGTTTTTTTGGGAATCCAAATGGCCCAATATCAGGCATTACTTTTCCTTAGGCCTGTGACGTGTCCCAAGCATGAGACTGGCTTTACTCTTCACTTAGCCATATTCCTTCCAAAGATTCCATTCTGTTTATATCAGGACCAACTGTGTGGGGAGAGGTCAATTTTTTTTCTGTATCCAGAGACCTCATAAAGGTTACTCAGAATCTGGTTGCTTGGTGCCAGTGGGTTAATATCCGGATATCTTTCATCCAATTCCCAGCACGACGTCAAGTCCTGAAGGTGCTCTGTCCAAGGGTCAGGGCACTTTTAAAGTAATTTAAACATATGCTTGAAGTTTGTGTCTCATTTAAAGGGGACAGATTAGAGTTATTTCCAAAACTTTAAAAAACAATGAACATGGTTACACACAACCACACAAACACAGAAACAACCACACATACTACAAACAATACAAATGCACACAGACACACACACATACACACACATGTAAGAACAGGCACAATATTCTACTACTCATGATGCTGAGCTAGTAGGATCTTGAGTTTCAGTCTAGCCTAGGGTACATGCAGAGATACTGAAACAAAAAAGCATTCACATACAAAGTTGAGGCAAACCAGCATTCCACAAATCTGATAGTGAATGTAATATTAGTCTGCCAACCAGTGCAATTAGATAAGAATTACATGTGTATCTGTCAGAAACATTTTTGTAGTGGTTCCCTAGAGCTCAGTGCAAGACATATATAGGCAAGTTAGAACTCGGGTCTGTAGGTTCATAACATTTTCTCTAAGAATAGCCTTTTAGCCTTGGAGAACTCAAGACTACATAGATTTCCCACTAGTGTCAAGTCACATAGCATTACCCAATACAGACCATAAATCACATCCATCAGGAGGTTGAGTGCATTTGCATGTCTTGGTTTTTCTCAATGGACACTTGACATCATGTTTCTTGTTCTTCTCCCTCATTTGCATATGGATGCCCAGAGCTGAGTACTCTAGTTCCTGATTAAGAAGGTAAGAAAAGATTGACTAAAGCTCTCGCTGGAGGTCATGGCACCAGTTTTATGCACAGCATTGACTCCCTTGGGACACTTAAGGGGACAGGGTGATGGTTGTGTGCTGTGAAGACTTAGAGAAGTTGGGGATGCCTCCTGACCTGAGGACTTTTCTCCACTGGGAACCCTGTCACTTCCCATTTCTCTCTGTGTGTGGAGGGGTCAGTCAGCAAACTGTCATTGGCCATTTCCCTCTCCCTGTGTGTAGGATAAGTCAGTATTGGAGTGGGTTCCAAAATTCCATGGTCTCTAAATTTAATGTTATGTCAGAAGGGACTCTGGGGTTAGAAGGATCAAGATAGACAACTTTCCAGTGAGGTTGGGTCACAAAATGAGACTGATGACCTCTTCTGAGATGCCATTCTTATTCACTTCAAATGGGTGTCCAGTTGAGAAAGTTTAGTCTTAGTGCAAACTGTGTGCAGACATTTGTCTTGTTTATCATGTCGGGTTGAACCCTGACTTCAAAAAAGAATTCACATCAGTAATCTTGGTGACCAGCAGTGACAAAACTTGGTGCCCTCTAGTTGGGTATCCTTGCAGAAAGAGAGTGAGTTCCTGGAGGCAGTCATGTGACCCAGGTCAGTGGGGGACCAACGATTTCTTCAGATCAATAATTTTATATTGGTCCTGAAAGGAGTTCTGGTATCAACTCTGAAAATTGTGTATGTAAGCAGGTGTTGAGAGCCTTTGCCAGGGACTCATGAATTTCTGTTGTGTCAGGAAGATAATCTTTCTGCCCCTTTGGTCTGTTTTAGACTAACCTTCACCATTACTGCTTGCAGGTGTGGGTCAGGATGGAGATGGATGTGTGCATGTGCAGTGTGTGTGTGTGTGTGTGTGTGTGTGTGTAGCTGGGAGGGTCTAAATCCTTTCTCTACTTGAATAACACTTTATTCTAAGTTGCATGGTATTCAAGACCTTAGGTACAAGGTGGAGTAGGTATCTTGTACCCATCCAGGGCAGCTTCAACCCATGGCAACACAGTATGCAGAAACCTAGGCATCCCGGTAACAAATATGTCCCTCATGTCTAGATCAGAAGTAGAGGGAATTGCAGTGAGGGTTCCCAGACAAAGTGAGAGGGTAAAGGTCTTCACAGGACAGTGTGACCACGATGTAGCAGCAGGAGGAGCTCACATCCCATAATCCTTTAAAGTTCTCTTTAAAGTGAGCTGCTCACAAAGTGTACAAGTTCCACCATCCACACTGGACCAACACAGGAGAAACCACCATGTCTTTCTAGGAACAGATTCTGGTTTGGCTGTGAGGCTGGTAAATGGAGGTGATAGGTGTTGTGGTTGCCTGTCATTGGATCCAATTCTGAACTGAGCTTTTTCTTTATTAAGGTTGGTGGATCCCAGGGGTGACAAATAACATTAAGACCATTTCCTTCATTCTTGTCTCTGGCTTTGGGCTACTGATGAAATTTGGTTGGATCTGCTTCCTGTTGCTGTGATCAGACACTGACCCTAAGCAACTTTGAGGAAAGGTCTATTTGGCTTACAGGTCACCATCCATCATTGAGAGAAATCATGGCAGGAACTAGAGGCAGGAACTGAAGCAGAGGCCATGGAGCAGCCCTGCTTACTTGTTTTCTGATTCATGCTTAGCTAGTGTTCTTACACAGCACAGGCTCACCTGCCCAAGGACAGTAGGCAGACCTTTTGAGGACAGTTATCCAACAAAGCAATCAGCACAGACAGGGCCACAGGCAATTCTGATCTGGGCAACTCCCAGGTTGAGAGTCCTTTTCATGAAGTAGCTGGAACTCTGTTGACTGGAGATAACCAGGACAGATGGTCAGCACTGCTGTTGCTGCTCTCTGGTGGAATCCAGTGGAATCATTGGGCTCAGAATTCAGGGATGAGGTAGAGATGAGGGACATGGGTGTCAAACTGCTGGGCAGACCCTACCAATCCCCACTCTTCCTCTTTATTCTTCTCTCTGCCATTCAGTCACGTGATGGATGAAGTTAGCTTTAACCCTTTGTCAGCAGGGCTAGTGGAAAACAGTCACTGATTCTTCCTTCCACAACTAAAATATTGTACCTAATCAATGCTCATCTATCACAGGTAGTATGTGCTGTCATCAGGATATATTCCTGGCAGAGAATCCATAGGAAGCTTTTTGACCAACTTCCAGAAAGGGCAAACCAAGGCTGGCATGGGATATTTCGTTCTTCTTATATTTGTTGAAGTCTCTGGCTGCAGTGCCTGGAGAGGAAATCAAAACTCATTCCCCAATGCCTATCATCCTCTGCTTCCACCATGCTAACCGTCTGTACATGGCAACCCCCACTCACTTGCTTGGTTAAACCCCACTCACTTTCTCTAGCTAAAGGATAAGCCCCACGAGAGTAAGGATCTCATGAGTGATTCCTCCAGCATCAGCAACAAGGAGCAGGATGGGGTTTAGATACCAAGTGTTTCTTCAAAATTACAGGGTTTGTCATGGGTTTGGTCCCCAGCTAGAGGATCTAATCATCAAGAGGTGACTAGATCCTGAGGGCTCTGACCTAGTAGATGGGATAATCCATCGATAGAGACATAATTTGACGATAATATTGGGAGTTATCCGAAGATAGGCCACAGTTGGAGGAGATGGGTCATTAGGAACATTTCTTTTTGACTCCTGATTTTATTTTTCAATTTCTTTTTCTACTAAAAGTAGTCTTTGGTGGCTGGGAAGCCTGGCCGCCCAACTCTAGAGTCTCTCGGAGCTAGAATTTTGGTGAAAGGAGTGGGTGAGTGGGGGACCAGGATGAGGCAGAAGACCCCCCCACACACACCTGTTCTGCTGGTAGTCTTGGGTGGTGAAGATGAACTGCACTTGACAGAGCCTGGGGTGTGGTGGGAGTGAGTGAGGCAGGAATGACAAGCTGGGGAGGGGACACACCTCAGTCCCCAGATTCATTCTCTTCTAATGTTTCTCCACTGGTGGCATTCTCTGCAGTCATGGAGGCCTTCTTTTTCTTCTTTTTCTGCATTTTTCGACTTTCAGAACTTTGGAGAAGACTCTTTAGCCCTGCATCCTGAACCTCCATCTCAGACTTGTCAGGCTCAAAGGGACCACTGGTTATCTGCATGGTGCCATTGGGCATGAGTAGAACTGTAAATTTAAACTGGGCAACAAATTCACCCTCCTTCTCATAGAGAACATTAAATGGCTGTAGTAACTCATGTTTGGCATACTCTTACCACACCCATCCGAGCCTTCTTCTCATCTTCAAATGCTCTTAAAGTAAAGGGCATGGCATCAAAACACCTTTCCACCTCCCTGGAAAAGGCACATGAAGTTTTCATTTTCAGGCCATATTGTTTAGAGGGGTCTCACTTGTAGATGGTGGTTCTTTGTCCTGCATCGTTGGCCTTGCTTTCTCCTGGGCTGAAGAGGATATCCACAGCATAAACCTCATGCACCTCAACTTCCACCTTTTCATGGTCCTTCTTCTGCTGGTCTGTAGGATTCTGGATAATGGTCTTCTCTCTACCGATCACATGTTGCTTCAACTGGTGTGACAACAAACCTTCTATTGGTGTGCAATTAAATGAGTGAGCAACTTTATTCCAGGCTTGTGTCATTTGTGTGTTCTTGTTTCCAGGTTTGACCAGTTGTAAAGCAGCTTCAGCACATAGGTGAGCGGCCTTAATGACATCTGCTTTCTGACCTGTTACCTGGGTCCCCTGAGCTACATCAATTATGAAAGTGTGAGTCACGCTGGCAATGAAGCCATCCACATGAACCCCAAGGTCTATTTTTACCAAGTCACCTTCCTTGAATATATATAGTCCTGGTCACTCTTCAAAGGGGAGAAGTGGCACACACAGTTATTTATGGAAATGCTGGTAGCAAAGGTAATACCTTTCTTCATCTCCTTTTCCTTCTTGAAGATCTTCCCTGTCTCTTCCATGATCATGGCATCGCCTTTCTCACACAAGCTCAGTACACTACTGAAAGGTGCAGAGAAGTCCAGCAAGGCCTTCTTCCACAAGAAGACTTCAGGTCCTAATTTGAGGGCGGGTTTAAATGGAAGGTGACAGATGTGTATAATTAAACAGTCTTGGTCATGGCGAGGCTCTTCCCTCCCTCCAGTCATCACTGTTTCAGCTCCAGACTCTCCTGAAAGGTTGACTGGCAAGTGCTGACATTGTAACGTCTCTTCCCATCCCCAGAGACAAGATCCCCTGCTGGCTGGTACCAGGTCAGAGCCTCACTTTCCTCCCAGCTCTGGATTTCTTGGGGGAGAAAGTCTACCTACCCATGATGCTTTGTTTCAACAACCCAGGTAAACAAAATTGTATCAGGCCTGTTTCCAACTCTTTTTGGGTTCTCTTCCTGTCAGTCAAAGCTCTGGGAACCAGCTGATGCCAGGCTTCTCCAGTAGGGCAAGAAAGATTAGATATAGCCATCTCTGCCTTCCTGTGCTCCCATAAGACCCTCTTCCATCATGGCTGCTTCCTCAGGCTGTGATGTGATGTACCTCTGGGAAGCTGAGCAAGTGGTTCATCTACCTTAGCCATCTCAAGTCTTTCCTCCTACTCCGGGTCAGACCTGCAGGAGTCCAGGGATTAGAGAGGGAGTTGCAGAAGTAAGGGTGGTGGTGAGCATGCTGGTGTTTTCACCACACTGACAGAAGGCCCAGTACATACTCAGGGGAGGACAGAGTTGAGCCATGTTTTAGTCCATAGTCCTCTGCATCATTGATTCTGGTCCTGCTGTGAGTCCGAGCATCATGATGGGAGTACACAGAGGAGGGGCTTCTTCATCATCTTGTACCATAGGGGAAGTAGAGATCATGGGAGGGATATTTAAAGATACATAATATTTAACGGCACACTGTCAGTGACCTACTTCTTGCAATGCGGTAGCACTTTGAAAAATTTTCAAAGATTCCCCAAATATGAACACCACTTGGAACCAAGCATTCAACATGTGAGTCATGAGGGACATTTCATAGTGATACTGTTCAGATCCATATGAGGCTGAAACAACTACAGAACTGGTCTCTGTGTCCCACTATTTTGATAGTCATAGTGACCTTTTCCACAATTATTAATTTGTTTCTTCTGTTTGTTGGCCTTGTAGGTGTGAATAAGTATTTCTTAAAGAAGTTGTGTGTGGCTGTGAACAGCAACAGCAACAACAACAACAATAACAATAACAATAACAATAACAATAACAATAACAATCAAACTTCTTGGAGGAGTCTGTGTCTGCAGAGACTGCTGGACAGACTGGAATGTCAGTGCTGTGAAGAGATTGAAGTTTTCTTGATTCATAGGTGGATACTTTATCTTGGGTTAGTTTTAGCTTTATGGAATAGCCATTTCTTACCGCACTCTGTATCTGAATTAACACCTCATGATAACAAATAAAAACCTTGTAGAAGCTATTAACTTAGCAGCTCAAACTTTCACCAATCTAAGTGCTACAAATGTCATAAGAAAGCATTTTGGTGTTATAGAATAGTGCCTCCCCATCTGGATAGATCAGCCCCTCTGGTATACCCACCAATGTATTTTAAAGTCGCTTTATTTATGATTTTCTCTGCTCTGTAAAACTATAAATATCCTAAAAAACTGTTTTGAATTGGAATACAGAATTTGAGGTAACCTAAATCTGTGTTCCTGGCCCATAATTACTTGTAATAGCTACAGAATGAATTATCTATTATTCCCTTTAATATTAGAGTTGTGTTGTTACATGAGTGACATAAAACTTTCAGGCAAATGGATGGAATTTGAAAAGATCATCCCAAGTTAGGTAACTCAGACCTGGAGAGACAAACACGGTATGTACTCACTTATAAGTGGACAAGAGCTGTTAAGTAAAGGACAATCATGCTACAATCCACAGACCAAGGAAGGCTAAGTACCAAGGAGGAGCTCAAGGGAGGATACATAGATATTCCCAGGAATGGGAAATAGAATAGATTTTGTGGGTGGACTGGGGGTGGGTGTGGTTGGGAACAAGAAGGAAGTAGCTGGCATTCTTACTTTGTGGGCTCTTCTTTCTTTCACCAATAAAACTAGATAGGAAAGAAAGAAGGACAAAGAAGAAAGGAAAAAGCTTCCTGAATAAAGTCAGGGGTCAGAAAGGTGGGGTTACATTATCATTAGACTTCCTCTTGCTGATTAGGGCCATCGAGTTCCTTGGGGCAAGTTTGATCTTCAATATCAGGATATCACAATTCTTCTTGTTATTTTTTTCTTTGTGTACAATCCACAACTAACAACTATTAGCAATGACCAGTAACAACTAACAGCTACCAACAATAACCAACAACAACCAACCAGCATCCCACTCTGCCTCTCCGGCCCTAGCATTTACATACCCTCTAAAAAGACCTCAGGATTCCAAACATCACACAATTGTAGAAACTGTCTGCATCTGGCAAAATTACACCCTTGCTAGAACATGAGGCAAATCATAGTCAGCTGCTTTGGACAACCTGAAGCATCCCTACATCCTAGACCTGGGATTAAAACAAAAACACATGCTTATATTTCTGTGTTTTAAAATGAACTCAAAAGTCCAAAGTTCTCACTACAAGAGATCTGGTGGTGTGGTGGAGAAGAGAGTACTGGGAGAGACAAGTGGAATTGAGGGGCATTTGGAAGGTGATGTAAAAACTTAGTGTGCAGTAGAAATTCGCTGGAATCTATGAGAGTCACCGTAGTGAAGTCCTCTAGTAAGGCAGGATACAGAGTCCAAACTGGCCATCTGCTATAACCAGGCAAGGTTAGCTCCTAGTAGTGGGACTGGGATACCAACCTAGTAACACAATCTTTGTCCTACAAACTGTCCTGTCTGCAAGATGTGTATGGGGAAAGGTGGCACAGAACTTATGAGAGTGCCCAACTAATGACTGGTCCAAGACAAAGCCCATACCAGGAAAGGAAGCCCACACCTGACACGTCCTGGATGATCAGGAACAAGAGAGATGAGATAACCCAGAAACTCTGGATAGAACCAAACACAAGTGGGAAAAAAGTCAATGAAGTGATTCCTAATGATCTGCTATACTCATAGATTGGTGCCTCACCCAATTGTCATCAGAGAGTCTTGCTCAGAAGCTGATGGCAACAGATGCTGAGACCCACAGCCAAACACTAGGCAGAGCCAGGGGAACCCAGCAGAGGAGGGGGAGGAAGGATGGCAGGAGCCAGAAGGGTCAAGGACACCAGGAGAAAACAGCTCACAGAACCAACTAAGCAGGCCATGCAGTGGCTCACAGAGACTGAAAGGACAAACACGGACCCTGTATGGGTCGGAGCTGGGTCCTCTGCATGTCCATGGTTGTGTGCCTTCTTGTTCTCATGGGACTCTCACCAGTGGGAGTGGAGGAAGGGACTGGGAAGAGTGGAGGGAGGGGAAACTTCTGTCAGGACATAATGTATGAGAGGAAAAGAAGGGAGTAGAATATTTATTGCCATAAGATGACAATGAATGCATATTATAGTGAGTATCATTCTACAAGCCTATATAAACTAACCTAAATGACAATAATAAATATTTCTGAAATAAAAAAGATGAGAGGTATGGTTTTTGAGTTGTACCTTGATAGAAGTCAGAGTGAAGATATCTAAGCTTAAAGTTGTAGGTCTCTGATCACCTTCCCTCCCCCCCCCCCCCCCCCCGTGTGTGTGTGTGTGTGTGTGTGTGTGTGTGTGTGTGTGTCAGAGGTAGAGGTGAACCTGACGTGTTATACTAAGGAGCAGTCTTAAGGTGTAGTCCATTTTGTTGCATGTGTATGGGTGTTTTGTTTGTATGTGTGCCTATGTACCGCATGTGTACCTGACACCTGTGAAAGTCAGAATAGGGTATCAGATCCCTTGGAACTAGAGATACATATAATTTTGAACTGACCTTTGGGGAATTGAATCTGGGTCCTCTGAGAGAGTGTCCCATGCTCTTAACTTTTGAGCCACGTCTCTGTTCCCTCCACCTTGCTTTATGAGACAGGGTCTTTCATTTGTCCTGAGGCTTGCTGACCTGGCTAGGCTCGCTGGTCAGTGAGCCTCAGGGATCTGCTGTTCACTCCCACTCATTGCTGGGATTACAAGGACAGGCAACTATGCTTGGCTTTTTCTCAAGTGTTTTGGCGGTTGAATTCAGGAACTCATGCTTGTAAGCATTTTATGATGCACCTTCTTCCCAAATCAGTCTTGTCTGGTTTGTTAAAAAGGACAGACAAGGGATTCTTTGCAGATGTCAGGCAGGTAAGTGAATTGCATGAAGATGTGAGAAGGAAAACTTGGTTCCGATTACTTCTTCGATCTGGATCAAGACACCAATGAGTCCGATACCAGGCTTTTTGCTGCACATTTAAAGCACAGTATAGTTTGGAAAAAAGCTTCCTGATGTAATACAATCCATGCTGTACAAGAAAGATCAATTAGAACAACACTCAACTCAAGGTACATGTCTATTTTGCCAAGAAGATGGGCTATAGAGATAGGCTACCTGTGCTAGCTTAAGGGCCTAACAAGGGGGTCTGGCCTGGGCTCAGTCATACAGACTGCATCGAGTTCATTTGGGCTATTAGCCACCTCTGGTCCTGCTTAAGGGAGCTTGGAAGAGACCCTGGCTATACAGATAATGTAAGAGTCATCTAGACCATTTGGTTTCGCTGGTTCTGACTGTGGGAGGTTGGGGGGTCCTTGGCTGTAAGTGTCATCATCAATATTACTAGCCACTTCTGATCCCAGTTGTAGGAGTTTGATATGGCCTGGCCCAACAGATAACATAGGTCACCAGGCTATTAATCACCTCCATATCCTAGATTTCTTTTTTGTTTCTCTTTTCCCCTTCCCTTCTCCCTCTTGCTCAGACTCCTGCTCGCTCTGGACCCTGTTCACTCGGGCCCATGGGCTTTTTATTTGTTTCTCATTACAGATGATTGTAAGCCACCTGTGGTTGCTGGGATTTGAACTCATGACCTCTGGAAGAGCAGTCAGTGCCCTTAAGTGCTATGCCATCCCACCAGCTCATTTTCCATATTTATGGAAAAAAACACATTATATATCCTTCTCTTTAAAAGAACAATCCTGGGAGCTTAACATTCTTGGGCTCTCTGGATACTGGTGGGTGGTGGGCACAAGGACTTTTGTGCTGAGCTCCTAACATATGGACTCAACAAGAGTTGTTGACAGTCTGAAACTTTCCTGACCATCAAAGGAGACCTATCTGGAAGGGAGTTGTGGAGTCAGAAGCAGTAGAGAAGAGGGCGGTGCAGAGTCCTTAGGAGAACAAGAGTAATTCCCAACCACTTATGGATGGCTCCATCCTGCTCATTGGAGACTGTGGGATACTCTAGATGAACCCATCTGTGCTTGGGAGCTTCCAGTTAAGTTTCTGTTTTTTACACATAAAAGGGATTCTTGGTTCCTGCAGACATGGAGCCCAGTTGACTCCAATGTTCTAAACAGCCACCTAATCCACATCAGAACTGCATCTGTTCCCCCAGTTCCCCCAAAGGCTTCTATTGCAATACCTTCAAGTGTTTCTTTTTGAAAGGAGTGCTTATCCTAAGCCACTTCTGAGTTGGAAGGTGGAGGGATACCAGAATCAATAAAATGCGGGCGCTGTGGAGGAAATTCAATCCAAAGTTTGAGAATTGCCAAGACACGGCTTTGTTCAAAGGATCAACCTGAACTTGCCAGGGACTCTGTCCCACCACATCGGTTATGTTAGAGAGGGCAATCAGCTCCCAGGTGGGAGACACCTGTGTTTGTAACTGATCTTGTTGCTTACGCAAGCTGGAGAATGGTTCAGCCCAGGCCTCCAGGAAATGTACTAGCATCTAGGTCTGGTTCCATCAGTCATATTCACTACTAGAAAAAGCATGTTACCTGAGAAGGAAGTTCACTCTTTCTATGCCCCACCTTCAGCCACCCAGTTGTGTCCAAGGTCAAGAAACTGGCATATTTTGTGTCTGGCAAGGGCCCTCTTCCTGGTTCATAGGAGGCCATCTTTTTCTCTATGTGCTCACAGAAGCAAGAGGTCTATCTGGGGTCCCTCTAGTACAGTGGTTCTCAACTGTCCTAATGCTGTAACTCTTAATACAGTTCCTTATGTTGTGTTGAGCCCCCATCCGTAAAGTTATTTTGTCACTACTTCATAATTACAATTTTACTACTGTTATGAATTATAATGTAAACACCTGATATGCAGGATATCTGATATGTAACCTCTGTAAAGGATCATTCAACCACAGAGGGATTGAGACTTACAAGTTGAGAACCACTGTTCTAATAGGTACTAATCCCATAGTCTTCCTGCCCTATCACTTCCCAGTAAGTGAATACTACTTTTTTTTTATTTCTGTGAGAAAAGCAATTTAAGAAGTAGGGGTGGTATTTTAGCTCACAGTTAGAGGGTGTAGTCATCATAGTAGGAAGGCAAGGTGGCAGAAACTTGAGGCAACTGATCACATTGCATCTGTAGTTGGGAAGGAGAGAGAGAGAGAGAGAGAGAGAGAGAGAGAGAGAGAGAGAGAGAGAGAGAGAGAGAGAGAAGAAGAAGAAGAAGAAGAAGAAGAAGAAGAAGAAGAAGAAGAAAGAGGAGGAGGAGGAAGGAAGAAAGAAAGGAAGGAATGAAGGAGGGAGAAGAAGAAGAAGAAGAAGAAGAAGAAGAAGAAGAAGAAGAAGAAGAAGAAGAAGAAGAAGAAGAAGAAGAAGAAGAAAGACAGAGAGAGACAGACATGCTAACACTCACCTTGCTGCTAACACTCACCTTGCTCCCTTCTTTTATTTAATTTGGGATCTCAGCCCATGGGGTGTTGCCACCTACTCTCAGTGTGGAGCCTTCTCACTTGAATTTATCTAATCTAGAAACTCCTTCATAGACGTGCCCCAGGTTTGTTTCCATGGCAACACCAGACCATCCTATCAAGTTGGCAGTATCAGCCATTACCAGGCACAATTTCAGACAGCATCGTATTGAGGACTAGCTTTCACCAGATAGGTGTAGTCAGCCACTATTGGATTTGAAACTAGTAATTCTCGTCTGACTTACTTTTCTCATGAACCCAGCCCAGTGTTTTCAGAGAAACTAAGGTTAGTGCTAGGTTATGTGGAAATGGCATCCTGATTGGAGCTGGGCTCTTCCTCTGGTTTGACCACACCCCTAGTTTCTCTCCCTTCTGAATGGAAATAGCCAACTAATTTGGCAGGAGACCTTGACCACTGCATGAGGCCCTTACAGTTTCTGGGAAGGAAAATGGTATCTCATAGTGTTTTTGTGGTCTCTTTTTGGATGCTTATTTTCCATTGGTAATTTCTCTTTTGGTGTTCCCTTTCAGCCTTGGGGAGAATAGTGGGAAATGAGCTGCTGATGTCATCTCTTTTGTTTTCCTAAGTCCTCAGCTTCTCTCTTGTGCATATTAGTTGCACTGTGAAGGTACTTGACATACATTACTTTAGTCTTTAGCCCATGAAATAAATATTAATATTCCTATAGTGTATGGAATTGAGCATGGGGAATACCCACAATCCCAGCACTTGGGAGTCTGAGGAGAACTTCCATGAGTTCCAGACTGGGTTATAGACTAGCAGCCTGTCTTCAGAAGAAGAAACTAAGGCTTCAGGTTAGATTCTAAAATGTGGTCTCACTTGAAGAGGTTGACAAGTTACTATTTTAAAATTTCAACACTATAATATTGTCCTTTCAGGAGTCATTTCTTCAGTTAATTACCAGAATGTCAACACTTGTCACACCCATGGAAAGGGAATCTCCTTCTCCCAGTCCTGTTGTCTGTATGCCTATTATCTGTCTTTGGGGATAGGATAAATACCATCCCTGTGTATCCTTATTCTCGGGATCTGTGAATGTGTTCTTTACTGTAACAAAGAGGGGCTTTGTTGGTGTGATTGGATTAAGGGTATTGAGTTTTGGAGATCACTCTGGATTATCTGATGGGTGCAATGTTTTCCAAATTCTTTGTAAGAAGGAGGCTTCAGGGTCAGAAGGAAAAAGAGGCCACTGAAGCAGGGGTTAAAGGGATGGTGAAGGTCCTGGAGAAAGAGGGTGGGGGCAAATGGATTTTAGAAGCTGAAGAAGTAAACAGAAGGCTTCTCCTAGGACCTGAAGAAGGAATGCAGCCCCGCCTTTATCAGCTCCTAAGATCATTTTGCACTACCTACCTCAAGGACTGCGTAAGACTAAGTTTGAATAGGGAATTGGAATGAGCTGTGCTTGTGCAGTGATTTGCCCTCCCTGCCCTGGTATCCATTTCTCCAGTCAGATGGATGCTTGGCTTCCCTGGGAACACGTGTCTACTTAGCAGACATATCTGGAGAACTTGCTACCTTTTTGTGCATGTTGGCTTTCAGGTGGTGTGAGGGGAGTGTAACTTGGTGAGCAGCTAGAGGGAGGGATGAGGTGATTGAAGCTGGTTGTAGGGGTACATGCCTAAAACTCCAGCACTGAGGCTGAGGCAGGTTGATTGTGAATCCAAGGCCTGAGCTATGTACTGAAATAGAGATAAAGTTTCAATGGGAAAATAGGGCAAAGGTCAACAGACCAGGAGGTTCTTCTGGAATAAGGAGAGGCTAAGTGAACAGTAGACTTTTGTGAGCTATGATCTTTTATCTCTCTCTTTGAGCTGCTTGAAACATTAGCCCCCTTCCCCCAATAATGATAATGGTTTTTATCACTACACTACAGTCCTTGGCTCAAATAGAAGAACAGGAGTCAGGGCTGGGTTAATTAGAGTGATTGTTCCCAGCAGTAGAGGGTGGGTGACCCTGGGCATTGTTGACTGCTATCCAGGAATATGCTAGGTCTGTTTCTTCTACATAGTATTTCTTTTCACACTCACCCACAACAGAGTTATGGGGATGCATATTATGGTGTATTTTATTATTTTACTTTAGCAGATGAGTGTTTTTCCTGCATGTATGTTGGTGTGTCACATGTGTGCCTGATATCCATGGAGGCCAGAAGAGGGTATTGGGTACCCTAGAAATGTAGTTATAAACCACAATTTGTGAGACCTTGTGTGCATGCTGAGAATTGAATCTGAGACCTCTGAAAGAGTAGCCAGGGCTCCTAGCCTGTGAGCCATCTTTCAAGTCCCCATGTTAGCATAATTTGTTTTGTTTTGTTTTGAGAAAGGGTCTCACTATTTAGCTCTGGATGTTCTGGAACTTGATTTGTAGAACAGGCTGGCTTTGAACTCACGGAGATCTACCTACCTTTAATTCCCAAGTGTTGGGATTAAAGGCATGCACCCCTATGCCTGGCTTTATATTAGGTTCTTAAACCATCCCAGACCCCTTGATTCTGATGTCAAAAAGATTTGGGGGCAAAATAAAAGTTTTCTTTCTCAGTAATAGTTTCCCTTCAAATATTAGCAATCATATTTATTTTTATGAGCATAATTAATGAAACACTAAGTTTAGGGGTTGGTTTACACATGCCGAACCAACTGATTCTTGTGGTTAATTTCCTGTTAAATTTCTCCAGAGTACATATCAGTCTGGATAAAGGGTATCTCATAGTTACTCTCTATTAACTATTAGAAGTAATGATGGTAAGTATTTTATGGAATCTTAGTCATGCTCCAATTTCGGTAAATTACATGTTATCTCAACTTCTGTTCAACGAGTCACACCTTGTCTTATGTAACAGTCCATTTACTGCATGATAATGTGTAGCATTTAGGAGTTGATGGAAAAAGTGGAGGGTGGTGGACTTTGCCTTGAAAACTTTTGGGAATCAAATCTATCCATTACAATAAAGTGGGTCTGGTACAGGATGTTTCTACATAATGCTGGTGCATGATAACCTTTGGGCCAGCAATGTGGTTATTTTATAACATAATATGACTGAAGCTAATCTTTCTGATGGGTTATTTTTGTGCTGTGAATTACTGGAACCATTCAAATTGTGAGGGACCTCATAAATGATTAACTGCGGGGTAGGGAATGGGCATTAGGGGCCAGCAAGAGGCTCAGTGGGGACAGGTATTAGCCATGGAAGACTGATGACATGCATGCAATTCCTGGGTCCAGGCTGGAGAAGGAGGGTACTGAGTCCTAAACATTGTCCTCCACATGTATGTGGTGGCACACATGCACTTGCATACATGCATGTGAGCACATGCATGTGAGTGCACACATTCCAATACCTCCCCCACTACTACCACCACCACCAATAAATAAAATCTTTAATAAAACAAGTTAATAAATGAAAAGATGTTGGCCTTGTCCCTACATGAGATGACAGTTGAGACAAGTTCTTGTGATCATTTCAATGCAAAGGAAACCAACTCAGCTAGTGTTATATTGCTCTGGAGCAGTTGCACCTGGACCCTTAGGTCCATGCTTGCCTTAAGATGTGAGCTGCAAGTCATGCAAGATTCTGTCCTTTCTAGGCATGGATCCATCACATATGCTTCTATTGCAAATCTAGAATCAAAGCATATTTCTTATATCAGTATTATGAACATGCTTCTTGCAAGAATAAGTAGTTAAACAATACATACTAGGGACTGCATTGCTCTTACTGCCAAAGACTCTCATCTCAGTAGAGGGCAGAATGATGTGGGAAGGTTTGGGGAATGGGAATCAGGCTTAGGCCTTAGCTCAGACCCTTCACTATGTGTCACTGCAGAGTTTTCCCAACTCTATCCCATCTGTAAAATGGACCAAAACAACTGTCTTGGTCAGGGTTTCTATTCCTGCACAAACATCATGACCAAGAAGCAAGTTGGGGAGGAAAGGGTTTATTCTGCTTACGTTTGCATATAGCTGTTCATCACCAAAGGAAGTCAGGACTGGAACTCAAGCAGCTCAGGAAGCAGGAGTTGATGCAGGGGCCATGAAGGGATGTTACTTACTGGCTTGCTTCCCCTGTCTTGATCAGCCTGCTCTCTTATAGCACCCAAGAATATCAGCCCAGAGATGATACTACCCACAAGAGGCCCTCCCCGCCTTGATCACTAATTGAGAAAATTCCCCACAGCTGGATCTCATGGAGGCACTCCCCCAACTGAAACTCCTTTCTCTGTGATAACTCCAGCCCAAGTCAAGTTGACACACAAAAGCATCCAGTACAACCTACTTCACAAACTTGTGTGGATCTACAAAAACACATTCTGTGTCCGAGATCAGTCCTTACTAATTGGAGATGACAGCTGTGACCTCTTGTCATTATGATGCTTTTCCAGTCTGGCCCTTTAGGTACATTTGATGCAGTGGTTTGGGCCCTGGTGGAGCTTGGGAGGGGCATCTGTGCAGCATACATGAGGCTCTGTATTCTATACCAGCACTGTAAAATTTATTGTGATGATGGTAATGAGCTGGGTATGGAGGCTTGCATCTGTAATCTCAGCACTTTGGGCGGGTAAGGCAGGAGGATTGCTGTGAGTTCAACTTGAGCTTGGACAACAGAATGTGTCAAAATACACTGGGTCAAAAGGCAAGTCAACCAACCAAAGAAAAACAAAATGAAGAGCAACACATTCCCCTCAGTCACACCATGGTTTCACTTAGTGTTCAGGGACACATCGGCTACACATACTAATAATGAGTACATCTCTCTTCTTTCCAGAGAGGCTACACGATGTCCTGGAATCACCTTTGTGGCCGTCTTCTGGCTAAGTTTCCTGGGGCCTATTGTGTTGTACTAGGCTCAGACCAGATTGTAGGTATGTAGACTTTAATTATAAATGTTGGCAAAGCTATCTTGACAGGGAGGATGGAAGACATCAACAGAGACCATTGTGTATCTCTGCTCAGCTGTAATTAAGGTGCACCAAGTTTTCTCTGAAGCGAGCACACACTGTGCCCTCATGCCTCTGGCACAGAGAGCTCTTGGGAACCTGTCTAGATTTCCTTATTTCTTTATTGTTAGATTGCCAGAGAGACACTTGTGGGACTTTTTGGTCATTAGGGAAATGTTTGGTAAATGTTAAGATGCTAAGCGGGTAGCTGGCCACTCTCTGTAACTCTAGGGTTCCTGGGTCCCCAGGAGATGACAAGTGCATAGGAGACAGTTGACTGTTGGGTTTGGTTTGGTCCAGACTATAGGCTCAGATGTTGCTTCGTTTCCCTCAGTGACTGTTTCTTCTCTTGTGAAGTGTTTGTGAGAAAGTCTGTGTTTATCCTCTGAGCTACGGGAGTTATACATGAGATAATACAGTTATGACTCTCAGGCCTGGCATGGAGCCCAAGAAAGCTTGTTATTTCTTATTGCTTCTTGTTTCTCCCTAAGGGTGTCAAATGCCAATTCTGTTGGTGATATGATTGCCCAACATGGATGGATTCACTAAGGTGCATTGCATGTGGGCCTCTGTTCATGCATGATAGCTAGGTAAAAGGAAGAGGAGAAAGTCCCCATGCTGTACTTAGAAAACACACACACACACACACACACACACACAATTTCTTCATCTTAAGCATGCATGCAGCCCTGAAGTCCATATGTCTGTGGGACCATATCTAAGAGGCCCCAACCTAGGAAATCAATACTGGAACACTAACATGGAGCAATGCATCAGGTGTGAAGACCCATGAGATGCAAAAATCACACTGAGTATGCAGGAAGCTGACCCCACTCAGTTTCCTTCTGACATCTTTCTTTCCTTAAGGTCATAATCTAGGTTCTCTGAGTTGGGGGATGCATCTCTTGACAGAAGAAGGTTTGGCTTTTCAGGTTAGGATTCCCGTAACAGTGGGTATGGTTTTATAGCAATATCTCAAGTGAGAAGCATTTTTCTGTCAAGGGGAGACTAGCTAGCCCAGGGAACTCTCTAAGAAAAGGATAGGCAAAATCCCAAAGACCTCGTTTTCGGCTGGTCATTGAATGTGTTTGTTGGGTGACTCTAAGAATGGAAAATAGAAGGGAACATTAATGTTGGTCCTTTTATTTAATGTGTTTACTTGTTTAATTTGTCCTATGGTAGTCCAGAAGACTCAGGAGGGCAGAACCCTGTGTTCTCTGATATCTCCACAGAGCTTATCATACAGTAGGCATAATAAATATTTATGGAGTAAATGAAGTCCTATGAGTCTCAGACTGACGTTCTGTGAGAGAAACTCTGAAACCAACCATTAGTCTGTTCTTCCACAGAGCAGGAAGAGCCTAAAGCTCACAGAATGCTTTTGACTTAATCTCTATAGAGAAGTATCTGTTGAGGGAAAAGTTGTAAGTTCATAAAGATTATCAATTCATACATTATACTTCCCAGAGTCCTAATAGATTCTAGCAAGGCTGACATAGTTGATGCCACAAACATTTCCTTTATCATAATTATGCTTACTTTTGCTTTAGTGGAACTTTCTGAACCCATACTTTATTTGTTTTTTTGTTTCTTGGTTAAAATTATAACATCCAAACACTAGGTACTTTCTTGCTTTCATTGGAACCAAATATCTAAGATCAGAAATTAAGTTATTTTGATTCAGACAGTTCACAGAATATTGTTTGTCATGGAGGGGAAAGCATGGTGGCTTCAGTGGCTCAGTTTGTGGTTGTGGGAGCTTGCAGCATGACTTGATTATTCATTGGCTGACTAGGAAAGAGAATTCATACACTGGAAGTGGGGCTAGGCTATCACCCTCAAGGTCTATCCCTAGTGATCTGCTAGTACCTATGTCTCCTAATGTTCCTAAATCTTCCCCCAAACTGCCACCATCTGAAGGCCTAATTTCCAAACACAGCAGCCTGTGGAGAATGCTTCACATTCAAACCACACCAAGCTACATACAAAGTCCAGCAGCTATTTAATCTACCAGCAAAGAGCTTTTCTGTAAGAACAAGCAGAATTACAGTAGCTATAAAAGCAAAACCATGCAGACTTAGATTTTTCCAAGGAAATGGCAGGGATTATAGAGACATTGATAAATGAAATTGAAGGAGACATAAATAAGTGGGATTAGAAGTGGGGTATCATGGATTAGAAGAATTAAGATAAAACATCTATGATACATGAAGTAATTGACACATTCAATGCAGTCCCATCAAATCCCAGTGATGTTTCCCACATAAATAGAAAAATAATACTTAACCAACTAACCCACCAACCAACCAACCAATGAACCAACCAACCAACCAACCAACCAACCAACTACACATAAATGATAATAAGTAAAAGAAATAAGATGACCTCATAAAAGTACAGAGTAGTGATTGTTGCCAGGGTGTTTGGGTTTGAAGATGTTAGAGTAAGTGAATAGGATTTCATTTATACAGAAGGCACAAGTTCAAGAATAATATGGCTGAGATGGGATCTAGTTAGTACCAATGTATTGTACTATTGAAAGTTGCTGTGTAGATTCAAAACATTCATACCACAGAACAATGAGCACAAGTCCGTGCATATATCTTAGCTTTATTAGTCATTCCACAGTGTCTCCTCAGAATAAATAAAATGATGTGGGTTTGTTGTGAGTTGGTTCACACAGTCACTGGTGTGTGTGTGTGTGTGTAATAAAGAAGGAACATTAAGGCTACCCTGAGGACAGACAGCAAGCCAGTGAGGAGACTCCTGCGGCTGTCTGCCAGAGAAGCTAGTCTGGACTGGTCTGCTGGCAGCAAAGATAGATTGACAGGTTGAGCTATGTTATGGCTGTACCTCCAGCTGGAATTGTACATAGGGACTATACTTGGGGACTATGGAAGGGGATTTCCAGCACTTTCTCTCTGTCTCCCTGTCTGTCTTTCTATCTCTCTTTGTTTCTATCTGTCTCTCCTCCCTCCTCCCTTCTCTCTAGCACTATCTCTTTTTCTCTTTCTTTCTCTGCCATTCTAGATGGCCTCAGGTCACTTGAACCTGTGGTAGGCTGGATGGCTTTTAAGTTTACCTCTGTAACATCCCTCCCTGGGACCTCTGGACTGGATAGAAAATATCTTCCTGGAATGAGTAGTATCTTGTCTCTCAGAGACACCTACCCCATATTATTTCTACTTCTCTCTTCTAGATGCATAGTAATTAGAATGAATTTCCCCTTAGAAGTTGACCACACAAATCAAAACTTTATCCTGTCTACTTTTTCTTGCTCCAAGAAATGAGTTTTTTCCCTCTTGAGGGCAGGATGAAGAACTTCCACATGTCCGTCTTGATTCGTGTCTGCTGCCGGTATCTTCTGCCGGTATCTTCTGTCTTTCTCTGTCTAGGCATACATATTGAACCTGAGCACTAATGTTTTTGAAGTAAAATTCTGTTGGTACCCATTCCAGTCTTTCTCCCTGGTACCTACCCTAGTCTAACATTTTTTAGGGAGATAGAAAAGAACACAAAATTCAGCTGTGTGCCATTTTTATGTGCTTCCTGGTTATTTTAAAATTTGAAAAAGCTACTCATTAAGTTTATGAGCATGTTTTACATGACAGCCATCATTTCAGATGATGTCAAGGATCACAGAGTGGTGAGGAAAGTACCTGGTCATTTTTTTTTTTTTTTTTTTTTTTTTGGTTTTTTTTTTTTTTTTCTTTTTTTTTTTTTATTATTCGATATAATTTATTTACATTTCAAATGATTTCCCCTTTTCTAGCCCCCCCACTCCCCGAAAGTCCCGCAAGCCCCCTTCTCTTCCCCTGTCCTCCCACCCACCCCTTCCCACTTCCCCGTTCTGGTTTTGCTGAATACTGTTTCACTGAGTCTTTCCAGAACCAGGGGCCACTCCTCCTTTCTTCTTGTACCTCATTTGATGTGTGGATTATGTTTTGGGTATTCCAGTTTTCTAGGTTAATATCCACTTATTAGTGAGTGCATACCATGATTCACCTTTTGAGTCTGGGTTACCTCACTTAGTATGATATTCTCTAGCTCCATCCATTTGCCTAAGAATTTCATGAATTCATTGTTTCTAATGGCTGAATAGTACTCCATTGTGTAGATATACCACATTTTTTGCATCCACTCTTCTGTTGAGGGATACCTGGGTTCTTTCCAGCATCTGGCAATTACAAATAGGGCTGCTATGAACATAGTAGAACATGTATCCTTATTACATGGTGGGGAGTCTTCTGGGTATATGCCCAGGAGTGGTATAGCAGGATCTTCTGGAAGTAAGGTGCCCAGTTTTCGGAGGAACCGCCAGACTGATTTCCAGAGTGGTTGTACCAATTTGCAACCCCACCAGCAGTGGAGGAGTGTTCCTCTTTCTCCACACCCTCTCCAACACCTGCTGTCTCCTGAATTTTTAATCTTAGCCATTCTGACTGGTGTAAGATGAAATCTTAGGGTTGTTTTGATTTGCATTTCCCTAATGACTAATGAAGTTGAGCATTTTTTAAGATGCTTCTCCGCCATCCGAAGTTCTTCAGGTGAGAATTCTTTGTTTAACTCTGTACCCCATTTTTTAATAGGGTTGTTTGGTTTTCTGGAGTCTAACTTCTTGAGTTCTTTATATATATTGGATATTAGCCCTCTATCTGATGTAGGATTGGTGAAGATCTTTTCCCAATTTGTTGGTTGCCGATTTGTCCTCTTGATGGTGTCCTTTGCCTTACAGAAACTTTGTAATTTTATGAGGTCCCATTTGTCAATTCTTGCTCTTAGAGCATACGCTATTGGTGTTCTGTTCAGAAACTTTCTCCCTGTACCGATGTCCTCAAGGGTCTTCCCCAGTTTTTTTTCTATTAGCTTCAGAGTGTCTGGCTTTATGTGGAGGTCCTTGATCCATTTGGATTTGAGCTTAGTACAAGGAGACAAGGATGGATCAATTCGCATTCTTCTGCATGCTGACCTCCAGTTGAACCAGCACCATTTGTTGAAAAGGCTATCTTTTTTCCATTGGATGTTTTCAGCCTCTTTGTCGAGGATCAAGTGGCCATAGGTGTGTGGGTTCATTTCTGGATCTTCAATCCTGTTCCATTGATCCTCCTGCCTGTCACTGTACCAATACCATGCAGTTTTTAACACTATTGCTCTGTAGTATTGCTTGAGGTCAGGGATACTGATTCCCCCAGATTTCCTTTTGTTGCTGACAATAGTTTTAGCTATCCTGGGTTTTTTGTTGTTCCAGATGAATTTGATAATTGCTCTTTCTAGCTCTGTGAAGAATTGAGTTGGGATTTTGATGGGTATTGCATTGAATCTGTATAGTGCTTTAGGCAAAATGGCCATTTTAACTATATTGATTCTGCCGATCCATGAGCATGGGAGGTTTTCCCATTTTTTGAGGTCTTCTTCCATTTCCTTCTTCAGAGTCTTGAAGTTCTTGTCATACAGATCTTTCACATGTTTGGTAAGAGTCACCCCAAGATACTTTATACTGTTTGTGGCTATTGTGAAGGGGGTCATTTCCCTAATTTCTTTCTCAGCCTGCTTATCCTTTGAGTATAGGAAGGCCACTGATTTGCTTGAGTTGACTTTATAACCTGCCACTTTGCTGAAGTTGTTTATCAGCTGTAGGAGCTCTCTAGTGGAGTTCTTTGGGTCACTTAGGTAGACGATCATGTCGTCTGCAAATAATGATAGTTTGACTTCTTCCTTTCCAATTTGTATCCCTTTGACCTCCTTATGTTGTCGAATTGCCCGAGCTAGTACCTCAAGTACAATATTGAAAAGATAAGGAGAAAGGGGGCAGCCTTGTCTGGTCCCTGATTTCAGTGGGATTGCTTCAAGTTTCTCTCCATTTAGTTTGATGCTGGCTACCGGTTTGCTGTATATTGCTTTTACTATGTTTAGGTATGGGCCTTGAATTCCTGTTCTCTCCAAGACTTTAAGCATGAAGGGATGCTGAATTTTGTCAAATGCTTTTTCAGCATCCAATGAAATGACAATGTGGTTTTGTTCTTTGAGTTTGTTTATGTAGTGGATTGTATTGATGGATTTCCGTATATTGAACCAACCCTGCATTCCTGGGATAAAGCCTACTTGATCATGGTGGATGATCGTTTTGATGTGTTCTTGGATTCGGTTGGCAAGAATTTTATTGAGTATTTTTGCATCAATGTTCATAAGGGAAATTGGTCTGAAGTTCTCTTTCTTTGTTGGATCTTTGTGTGGCTTTGGTATCAGCGTAATTGTGGCTTCGTAGAAGGAATTGGGTAGTGTTCCTTCTGTTTCTATTTTGTGGAATAGTTTGAAGAGTATTGGTGTTAACTCTTCTTTGAAGGTCTGGTAGAATTCTGCACTGAAGCCATCTGGTCCTGTGCTTTTTTTGGTTGGAAGACTTTCTATGACTCCTTCTATTTCTTTAGGCATTATGGGACTGTTTAGATGGTCTAGTTGGTCCTGATTTAATTTTGGTATTTGGTATCTGTCAAGGAAATTGTCCATTTCCTCCAGATTCTCCAGTTGTGTTGAGTATAGGCTCTTGTAGTAGGATCTGATGATTTTTTGGATTTCCTCAGTTTCCGTTGTTATATCTCCCTTTTCATTTCTAAGTTTGTTAATTTGGATACTTTCTCTGTGCCCTTTGGTCATTCTGGCTAAGGGTTTATCTATCTTGTTGATTTTCTCAATGAACCAGCTCCTGGTATTGTTGATTTTTTGTATGGTTCTCTTTGTTTCTACTTGATTGATTTCGGCCCTGAGTTTGATGATTTCCTGCCTTCTACTCCTCCTGGGCGAAATAGCTTCTTTTTGTTCCAGGGCTTTCAGGTGTGTCATTAAGCTGGTAATGTATGCTCTCTCCATTTTCTTTTTGGAGGCACTCAGGGCTATGAGTTTTCCTCTTAGCACTGCTTTCATTGTGTCCCATAGATTTGGGTATGTTGTGTTTTCATTTTCATTGTGTTCTAAAAAGTCTTTAATTTCTTTCTTTATTTCTTCCTTGACCAAGGTATCATTGAGTAGAGTATTGTTCAGTTTCCACGTGTATGTGGGCTTTCTGTTGTTTCTGTTGCTATTGAAGACCACTTTTACTCCATAGTGATCAGATAGGAGGCATGGGATTAGTTCTATCTTCTTATATTTGTTGAGGTCTGTCTTGTGACCAATTATATGGTCGATTTTGGAGAAGGTACCATGAGGTGCTGAGAAAAAGGTATATTCTTTTGTTTTAGGATAGAATGTTCTATATATATCTGTTAAATCTAATTGGTCCAAAGCTTCAATTAGTTTCATTGTGTCCCTGTTTAGTTTCTGTTTTCCTGATCGGTCCATTGAGGAAAGTGCAGTGTTGAAGTCACCCACAATTATTGTGTTAGGTGCAATGTGTGCTTTTAGTTTTAATAAAGTTTCTTTTACAAAAGAGGGTGCCCTTACATTTGGGGCATAGATGTTCAGGATTGTCAGTTCTTCTTTTTGTATTTTTCCTTTGACCAGCAAGAAGTGTCCCTCAGGGTCTCTTTTGATGACTTTGGGTTGAAAGTCAATTTTATCTGATATTAAAATGGCTACTCCAGCTTGTTTCCTGAGACCATTTGCTTGTAAAATTGTCTTCCAGCCTTTTACTCTAAGGTAGTGTTTGTCTTTGACCCTGAGGTGTGTTTCCTGTAAGCAGCAAAATGTAGGGTCCTGTTTGTGTATCCATTCAGTTAGTCTGTGTCTTTTTATTGGGGCATTAAGTCCATTGATGTTAAGAGATATTAAGGAATAGTGATTGTTACTTCCTATCATTTTTGACGTTATTTTTTAAATTTGAATGCTTAACTTCTTTTGGGTTTGATGAAAGGTTACTATCTTGCTTTTTCCAGGGTGAAGTTTCCCTCCTTGTATTGGTGTTGTCCTCCTATTATCCTTTTTAGGGCCGGGTTTGTGGATAGATATTGGGTAAACTTGGTTTTGTCATGAAATATCTTAGTTTCTCCATCTATGGTGATTGAGAGTTTTGCTGGATATAGTAGTTTTGGTTGGCATTTGTGTTCTCTTAGAGTCTGCATGAGATCTGCCCAGGACCTTCTAGCCTTCATAGTCTCAGGTGAAAAGTCTGCTGTGATTCTGATAGGTCTTCCTTTATATGTTACTTGGCCTTTTTCTCTTACTGCCTTTAGTATTCTTTCTTTGTTTAGAACATTTGGTGTTTTGATTATTATGTGACGGGAAGTATTTCTGTTCTGGTCCAGTCTGTTTGGAGTTCTGTAGGCTTCTTGTATATTCATGGGCATCTCTCTCTTTAGGTTAGGGAAGTTTTCTTCCATAATTTTATTGAAGATATTTGCTGGCCCTTTAAGTTGTAAATCTTCACTCTCATCTATGCCTATAATCCTTAGGTTTGGTCTTCTCATTGTGTCCTGGATTTCCTGGATATTTTGGGTTACAAGCTTTTTGCATTTTGCATTTTCTTTAACTGTTGAGTCCATGGTTTCTATGGAATCTTCAGCATCTGAGATTCTTTCTTCTATCTCTTGTATTCTGTTGTTGATATTTGTATCTCTGTCCCCTGATTTCTTCCCAAGGCTTTCTATCTCCAAAGTTGTCTCCCTTTGAGTTTTCTTAGTTGTTTCTACTTCTGATTTTAGATCCTGGATGGTTTTGCTTAGCTCCTTCACTTGCATGTTAGTGTTTTCCTGTAATTCTTTAAGAGATTTTTGTGTTTTCTCTTTCATGAGCTCAGCCTGTTGACCAAAGTTCTCCTGTATTTCTTTAAGAGATTTTTGTGTTTCGTCTTTCATGACCTCAGCCTGTTGAGCAAAGTTCTCCTGTATTTCTTTAAGTGTTTTTTGCATTTCCTCCTTGTTGGCTTTTGTATTCTCCTGGATTTCTTTCAATGATTTTTGTGTTTCCCTTGCAAGGGCTTCTAACTTTTGATCCATTGTCTCCTGAATTTCTTTATGTATGACCTTCATGTGTTCCTGTACCAGCATCATGACCAGTGATTTTAAATCCAAATCTTGTTTTACTGGTGTGATGGGGTATCCAGGACATGTTGGTAGAGGAGAATTGGGTTCAGATGTTGCCATATTGCCTTGATTTCTGTTAGTGACGTTCCTGCGTTTGCCTTTTGCCATCTAGATCTCACTGGTGTTAGTTTATCTTGTCAGTGCTGGACTCACCAGTGCAAGCTGCCCCTTCCCAGTTGGCCTCTGGTGCACAGCTTACCTCCTGCACTGCTTGTAGACAGTGTGCTGCTGCCCAGGCTGTTCAGATCCCAAAGCAGGCACCCGAAGGCTCCTGCTGGGGCCCGCTGGATTCACTGGAGCACACTGACTTCTCCCAGCTGGCCGCCCGGAAGCCCAGCTAGCCACTTGCAGGACTTGGAGATGTAATGCTGCCGCCCAGACTGATCTGGATCCGGAAGCGGAGAGAGTAGAGCTAAGGGCTTCTGCCTGAGGCCTTGCCCCAGATTGTGTCTGTGGGGCAGATGGAGCCCGTGTGCACTCCCAGGGAGTGCCGACGGTGTATGCTACTGTGACCTCCCCTGTGTTCCGCTCACTCCGCTGGGCAGCCGATCTGCCAACCGGGCTGTCGCACACAAGGTTAGCCTGGCCGCCCAGTCCCTGAGTCCAGGCAAAAGCCTGGGAGGCCAAGGTCCGAGCAAAGTTCCCCTACGGCTTTGACTGTTAATTGGGTTTGCCAGGTGACTAGGATGGCGGGCGTGTGCGCCCGCGCTCCCTGAAAGCGCCGGGAGAGTCTGCTTTGCTAACAATCACCTGGGCGGGTTGACTCACAGATGGCCCACCAAGCCGCCCAGTTCTTGGGGTCAGTCCTGTGCCTTTTGGGGCCTGGACCCCCGCTTTGTTAGCCTTAGGCTATGCCTGTTACAGGTCTGCCCGCTTGAGCTCTCTGTTGTCCTGCAGGCAAAATGGCGGAGGCGCGCTCGCAGGCCTGGGCAAAAAACCTCCTTGTTGGGTTGGCACCCCGATGGCCCCCCGACCCGCCCAGGGCCTGGGTGCAGGCCAACGCCCGTCGGGCTCAGACCACCGCGGTGTTGGCCTCGGATTATGTTTGTGTACCTCAGTCTGTCTGATTCCTGGAGTACGGAACCAAGATGGATCCTCCTCTCCTGACTGGTGGGAGGCCTAGTTCTGAAGTGGCCTCCGTGCAGGAAAGGCGCCGCACAACTGCAGCTGCTTGCTGTCCGGCTGGTCAGCGAAGGTCAGTGGTCGTGGGCGCAGGGCCTAACTGGTCCCTGTGACGCCTTGGTTCCACTGCTGATGGCCCTTCAGCTGGAGCAGCCACTGCTGCCGCCGCTGCCGCCGCCGCCGCCGCCCTACCTGGTCATTTACACGACCACTTTCGGAGGTCAAACTTCCTCCAAAATTTGAGTCTTCCTCGAATCTGGTTCTTCAGTGGTTTAGAATTTTGTGGATGACAGAGTTTGCTGATAACAGTTGTGGGTGGAGAGAAGATCTTGGCAATGGGTGGACAGGTATGAGTAGGTGTGCCTTCAAAATGAGAAACCGAGCTCTCATCTCTTCTTTTGCACTCTGTTGGGTCAAGATGCTTGGCTTGGTGTGGGCTTTGGTATTCTCTAGCTACCTAGTGTCTCCCACAGAACCGTGATAGAGCAGAACTCAGCTTTGGGCCCACTTTGAGCTATACAGTGATCTTTTCTGTGCAATTCCCCTAGCTTAGGAACTAGCAGATCATCTCAGGAAATGAGAAATAAAACATAAGAAAACAGATAAAGCCAATGTAAAGCAGTGAGACTCAAATCAGGCTTAGCCAAGGTGAGTGATCTCCTGTTGTGCTTTTAACTTGCATCTCATGGTAAGAAGGTACACTTTCCACCTGTCCAGGGCTGGGTTTCTGAGCTCTTTCTGATAAGCTCTGTTGCAGGATAGGTGGGCTGCTACAAAGAATTGGAGAGTGTTAAGTCCTACTACGAGGGCACAGCTTGGCTAGGACAGAAAGCTCATGGACAGGCAGGTAGATTAGACACAGCTGGTGGAAAGCCCGTAGGCTGTGGGTATCGAAGATTCTGAAAGGTGAGTTTGATGACTGCTGGAAACTGCAAGAGGTCCAAGTTGATTCAAAGCCCAAAGGAGACAAAACAAATGGCTCTTCCGGGCCTTTCAGATGCTGACAGATCTGTGTTGTTGCTATAGTAACATACATCAGCCAGCATACATCTACCTGTCCAGCTATGCATACAAGGCTTTTCTCTGTGTGCAACGCTGCTGTCTGACCCTTACTTGCCCTGCTGTCCCATCTCCCACTCCTCACCATCCTCCCACCTTGCACCTTAGGCTGTCCTCTCCATTTTCACACTGTGCGGCACTCGCTCTTATCTTCTTGTTCCCACGCACTCTAGTTCCTCTGCTCTGAAGCCCTCTTTCCCTCCTGCCTCCCTTCTGGCCTTGCTTCCCACACTGCCTGCTCTCTCTCACCATTACCTTTATGACTTGATGTTCATTCTTTGTGCTACTCCCTCCAGTGAGGGCCTCTTCTTGGCACCCTTATTGCCCGCTTGGCCCCATTATTGCTCTGCCATAGAATTGCCTTCTCATTCAGCTCTCCACCATAAGATTTTATGGAACTTATTTTATTCGTTTTGATTCCTAGTACCAGACCCAGAACCTGACATGGAGCAGATATTTTAGACATTCTTACTAAATGAACAGTGTAGTTTAAATATGAATTGGAACTATCTTATATTAAAGCAAAGCTCCACATGTAACAATGTCCTATAAAAGATTTAAGGATCCTGGGATCCTAGTATCATGGCTCTCAGAGGTTAGGCTCTGACACTAATATGTCGTGATCTCTTCTTAAGAAAGTCAGTGGATCTGGACCAACACTTGCAATACATTTGTATTATCAAAAAAAATATTGCTATTGCCATATCCATCAAGAGCTTGTTGAACAAATTAGGACACTTGGAGAGAGAGAAGGACTTTTCTGTGATCTTTGTTCAGAGGAAGAATTAAGAACTTAGTATGCAGTTGAGCCTGTGGTTGATGTGGATGTGTGAGCACAGTCAGGGCATTAAGTTCCTGGCTGGAGCTTTGGCGGAAAGAGCAGTGGGGAATCACATTAGCTGGATGCTTTTATAGGTAATGTAGAAATTCTCTTATGGGTTTCAACATTGTTTTGAACGTTTGATTCTTCAAGTTTCTGTTAGAATTTTAGATGGGAACCATTGCTTCAGAAAGAGTGGCCAGCCCACCAATAATAAGCCCAAAAGCCCTAGGGGAACACTTTTTGGGGACATCAGTGGCCCTTTTGTTTCCTAGATCTCCAGACAGTTTTTTCAAGATGATTATATGATAAAAATTCAAGGGCTGCACCCTTTTTGTATTTTTATGAAACTCTTATCCTTTGGCAAGTATTGCAAATATGTCTGACCTCCTACTCTCAGTTATTGAATCATTTCCCAGTAGCAATCTCCATCTGGCTGGTTATAAGTAAGTGTTTTTCAGAGAATGATAAGAGGAAAGGATGTTGACATAGAATGTTGAAATCACAGTGTGAGAGCTTTCCCTGGTCTCCTGCCAGTGGTTAGATTTTAATCATGATTTGGTACCTGGTTCTCTTTTATATTCTATAACTCTTCCTTATTCCTCTCAAATTTAGACCTTCTTAATCTCCAGTATCGGAGCTCAAATCTTGGATTGTGGTTTATGGTAGTTGCTTTAATTTCTCCTCCAGTCATATGCTCAATATGCTTCAAGACTATGTTGGTAGAGGTAATGAGATGTTGGTGAAATATTTCCCTTAAAGATTGTATCATTCTTTTTTATCCTTGTAAATATTTTTACTAGAAATTATATATTTTTGCTAAAATCCAACATCACCATGCAAGCAAGCATTTACTTGATATTTGAGTGGTATCTCTTTTTACAAACTTTCAAGGTCATTTTGTTTTAGGCATGACTTTTATAGACAGGGCATACCTTGATTGAGAAAACATGGTAGATATTCTGCTTCTACTGAAAAGTGAATTTAGCCCACTTATATTTAGTGTGATTTCTTGTCTATTTGTATTTATTAAAAATATTTTATCTTTTCTGCTTCTACCTAATTTGTTTGTTTGTTTGTTTGTTTGGTTGGTTGGTTTTTCAAAATAGGGTTTTCCTGGGTATCCTTGACTGTCCTAGAATTCAACTCTGTAGACCAGGCTGGCCTCAAATTCATAGAGATGCCCAATTATTGGGATTAAAGGCATGCACTACCACTGCCTGGCACTCCTACCCAATTTGTTTGCATTTATGTGTTATTCCAATGTTTGTATGAGAAAGTGATATTAGAATCCAGCCTCTGCTCAGGCCTCTTGTCACAGATACTAACAGGTATGCTATTTGGATGTTGTCTGTGAATCCCTAGCTAACAGACTTGCTGGTGCTGTGACTTTCTGACAGTGCTACCTCCTGCCCTCCATTTATTTCCCTGCCTCCTGCCTTAGAATACAGATGGGCTACAGGCTTTTGTGGGGGAAATGCTTCCATCCTAAATATAAGGTACAAGAAGAGAGTCTCTGTCATGCAGGCTTTGATTCTTTTCAGATACCCTGCATGGTGTCTGTCTTTGATGGTGGGGCCTAACTCTATTTGAAGTCCCTCCCTTGATGTTGCCCCTCTATCTTCTGTCCATGGTGTTAATAATGTTTCTAATAACTCCTTAGGTCCCCACAGTCCATCTCAGTGTCCTTTCAAACCATCCTCTTTATTCAAAACCTAACCAATCAGTCTAATTCAAGATTGAATGTCACACTATCATTCTTTCTTTCTTTTTTGGTTTTCTCTCTCTCTTTCTCTCTTCTTCCCTCCCTCCCTTCTTTTCTCTCATTTTTGTTCAGGGTCTTTCTATACCTCTCTGCCTGTTCTGATGCTCACTCTAGCTGGCCTTGAGCTCACACCAATCTCCTGCTTCAACCTCCCAGGTGCTGGGATTAAAGGTATGTACCACTATATCTGACCACAATTTATTTATTTATTTATTTATTTATTTATGATACAGGATATTGCTATATAGCCCAATAGGCCTTGAATTCATTATGTACTGTGTGCTTGTTTCAAACTCTTAATCATCCTGTGTCACCCTCCAGTGTGCTGGGAGATAGGTGTATACTATCACATCTGGTTTTGTGTATCTTTTCCATCCTAGCTTTATGATAATATTTATTAACATGTATTCTTTATCTTTTTTTGCTCAAGTAAAAGGAGTAAATTATACATTATTATTATTTTAATTATTACTCTTTTTAATCATTATTTTTTAATTTTGTTTACATATATGCATGTCTGTGTGAATATGTTCACATGAGTACAGGTTCCTGGAGAGGGCAGAAGATATCGGTTTCTTTGAACCTGGAGTTCCAGGTGGGTGTAAGTTGTTTTATGTGTGTGCTAAGAACTGAACTCAGGTTCTCTGGAAATGCACCAAGTATTCTTAACAGCTAAGCCATCTCTCCAGCCATTTTAATAGCTACTTCTAAATGTAACCATGTACTTGGTTAATGTAACAATAGTTAATACAAACAATAGTTAATGTAACATTTTCTATGAAATATGAGGTTCTTCAGTATTTAGATTCTACCATAGGACACATTCTTTTTTACTTTTATATTATACAAGCAAGTCTTCATCAATGATGCTAGGGGAGTGGGAGTTAGACAGATTTCCTTTTAGACAGACAAGGAGAGGGGCCATTGTTATGTAATAAATGTGGCAAACTTCTAAGACTGTTGGCTTCTTCCTTATCATCCTGACTTGACCCAAAAGCCTGGCAGCTTAAAACAAAGGCTTTGGACTCCACCCTTCCTCCAACAGCTACACAAGGACACTAGAATATCCCCTAGTGAGGGACTGGCCCAGGCTGGATCAGAACTTGCTACAGGACAAACTAGCCCAGGCTGTATCAGGACATACTGCAGGACACATTGGCCCAGTCCGGATCAGGACATACTATATGACATACTGGGCCAGGCTGGATCAGGACATGCCTACACTGTAGGCAAATCAAACATCCTGTCTTTCTTCAAATCACTAACCCTAACTCAGAGGAAGAAAACTCCACAAATATCAACTGTTGAGAAGAAGAGACTAGATTCCCCTTACTCCCTGTAAGGACCTTTTTCTCTGTGTGCCCTTGCTGTGTGAGTCTGTCTCCTCAACCCCCAATAAATGCTGTTCTTCAACTGCTGATTTCATCTGCTGATGCTTGCTATGTGTGAGATTCTCCCACTAATCCCTGTTGCTACTGAGATTTTTTCCTGGCTTTTCATTCTTTAACTGGCAGAGCAAATCTGACTAAGACTATTTTCCTCAATGCACACTGCACACAGACAGACAGACACTTTATTGCAGTTGTCTATTTTGAATGTTCTGTCTTCTATTCTTCCAAGATCACATTTCCTACTGCTTCCTGAAGCTGCCCCTTTCATTTTGGTGGGAGTTCTTAAGACCCAAATTAAAATTTGCTAATTGACTCAGTGAATAATGTGATCCAAAGTAGGCTAATTAAATTCTTTCCCCAAAGTTTTTAAATAGGGACAGAAAGAAAAATATTTTTTTCATGTTATAGACACTGACACATGCCATGGACAATCTCCATCACACACAGTGAGGATGAAGGAAACAACAAGGCCTAGGGAAGGCAGAGGGCCGAAGACCACTAAGCTCATCAGGAAAGGCAGCAGAAGGAAGGGTTGCAATCATTGTGCTCATTGTTTTTCAAGAATTACAGGAATTGAGTATGTTAAATAAATTGGATGTATTTTGTACCTCATGATCTGTGAAAAGGACAAGAAGCTTTGAAGAAGAAGGGTGAAGGGAGCAGGCTGGCGAGAGGCTGCAGTGGGCAAAGTGAAACCCATCTCCCCCAAATAAATAAAATTTAATAAATATCTAAACTTTATGAAAAAGGAAGGATGAAGTTGGAACATGATAAGAGAAGTTTGTAAAGATGAAATTGTGACAGGATAAGACAGTACAGAGGTTTTTTCATCTTGTATTTTCACTGAGACCATTTTAATTTTAAGTAGTTGATGGAGAATCCTGTGGGAAATTATCAAACTCTGTTCTAGGAATCCAAGGTCAAGATGCCCCACTTACCTTATCTTTGTTTTTGCCTACTTGTAAAACATCCCCCTCCATCTAACCACTTATGCTAGCTTCTGTTATACTGCTTGCTTGCACAAAACCTCCCCCTATAGCAACTGAGGAACATATCAGAATGTGATTTTTGCCTTTAAAAATTGCTTACCCTAAACACTTGGAGCTATGCTTGGGTCCTGAATATTTTGAGCGTAGTCCCAGTCAGCTGAAATAGACTTTCAACTGGCTATAAATTTTGTCTGATGTGTCTGAGTGGTCATCTCTGATGAGCTCCCAGTAACAAAAGGCTAGGACAGAGTAATTACTGATGCAACATCAAAGGGAGATAGATATTTCCCTTCTTTATTTGGGTCAATGTTTAACAACGTTCATTCTTGTACATTTTGAGTCTTTTCCTTCATGAAAAGGATAGCTAAGAGGTATGGAACACACACACACACACACACATTTGAGGACTATATCATGACATTATAAAATACATGTAGAGGATAATGGGTATTATGATAAAACAGATGAAACTATTCATCATATATGGTTTCTTTTTTCTTTTTCTTTCTTTTTTTAAAGATTTATTTATTTATTATATCTAAGTACATTGTAGCTGTCTTCAGAAGCACCAGACGAGGACATCAGATCTCTTTACGGATGGTTGTGAGCACCACGTGGTTGCTGGGAATTGAACTCAGGACCTCTGGAAGAGCAATCAGTGCTCTTAACAGCTTCTTTCTTTCTTTCTTTCTTTCTTTCTTTCTTTCTTTCTTTCTTTCTTTCTTTCTTTCTCTTTCTTTCTTTCTTTCTTTCTCTATTTCTTTTTTCTTCTTTCTTTTTTTTTTGTGACAGTAGCAGCATACATTTAAAAAACACAAATCCTGACATAATTCAGTATTATTGCTGTAGTCATTATGCTGTTTGTTAGTTATACAAACTTCTTTGTTGCACATGTCTCTTATTTCTGTATTTTTTTTTTTTTTTGTATTTTTAACAAATCCTTTCCTTGTTGCCACCTACCTGGGATCCTACTATTTCATTCTCATCCCAGAACACACACACACACACACACACACACACACACTGTCATGAAACTTTCTCTGACCTTGAACTTCAAGGGATCCACCTGTCTCTGTCTTTCAAATGCTGGAATTAAAAGCATGCAACACCACTGTCCAGCTATCCCAGTATATTGCCTTTCTTTTTCTATTCCACATGTAAGTGAAATGGTGTGCTATGATTTTTAACCCTGCCTGACTTCTTGTGAGAGAGAGAGGGAGAGAGAGAGAGGGAGAGAGAGAGACAGAGACAGAGACAGAGAGGAAGACAGAGAGAAACAGAGAGACACATATTTATATGATCTCTCTGTATATATTAATATGCATATATAGGTATGTATATACATACACACAAATACATAAAACATGTGTGTGTGTGTGTGTGTGTGTGTGTGTATTTGTGTAATAGAGCATAACTGAACCTTAAAGAAAGAGGATGGCCCTGGCAATTTTCATATTACAGATGGGACTCTGGAGGGTACCATAATGAAATAAACTAGACACAGAACCTCAGGTTTAAATGTCTCAAAACAGGTAGTTTACACCAGGCATAGCTCAAAGTGATATCTTAAGCAGAGGCCTGAGGGAAGGATGAATTAGCTTCCTAATGAGTCCTTTCTTGCCCAGAGATACAAACTCTGTGATAAAGGGAGTTGTGGTGTGAGCTTGGCCAAGTGCCCTAAGAGAGGATCTAAAAGCACTTCCCTGATTAAAGCTCGATGTAATGATAGACAGCTGCAATGTTCTGGGCATCTCTTAGAGGGAAGAAAAAACAGAGTGGGAGCCACACAGGATGACTGTGAAAGACAGACATTACAGACAAGAACAGTACCAGTTGCCAACAGGAAAGTCATTAGGATAGAGACCGGCAGGTGTGCCAGGCACAGGTAGGACTCGGGCCAAGATGCCCAGGCTCCTCTGTAACACCAAGCAGTCTTCTGAGAGAAGACAGCCAAACATGGATTAGTCAGGAGAGAGGGCAAGGAAGAAGGTTCTGGAAGAAAGCCATATAAAAGGAAGACGAGGAAGTCTGTTTATTTGGCTCCAGAGGAGCATGCCCAAAACAAAGAGGGGAGATGGACTTTGTAGGGGGTGGACACAGTGAAGTCCTCACATCCTAAAATAACAAACTGGGGCTAAGGATGAAGGGGAAGGGGGTTTGGCAATCAATGTTGGCAGCAGGAAGAGGAAGCTTTCCCCGGTGCTCTACAGCCATGGCCATTGCCATGCAAAGAGACATAAGATGGCCTGGCCCTTGTGCCAGGGTTTCTAGGGAGTGGTAGAGCAGCACATAGTTTGTTAAGTTGTTCTTCTACAGCCCAGGAACCTGTGGAAGTCTTTCATATGACCCAGAGGTTGAATGAGACCCTCTTCTACATGCTGACTTCATATCCCTCCCTCCTGCCTTCATCTCTCTGTTCCCCAACAGCCTAACTCTAACAAAAAACCTGGGCGTCCACAGTGGGCTTTCTTCTTGGAGTGACCATCAGCTCCTGACATGGTTCAGATGCAAGGAGATGGAACACACGCACACACACACACACACACACACACTCACTCTAAATTAAGCTAAAATAAAAAAATAAAGTGGTTTGTATTTCAACAAAAGGAAGAAAAGAGATATTCTAGAATGTCAGCAGTCACTTTGAAAGTATCCCTTGAGGGTCCAAACTGCTCTGTGAGTGCATTCAAGGCCAGCGTGCTGGTTCCTGTCAAGCTCGTGCTGCCTGGAAACGCTGCTGGGCAACCTGGGTTCTGTTTGAGGTTTTATTTTTGACTTTTAAATGAAAGTATTTCTGCAAATAACATTTTGATTTGATTTCTTTCTACTATCTTTTTTTATTCTTTAATCTTTTTTTTTTTTTTTACAGTCCAGACTTTATCCCATTCCCACCCTCCGACTGTTGCACATCCCACACCTCTCCTGCCCATAGAACTCATGTCTGCAAGAGGATGTCCCCACCTCACTAGACCTACCCACTCCCTGGGGCACGGAGTCTCTCGGGGTTTAGGTGTATCTTCTCTGATTGAGTCCAGACCTGGCAGTCCTCTGCTGTATGTGTATTGGAGGCCCCATATTAGCAGGTGTATTCTGCCTGGTTGGTGGCTCAGTGTCTGAGAGATCCCAGGGATTCTCCTGGTCTTCCTATAGTGTCATCCTCCTCCTCCTCAGTTTCTTTCATTTTTCCCTAAATTCAACCACAAGGGTCACCAGCTTCCGTCCATTGGTTGGATGTAAATATCTTCATCAGACTCTTTCAGCTGCTTGTTAGGCCTCTCAGAGGGCAGTCATGATGGGGCCCTGTCTGTAAACACACCATAACAACAGTATTAGTGTCAGGCCTTGGCCTTCACCCTGAGGTGGGTCCCAATTTGGGCCTGTCACTGGACTTCCTTTTTCTCAGGCTCTTCTCCATTTTTGTCCTTGCAGGTTCTTTAAGACAGCAACAATTCTGGGTCAGAGTTTTTGACTGTGGGGTGGCAACCCCATCTTTCCAGTTGATTCTTGGTCTTTCTGCTGGAGATGGACTATACCAGTCCCTCTCTCCACTGTAGGGCATTTTTTTCTAAAGTTCTTCCAGCCCCTGCGAATAACATTTTAAAATAATAATTTCGTATTTCAATGTGTGTAGGCAATTCAGTCACCATCTCATAAATCACTGACCGTGATTGATTAAACACTTACCTGGTCCTCATGATTGAAGCTCATGAGAACTATGACTTGAGTGACACCTGTTTCTTAAAGTCAGGGGTCCTTCAAGTCTGAAGTATACATCTCACGTCTTTAGTGGCCGTTCTGTTGTAGGGCCCTTGAAATATCAAGGTCATCAGTTACTTTCCAGTATACCAGTGGGGGTTTTGTTTTGTTTTTTAATTTCCCCCTTCCACCTGAATTATAAATGCCTTCAGATAGAAATGGTGGTCTTCCTGGAAATTCTGCAGATCTCTGGAACAGTTGGTTGACTACATTTGTCCTCAATAAATTAGTGTACATCTTTTGTGCCTTCGAGGACAGAGAAGCTTTCATTTTGTATGTAATAGGTACAGTAAAAAAAAAAAAAAACCAACCCCAAAACAACAAGAAAAGACCTTCTGAAATGAGTGCTACATTAAGGGGAAGGTTTTTACTGTGAATAAGAGAGAGACAGAGAAAGAGAGAGAGAGAGAGAAGGACAGAGAGAGAAGGAGAGAGCAAAAAGGAGGAAGGGAGGGAGGGAGGGAGAGAGAGAGAGAGAGAGAGAGAGAGAGAGAGAGAGAGAGAGAAGTAGACTAGTAGACTATTGTTAACTGAAGAAAGATCAAATCCATGTTTGACCAATAAAAGAATTAAAGCAAGTTGTGTCCAGTACTGGCCAGGAAGATAGACACGGGGCAGGTCCATACTGAGGATTCACAGAAAATGGCACCAAATTTGTTAGTCAGGTGCTCATAAAGGCAGAACCCAGAGGCCATGGTGCTTCTCAACTCTGTCCAATCGGGGACAAGCTACATCCTGATGTACGTGCTGCCTACACACCTCCCGACTCCATGAGATCAAGCACATCCTGTGCAGTTGGGGCAAACAGCCTTGTTTACTGAAGTGAAAACACAAGACATCTTATCTTACATGAACAACAGCCCAGCATTCCAGGAAGGTGTCTGTCCTTGGACAAAGGGGCGTACAGATTAGCTTTGTCCCTTATACTGTCTGTGAGAGAAGAAAGTGGGAGGTGAAGGTAGAGACAGAGGGAGCAAGGGCAGAACAGCAGAGAAGAGCGGGTTGTAAGGAGGCCGAGGAGCCGTAGGGAGGGAAGCCCTGAGGTGGAGCAGGCCTGGAGGTGGAGGGCAGAGACAGAGGTCAGAAGGGTCAGGATGCTAGTGTGGAGGCTTTGAAATGTGTAATGGGTACTTGTGAGAAGTGATGGAGGATTCCAGACCAGTGTAGACATTTATATGTGACCACAGGTTTATGTCAGTGGAAAACCTTTTGTCCCTTCTGCCAGAAGCGAGGCAAATGACTCCTGTTGTGGAACAAGAATCTGTTTCCAAGTTCCTGAGGAATGCTGGCTTCCACCTAACTCCTGACATCCTTCTATTGTCCACTTTAGGAGTTTCTAGACATATGTACTGCCTGAGACTTCACAATGTCTTTTTCTTCATTCTTACTACCTGCTTCTTAAAAATCCATCAGGGCCCTTTATTGCTACTGAATTAAGCCCAGAGACCTTTATGCACCATAAGGCGACACTGCATTGTAGCCTAGCGTTCAGTTGCCCCCTTATCCATGAATGATGTGCTTCAAGGTCTCAGTAGAATCCATCAATTCCCAAGGTGGACTATGTTTTCCCTACCCATGAATACTCTAGATAGGGTTTAATTTGTAAATTAAATGCAGCAAGCATTTAACAGCAACTGTCAATAAAACAGAGTAACTATAGCAAAAGAGGATCTTGGTAACTGGGGGCCACAGAACACCATAAAATTCACATATGCTACAGATAGCTCAAATGGCTGAGTTATATGGGAGCCAGAGGAGTTGGGGAGAGGGAAGGCCAGCCCAGTATGTGAGCTGAAGAGTTTAGGGTAGGGCATGAGATATGCCAGCTAGGAGGACCCTGTGATAGGTAGAGACTGAGGGATGCTGGGAGAACTTGGTGGCCAGTATATGCTTTGATATGTTAATGGGCATCTTAGTTAGCAGATTGTCCCAGGTTTGAGAGCTAACAAGTAATTCTTTTTACTCTTTTTTTAAACAATAATTTATTTATTATTTTTATTTAATGTATATTGATGTTTTGCCTGCATTTATGTCTGTGCAAGGGTGTCGGATCTTGGAGTTATAGACAATTGTGAGCTGCCATGTAAGTGCTGGGAATTGAACCTGGGTCCTCTGGAAGAACAGTCAATGCTCTTAACTGCCGAGCTGTCTCTCCAATCCACACGCCCCCACCAGCAAGTAATTCTTTATATCTTGAACTAATTTCTTTTTAATTTCAGTAGACCACTATCTAGAAATTTTAAATAAATACTAAGCAAAAGCATTTTGGGCCTTTGTTAGGAACTTAAGTAACCATTACTTAAGTAAGTGACTTCAAAAGCTCTTCTATGTGACTTGAAATAACATGTCTCCTAAGCTTGCCACTGGGCAGTTCTAGTAAGAGCTGGCCCTCACCTCATAAGGTTACAGAGTTTCTGTAAGGCAAAGGACACCATCAAGAGGACAGATCGGCAACCAACAAATTGGGAAAAGATCTTCACCAATCCTACATCAGATAGAGGGCTAATATCCAATATATATAAAGAACTCAAGAAGTTAGACTCCAGAAAACCGAACAACCCTATTAAAAAATGGGGGTACAGAGTTAAACAAAGAATTCTCACCTGAAGAACTTCGGATGGCGGAGAAGCATCTTAAAAAATGCTCAACTTCATTAGTCATTAGGGAAATGCAAATCAAAACAACCCTAAGATTTCATCTTTCACCAGTCAGAATGGCTAAGATTAAAAATTCAGGAGACAGCAGGTGTTGGAGAGGGTGCGGAGAAAGAGGAACACTCCTCCACTGCTGGTGGGGTTGCAAATTGGTACAACCACTCTGGAAAGCAGTCTGGCGGTTCCTCCGAAAACTGGGCACCTCACTTCCAGAAGATCCTGCTATACCACTCCTGGGCATATACCCAGAGGATTCCCCACCATGTAATAAGGATACATGCTCTACTATGTTCATAGCAGCCCTATTTATAATTGCCAGATGCTGGAAAGAACCCAGGTATCCCTCAACAGAAGAGTGGATACAAAAAATGTGGTATATCTACACAATGGAGTACTATTCAGCCATTAGAAACAATGAATTCATGAAATTCTTAGGCAAATGGATGGAGCTAGAGAACATCATACTAAGTGAGGTAACCCAGACTCAAAAGGTGAATCATGGTATGCACTCACTAATAAGTGGTTATTAACCTAGAAAACTGGAATACCCAAAACATAATCCACACATCAAATGAGATACAAGAAGAAAGCAGGAGTGGTCCCTGGTTCTGGAAAGACTCAGTGAAACAGTATTTGGCAAAACCAGAACGGGGAACTGGGAAGGGGTGGGAGGGAGGACAGGGGAAGAGAAGGGGGCTTACGGGACTTTCGGGGAGTGGGGGGGGGCTAGAAAAGGGGAAATCATTTGAAATGTAAATAAATTATATCGAATTAAAAAAAAAAAAAGAGCTGGCCCTCAAAAGCAAGCCTATGCAGACTACTGTACAGCCCAGATCCAAAGCCTAGACCAGGACGGGCCTTGATGTGCTAATGAATTAACCCTAAGTATTGTTGATGAAGTGAAGCAACCCCAAGCTGTGAGCTCTGGAAGTACAAAGCTTTGCACAAATTGGAATTTGGGGATTCTCTCTAGGATCACATTGCTGTGCTCCCAGACATGGCTTCTCCAGCCTATGTTGTCTGTCTGCTGAAGACTTGATAGTTTGTATAGAGTCCTGTCCTCTGTGACCTTTGAACTTCCTGTACTGTTGCTGGGCCCACACAGGCTGGCCTGTCAGCACTAGCCATTGGCCTCTGCTCCCAAGGACCTCCCAAGCCCCTGTCAGTCCCATCCAGTCTGCTACAGCTGAAGAACTTCATGGTACATGTAGGTTCAGTCTGAAAGCTGCCGAAGAGTCCTCATGGGAGGTTCACCATGGGGAACCCTGTAGCTGTATTTCTCACTTGGTAAGATATCTGCTTAACTTTTATGCAGCAAGACATTACAAGGAATGTTTGTGTGAATAAACCAAGCATATTTGAAAAGACAAATCTGGCGCGGACATCCTGATTGCTGGAAGCTTTATAGCCCCCAGGACTTGCTCTCTGCAGCTCTCCTTGTGTCAAGCTTGGGGAATCAGAATCTTGATGCTTCTAAGCTCAGGCATCCCTCTCGAGTCTTAGAGTAAACCGGAACAGACCAGTGGCCTCTGAGCCTGGCATAGTCAGCTCGGAGCAACTCCATCCTCGGACAGCTGTTATGCATAGCATCTTAGAGGAATGAAGCTAGCTCGACTGGCCCTCCATGGTAATCATCTCTGGTCCAAGAAATGCAGCTTCCACGACTTGGAGGAGGCAGCTTGTGTGTAGTCTGTCACTGAGGAAAGCTCTCTTAACCTTTGGGCTACAGATAATAGCAAGGCAATTCTTGGTCCAACCAGGAAGGAAGGGTAGAAAAATCAGGCCCTTTGGGCCACTGTCTTATCTCCAAATTCCTATTGGATTTCTTTTGACTGGCAGGGCTTAATCTAGGTGATAAAAAACAATGGAAGCTTGCAAAAAGGAAGCAGGTGGGGTGGGGAGACTGTGACTAGAGGTCTGGAGAGGGCAGGCAAATTTGCAGGCTCAGTTTCCTCATTGGAAAACATGGAAAAATTAAAAAAAAATTAAGTAGACTCTTAAATTTTGAGAAGAGATTTCAGAGCCAGGAGGAGGAAAGTAATGCATCTAAGATCCAAGAGATACACACACACACACACACACACACACACACACACATGCACACACACACACACACACACACACACACACACACACACATAATTGAGACAGGGTCTCATGTATTCCAGCTGGCCTTGAACTTGCTATGAAGCTAAGAAAAACCTTAAACTTCAGCTTTTCCTGCCTTTAACTCTGAGTGCTGAGGCTATCACCATGCATACAGGCCACGTGTGTAGGGCTTAAGCGTCGTTCTTCTTCACCCCAGGCAAACTTACTATCAAATGAGCTTTATCTCCAGTCTGATAGATATCTTGTTTCCATCTTTGATTTGACTGCTAGGAGGCTCACAGCCACAAACCTAGTTGATCTTTAGTAGTTAAGTCCCTCTAGTAGGCGGTGGGAAGGGTAGTGGTGGAGAGGCCTGTGGGGTGCTTATGGGGAAGGCTCCTGGCACGTCTCAAGTCTTTGTTCTTTCTCTCCAGCTTCTGTGTCCTTTTCTGCCATTATTTTTCTGTTTATATTGTTTGCTAGTGCATTGTATGAGGTTTTGAAAATGGTATCAGATTGCTTTGGCATAAGCAATACCATCCTAATCAGAAAGGGGCAGGGATGTCACAGTCATGCCCCATTGTCCTCACTTCTTGATCACCACCTTAGGATGCCCTCTCTGAGCCTCTTTTCTTTATCTGTTAGACAGTTGTACTGCTGTACCCTAAGTCCTGCCTGCTCAGGGAACGTGGGACTGTTCCCTATTGTGGTGCAGGGTGCAGGAAGGTGATAGCATTTGCTAGACTTCCCCAGCTGCTGTTTGAGGTCATGCTGGATGAGCAGGGGTAGGAGGGGAACTTCTGAGTAGGACCAGAATGAGTGCAGGTTGGATGTAGGCTGCAGCAGTGTGGTGTGAGAGATAAAGGAAGTCCGAGGAGAGTGAGGTGGGCAGGAGACTGCAGGAGCTGGGGAGGAAGACACCAGCTTCCTGTGTGGATCCAGAATCAGAGGCGAGGACTCTTAGTGGTCCCTTCTGCTTGGATGAGAAAGACCCCATAGTCCTTGGCCTATGAGACACAGGGCAGACTTTATCAATCAGAGCCCCTCAGCAGAGTCCAGGCTGTTTGCCTGGGGATGGGCTAGAAGCCATGGAGATCACTTTGTGAGAGAGTGCTTCCTCCTCTTCTGCTCTGCTCTGCTCTGTTCTGCTTTGACCATGGTTGGTTCTGTCCTGTCAGAACCACCATCAAGGTGGCGGCCTTCAAGGCAGTGGAGAACATGTCCTTGTCACTGTGTCCACCAAGATAGGCTTGGGTCAGTCATGTATCTGCTGTGACTTACTATATGACAACATGTGTGAACACGCACAAACACATGCACACACACACTATGTAGCTCTCTGGCCTGGGGCTGTAAGAAGGAAGCAGGAAATAAAACTGAAGTCTCTCCACTCAAGGAACTCAGTGGAGGCCATCCACTGTGGTTTGCCCCTTCACTGAATACACATAAGAATCCCATTATGGCCCTGCTGCCCTTTAGCTCGGGGACACCAATGGCACTGTTATTTTCTTTGCTTTGGCTTAGTGTTGTGAACCTGTCATTGTCCCATACACATTTAAAGTTCCCCTTTTGTTCTAAGTTCCTTGGGGTGACAGTGTGTGTTGTGTTCTTTCAAGGCCACCTGCCAAATCCACTGAGGAAGGCTGAGGACAGGGTAGCAGTTGTTGAGCAAATCAGTGGATCTGAGTCACTCCCTTCAGTTCTGCAGGAGCCAGTCAGCTGGGGCAGAGCGGCCTGGTGGGGCTTCTGGGTCCCGAGGTCCAGTCTCATAGCTGATTGGGAAATACAGTGGGCTCCTTGGTATAGTGGGCAACAAATTATGAGGCCCCCTCTCTTTCACTCTCCCTTCCTCAGTCCTTCCTTACTTCCCTCCTTCTGTCTCTCTCCTTCCTTTTTTCCCTCTCTCTTCTTTCCTTCCCCTCTCTCCCTCATCTCTCTATCTTTCCCTCCCTCTATCCCTTCCTCTCCTCCTTTCCTTCCTTCCTTCCTTCTTTCCTTCCTTCCTTCCTTCCTTCCTTCCTTCCTTCCTTCCTTCCTTCCTTCCTTCCTTCCTCCCTCCCTCCCCCCCTCTCTCTCTCTCTTTCTTTCTTTCTTTCTTTCTTTCTTTCTTTCTTTCTTTCTTTCTTTCTTTCTTTCTTTCTTTCTTTCTTTCTTTCTTTCTTTCTTTCTTTCTCTCCCTTTTCCAGACATGGTTTCCATGCAGCTCCAGATGTCTTTAAACTTGCTGTGTGGTTAAGACCTTGGGTTTATTTATGATCCTCCTGCCTCAAGTGCTGAGATACCATGTATGTGCCTCCACATCTGGTTTTTGATGCTCTGGGGCTGGAAGCCCCACATACACCAGACAAACACTCTCCCAGTCCCAGCTCCAGTCCTGCCTCCTCTTTTTTAGGGATTTCCTTTGAGATGGGATCTTTGGGGTTGTTCAACAGGACCCACTCAGCTAGCAGCTTAGAATGTTTCCTTTGTCCCTAGAGAAGCTGGCACAAATGGACTCTGTACAGCTAGAGAAGTCATGGCTTGGGACAAGGAACTTCCCAGAGCTTCCTAGGGCCATGGTGGGGCTCGAATCTCAGAAGAGCTCAGGACTGGGTTCCCTCATGTCTTCCTCTGAGCAGCCAGAGCATCATTTCCAACATTGCTCCCTGACCCTGTGTCACACTGTCCCTTGCCTTATCCTACTTCCTCTGTGGCTTTCCAGACTTGGAAGGTACAAACCTCCTATCAAAGGTGAAAAAGGTAAGAGCACAGGACATTCTTCCAGATCTCAGGAAAAGGAAGGCCAGGCTACTGGAAGCCCGGGGGCAGGAGGAGGGTGAACAGGGCCTAGACATGCACTGGGAACAGCCTTAAGTGAACCAACCACACAATGACCCTACCCCAATATCCCACCCATGTGAGGGAAAGGGGCACTGCCATTCACAAGCCTTGGATAAGAAGTAAGGAACCCTGCTGTTCCAGGCTGACTGGACTCATAGTCTCTGCTAGGGACAGTCGTGGAGTTCAGTCTTTATGCAGAGACACTGAGGTGGCCACAGGCATGTTTAGGCAGGTATAGAGGTGAAGAATCAGGATAGGCTGTCAGAAAGAGCCTGGCTCTAAGCTGGGGCAGTTTTTTAGAATGGCCTATGTCACTCATCATCATGTTCACAGATGATGTGGATGTGCAAAAACAGAGCCTGGTCCCTGTCGGGAGGCTAGGCCTTGACTCTGAACCTGTATCAGTCTTGCCTCTTTTTGTGTAAATGTCCATGGATTTCTGATATGGAGGGTAGTGAAACTGACTTTTGAAAATCTCTGTCTACTAAATACAAATTATCATCTTTGTGTTGGTCTCAGAAGAGAAATTCCTTTGAACATTTGCATGCTTGTGGACTATAGTTAGAAGTAGGAAGTTCCCATGGCCTGAAGCTTGGGTCTCTGACTTTCTGTTTTCCTCACCTGACATCTCTTTCTTGAGCTTTGACCCTCAGTCATACTGCCGCACCCCAGCCTTGCCCACATTAGAAACCATAGCCTGCTGGACGGATGCCCATCTTGGCTTAGGCCCCTGCCTTTTGTTCTTGGCTTCAGTGTGTTTGTGAGGAAGTCTCTACACCTTGTTTTATTTCCCTTGTGCCCTGTACCCACTCCCTGCAACAGCTTCTCTGTCTCCCAGCCTTACCTGTGTTCTCTGCCACTATATTCTCAGATATTCTGTTTCCACATTCCAGACAAAAGCCTTGGATCACCAGCTACTGATTTCTCCACTCTCCCGGAAGTCTAGTGGACACGGGGCCCTTAGGTGTAGCCCAATCCTAGCTGCCACTGGCTGCTTGGTAGTGCTTTAGTAGACCTTTGACCACGGTCCTCCTCTCCTGACCAGATATGCAGGACAATTTTCACGAGGTAGAGGTAGCCTGTAAGTTGCAGAGGACTTGAGAGCAGGGCTGGTGTGAAGATGTGGGCTCCGTGGACTGTCAGTAAAGCTGCAGACTGAATGGACCATCAGGAGGAAGAGGAAGAGCAGTGGAGGGGACATGGCCCAGGGAACATATGCCCTCCAAATTCCCACTGACAGCGCCCACACTGCCACAGTACCAAGTATCGGGCATAGGCCTGGGGGATTAATAAAAAACACAGACTCAGGTCATTCTGCAAGGAGAATGCCAAAGCTTTACTCAGAGACTAGCAATATATATATATACTAGAGGCCAGGGAAGGAACAGGAGAAAAAAATTATAGTCATAGGTCAGGCACCTGGGAAGTCCGTACCACACCAGGCAGGAAGGCAGGAATCAAGCTAAGCCACGGGATGTTTTGCTCTCAAGAAACCTGTGCAAACAGCTCAGCTGGGGGTGTTGAGCCAAGCTCTCTGGTTCCCAACATCCCACTTTCCTTCTGAGTTCCCTATCACACAGGTGGCACCTCTAGCTGGCATCAATGACTCAAAGCCCGTTTGGGGGCCATTTTGGGCTCTTGTGTTTGCCATGCACATATTTCACCAACATAACTGCTGTCTACGGAATTTCCTATGTTCACTGACTCTGCCTGGTGATTGGAGTTAAGGCTCGTGCCTTTTTTGTCCATGTGTCTGGCACATTGACAAGGTTCTTTGTGTGTTCTTGCATGCATATATTCTCTATATTGAGTTAGGTCCTGAGCCCATGAATGACCTGTTGAAACATATCACAAGGCACTATGAGGCAGTCTTGACTTTTTTACTACCAGCTGTTAACAGATACATGAATTCCAGAGCCCACTGTTTGAAAGCCAGTGGTTTAGTGCGAAAATGCTCAGGGTAGGGTGTTACATTTAAGAGGAAAATGGCCCTCCTTCTGTTAGGGCCCAAGACCGAACTACATTTCAGGGTAGCCTCTGCTGGGCTTGCAGTCAATCTTGATGGATTCCAGCCCAGCATTGCCTTGCCATGTGCCTCCTAATGCACACCATACCATTCCACCCTCCAAGAATTGTGCAAGGTTTAGACTCTAGGATAGATCTGACTTGGGCTACACTTGATCTCATTCTGCCCTATCAGTGGCTTCTATCTTTTTAGAGTTTGGCAGGTACTGGTGCCATCTTTGTTTCCTGTTCATCTTTCCTTTGAGTTCAGAGATCCAGGTAGAGACTGAAGAGAAATTGGTACCCTCTAGCTGGGCATCTCACTGGACCCCAACATCAGTTCATCTGGGCCCTAAGCTTTCTGATGGAAGAAATGAGCCCACTTCTTACTTCTGTCTAAAGGCCAATGGATGCCACTGTCTAATCCAGTTGGAATCCAGCAGTAATCCTTAGATGACCTGAACAGGTTCATCTCATGCTCTGTGGCTATGCCCATGCATGCTCTGGCTTGGAGGTGTCCTAGTCAGTTCTCCCATGTCTCCAAAACACCTGGGATCGTATATACACAATTTGGAGGGACAGTTTTAAGGCTAAGCAATTAAAGGTGCCTAGAACAGTTCTTTGTGCAGAAACTGCCTGAGGAGGTCCACGGTGGTTGTCCCTTATCTGGATAAGAGTTGCCCTTGGATGTCATTCAGGTTCCTTGTTCTTAGTCGTTGCTTTAAAACAAACTATAGGGATATATTTTATTCTCTCACACAGACTAATTCTAAAGCCAAAATACACTTCCATTGTCAATGATTTGATTTCCTGGTGTACCAATTGAATCTGAGCAGTGTAATTAGCGTAGTTGGACATCTGAGGATCAAGTTTTACTTCAAAGTCTTCCATGGGTGATGGTGAAAGAGGACCTCTCTGAAAGAGCTGTCCCCACTGTCTGAGGACCATGATTAGCACAGAAGCCAAAAATGGAATGCGCCTTGCCTTTGGATGAAATTAGAGCCAGAATCTCAGTCCCTAAAGATGACTTCACAGCATCCCAGTAGAATCAAGTGACAGAAACTGTGGGTTAACAGGGCAAGGTAAAGGAAGCAAGAAGCCCTGGGATCTTACTCACCGGGCCAGAAAACAATTTTGCCAAGCTGACTGCTTCTTATCAGTTCATTCCACCACAGAGACTATCTTACACATGTCAAGCAGCCTTCTAGGAGACTTCATTGGGTATATCGGAATCCTGGAGTATAAACTGGAGTGTCCCAAAGAGTTTGGGATCATTTACATCATAAACCCAAAGAAGAGGATTAGAACATAAGACAGATATAAACAAGGGGCAAGTTCTGTGGCTTTCCCAAAATCTGAGCATCATACTGTGTACTTCTGGAGGACAAGAAATCAAAGCAGGGTAAGATGGTTGGGAGTGGTTTGGTGTGAGGTCATGGATTTCTCAGCTGAGATGAAGATGTCGGGGGATCATCTGGTAGAAGTTGTTACATGTCTGGGTGGAACAGGTCTTCATGCCTTCTATGTTTAGTCAGTGTGCATGGACATTCTCAGTCCTCTGAGCCTTGGTGATGCCCACAAGAGCTAACTAGGAGGACAGCATGCCAGTATAAACCATCCTGAATACATGCCTTCCCCTTGGCACCATGTCTCTTATTTGCCCAGCAGCCCACATCCTGCTTCCTAAAAGCTGCTTGGACTCTCCAAGATAAAAATCAAGGCCATGTTCAGGGAGCCACTGGGAGTCTTCGATGCTCACCTAGAAGGAAGTTTTATCACCGAATTCAGGCCTTCTATGTTGGGCAACAGCCAGGTTGTTCCTACCACAATCAATCCAACACACCTAACCTTGTTCCCACGGATTAGTCAAACTGTTAACAAAGTTCTTCACTTCCGTCATATTGATTTATAGAGGCAATAGAAGCATACCACTTAAGAGGGCACACCTCCTTCTACTCAGGAACTTATAAATGTCAAGAAATTTCTACCCAAATCGAGAGGAACCAGCACAATGGGGATCTCCACCGTTATCTTTGAAATATGTCTTTTGTGGGGTCAAATCCTTTCTACAGGTATTTTGTCTCATTTATTTATAGTCATGAATTGTGCTCCTGCTAATCTCGGTCCCGGTGGGTTGGTTGAAATTGTTCATGGTTGTGTGACTGTTCATCTCATGGAGTTTGTTTGCTAATAATTGTAAATATTTGTAAGTTTGTAGAGGCCCTTGCTTCTCTTTTTGACCTGTATCTGCCTGAGAGACAGAAGTGGTGACAGTAGGGAAGAAGCCAGGCATTCTGTTGGTGTTCCTAGGGAGTCGTTCAATGAAAGGAATGACTGACTGTGCTCAGAAGTTCCCAGGCTCAGGAAAGGCTCATGGGCACTAGGAAGAGACCTTAAACCTTGCTAAATTCCCAAGCCGGGTGCTGTGAACCTGGAAGGAGACGAGCCTGTGTAGATGTTCTGCACATGCCTTCTCTTCTGTATGTCTGGCCCTGTCAGCAATATTTGCTGAGCAAAGCCAGGGCAAGTGAGGAACAGACAGGACGATGTCAGAGTGCCAGTCACTGACTTGCAGTTCAGTCACTCCAACATGGTTTCATGTTCTCAGAGGGTCAAGTGGTGAGCATGCAAGAGTGACCTGGCCAGCCTCCCCATGGCTGAATGTGTCATCTCACAGAGGACACCCTGTCTGTCCCATCTTCTTCTTTCTCTCTGTCTGCCCTCTATCTGTCTGTCTTTTCAGTCTCTCCCTCAGTTCTTTCTCTCTACATCCCCCTTTCCCTCCTGCCCTCCTTCCCTTACTCTCTTTCTTCCCTTCCTCCTCTCTTCATTTCTTCTTCACAACCCTTTTTTTTCCTTCCTTCCTTTCTTACTTCTGAATCTCTATGGTTAGGCTTCGTATTTTTGCAAGATTTCCAGATGAACTGCAGAATGCTCACTCTCTCCAGGCTTTGTGAGAATCTGCTGAAGTTAAAAGATCATTTGTAGAGTAGTTTTCATGAGAACATCAGCCCAGGACTGAATCCTCAGTCTTTTACTGCTGACCAAGGGGTCCTAGACTGAGGTATCCTAGAACTAGTCTGGCCGTCTTCTTAGAGAGTGTGAAATGGGAGGCAAGGCCAGCTTTCATAGTGATAGACTTACTCTGTCCTTGCCCTGTGACCTAGAATCACCATAGTCCTAGGGGACAGAGAGCCTTGCCCTCATCCACAAATAAACAAAGGCACTAGTGCTATGGGACTGAGGGTGTTTGTCATTTTAACATGATGCTACACGTGTTTACATAGAGGTATGCATGTTTGCCGTATATGTGTGCATATATGTATATATGTATATGTGCATATATGTATACAGCTATGCATGCTGTGGCTTCAGCACACAGAGGGGTAACTGACCCTCTTCCACTTGAGCTTCTTCTCTGATTCAAACCAGGTTTCACCCCAAAGTTAGGCACCATCACTTCCATAGTTCAGGTGAGGCACACCAAGGCTCACTCGATCTGCTATATGAGAGCTGGGCCAGAATTTGAACCTTGAGTAAGGCCTGCTGGCGCTGAAATAACAGCTAGGTCAGATTAAGCCATGGCCTCTCTGAATCTGTTGCATGTGTGGCCTCAATGCTTTCTTTGTACAGAGTCAGGTGGGCAGGTCATGGTGGGCAGGTCATGGTGGGCAGGTCATGGTGGGCAGGAGAGAGGCTGTGACATTGCTGCTGGTCAATGGCAGAGCCAAGGACCCTCTTGGGACATTCCTTCTCCTGGAGTAAAACTCAGTTTACTCTTTTTCAAATGTGGTAACATGCTCTGTTCTCCAGAATGGAGGAATGAGACACCTTCTGCCTGACACCCTGTAGCAGGTAAAATAAGTCTTAATATGTCATGCCCCATTTGGGGCATTTTTAATATGTTTCATTCAAATATGAATTCCTTAGAGTAGGATGGGTCTTGGAATATCTTTGGAAGAGCGGACTTGGGAGAAATCCAAATATTAACCATATCCTCACCTTTCCTGAGCAATTATCTCTCAGTTTCCAAAAGAAATGAGTTCTAAGAACTTCCTCACTTCTTCTACCCAAAGCATCAAACCCTCAAGTCTTTTATCAATTGGTATGTGACACAAAGATGCCCTCCTGTGTCCTTCCAGTCACCTTAGATCTAGTCCCTCATAGCATATGAGCATTGTGAGACTCAGTGCTACACCATCATTCATATGATGACGGCAAGAGAGAAAGGTTTTCATTCTCAATAATACAGAGGCAGGCTTTTTTCTTCATATTTTTGATTCACCCCCTGCATAATTTGTGTAGGAGCCCATGGGTACCCAGGACTGGCTGGAATATTACTAAGACTATTTTATTGTATTGACCAATGAAAATGGAACCTAGCTGTTTGAGTCTGGGCTTTGAGGGTGCCCACACAGCAAATGTGTAAAAGCTATTGCTTCAGGGCTTGGGTGAAGGTGACTTTGGGTGTTTCTGGTCTGTCTTTGCATAAGAGTAAGTGCTATTGCTTCCTAGGAAGGTATTTGCCAGCATTCCTGTGCACGAAACAGAGAAACAGAGAACCTTAAAATTTGTTTTTATTCCTTTCACAGCATCTCAAACAAGTGCTCCCACATCTGGTAAGTACATTGAAAATATGGACCTGTATCATGTATAATTTCTTCCTATGTTGTGATAGATGCTGACTCAATGTATGGTAGTACATGACACTAGGCTGACATGTATAGTGTCCCATCTGGACACATAATGACAATAGAAAATGCTGCCAGGTATAGCATAAAGTGTCCTATGCTAAGACAATTACAGTCTTCAAGTTTTTGTTGCCCCACCCCAAAATTTCATTTTATGGCAGAATCAAATAGAACATATGAATTTAAATCTTAGATTCAGACCCACCTGCCAGAAATTCTGACTAGGAGAGATCAAGTGGGCTTAGGGATCTGTGGTTGGCAGATGATATGATATGATATATGATAACATGCCCTCTTCACACTTGTCCCAGGACTAATGAGAGTCTAATATTAACAAGGTGATAGGGCCATTTGTTTGTCACTGGTTTATTTACTCTATTTTGAGACCCATTTAGTCCACGCTAACCTTGGACTTGCTATGTAGGCCCATCTACCATTTAACTCCTGACCTTCTTGCCTGTAGTTTCTGGGGTCTAAGAATCTAGGATTGTGTCACCATCTCAAACTCTTATCACATTTGAAATGATATATAATTCACCTCCAACCTCCTGGATTTTAACTTCTTTTGATAAAAAGTGTGTTTCTCATGAGCTTGGGGAGTACACATAGCCAAAACTGACACACTGATCCCCCAACTCCCAGTAAGAGTGAGTGTGGTTGACGCTAATTTTGTACCCTGAATGAGACTATTCGACACAGTAGATTCAATTCCAAACTGAGCTTTGTCTTCCTTAAGGTTGGTGGAACCCAGGGGTGACAAATCCTTCACTCTTGTCTCTGGCTTTGAACTACTGATGAGATTGGGGTTGAATTTGCTTATCACACACTGGGCCTAAGCAACTTGGAAGAGGAAAGGTCTATTTGGCTTACAGATTACCATCCATCACTGAGTGAAGTCAGGGAGGAGCCAGAAGCAGGGACGTGGAGGCAGGACCTGAAGCTGAGGCCATGGAGGAGCCCTGCTTACTGGCTTTCTGACTCAAGTTTAGCTAGTATTCTTACAAGGCACAGGCTCACCTGCTCAAGGACAGTGGGCATCCTTGCCCTGAAAATTATCAAGACAATCCACATAGACAGGGCCATAGGCAACACCCAGATTGAGAATCCTTTACAAGACTTAGGTGGAGCTCTGTTGATTTTGGAGATAACTAGGACAGATGGCCGGCATTGCTGCTGCTGCTGCTGTTGCTGCTACTGCTGCTGTTGCTGCTGCTGCTGTCTGGTGAAATCCAACAGAATTGTTGGGTTCAGAAATCAGAGTAGAGATGAGAGATGTATCAAGCTGTTGGGCAGACCCTATCAATCCCCACCCTTCCTCTTCATTCTTATCTCTGCCCTTCAGTCCAGTGATGGATGACTTTAGTTTTAGTCTCTTATCATAAATGCTAGTAGAAGACAGTCACTGTTTCCTCCTTCCAAAATGAAAATGTTGTGCATAATCAATTCTCAGCTATTACAAGTAACATGTGCTATTATCACCAAACCTTCTTTTTTGAACAATCTGCAGAAAGGACCAAACCAAGGCTGGCAGTTCTCTGGGGGGAACACTCAGAGAGTGACCAGCAGAGGACAGCAAGATTGTGTCCTTCAGACCCAGAGCCTTCTTTGGATACACATTGGAAGGCTCAGGTGGCCTTTGCCAATCCCCATAGCATCCTCTGAAGATGTCCAGGAACAACTGTCTGATCCCCTCACCTTGCACCCACTCCAACTTTCCACTCTCAGACCACAGAGTTCTCACAACCACAAAGGAGCCACAGAAGCATACAGCCAGGATCCAGCTCCTGCTGTCAGGATGCTGAACCTGTTCTACAGCTGCTGTCTGTTTCCTCTCACAAGCAGAACAGATTTCAGTGTGAGAGACTTAGGGCCACCACTCCATACAGAAGCATGCTGCCTGCTGACTGCCTAGTCATGTGCATCCTTACAGTGGGAGAGCAGGCTGGAGGGAAGACTTCTGTTAGATGGACACCATCACACCCTTGACCCTGATGAAGATGGAGTGGATGCAGAAGCTCATTCTGTGTGTGTGTCTTTGTGTCTCTGTGTGTGTGTGAGAGAGAGATACAGAGATATACAGAGAGAGAGAGAGAGGGAGAAGGAGAAAAAGGGAGAGGGAGAGGGAGAAGGAGAGGGAGAAGGAGAGGGAGAGGGAGAGGGAGAGGGAGAGGGAGAGGGAGAGGGAGAGGGAGAGGGAGAGGGAGAGGGAGAGGGAGAGCGAGAGAGAGAGAGAGAGAGAGAGAGAGAGAGAGAGAGAGAGAGTCTCGCCATGTAGCCCTGGCTGGAATTCCTATGTAAACCATGTTGACCTTGATTTGCACAAACCTACCTGATTTTGCCCCAGTAGTTCAGGGATTACAGGTATGAGCCATCCTTCCTGAACTATGAGGAAGAAGTTTGGACAAGGAAGTGACTAAAATATATAGATTGTTTTCAAGATATAACTTAAGGAGCAGCCACTGGACATGGGCAAGTCGTCAGGACAGCCCTGGGCATGAAGCATGCCCTTCAGAGAGGATGGGCAGGTGTGTGATAAGGAGCTTTAGCTAAGAGCCAGGCAGAGGCAGGGTTGAGTGGAGAGGTCATGGAGAGGTCACAGAGGGTCACAGAGCAACACAGGTTGGAGAGGAGGGAGGGTCAACCTAGTGGGTGAGCCTTGGTGAGAACCAAGAGTAAAGGTGGAGAGAAACAGACATCAAATGTGATGACCACACTCCAGCACACTTGTGGCTATGCATGGTGGCATCAAGGATCCCAGTGCAGGACTGAGTTTGGAGTGGTTGACATTGATACTACCGAGACTGACAGGGTGTGAGTCTGGAGTTCTTTACTGGGACTGTCAGGGCTAAATTAGGACTGAAGAAGACATCTTGAGAGACCCTTGTCTGGGAAGTTTCCAGAGGATATGGAGATGAGGATACTAGGAAGATAATGTAGAAAGCAACATTTTGGCTCCTAGGGTGGGGAATGACAATGTCAGGGGAGGAGAGGGGTAGACAGTGGTGCTGGGGCAGGTCACAGAAGCCACAGAGCCCAGCATGCCAAGAGAGTGGTTCCTGCTGTGTCAATGCAGGTTTGCCTCTGAGGTTGATGAATGGCAGTGACCGCTGTCAGGGCCGGGTGGAAGTCCTGTACCAAGGCTACTGGGGCACCGTGTGTGATGACAGCTGGGACACCCAGGATGCAGAAGTCGTCTGTCGACAACTCGGCTGTGGCCATTCTGTATCAGCACCAGGAGGGGCCCATTTTGGTCAGGGCTCAGGGAACATTCTCTTGGGAGCTGTGCACTGCTCAGGATGGGAATCCTACCTGTCCAGCTGTCAACATGATGGGTGGTACAACCACAACTGTGGCCACAGGGAAGATGCCGGAGTCGTGTGCTCAGGTAGTGCTGTTGTGGCCTCTAGCTGTTGCATGTACACTCCTAGTCAGCATTGTGTGTGTGTGTGTGTGTGTGTGTGTGTGTGTGTGTGTGTGCACATGTGTTCCCATATGGATGGCTGATTTCACCATTGATAGGTAGCATGTACTGTGCACATGTCACAGGAAACATCGTGTTACTATGGTGATCACACTCCACCAGAGGATAGCACTTAAAAGGAACATGGTCTTGCAAACAGCAACACTGTGAGAGGCTTTGTCTGCTCTTCCAGAATAATCTCTCATAGTCACCTCTTTTGCTAGTCAGAGCCACTTTCTTAGGACTGTTTTAGAGATGGCAAATTTTTACAATGAGAGATTCTGTTTGAAGTACAGAAATATTCACATGACCTTTGGATACTTTGTGTCTACAGTGGGGCTGTTGGAGAACTGCATAGTTTGTTGGGTGGAATAGATGCTGAGATGAAGGAGAGTGAGAACAAAAGATGATCAAGGTGACATCTCAATATCAAGTTAAAAGAAGGATTAGTGTCACACTCCACAGTGAATTATAGCATTTGTAGTGATAAAAGGCCCTTAGCACTGGAGATTGCAGCTCCTGACTCTGTGTTCCTCAAGTGAGGACCAACACCCAATGAATTTCTTTCATTCATTCATCCACATTCATCCTGTACTGTGGATGTACAAATGTGATCAGTACAGCTGAACAAACCACAGAAGGTAAGGTGTGCTATTTTGTATCCCTGTGGCCTTATCGTCCCCAGAGCCCACAGGCTCTCCTCTGATCAGAAGATGGGCAGAAGTCTGATCATGTGATGTCCTAAGCTCCCAGGGAAATTTCTCATTTAGATTTCAAGCCCATATAGGCATTTATGCCATGGATTATGTCCCTGAGTTGTGGAGATTGGGGAGGATCAGCCAGAGGAGGCCTCTTCAAAGGCTACCAAGGAGGTCTTCTTGTGAGGGGTTCTACTCACCATTCTCAGTGCCCTGAGGTTCCCATGTTTCACCCACACCTTGGCTAGCCCAGGGAGCAGAGTTGCAGGCTTCAGTTCCTTGAGAGGAAATCAAAACTCTGCATAGCCAATTCCTGTGTCATTTCCCTTTGAGGCCTTATAAACCTACTGTGGATGTCATAACTCCCCTTCCTCCCATTCTGGGACATCACAGATCTGATTCCATCTCTGAGTTCCTCCAGTGAAAGGTGTTGGTGGCACATCAGTATAGTTTGACTCTAATGGCCTGGACTTTGAGAAAGAAAAATCCCTTTCTTTCCTTCTTGGCATTTTTTGAACCTAGGACACCAGCAAGAACTGTTTTCATGCCAATGCCTCTGGCCAGCCTAGAGTTTGTTGGGAATCCAATTGGCCCAATGTCAGGCATTTCTTATCCTTAGGCATGTGAGGTGTCCCAAGGATGAGACTGGCTTTACTTCCTCTTAGCCATATTCCTTCCCAAGATTCCACGATGTTTATATCAGGATTACTGTGTGGGAAGAGTTCAATTATTTCCATATCCTCAGACCCTATGGAGGATACTCCGAAGCTGATTGCTTGGTTCCGGTGGATTAATACCTGGATATCTTCAGTCCAATCTCCAGCACCAAGTCAATTCTTGAAGGTGCTCTGTCCAAGTACGAGGGCTCTTTAAAAGTAATGTAAACATATGCTTGAACTTTGTGTCTCATTTAAAGGGGGCACAATAGAGCCATTTCCAGAACAATAGATAAAACAATGAATACAGTCTCTCTCTCTCTCTCTCTCTCTCTCTCTCTCTCTCTCTCTCTCACACACACACACACACACACACACACACACACACACACACACATACACACACATACACAGGCAAGCACACACACAATATTCTACCACGCAAGATGCTGAGATAGTAGGATCTTGAATTTCAGTCTAGCCTAGGGTACATCCAGAGGTACAGAACTAAAAAAGCATTCACACACAATGTTGAGGCAAAGAGGTACTGCACACATATGTTAGTGAAGGTTATATTGGTCTACCAGCCAGTGTAATTAGAAAAGAAGAATTAAATACGTGTGTCCATATGTGAAACCTTTTTGTACTGGTTCCCCAGAGCTAAGTGCAAGTCATACGAAGGCAAGTCAGAACTAGGGTCTGTAGGTTAATAACACTTTCTCTAAAAGTAGGCTTGTAGACATGGAGAACTCAAGACTACATAGATTTCTTGCTAGTGTCAAGTCACACATCATTACCCAGTATAGAGCCTCATTCCCATCCATTAGCTGGCTGAGTGCATTTGCATGTCTTGGTTTTTCTCAATGGAGACTTAACATCATGTTTCTCATTTTTTTTCCCTCATCAGTATATGGACATACAGAACCAACTAGTTCAGATCCTGATTATACAACAATAGGTAAGAAAAGATTGTCTAACTCTCTTTCTGTAGGGCATAATGCTGATTTTATTCCTGGCATTGACTTCCTTGGGACACTTAAGTATGGTGGGTGTGTGGGGTTAAGGCTTAGAGTAGTTGGGGATGCTTCCTGATCCCGAGGGCTTTCTTCCACTGGGACCCCTCTCACTGCCCATTTCCCTGTGTATGTGTGTAGGGGTCAGTCAGCATGCTGCCATTGGCCATTTCCCTCTCTCTGTATGTAGGAAAAGTTAGTATCGGAGTGGGTTCCAAAAATCCATGGTCTCTAGATTTAGTGTTATGTCAGAAGAGACTCTGAAGTTAGCAGTAGTCTTGGTGGCCAGCAGTGACAAAGCTTGGGGACCTCTAGTGTGGTTTCAATGCAGACAGATTGAGGTCATGGAGGCAATCACTTGGCCCAGGAGAGTGTAGACCATCACCGCCTTCAGGTTTATAATTTTATATTGGGCCTGAAAACAGTCTGATGTAAACTCTCAACCTTGTGTGTGTAAGCAGGTGTTGAGAGTCTTTGCCAGGGACCCATGAACTTCCATTGTGTCAGGGAGCTCATGGTTCTGCCCCTTTGGTCTCTCATAGCTTAACCTGTTCTGCCTTCTCTTTTACTGCTCACAGGGGTGGGACAGGGTAGAGATGAATGTGAGCATGTGCAGTGTGTGTGCATGGAGTTGGGATGACTCTGCATCCTCTCCCTACTTGAGTCACACTTGATTCTATAGTGCATGGCACTCCAAGACCTTAGGTACAAGGTGGAGTAGGTATCTCGTCACCATCCAGGGCAGATTCAACCCACGCCAACACAGTCTGCAGAAACCTAGGCAACCTAGAGACAAACATGGCCCTCATGTCTACAAAAGAAGAGGGCATTGCAGTGAGGGTTCCCAGGCAAAGTGAGAGGGATAAAGGTCTTCACAGGGCAGTGTGGCCATAATGAAGCAGCAGGAGGAGCTCACATCCCATAATCCTCTTAAGTTCATGAGTGAGCTGCCCACAAATTGTACAAGCTCCATCATCCACACTGAACCAACACAGGAGGAACCACCATGTCTTTCCAGGAACAGATTCTGGCTTGGCTGTGAGACTAGTGAATGGAGGAGACAGATGTCGGGGACGCGTGGAAATCCTTTACCAGGGTTCCTGGGGCACCGTGTGTGACGACAGCTGGGACATCAATGATGCCAACGTGGTGTGCAGGCAGTTGGGCTGTGGCTCGGCCTTGTCTGCCCCAGGAAATGCTTATTTTGGACAGGGCTCAGGGCCCATTGTCCTCGATGATGTGGCCTGTGGAGGCTATGAGGACTATCTGTGGAGATGCTCCCATCGTGGCTGGCTCTCTCATAACTGTGGACACCAGGAGGATGCTGGAGTCATCTGCTCAGGTAAGACCTGGTGATCATTAAATGTGCCTGACAGCAAAGCAGTCAGGTAACTATGCATGCTATTAAAACTCCATCCTGCCTCTGTTTATCTGGTTCTTCTAAATGTTGGTGAATATCCAGGACAATACCCTTCTCAGTCAGTGTCCTGCAGAAGGGTCTCAGGTCCTAGTGACTCTAGAGTTTGTGTGAGACAAGCAACCCATGGAAATGCAATGTCAAGTCCCAGACTTGAGAAAGTATCAGGGTCACCATGCACATGCTATTGCAAGGAGTAACCCAGCCTTGGTTTGGAGCATTGGAATTCTGTTTCTATGTTGAAATTGAATATCTGAATGGTGAAGCTGTAAGGTATAGCAAGCTGAGCAAATTCACTCTTCTTTCCCCCCAGCGTTTCCAAGAATTGTTCTCAGATAGTCCTGCAGAAGGAATCTTCTGGGGAAGTGTCAGTTCTTCCTTCCCTCCCTCAGGCTCTACAGAACTCTGGGTTCTCAAATATTGGGGATCACTAGCTCAATCATGACAACACACTGGGAATGTTAGTCATGAATGTTGGGGTGTGGACATGGCCATATGTGGTATGTTCAGAAGATAAATGGACAAGAGATAGTTGGGCCTGGATATAGCAGGTAGGATTGCCAGAGTCCTCCAGAATTCTTAAACCACAAGGGTGAATCTTTGAATCTCAAGGCTGAGCGTGCTTTTGGCTGATTATCAACATGGTAGCCAAGAACCCTGGTTTCTTCTCATGTCCAAAGTTGGTCATGACTTTCTTACTTGCTATTGGCAAACTGCAGAAAACCAGGACCCACCTGGGTCATGGAGCATAAAGCAGAAGTTCATGAGTTACTGCATTATTCATGGTCTGCCCTGGCAGCACCCGAGTCTGTCTTCCTTAGGGGTCCAGGTGAACTTCTGGGTGCTTTCAATATAACAGTCCTTTTATTTCACACATATGTCTCACCACACCTAGCCAAGGTCACTGCTATAGCTTGAAGTCCCCCTCTTCTCCTGTTCATTGTAGTGTCACGCTTTTTCTTCTGACTCTAGGGCAGTCTTGATAAGATATACACTCCTCCACCACTATGAGTTTTCACCAAATAAGTTACCTGGGTCATTAGCTTTGCTCTTTGCACAGACATGGCAGACAGGACCCGTGTAAGAGTTGTTGTAAGAACATGCCACAGGGCATCATAGACCTCACTGCTGAGTGCTACTGAAAATGGAGGGCCTAAGGCTTCCCCATCTTAATCCAGGTTGCTCACCTTGACCTACTAATTCTCCAGCCTCATTTCCCAAAGCTGTGGTTACCACTGTGAGCTCTGGTGCCCAGCATACATCCTGGTTTCATTTCTTCTCCTCATTATCCAGGGAACTGCAGTTCACTCAGTTTACAATAGTGTGCTTGTCACATTCCACGTTTCAACAGCACCCCCTGTAGCCACAGTCAGGTCACTGCAGATGCTATGGTGTCCTGGAGCAAGTCTACTTTGTCATGTCCTTCACCAGCCTCCACTTCACCAACCTCTCTTTCTAAAGATCAAGGACACTGTCCCCTTCAGAAGTCCCTACTGGATTTATACTTTTTAATATACACAAACACACACACACACACACACTGACAAACATACACACAGACAAACCATACACACATACATAAATACTTGCATAGACAGAGACACAAACATGCACTGAGATACATACACAGACACAAACACCATAAACATATATCCTCACATGCAAATATGCACTTCACAGACAGTGCAACACAAGCACACATACACAAAACACCCCCCCACACACACACACACATACAATCCCAGAAGGGCACACAGGACAGATGTGGACACTGGCACACAAGCACACTTACATACTCTATGTCATTGGGTGTCCATGTGTATTCTCCCATAGCATCCACACTAGCACTTGTCCCTTGCTCAAAACTCTCTGTTGATGTCTTCAGGGACCTTGATATGCTGGATTCTCTGCAGGGCTAGGAGCACTCACTGCTCAGTTTGTTCCCAGCTTGGTACATGTGCCAGGAGCCTAACAGGGTTCCTGACTCAAGAGTGTATTACAGCTCATGGGATGGAGGATGGAATTGTAAGCAGTCCACCCTCATGACTCCTGAGACACCTGAGCATTCCTGCTGATTCCACAATTTATGCATATACATAAACACTTATCCACACACACACATGCTAAACCAGAAATATTAACCACATCCTCCCCTTTCCTGAGCAATTATTTTCCAGTTTCCAGAGGACATGTGTTCCAAGAACTTTGTTTCTACCCAAAGCCTCTGACACTCAAGTTTTTCATCAACTGGTGTGTGATCCACAGATGCCCTCCTGTGTCCTTCCAGTCATCCCAGATCTAGTACCTCATAGAATATCAATGTTGTGTGACTCAGTGCTACAAGAGGGAAAGGTTTCCATGCTCATTAAGTCAGAGGCAGGCTTTTTTCTTTCATAATTTTGATTCACTCCCTGTGTAATTTGTGAAGAAGACCATGGGTACAGAGGGCCCCGACTAGAATATTACTAGCACTATCTTGCTCTTTTGAACAATGAAAAAGGAACCTAGGTATTTGAATTTTGTCTTTGAGGACTCCACATAGAATAGGTGTAGAAGCTATTGCTTCAGAAAGGATTTTGCCTAGATTTTTGTGGGTGACACACAGTCTGATTTTGTTTTTATTCCTTTCACAGATTCTCAAACAAGCAGTCCCACACCTGGTAAGTACTTTGGAAATATGGGCTTGCCATCAGTGTATAATTTTCCCCTTCATTGTGATAGATGCTGGCACACTACATGTTAATGAAGGACACTAGGCTGAAATATATAGTTTCCCAACTAGACATGTAATGATAATAGAAACTCCTTCCAGCTATAGCATAAGGGGTTCTGTGGTAAGATAATTATCGTCTTCAATTTTGTGTTAACCTGGCCTCAAATGTCAGCATATGTCAGAAACAAATATAATATCTGAATGCAGGTCTTGGATTCAGTCCCACTTGCCAAATTCTGAGCAGGAGACATGAGGCAGACTCGGGGATCTGGGGTTGGCAGATGATATGTAAGGATACCATGTTCTCTTGACAGTTGGGACAACTCCAGCTTGTCCCAAGCTTAATAACAATGTGATGTTACCCAGGTTAGAGGACTACTTGTTTGCTATTGGTCTGTTTATTCACTATTTTTTGAGACCCACCTAGCCCAGGCTAACCTCAGACTTGCTCTTTTTGGCAAGGTCATCCTTGAACTCCTGATCTTCTTGCCTGTGGATTCCAGGTTCTAGAATTCCAAGATTTTGACACCATATCCAGCTGTTTTTTTTTAAATCACACTGAACATGATTTATATGCCACTTCTAGCACAGCTGTTTTTATATCTTCTTATGAAAAAAAGTATGTTTATCAAAGCCACGGGCAGTGCACATAGCCAAAACTAAAACACTGATACCACCATCAGCATCCAGGAGGAGTGGCTGGGCAGTGCACTTGAGGCTAACTGTGCACCCTGGATGACACCATTTCTACACAGTGGATCCAATTCTAAACTGAGCTTTTTTTTTTTTATTAAGGTTGGTGGAACCCAGGCACAACAATTACTGGTAAGGCCTTCCCCTTTGCCCTTGTCTCTGGCTTTAGGCTGCTACTTGTAAAATTGGGCTTGAATCTGCTTCCTATTGCTGTCATCACACACTGGTTCTAAGCACCTTGGAGAAGGGAAGATCTATTTGGCTTACAGGTCACCATTCATCATTGAGTGAAGCCAAGTCAGGAACTGAAGGCAGGAACTGAAAGAGAGGCCATAGAGCAGCCCTGCTTACTGGCCTTCTGACTCATGCTTAGATAGTGTTCTTTGTATTTTTTTTAAAGATTTATTTATTATTATATCTAAGTACATTGCAGCTCTTTTCAGACACAGCAGAAGAGGACATCAGGTCTCTTTACCAATGTGAACCACCATATGGGTGCTGGGATTTGAATTCAGGACCTTCAGAAGAGCAGCCAGTGCTCTTAACTGCTAAGCCATCTCTCCAGCCCTTAGTTGATGTTCTTATACAGCACAGGCTCACCTGCCCAAGGACAAAAGGCTGGCCCTGCCCTGACAATTGTCAATCCAGACAAAACAAACAGACTGGGCCATAGGCAATTCTGATCTGGACAACTCCCAGTTTGAGAGTCCTTTACATGACTTAGGTGGAGTTCTGTTGACAGAAGTAGGAGATAATTAGGACAGGTGGCCAGCATTGGCGCTGCTGCTGCTGCTGTTGCTGTTGCTGCTGCTGCTGCTGCTGCTGCTGCTGCTGCTGCTGCTGCTATCTGGTGGAATTCAAAGGAGTCATTGGGCACAGAAATCAGGGATGTGGTAGAGATGAGGGACATGTGTCTCAAACTGCTGGGCAGACCCTACCAATCCCCACCCTTCCTCTTTATTTTTCTCTCTGCCCTTCAGTCACGTGATGGATGAACTTAGCATTAGCCTTGTGTCAGAAGTGCTAGTGGAAAACAGTCACTGATTATTCCTTCCACAATTAAAATATTGCACATAACCAATGCTCAACCATCAGAGGTAGTATGTGCTGTCATTAGGATATGTTCCCGGCAGGGAATCCAGAGGAAGCTTTTTGATCAACTTCCAGAAAGGGCCAAACCAAGACTGGTACTTCTCTAGTGGGAACATTCAGAGTTTGACCAGCAGAGGGCAGCAAGATGGGCTCCTTCAGACCCAGAGCCTTCATTGGGAACACCTTGGAAAGCTCAGGTGCCCCTTTCCAATGCCCATAGCACCCTCTGAAGAACTCCAACAGCAACTGTCTGAGCCCCTCACCTTGCATCCACTCCATCCTATCACTCTCAGACCACAGAGTTCTCACAACCACAAAGGAGCCACAGAAGGGCGCACCCAGGCTCAGCTCCAGCTGTGAGGATGCTGAACCTGTTCTTTCCTGCTGCTACACTGCTGCTGTCTGTTTCCTCTCACAACCAGCACAGATTTAACTGTGAGCATCTTAGGGGCTCCACACCATGCAGAAGCATGCTGCCTGCTGCCTGCCAAGTTGTGTGCATCCTTACAGTGGGAGAGTAGGCTGGAGGCTAGAGAGAAGACTTCTGTTAGATGCCCACCATTGTACCTTTGACCCTGTTGAAGATTAAGGTTATGCAGAAGCACCTGAATGTGTGTGTGTGTGTGTGTGTGTGTGTGTGTGTGTGTGTGTATGCATATGTATTCCCATGTTCATTGCCAGTTTAATGATAGAAAGCATGTACTGTGTACATGTCACAGGAAACATTCTGTGACTTTAGTGTTCACACCATACCTGATAATAGTAGAAGGACCATGGTCCTGCAAGTAGCCACATTGTGACTGCATTTATTCTGTCCTTCTGAAATAATATCTGGAAGTCAACTCTTACTAATGAGAGCTACTTTCTCAGAACCATTTTAGAGATGGCAAATATTTATAATAAGAGGTGCTGTTTGAAGTACAGAAATATCCAAATGACTTTTGGATTCAAATATCATCTGGCTATTTCTATCTTCCTACATTGGTTCTGCTGGCGAACTGGATACTTTTTTGGATGGAATAGGTGCAGAGATGGTGGAGATTAAGGCCAAAAGATACTCGTGTTGGCATCTCAGTGGCAAGTTAAAGAATTATCAGTGTCATACTCCATAGGAGAATTGCAGCATTTCTAGTGATGAAGGCCTTTAGCACAGGAGATTTTAGCTTCTGCCTCTGGGTTCTTTAAGGGAGGACTAATACTGAATGAATTCTTGCTTTCTCATTTTGCAGATTTGTTCTATACACCTGAACAAACCTCAGAAGGTAAGGTGTTCTATGTTGTATCCCTGTGGCCTATTGTTCCCCAGAACCCACAGGCTCAGCTGTGATCCAGATGATGGGCAGAAGGCAGAGCGCATGAGGTCCTAAGCTCTCGGGGAAATTTCTCAATAAGTTCAGTCCTATACGGGCGTATGTGCCATGGATTATGGCTCTGGAGTTGTGGAGGTTGGAGAGGATGACCCAGAGGAGGCATCTTCAAGGACCACGAAGGAGGTGTTGATTTTAGGGATTCTATTGACCATGCTCAGTGCCCTGAGGTCTCCAAGTTTCACCCACATTTTGGCCAGTCCAGGGAGCAGAGTCTCTGGCAGCAGTGCATAGTGAGGAAATTAAAACTCTGCTTATCCAATGCCTTTGTCATTTCCTTTTGTCTAAAGCCTTATAAAGCTACTGTGGGTGTCACAGTGCCACATCCTGGGACATCACAGATCCTGTTCCATCTCTTTTGAGTTTCTCCAATGAAAGGTACAGGAGGCACATCAGTATAGTTTATACTCTGATGGCCTGGGCTTTGGAAAAAATCCCTTTCTTCTCGCCTAGGGATTTCCAAAATCCTAGGACACTAGCAAGAACTGGTATCCGTATTTCATACCAATGCCTCTGACCTGCTCAGAGTTTGTTGGGAATCCAATTGGCCCAATATCAAGAATTACATTTTCTTAGGCCTGTGAGGTGCCCCAGCATGAGACTGGCTTTACTCTCACTTAGCCATATTCCTTCCAGAGATTCCATCCTGTGTATATCAGGACCTACTGTGTGGGGAGAGGTGAATATTTTTCTGTCTCCAGAGACCTTATGAAGGTTGCTCAGAAGCTGGTTGCTTGGTGCCATTGAGTTAATATGTGAATATCTTTAGTCCAATCCCCTGCACCAAGTCAAATTGTGAAGGTGCTCTGTCCAAGAGTTAGGGCACTTTTAAAGTAATTTAATCATATTCTTGAAGTTTGTGTCTCATTTAAAGGGGACAGATTCATTTTTGTAACTTAAAAAAAAAACAATGAATATGGTCACACACATACAACCACACACACATAAACAACATACTCAACCACACATACCATACACAATACACATACAGACACAGACACACATACACACACATACACATGCACCTATGTATGTAAAAACATGTACAATATTATACCACTCATGATGCTGAGCTAGTAGGATCTTGAGTTTCAGTCTAGCCTAGGGTACATGCAGAGATACTGAAACAAAAAAGCATTCACATACAAAGTTGAGGCAAACCAGCTTTCCACACATCTGATAGTGAATGTTATATTAGTCTGCCAACCAGTGCAATTCGATAAGAATAACATGTGTACCTGTCAGAAAGATTATTGTACTGGTGCCCTAGAGCTCAGTGCAAGTCATATGTAGGCAAGTTAGAACTAGGGTCTGTAGACTAATAACATTTTCTATAAAAATGGCCCTTTATACTTGGAGAACCCAAGACTACATAGACTTCTCACTAGTGTCGAGTCACATAGCATTACCCAGTATAGATGCTGAATCTCATCCATCAGCAGGTTGACTGCAGTTGCATGCACTGGTTTTCCTCAATGGAGACTTAACATCATGTTTCTCATTTTCTCCCTTATCTGTATATGAACTTATAGAGCCAACTACTCAAGTTCCTGATTACACACTGACAGGTAAGAAAAGATTGTAGAAAGCTCTCTCTGGAGGTCATTATGAAAATTTATATTCAGAATTGACATCCTTGGGATACTTAAGGGGATAGTGTGGTGGGTGTCTACTGTGAAGACTTAGAGAAGTTGGGGATGCCTCCTGACATGAGGACTTTCCTCCACTGGGACCTCTGTCACTGCTCATTTCCCTGTGTGTGTGAAGGAGTCAGTCAGCATGCTGTCATTGGCCATTCTCCTTTCCCTCGTGTGTAGGAGAAGTCAGTACTGGAGTGGGTTCCAAAAATTCATGGTCTCTAAATTTAATGTTATGTCAGAAGAGACTCTGGGGTCAGAAAAATCAAGATAGACAACTTTCCAGGGAGGTTGGGTGACAAAATGAGACTGATGACCTCTTCTGAGATGCCATTCTGATTCACTTCAAATGGGTGTCCAGTCAAGAAAGCTTAATCTTAGTACAAACTATGTGCAGACATTTCTCTTGTTTAAACATGTTGGGTTGAACCCCAACCTCAAAGAAGAGTTCACAGCAGTAATCTTGGTGACCAGCAGTAAAAAAGCTTGGTGCCCTCTAGATTGGTATCCTTGCAGAAAGAGAGTGAGTTCATGGAGGCAGTCATGTGACCCAGGTCAGTGGGGAGCCACCGTTTTCTTCAGAACAATAAATGTATATTGGTCCTGAAAGGAGTTCTGATATCAACTTGGAAAACTGTGTATGTAAGCAGGTGTTGAGAGCCTTTGCCAGGGACTCATGAATTTCTGTTGTGGAAGGAAGATCAACTTTCTGCCCCATTGGGCTGTTTTAGACTAATCTGCTCTGCCTTCTCCTTACTGCTCCCAGGTATGGGACAGGGTGGAGATGGATGTGTGCATGTGCAGTGTGTGTGTGTGTGTGTGTGTGTGTGTGTGTGTGTGTGTGTGCGTGTGTGTGAGTGTGTGTGTGTGTAGCTGGGAGCATCTACATCCTCTCTCTTCTTGAGTCACATTTGATTCTAGAGTGCATGGCACTCAAGGCCTTAGGTACAAGGTGGAGTAGGTATCCTGTCACCATCCAGGGCAGATTCAACCATGGCAACACAGTTTGCAAAATCCTAGGCATCCTGGTGACAAACATGGCCCTCATGTCTAGAGCAGAAGTAGAGGGCATTGCAGTGAGGTTTCCCAGGCAATGTGAGAGAGGTAAGGTCTTCACAGTACAGATGCAGCACCAGGAGGAGCTCACATCCCATAATCCTTTAAAGTTCATGAGTGAGCTGCTCACAAAGTGTACAAGCTCCATCATCCACACTGGACCAACACAGGAAAATCTACCATGTCTTTCCAGGAACAGATTCTGGTTTGGCTGTGAGGCTGGTGAATGGAGGAGACAGGTGTCAGGGTCGCGTGGAGATCCTTTACCAGGGTTCCTGGGGCACCGTGTGTGACGACAGCTGGGACATCAATGACGCCAACGTGGTGTGCAGGCAGCTGGGCTGTGGCTCAGCCTTATCTGCCCCACCAAGTGCCTACTTTGGACAGGGCTCAGGGCCCATTGTCCTTGATGATGTGGCCTGTAGAGGTTATGAGGACTATCTGTGGAGCTGCTCCCACCGTGGCTGGCTCTCCCATAACTGTGGACACCATGAGGATGCTGGAGTCATCTGTTCAGGTAAGACCCAGTGATTATTAAATATGCCTGACAGAAATTCAGTCAGGTCATTATGAGTGATGTTACAAATACATTCTGTTTTATTCACCTAGTCCTTATAATGGTTGTTGAATATCCAGGGCAATGTCGTCCTCAGTCAGGGCCCTGCAGAGTGCTCTAAGATTCTAGTGACTCTAGAGTTTATCTGAGACAGGTAAGCCATGGAAATGCAATGTCAAGTCCCAGACTTGAGAAAGTACCAGGATCATCATGCACATGCTCTTGCAAGGAGTAACCCAGCCTTGGTGTGGAGCATTGGAATCCTGTTTCTATGTTGATTTTTAATATCAGAATGGCGAAGCTGTAAGGCATGGTGAGCTGAGCAAATTCACTGTTCTTTCCCCCCAGTGTTCCCAAGAATCCTTCCCAGAAAGTCCTGCAAAAGGAGTGTTCTGGAGAAGTGTCAGTAACTCCTTCACTCCCTCAGGCTCTATAGAGCTCTGGGTTCTCACAGATTCGGCGTCACTAGCTCAGTCATGACAATGTAGCAGGAATGTCAGTCATGAATGTTGTGTTGTGGACGTGGCAGCAAGGTAATACATAGTATGTTCTTGAGATAAATGGACAAGAAATATTTGGGCAGGGACGTATACTACAGTCCTACAGAATCCTTTAAACACAAGGGTGGATTTTTGAACCTTCAACAACTCAAGGCCCAGTGTCCTTTTGGCTAAAGAGCAACAAAGAATGCTGGTTTCCTGTCATGTCCACAGGTGGTCATGACTTTCTTACATGTGATTAGTAAGCTGCAGAAAACCAGGTCCCACCTGGGTCATGAAGTCCATAGCAGAAGTTCATGAGTATCTGTGTTATTCACGGCCTGCTCTGGCCACACCCACCCTGGAACCTCAGTCTCAGTACATCTGCACAAAGGCTGAGTCTGTCTTCCCTTGGAGTCCAGGAGAAATTCTAACTATCCTTCTGTTTCTCACAGATGTCTATGTCACACCTAGCTCAGGTTACTGTCAACAGCTTGGAATCCCTCTGTTCTTCTGTTTATTTTGGGTCATGATTTTTTTTCTGACACTAGGGCACTATTGAGAAGACACACACTCCTCAACCTCTTCTTTCTTTTTACCAAATTTGTTACCTGGTTCATTAGTTTTGATCTTTGCACATTCATGTCTGACAAGAACTGTACAGGAGTTGTAAGAACACACCACTGGGCATTATAAATATGAGTGCTGTATGCTACTTAAAATCAAGGGCCTGAGGCTTCACCATGGTAGTGACCCCATGTCTGCTTACTGGCACCTCACACTTGTGCACTATCTCCTGGTGATCTTTGTGTATCTTCCCCTGAATTGGGACATCTGAATGTTTCAGTTCCTACATGGTCTCTCCTGTGTTCTATGTTGTATTTTACTGATCTATAAGTATATCACTACAGTAGTATATGTATAACCCAGGCTGCTGCACTTGATGTACTAATTCTCCAGCCTTATTTCCCAGTGCTAGGATTTCCACTGTGAGCCCCTGTGCCCAGCATACATGCTGGTTTCATTTCTTCTCCTTTTTTTTTTTTTTTTTTTTTTTTTTTTTTTTTTTTACAGGGAACTGCAGTTCACTCAGTCTACAATACTGTGCTTGTCACATTCGTTTCAATCCCGGCCCCTGTAGGCACAGTCAGGTCACTGCTGATACTATAGTCTGTTGGAGCAGGTTTACTTTTCCCTGTCTTTCACCAGCCTCCACTTGGTTTGTTCTCTAAGGGTTAAGGACACTGTCCCTTTCAGAAGTCATTTCCTAATTTATATCTTTTAAGACACACAAAAACATACATATCACACACAGACATCACACACACACACACACACACACACACACATATACACACACAGAGACACTCAGATATAAACACAAAGAAACCATACACAAATACATAGATACTTGAATGGACAGAGACCCAAACATACATAGAGATAAATACACGGTACAGAAAAAAGACACATATTGTCTCACATGGAAATGAAATGGGTTCCAAGAACTTCCTTGCTTCTACCCAAATTCTCTCACTCAACTCTTTTATCAACAGGTGTGTGATCCTTAAACATCCTTCTGTATCCTTCCAGTCATCCCTGATCTAGTCTCTCATAGAATACTAATGTTTATTACTCAGTGCTACACTAAATCACTCATGTGAGGATGACAAGATGGAAAGGTTTCTGTACTTGATAATACAGAGACAGGCTTTTTTCTTTATATTTCTGATTCATCACCTGTGTAATCTGTGAAGGAGCCCATGATACAAAGGCCCCGACTGGAATATTACTAAGACTATTTTGCTCTTTTGACTAACAAAAAAAGGAAGCTAGGTATTTGTGTTTTGACTTTGGGGTGGGGCCCACATAGGGGAGTTGTAAATGCCATCACTTCAGAAAGGATTTTTGCCAGGATTCTTGTGGGTGACACACAGTCTGAATTTGCTTTTATTCCTTCCTCAGCTTCTCAAACAAGCAGTCCCACACCTGGTAAGTTCTTTGAAAATATGGACCTGTACCAGGGTATGATTTCCCCTTATGTTGTGTTAGACACTGGCACACTACATGGTAATGAATGACACTAGGCTGAAATATAGTGTCCCATCTAGCCACAAAATGACAATAGAAACTCCTGCCAGCTATAACATAAAGGGTCCTGTGCTAAGACAATTACAGTCTTCCATGTTATGTTGCCCTGGCTTCAAATTTCAGTGTATGGCAGAGTCAAACAGAATATTTGAAGGCAGGTCTTGGATTCAGTCCTGCTAGAAGAAATTCTGACTTGAGAGAAGAAGTGGACTCAGGTATCTGTGGTTGGCAGATGATATGTAAGGACAACATGTCCTCTTCAAACTCGGGCCAACTCCTGCTTGTCTCAAGACTAATCAGAATCTAATATTGACAAGGTTATAGGACAATTTGTTGGCTATTGGTCTGTTTACTTATTATTTTTTGAGACCCATCTAACCCAGGCTATCCTCGGACTTGCTGCTTTTGGCAAGTGTACCCTTGAATTCCTGTTCTTCTTGCCTGAAGTTTCCAGGTTCTAGGATTCCAAGATTTTGCCACCATGTCCTGCTCGTTTTTTCTCACATCTGACATGATGTGTACATTCCTTACATCCCAGATATTTTTATCATTTCTTACCAAAAGCAAAGCAAAACAAAACCAAAAAGGAAAATCATTTTTATCAAGACCTTGGGCAGTGCATAAAGCCAAAACTAAAACACTGATACCACCCAACCCTCCAAGGAGGATTGGCTGCACAGTGCAGTTGATGCTAACTGAGCACCTGGGATGAGACCATTTCTACACAGTGGATCCAATTCTAAACAGAGCTTTTTTTCCTTTGTATTAAGGTTGGTGGAACCCAGGGGCGACAAATAACGGTAAGACCATTTTCTTCACTGTTGTCTCTGGCTTTGGGCCACTGATGAGATTGGGGTTGAATCTGCTTCCTGTTGTTGTGATTACACAGTGACCCTAAGCAACTTGGCTTACAATGTTACCATCCATCATTGAGTGAAGCCAGGGCAGGAGCTGGAGGTAGGAACTGAAAGAGAGGCTATTGATCAGCTACTGGCTTTCTGATTCATGCTTAGAGAGTGTACTTTGGTTTTTTTTTTTTAAAGATTTATTTATTATTATATCTAAGTACATTGCAGCTGTCTTTAGACATAGCAGAAGAGGGCATCAGGTCTCTTTACCGATATGAACCACCATATGGTTGCTGGGATTTGAATTCAGGACCTTCTGAGGAGCAGCCAGTGCTCTTTAACTGCTAAGCCATCTCTCCAGCCCTTAGTTGATGTTCTCATACAGCACAGGTTCACCTGCCCAAGGACAAAAGGCTGGCCCTGCCCTGACAATTATCAATCCAGACAATCCAAACAGACTGGGCCACTCCAGTCTGATCTGATCTGGATAACTCCAAGATTGAGAGTCCTTTACATGATTTAGGTGGAGTTCTGTTGACAGTGGAGATAGCTAGGACAGATGACCAGCACTGCTGCTGCTGCTGCTGCTTCTGCTACTACTACTACTACTACTACTATCTGGTGGAATCCAATGGAGTTATTGGGCACAGAAATCAGGGATGTGGTAGAGATGAGGGACTTGTGTCTCAAACGGCTGGGCAGACCCTACCAATCCCAACCCTTCCTCTTCATTCTTCTCTCTGCCCTTCAGTCACAGGATGGATGAATTTAGCATTAGCCTTGTGTCAGAAGTGCTAGTGGAAAACAGTCACTGATTCTTCCTTCCACAATTAAAATATTGCACATAACCAATGCTCAACTATCAGAGGTAGTATGTGCTGCCATTAGGATATGTTCCTGGCAGGGAATCCAGAGGAAGCTTTTTTTTTTCCTTTTTTTATAATCCTTTTTATTTAAATTTTTTGCACTTGTGGTTATATTCCTCTCCCAGTCTACTCTCTGACTGTTCCACATTACATACCTCCTCCCTGCCCCTGTCTCCATGAGGATGTCCCCATCCTCACACCCCAGCTCCACCAGACCTCTAAACTCCCTGGGGTCTCCAGTCTCTTGAGTGTTAGGTGCATCTTCTCTGACTGAACACAGACCCAGCAGTCCTCTCCTAAATATGTGTTGGGAGCCTCATATCAACTGGTGTATGCTGCCTGGTTGGTGGTCCAGTGTCTACGAGATCTGGGGGTTGGGGGTTTCAGGTTAATTAAGACTGCAGGTCCTTATACTTCCAGAAAGGGCCAAACCAAGACTGGCACTTCTCTAGTGGGAACATTCAGAGAGTGACCAGCAGAGGGCAGCAAGGATACCTCCTTGGGACCAGAGCCTTCATTGGGAACACCTTGGAAGGTTCAGTTGGCCTTTTCCAATCCCCATAGCACCCTCTGAAGAACTCCAACAGCAACTGTCTGAGCTGCCCACTGTGCATCCACTCCAACCTATCACTCTCAGACCACAGAGTTCTCACAACCACAAAGGAGCCACAGAAGGGCGCATCCAGGCTCAGCTCCAGCTGTGAGGATGCTGAACCTGTTCTTTCCTGCTGCTACACTGCTGCTGTGTGTTTTCTCTCACAACCAGCACAGATTTAATTAGGAGAGACTTAGACCACTCCATGCAGGAGCATGCTGCCTGATGCCTGCCCAGTCATGTGCATCCTTGCAGTGGGAGAGCAGGCTGTAGGCTAGAGAGAAGACTTCTTTAGATGAACACCACTGCACTTGCGACCCTGATGAAGATGGAGTGGATGCAGAAGCACCCTTTGTGTGCCTGAATGTTTATATGTGTGTGTGTGTGTGTGTGTGAGTATATGTGTGTGTGCATATGTATTCCCATGTTGATCCCCAGTTTAACTATTGATAAGTAGCATGTACTGTGTACATGTCATAGGAAACATACTGTGACTGTAGTGTTCACACCCTTCCTGACAATAGTAGAAGGACCATGGTCCTGCTAGGAGCTACATTGCAACTACATTCATTCTGTCCTTCTGAAATAATATCTGGAAGTCAACACTTTTGCTAATGAGAGTCACTTTCTGAGAACCATTTTAGAGATGGCAAATATTTATAATAAGAGGTGCTGTTTGAAGTACAGAAATATCCAAATGACTTTTGGATTCAAATATCATCTGGCTATTTCCATCTTCTTCCTACATTGGTTCTCCTGGTGAACTGGATAGTTTTTTTGGATGGAATAGGTGCAGAGATGGTGGAGATTAAGGCCAAAAGATACTCATGTTGGCATCTCAGTGGCAAGTTAAAGAAGTATCAGTGTCATACTCCATAGGAGAATTACAGCATTTCTAGTGATGAAGGCCTTTAGCACAGGAGATTTTAGCTTCTGCCTCTGGGTTCTTTAAGGGAGGACTAATACTGAATGAATTCTTCCTTTCTCATTTTGCAGATGTGTTCTATACAACTGAACAAACCTCAGAAGGTAAGGTGTTCTATGTTGTATCCCTGTGGCCTATTGTTCCCCAGAATCCACAGGCTCACCTGTGATGCAGAAGATGGGCAGAAGGCAGAGTACCCGGGGTCCTAAGCTCTCAGGAAAATTTCTCAAGTTCAAGCCTATGTGGGCATATGTGCCATGGATTATGGCTCTGAAGTTGTGGAGGTTGGGGAGGATGATCCAGAAGGGGCATCTTAAAGGGCCACCAAAGAGGTCTTGTTTGTAGGGATTCTATTGACTATGCTCAGTGCCCTGAGGTCACCATGTTTCACCCACATCTTGGCCAGTCCAGGGAGCAGAGTCTCTGGCAGCAGTGCCTGGAGAGGAAAGTAAAACTCTGCTTATCCAATACCTTTGTCATTTCCTTTTGTCTAAGGCATTATAAAACTACTGTGGATGTCACAGTACCACATCCTAGGACATCAGAGATACTGTTCCATCTTTTGAGTTCCTCCAATGAATGGTATTAGAGGCACATCATTATAGTTTATACTCTGATGGCCTGGGCTTTTGAAAAAAACCCTTTCTTCTCTCCTTGGGATTTCTAAATTGTGCCAATATCAAGCATTACTTTTTCCTAGGTCTGTGAGGTGTCCAAAACATGAGACTGGCTTTACTCTCACTTAGACATATTCCTTCCAGAGATTCCATCCTGTGTATATCAGGACCTACTGTGTGGGGAGAGGTGAATTTTTTCTGTATTCAGAGACCTTACGAAGGTTACTCAGAAGCTGGTTGTCTGGTGCCATTGAGTTAATATGTGAATATCTTTAGTCCAATCCCCTGTACCAAGTCAACTCGTAAAGGTGCTCTGTCCAAGAGTTAGGGCACTTTTAAAGCAATTTAATCATTTGCTTGAAGTTTGTGTCTCATTTAAAGGGGACAGATTCATTTTCCTAACTTAAAAAAAAACAGTGAATATGGTCACACACATACAACCACACACACATAAACAACACACTCAACCACACATACCATACACAATACACATACAGACACAGATACACACACACACATACACATGCACCTATGTATGTAAAAACACACACAATAGTCTACCACTCATGATGCTGAGCTAGTAGGATTTTGAGTTTCAGTCTACCCTAGGGTACATGCAGAGATACTGAAACAAAAAAGCATTCTCATACAAAGTTGAGGCAAACCAGCATCCCACACATCTGATAGTGAATGTAATATTAGTCTGCCAACCAGTGCAATTAGATAAGAATTACATGCATATCTGTCAGAAACATTTTTGTACTGGTGCCCTAGAGCTCAGTGCAAGTCATATGTAGGCAAGTTAGAACTAGGGTCTGTAGGCTAATAACATTTTTTTTAAAAAAAAAAATAGCCGTTTAGACTTGGACAACACAAGACTACATAGACTTCTCACTAGTGTCGAGTCACATAGCATTACCCAGTATAGATGCTGAATCTCATCCATCAGCAGGTTGAGTGCAGTTGCATGCACTGGTTTTCCTCAATGGAGACTTAACATCATGTTTCTCATTTTCTCCCTTATCTGTATATGAACTTATAGAGCCGACTACTCGAGTTCCTGATTACACACTGACAGGTAAGAAAAGATTGTAAAAATCTCTCTCTGGAGGTCATTATGAAAGTTTTATGTACAGAATTGACTTCCTTGGGACACTTAAGGGGATAGTGTGGTGGGTGTGTGCTGTGAAGACTTAGAGAATTTGGGGATGCCTCCTGACCTGAGAACTTTCCTCCACTAGGACCCCTGTCACTGCTCATTTCCCTGTGTGTGTGAAGGAGTCAGTCAGCATGCTGTCATTGGCCATTCTCCTTTCCCTCGTGTGTAGGAGAAGCCAGTATTGGAGTGGGTTCCAAAAATTCATGGTCTCTAAATTTAATGTTATGTCAGAAGAGACTCTGGGGTCAGAAAAATCAAGATAGACAACTTTACAGGGAGGTTGGGGTCACAAAATGAGACTGATGACCTCTTCTGAGATGCCATTCTGATTCACTTCAAATGGGTGTCCAGTCAAGAAAGCTTAATCTTAGTACAAACTATGTGCAGACATTTCTCTTGTTTAAACATGTTGGGTTGAACCCCAACCTCAAAGAAGAGTTCACAGCAGTAATCTTGGTGACCAGCAGTGAAAAAGCTTGGTGCCCTCTAGATTGGTATCCTTGCAGAAAGAGAGTGAGTTCATGGAGGCAGTCATGTGACCCAGGTCAGTGGGGAGACACCTTTTTCTTCAGAGCAATAAATGTATATTGGTCCTGAAAGGAGTTCTGATATCAACTTGGAAAACTGTGTATGTAAGCAGGTGTTGAGAGCCTTTGCCAGGGACTCATGAATTTCTGTTGTGGAAGGAAGATCAACTTTCTGCCCCATTGGGCTGTTTTAGACTAATCTGCTCTGCCTTCTCCTTACTGCTCCCAGGTGTGGGACAGGGTTGAGATGGATGTATGCATGTGCAGTGTGTGTGTGTGTGTGTGTGTGTGTGTGTGTGTGTGTGTAGCTGGGAACATCTACATCCTCTCTCTTCTTGAGTCACATTTGATTCTAGAGTGCATGGCACTCAAGGCCTTAGGTACAAGGTGGAGTAGGTATCTTGTCACCATCCAGGGCAGACTCAACCATGGCAACACAGTTTGCAGAAACCTAGGCATCCTGGTGACAAACATGGCCCTCATGTCTAGAACAGAATTAGAGGGCATTGCAGTGAGGTTTCCCAGGCAAAGTGAGAGAGTAAAGGTCATCACAGGACAGTGTGGCCTCGATGCAGCAGCAGGAGGAGCTCACATCCCATAATCCTTTAAAGTTCATGAGTGAGCTGCCCACAAACTGTACAAGCTCCATCATCCACACTGGACCAACACAGGAAAATCTACCATGTCTTTCCAGGATCAGATTCTGGTTTGGCTGTGAGGCTGGTGAATGGAGGAGACAGGTGTCAGGGTCGCGTGGAGATCCTTTACCAGGGTTCCTGGGGCACCGTGTGTGACGACAGCTGGGACATCAATGACGCCAACGTGGTGTGCAGGCAGCTGGGCTGTGGCTCAGCCTTGTCTGCCCCACCAAGTGCCTACTTTGGACAGGGCTCAGGGCCCATTGTCCTTGATGATGTGGCCTGTAGAGGTTATGAGAACTATCTGTGGAGCTGCTCCCACAGTGGCTGGCTCTCCCATAACTGTGGACACCATGAGGATGCTGGAGTCATCTGTTCAGGTAAGACCCAGTGATTATTAAATATTCCTGACAGAAATTCAGTCAGGTCATTATGAGTGCTGTCACAACTACATTCTGGTATATTCACCTAGTCCTTATAATGGTTGTTGAATATCCAGGGCAATTTCCTCCTCAGTCAGGGCCCTGCAGAGTGCTCTCAGGTTCTAGTGATTCTAGAGTTTATCTGAGACAGGTAAGCCATGGAAATGCAATGTCAAGTCCCAGACTTGAGAAAGTACCAGGGTCACCATGCACATGATCTTTCAAGGAGCAACCCAGCCTTGGTTTGGAGCACTGGAATCCTGTTTCTATGTTGATTTTTAATATCAGAATGGCGAAGCTGTAAGGCATGGTGAGCTGAGCAAATTCACTGTTCTTTCCCCCCAGTGTTCCCAAGAATCCTTCTCAGAAAGTCCTGCAAAAGGAGTGTTCTGGGGAAGTGTCAGTAACTCCTTCACTCCCTCAGGCTCTATAGAGCTCTGGGTTCTCACAGATTTGGGGTCACTAGCTCAATCATGACAATGTACCAGGAATGTCACTCATGAGTGTTGGGTTGTGGACATGGCAGTGAGGTCATACATAGTATGCTCATGAGATAAGTGGACAAGAAATATTTTGGCCTGGATGTGGCAGGGACTTATGCTACATTTCTACAGTATCCCAGTAACACAAGGGTGGATTTTTGAATCTTCAACAATTCAAGGCTGAGTGTGCTTTCGCCTGAAGAGTAATGAAGAATGTTGGTTTCCTGTCATGTGCGCAGGTGGTCATGACTTTCTTACTTGCAATTAGTAAGCTGCAGAAAACCAGGTCCCACCTGGGTCATGGAGTCCACAGCAGAAGCTCATGAGTATCTGTGTTATTCACAGTCTGCCCTGGCTGCACCCACCCTGGAACCTCAGCCTCAGTACATCTGCCCAAAGGCTGAGTCTCTCCTCCCTGGGAATCCAGAAGAAACTCTGGTGTTTTCTATCTAACTGTCCTTCTGTTTCTCACAGATGTCTATGTCACACCTAGCTCAGGTTACTGTCAACAGCTTGGAATCCCCCTGTTCTCCTGTTTATTTTAGGGTCATGATTTTTTTCGGACACTAGGACACTATTGAGAAGACAACACTCCTCAACCTCTTCTTTGTTTTTACCAAATTTGTTACCTGGGTCATTAGTTTTGCTCTTTGGACATTCATGGCTGACAGGAACTGTACAGGAGTTGTAAGAACACACCACTGGGCATTATAAATATGAGTGCTGTTTGCTACTTAAATCAAGGGCCCGAGGTTTCACCATGGTAGTGACCCCATGTCTGCTTACTGGCACCTCACGTTTTTTCACTGTTTCCTGGTGATCTTTGTGTATCTTCCCCTGAATTGGGACATCTGAATGTTTCAGTTCCTACATGGTCTCTCCTGTGTTCTATGTTCTATTTTACTGATCTATAAGTATATCACTATAGTAGTATATGTATAATCCAGGCTGCTGCACTTGATCTACTAATTCTTCAGCCTCAATTCCCAGTGCTAGGATTTCCACTGTGAGCCCCTGTGCCCAGCATTCATGCTGGTTTTATTTCTTCTCCTTTTTTTTTTAAACAGGGAACTGCAGTTCACTTAGTCTACAATACTGTGCTTGTCACATTCGTTTCAATCCCCTGCCCCTATAGGAACAGTCAGGTCACTGCAGATGCTATAGTCTGTTGGATCAGGTCTACTTTGCCCTGTCTTTCACCAGCCTCCACCTGGTTTGTTCCAACCTCTCTAAAGGTTAAGGACACTCTCCCCTTTAGAAGTTGCTCCCTAATTTATATCTTTTAAGACACACAAAAACATACATATCACATACACAGACATCTCTCTCTCTCTCTCTCTCTCTCATATTGTCTCACATGGAAATGAAACTTCCAAGAACTTCCTTGCTTCTACCCAAATCCTCTGATACTCAAGTCTTATAACACCTGGTGTGTGACCCACAGACACTGTCCTGTGTCCTTCCAGTCATCCCAGATCTAGTCCCTCAGAATATTAATGTTTATGACTCAGTGCTACACTAAATCACTCATGTGAGGATGACAAGATGGAAAGGTTTCCGTGTTTGGTAATACAGAGACAGGCTTTTTTCTTCATATTTCTGATTCATCACCTGTGTAATCTGTGAAGGAGCCCATGATACAAAGGCCCCAACTGGAATATTACTAAGACTATTTTGCTCTTTTGACTAACAAAAAAGGAAGCTAGGTATTTGGGTCTTGTCTTTGGGGTGGGGCCCACATAGGGGAGTTGTAAATGCTATTACTTCAGAAAGGATTTTTGCCTAGATTCTTGTGGGTGACACACAGTCTGAATTTGCTTTTATTCCTTCCTCAGCTTCTCAAACAAGCAATCCCACACCTGGTAAGTTCTTTGAAAATATGGACCTGTACCAGGGTATGATTTCCCCTTATGTTGTGTTAGACACTGGCACACTACATGGTAATGAATGACACTAGGCTGAAATATAGTGTCCCATCTAGCCACAAAATGACAATAGAAACTCCTGCCAGCTATAACATAAAGGGTCCTGTGCTAAGACAATTACAGTCTTCCATGTTATGTTGCCCTGGCTTCAAATTTCAGTGTATGGCAGAATCAAACAGAATATTTGAAGGCAGGTCTTGGATTCAGTCCTGCTAGAAGAAATTCTGACTTGAGAGAAGAAGTGGACTCAGGTATCTGTGGTTGGCAGATGATATGTAAGGACAACATGTCCTCTTCAAACTCGGGCCAACTCCTGCTTGTCTCAAGACTAATCAGAATCTAATATTGACAAGGTTATAGGATAATTTGTTGGCTATTGGTCTGTTTACTTATTATTTTTTGAGACCCATCTAACCCAGGCTATCCTCGGACTTGCTGCTTTTGGCAAGTGTACCCTTGAATTCCTGTTCTTGCCTGAAGTTTCCAGGTTCTAGGATTCCAAGATTTTGCCACCATGTCCTGCTCTTTTTTTCTCACATCTGACATGATGTGTACATTCCTTACATCCCAGATATTTTTATCATTCCTTACCAAAAGCAAAGCAAAACAAAACCAAAAAGGAAAATCATTTTTATCAAGACCTTGGGCAGTGCATAAAGCCAAAACTAAAACACTGATACCACCCGACCCTCCAAGGAGGAATGGCTATACAGTGCAGTTGATGCTAACTGAGCACCCGGGATGAGACCATTTCTACACAGTGGATCCAATTCTAAACTGAGCTTTTTTTCCTTTGTATTAAGGTTGGTGGAACCCAGGGGCGACAAATAACGGTAAGACCATTTTCTTCACTGTTGTCTCTGGCTTTGGGCCACTGATGAGATTGGGGTTGAATCTGCTTCCTGTTGTTGTGATTACACAGTGACCCTAAGCAACTTGGAGGAGGTCTATTTGGCTTACATGTTACCATCCATCATTGAGTGAAGCCAGGGCAGGAGCTGGAGGCAGGAACTGAAAGAGAGGCCATGGAGCAGCCCTGCTTACTGGCCTTCTGACTCATGCTTATCTAGTGTTCTTACACAGCACAGGCTCACCTGCCTAAGGACAGTGGTGGGCCTTGCTTGGCCAATTATCTGTCAAAGCAATCTACACAGACAGGGCCACAGGCAATTGTGATCTGGGCTACTCCCAGATTGAGAATCCTTCACATGACTTAGCTGGAGCTCTGTTGACAGTGGAGATAACTAGGACAGATGGCCATCATTGCTGCTTCTCTATGATGGAATCCAGCGGAATTGTTGGCCACAGAAATCAGGAATCGAGTAGAGATGAGAGACATGGGTGTCAAACTGCTGGGCAGACCCTATCAATCCCCACCCTTTCTCATCATTCTTCTCTCTGCCTTCAGTTATGTGGTGGATGAAATTAGCATTCACCTTCTGTCCGAAGAGCTAGAGGAAAACAGTCACTGATTCTTCCTTCCACAATTAAAATATTGTACATGACCAATGCTTAGCTATCACACGTATTACATGCTATCATCAGGATATGATCCTGGCTGGGAATCCAGAGGAAGAATTTTGACTTCCAGAAAGGGACAAGCCACGGCTGCCACTTCTCTAGGTTTAGAGAGTGACCAGCAGAGGGCAGCAAGACTGTCTCTTTCCGACCCAGAGCCTTCTTTGGAACTTGGAAGGTTCAGTTGGCCTTTGCTAATCTCATAGCACCCTCTGAAGTACTCCAACAGCAACTGTCTGATCCCCTCACATTACAGAGTTCTCACAATCATAAACATTCACAGAAGGGCACAGCCAAGATAAGCTCCTGCGGTCAGGATGCTGAACCTCTTCTTTCCTGGTACTACACAACTGCTGTCTCTTTCCTCTCACAACCAGCACAGATTTAACTGTGAGAAACTTAGGGGCACCACATCATGTAGAAGCATGTTGCCTGCTGACTGCCCAGTCATTGTGCAGCCTTACAGTAGGAGAGCAGTCTGGAGGCTAGATGGATACCATTGCACATTTGACCCTGTTGAAGATGGAGTGAATGCAGAAGCACCTTTTGTGTGCCTGAATGTGTGTGTGTGTGTGTGTGTGTGTGTGTGTGTGTGTGTGTGCACATGTATTCCCATGTGGATTGCTGATTTAAGCATTGATAGGTAACATGTACTGTGCACATGACACATGGAATATAGTGTGACTGTGGTGATCAGATCCCAGCTGACAGCAGCAGTAGACGGACCATAGCCCTGCAAGCAGTCACACTGTGCATGGGTTTTTCTGCCTTTCTGCAATAATCTCAGGAAATTTGCCTCTGTTGCTCACCAGAGCCACTTTCTCAGGACTGTTTTAGTGATGGAAAATGTTTACAATGAGAGGTTTTGTTTGAACTTCAGGGATATCCAAATGACTTTTGGATTCAAATATCATCTGGGTATTTGCCATCATGTTTCTACATTGGGGCTGTTGGTGAACTGCATATGTTTTTGGATGGAATAGAAGCAGAGGTGAAGGAAAGTAAGGTCAAAAGATACTCATGGTGACATCTCCATAGCAATTTAAAGAGGGCTCATTGTTAGATCCCACGGCGAATTACAGCATTTCTAATGATGAAAGGCCTTTAGCACAGGAGATTTTATCTCCTACCTTTGTGTTCCTCAAGTGAGGATCAACATGCAATGAATTCTTCCTTTCTTATTTCGTAGATGTGTCCTATACAACCGAACAAACCACAGAAGGTAAGTTGTGTTATGTTATATCCCTGTGGCCTTATTATCCCCAGAACTCCTAGATTCATCTCTGATCCAGAAGATGGGTAGAAGTCAGAGCATGAATATTCCTAAGCCCCCAGGGAAATTTCTCAATAAGTGTTTAAGTTTACATAGTCATATATGCCATGGATTATGTCCCTGAATCACAGAGGTTGGGTAGGATCAGTCAGAGGAGGCATTTTCAAAGGCCACCAAGGAGGTCTTATTTCTAGGGATTCTATTGACCATTCTCAGTGCCCTGAGGTCCCCATGTTTCACCCACACCTTGGCCATTCCAGAGAGCAGAGGAGCTGGGAGATGTGGTGCCTGGAGAGAAAATCAAAACTCTGCTTAGCCAATGCCCTTGCCATCTCCCTTTGTCTGAGGCCTTATAAACCAATTATGGATGCTTTGATCCTCCACCCCCATCAGGGGACATCACAGATCCTCTTTGAGTTCCTCCAGTGAGAGGTGGTGGTGGCTCATCAGTATAGTTTCAACTGTGGCAGCCTGGGCTTTAGAGGAAAATCTCTTTCTTCTTTTCTCCATGGGATTATTTTGTGCCTAGGACACCAGCAAAAACTCTGGCCAGGCTACCCTTGTTGAGAAGACAAAGTGCCCATATGTCAGGCATTACTCTTCCCCAGGCATGTGGGGCGCCCCAAAGATAAAGTTGATTTTCTTGTAGCTTAGCCATATTCCTTCCCAAGATTCCACCCTGTTACTTATTCGTAACAACTCCACAATGAAAACCGACTTTCTTCTCTGTATTGATTACCTTGCAGGACACTCTTTGGTAGCAGACATTGTTCCTAGGCTTGGTAGGCACTAGGCTGTAACTGTGGGAGTTAGGTTTCAGGGAAGAGGGGACTGAACAACGCTTTGACACAGAGCTGTGAGAGAGGACTTTCGTAGAGCTGTTTGTATCAGGATCTAGTGTGTGGCTAGAGGACAACTTCTTCCATACCCAGAGTCCTTGTGAAGGTTTCTCAGATGGAACCTGGTCACCTGGTAGCAGTGGGAAGATCTCCAGTTATCCACTCCAGACCTCAATATCATGTCAACTCTTGTCTGAGATCCAGGGCTTTTCAACATAATATTAACATATATGTTGAAATTTGTGTCTTTTCTAAAGGCAAGAGATTATAATCATTTCTAATATAGTAAAAACCAATGAGCTAGGCATTCTCTCTCTGTGTGTCTCTGTCTCTCTTTGTATCTCTCTTTCTTTCTCTCTTTTACACACACACACACACACACACACACACACAAATACACACAGTGTGTTCTAGTACTCAGGAGTGTGAGGTAGGAGGATTTTGAGATTCAGTTTAGTCTAGGGTCATACAGTGAGATATTTGAATTAAAAATATCTACATAGAAAACCATGGTAAATAGGCATTCCAGACCTGTGCTACTGAACTTTATATTGTAATTATCAGACAGTATAATTAGATAAAAACTATTAATGACATATTTAAGCATGACAAACCTCATTTTTATTAGTTCCCTAGAGCTCAGCACATGTTCCATAAAAATAGCCCTTTAGATTTGGAGAACTCAAGACTACATAGATGTCTCACTAGTGTCCAGTCACATAGCACTGCCCAGTACAGACCCTGAATCTCATCCCATCAGCAGGTTGAGTGCATTTGTATGTCTCAGTTTTTTCTCAGTGGAGACTTAACATCATGTTTCTCATTTTTTTCTCCTCATCTGTATATGGATATGCAGAGGTGACTACTCCAGTTCCTGAGTACACACCAATAGGTAAAGAAAAAATGCATAAAACTATTTCTGTAAGTCATGATGTGAGTTTATTCCTGGCATTGTCTTCCTTGGAACACTTAAGGGGATAGGCTGGTGGGTGTGTGCTGTGGAGACTTAGAAAAGTTGGGGATGCCTCCTGACCTGAGGACTTTCCTCCACTGGGACCCCTGTCACTGTCCATTTCCCTGTGTGTGTGGAGGGGTCAGTCTGTATGCTGTCATTGGCCATTTCCCTCTCTCTGTGTGTAGGAGAAGTCAGTATTGGAGTGGGTTCTAAAAATCTATGGTCTCTAAATTTATTGTTATATCAGAAGAGACTCTGGGTTTAGAGGTATCAAAATAAAGCAACCTTCCAGAGGGGTTGGGTGACAAAATGAGACTGATGACCCCTCATGAGATGCCATTCTGATTCACTACAAATGGGTTTCTAGTCAAGAAAGCTTAGTCTTAGTGCAAATTGCGTGCGGACATTTGTCTTGTTTAATCATTTTGGGTTGAACCTTGACTTCAATGAAAAGTTCACATCAAGTAGTCTTCGTGACTAGCAGTGACAAAACTTGGGGACATCTAGTGTGATATGCTTGCAGAAAGAGATTGAGCTCAGGGAGACAGTCACATGACCCACCTCAGTGGGTGGGGGGAGGGATAAACAGCTCCTTCAGCCTTATACTTTTGTATTGGGCCTAAATGCAGTTCTGATGTAAACTCTCCACCTTGTGTATGTAAGCAGGTGTTGATAGCTTTTGACAGGGACCCATGAACTTCTGTTATGACAGGAGCTATCATTCTGACCCTTTGGTCTCTCATAGACTAACCTGCTCTACCTTCTCCTTTACTACTCGCAGGTGTGGGACAGGGTGGTGATGAATGTGCACATGTGCAGTGTATGTGTTAGGAGATGGGAGGGTCTGCATCTTCTCCCTACTTGAGTCACACTTGATTCTACAGTGCTTGGCACTCAAGGCCTTAGGAACAAGGTGGAGTAGGTATCTTGTCACCATCCAGGGCAGATTCAACCCATGCCAACATAGTTTGCAGAAACCTAGGCAACCTAGAGACAAACACGGCCCTCATGTCTAGAACAGAAATAGAGAGCATTGCAGTGAGGGTTCCCAGGCAAAGTGAGAGGGGAAAGGTCTGCACAAGACAGTGTGGCCAGGATGCAGCAGCAGGAGGAGCTCACATCCCATAATCCTTTAAAGTTCATGAGTGAGCTGCCCACAAAGTGTACAAGTTCCATCATCCACACTGGACCAACCCAGGAGAAACCACCATGTCTTTCCAGGAACAGATTCTGGTTTGGCTGTGAGACTGGTGAATGGAGGAGACAGATGTCAGGGTCGCGTGGAGATCCTTTACCAGGGTTCCTGGGGCACCGTGTGTGACGACAGCTGGGACACCAATGATGCCAACGTGGTGTGCAGGCAACTGGGCTGTGGCTGGGCCTTGTCTGCTCCAGGAAGTGCCCACTTTGGAGCAGGCTCTGGGTCCATTGTTCTGGATGATGTGGCCTGTACAGGACATGAGAACTATCTGTGGAGCTGCTCCCACCGTGGCTGGCTCTCCCATAACTGTGGACACCATGAGGATGCTGGGGTCATCTGTTCAGGTAAGACCCAAAACCCATCAGATATTGTCCTCAAGAATGGGCTTTTAGAGGTCACTGGCTCTGTTCTCAGTGCTGTATTTTGGCTTCATCAATAGTGGAGCTCATTATGCATTGTTGAGTTGTTCTTACTCAGAGAACTGTCCAAAACTTTCATAGCTGTCTAGGAATTCTAGAGTTCTCTAGGTGCAGAGCTAGGTCCCCAACTTGAGGAAATACTGGTGTCTTCATATGTTCCCTCTTGTAAGCTATCTCATAGTATTTGAAAGTCCCTAGGTACTGGTTTTAATGCTTAGCACCCAGCAACTCATGTAAAAACTATAATCCATTATTTTACCTGAGGGACATTCATTTGACTCCACTTCCCGTGGTCCCTGAAATAATTCACAGAGATAGAGCCTTTGTAGAATACGTGTGTTCCATTTCTCCACTTTCTTTTGTTTTGTAATCATTTGTCCTTAGCCATAATCATCTTAGGTTAGTCCAGTTAGCTAACCTTAGTCAATGACTCATTGATTAACAGGTAGAAATCTGGATGACAGTGTAGGATATAGGCATTACAAGGTGATGATATATTTGGGGCTCATGAATCAGCCATGAAGAATTCATATTGGATCAGTGAAGCAAGAAGAACCACATGTTTCCAACAGTATCCTACTAACATGAGGGTAGTCAGTGGGTCTTCAACAGCTCATCACTGAGACTAATTTTGATTGATTACCTCCATGGTCATTCAAGGAAGTTTGTAGCCTGTTCTAGCAGTAGTCGTTACTTTCTTACTCCAGATAATGACTTATGGGCACTGAGGTTCAGGCTTTTGTTGTAGGGTGCAGGATGGATTTGTGAGTGCATCTAGGTTTCTGGGTACACTGGTTATATGCAGAACATCAGCTCTTTGTGTGAAACCACCAACTCTGTTCCACCTGTGGGACCCCTAAGTGGGGTCCTGTGCTCTGTGTCTAACCTACCTTCTTTCTTACAGCTGCCCAAAACCAGAACACAGCCTGGCCAGGTGAGTCTCAGCATCTTTATATGGAAGATCTCTGTTCTTGGAAATCCCATTTTGGGGAAACATACTCTTCTCTTGCCACTTTCATATTCAGGAGTCACTTTCTTATCCCCAACCCAAGTTTGCGTCAAATATTTGGTAGAGTAGTAGTTGAGACACTTGCAACTGAAATAAAAAGTCACCCATGCAAGGAACTTTGGCCCTTTTATATTCAAGACCTGTCTGCAAATCGATGTGGACATTCTTTGGCCGTTTGAAACCATCAGCTTTATCCAAGTCACTCTCTTCTATTTCTGCAAAACCTGTATTGCCCCACAATCAGGTCCCCACCATCCCATATGTACTTCATGGTCACCTCCCCACCAACTTGTATGTGCTGCATGGTCACCTTCCCACCAACACATATGTGCTCCATGGTCAACTCCCCATGCTATGTGAGGTAGATGGAGAAGCAAGGAATGTTTTGTGAATCTAATCACCAGAAAAGTCAATTCTTCTATGTTCTACAGTCTGTTGCCTTTGGCCTTTTGTCTTTCTCTACTATTTATCTAAATCCGGGACATGGTGTCACATATACCTGCCCCATACTCGGATCCCCAAATGGACAGACAGAGCTTCTTAGAGAAAAGAATGTCTCAGTTTAAGAGAGGAGCAGAACATTCTGAAATCCTTAGGACCTTGTTCTTTGGATGAGAATCTGGGTTGGACCCCTGTGCATAAGTTACAAGTGTAGCTATTGAATGGATTCTGCATTGTGTGGAGAACATCTTTTTGCGTCCATTTGTCTCCTAATCTTACTTTTTGTTGTCATTTTCAGACACGTGGCCTACTTCTACGCCAGAAACTACACCAGGTAATGAGACTTCTTACCATGGTTTGGCTCCCTATACATCTCAGGTTGAAACCTTGACTGGCTAATAAGAGATTAAGATGAAGGAATTGTCTGCCTTGCTTATGATCCTTTGTGTTTAGTCATATAGAAAGGAGTTTACCAAGTTGCTGATAGGTTGGTAGAGATCCCTATTCTACTCACAGCCACAGCCAACAGCCACAGAGGTGGGACTCTTTCGTATTCTATCTTCTCCAGAACCTTCATATTTTCTATAAAGTACAAAGGCAGCATCTGTTGAGCCCACATCCCCTGCTTGTCTCAGGAGAATCACAGACTTGCAGCACTTAATCATTTTGCTAAATTTTGCTTTCCTGTGAAATCATTTGCTATGGTGGACCCTTCTTATGACATTTGTCTGGAAAGCATCATCTTTTGCAAGAGTCATGCGACATGGGACAGCAGTGACTGTTCTTCTCATGCTCCTTACATATAGATGGCATGAGTCTTTTAGTAAGCAACTGCCATTCAGGACAATGATATCATTGCACCTCACTGGCACTATGATGGGCACATGAGAGCATGGCCAGTGCCACCATGTGCCCTTGAGAAAAGACTCTGTTCCTCAGGTGCAGTGTGTCTGTGTCCAATGTTTCCATCTTGGTAACACAGGGATCTTGACAACACTTTGATGCATAGGCCTTCCTTCTACACTTGATCTTAGCCAAAAGGCCGAGAAGTGATACAGCCCTTCCTTCTAATCTAGCTTTGTTTTCTCTCCAGATTGGTTGACTACAACTCCTATTTATGGTAAGTTTGGGATGAGACCAACTCATAGCTTTCAGCATTTCAACCAAAAGGTTGGAGAAAGGCAAGATTTCTAGAATCTTCTTGAAGTCTGTGCTCAATCACAGCTCTCGATCACAGCTCTGAAAGTCAAGGAGAAAGAATGGAATTAGAAAGAGGTCCTATCTTTCCTGCATATATCCACAGTGATCCACTCTGCCCACAAAAATTTATCTTCTATTTACTCCATCCTAGAACTAATGAACAGACTTGGACTGAGCCCTGAGCATCCAGTCCTGGGGTTAGACTCATGACCAGGACTACAGGTCTTCAATGTGAGCCCTTGGTGGACACTTACTGTTCCATTCAGTATTCTGTCAGCCTCAGATTCAAGATTCCTGATGAAGGTAGATCCTGGTGAGCTAACCTCACCTTATGCTTGTCTCAGTAGAAATGTGAAACTTTGCAGTAGTTAATTCATTTTATTAAACTTTACTTTCCGAAAAAAAATCATTTTTCCTAAAAAAATTGCTATGGAGACTCTTTCCTAGTAATGTGCCTAGAAACCATTGTATTTTGCAAAACATGTGACAACAGAGACTGTTCCTGTCAGGTTCTGAAGGTACAGATTGCATGATTGTTTTCCCAAGCAACTGTCAGTCAGGACAAACTTGTCGTTTCCCCGGGCCACAACTTTGTTAATATGAAGTACACTTGAGAGCTTGGTCAGAGCCACCACTTGCTCTCAAGAAAGGGACTTTGTTACTTTCAGCCACAGTGCTTCTGTGTCCAGTGTTTTCCACTCCCAACCATGGGTGCACTAACAGAATTGATGCACAGACATTTCTCTAATGTAGCTTTGTTTTCCTCTGCAGATTGGTGGACAACTTCTCATGGTAAGTCTGGGGAGTGGCCAAACTTCTCTTTCAGCATTTCAACTAAGAGTTGGAGAGAGTTGGGAGTGCTAGGATCTTCTTGGAGCACAGATCACAAAAACAAGGAGAAACAAGGGCATTAGAAAAAGGGCCTATCTTTCCTGAGTCCATCTCCAGTAGTCCACTTGGTCTACACAGTTACAGCTCCTATTTACTGGATCACAGATTTAATGAGTAGGTTTGGAAAGAGCTCTCAGGAGGCACTCATGGGGTTGGGATTCCAGATCTCCAATATGAACCTTTAGTGGAGCCTGCCTATCCCATCCAGAACACCATGGCATACCAGAAGACCTAGGCTTTGAATGCTCTGTGTCAGAACAGCGGAACAGTGCTTCTTGTAGACTTTCTCTTCCCCAGAGAGAGTAACACTCTTAGTAAATCATGCACACTTGGCCTAACCTCTGGGATAGGTATTAATTATACCCAGATACTTTCTGTCCAGGTTGCAGAGACTTGGCACCACTAGTCTAAGTGATTGGTACCTACAATCATCTGCCAGCCAGGAAATCAAAGAAATTCAAGGAAAGGGGCTAGAGAGATGGCTCAGCAGTTAAGAACTCTGACTGCTCTTCTGAAGATCCTGAGTTCAAGTCCTAGCAACCACATGGTGGCTCAACCATCTGTAATGAGATCTGATGCCCTCTTCTGGAGTGTGAGGACAGCTACAGTGTACTCACAAAAATAAATAAATCCTTTAAAAAAATTCAAGGAAAGCTTTTCACCATGAGCACAGGGGAAAGAAGACTGCAGCTTTGGTAGAACTTTTCATTTTCCACCTACACATCCACTGAATAGATACACTGAGTAGATGGACAGGTTTTCAGGTCCTGGGGTAGAGTCTGTGTTCATGGCTATAAAGCCTTCCAGACCTATGCCTCATAGCCAGTGTGTGGGGAGATGTCCTAAGAGACCCGAATGGCCAAATGTAAGGCCTTGATCTGGACTTGGGGTAGTTATGCATAATTCACTGGGAAGACACACACTATAGGATCCACCCTGTCAACATGTGCAGACACACATCTCCTTGTGAGGTGGGAGCAGAATGTGCATCCTTAATGACTTAATGAGTAGCATCTTCCTGGAAGTCTGTATGGCCACACCCTTGGTCTGAGGCAGCAGATGAGTTCAACTCAGTCTGGTGTGCTCAGCATCATGCACAAAGGACCAGGCTAGGCAACTTCTCTTCAGGGCTCTGACATGTTTTTGTTTCTGGGTTTCTCTCACAGCTCCTTCAACACCATTCCCTACCATAGCTGGTAAGTCCTCATCTACTTCAACTCCTCTCTCTCCTCTGCATCCCTATTCTCCTCACAGTCATGTCCACCAGCTACAGAGCAGGAGGGACTCAGTATTCTGTCTGCCCCAGGACCTTCAGCTCTCTCCATCAAGTACAACGGCAGAACGTGTTGCAACAACCTCTCCTCTGCTCCACTCAGTGGGACATGAGAGCACTTGATCCCTTTTGCTAGATGTCACTTCCTGTGAAATAATTTGCCATGGTGGGACTTTCCTATTCTGTTTGTGTAGAAAGCATTACTTTTAGTAGTGGTTATGTGACATCGGGACAGATGAGACTGTTCCTTCCAGGTTTCTCAGGTATAGATGCTACAATTCTATTAACTATTTTATTATTCATGAAAATTTTTATGGAAACTGCTAATTTGATGGAAACATGAGAGTATGGTAAGGGCCAGCCCTTGCTTTCAAGGTGCCGACAGTCTTATATTCAGCTCCAGTGTTTCTGTGTCCAATGTTATCTGCTCTGAACCAGAGTCCCTTGACAGAACATTGATGCACAAGCCTTTCTTCTCATCTGGTTTTGCTTTCTCCCAGATTGGTGACCTACAACCTACCCTTCTCATACTATGTGTGTTTTCAGTACTTCAACCAAGAGTTTAGAAAGTGACAGGCATTCTGGAATCTTCTTGAAGTTTGTGCTGAATTACAGCTCTGAAAGTCAAGGAGAAAGAATGGAATTAGAAAGAGGTCCTATCTTTCCTGTGTATATCCACAGTGATTCACTCTGTCCACAAAATGTATCTTCTATTTCCTCCATCCCAGAACTAATGAACAGATTTGGTCTGGCCCTGAGAATATAGTCCTGGGGTTAGACTCATGACCAGGACTACAGGTCTTCAATGTGAGCCCTTGCTGAACACTGCCTATTCCATTCAGTATTCTGTCAGCCCCAGAACCTTCAGGATTCCGATGAAGTTAGATCCTGTTGAGCCAACCTCACCTTATGCTTGTCTCAGTAAGGATGTGAGACTTTGCAGTAGTTAATTTATTTTATTAAGCTTTACTTTCCTGAAAAGAAAACTCTTGCTATGGAGGCCCTTTCCTATGTAATTTGCCTAGAAACCATTGTACTTTGAAAAACATGTGACAACATAGACAACTGAATCCTGTCAGGTTCTGAAGGTACAGATTGCATGATTCTTTTCCCTAGCAACTGTCATTCAGGGCTCAGTTTTAGTTTTCCCCGGCCACATCTATATTAATATGAAGCACACATGAGAGCATGGTCAGGGCCACCACTTGTTCTCAAGAAAGGGACTTTGTTACTCTCAGCCACAGTGCTTCTGTGTCCAGTGTTTTCCACTCCCAACCATGGGTGCACTGACAGAATTGATGCACAGACCTTTCTCTAATGTAGTTTTGTTTTCCTCTGCAGATTGGTTTACAACTCCTTCTCATGGTAAGTCTGGGAAGTGGCCAAACTTCTCTTTTAGCATTTCAACTAAGAGTTGGAGAGAGTTGGGAGTGCTAGGATCTTATTGTAATCTGTGCTGGAGCACAGTTCACAAAAACAAGGAGAAACAAGGGCATTGGAAAGAGGGCCTATCTTTCCTGAGTCCATCTCCAGTGGTCCACTTGGTCTACACAGTTACAGCTCCTATTTACTGGATCACAGATTTAATGAGTAGGTTTGGAAAGAGCTCTCAGGAGGCACTCATGGGGTTGGGATTCCAGATCTCCAATATGAACCTTTAGTGGAGCCTGCCTATCCCATCCAGAACACCATGACATACCAGAAGACCTAGGCTTTGGATGCTCTGTGTCAGAACAGCGGAACAGTGCTTCTTGTAGACTTTCTCTTCTCCAGAGACAGTAACACTCATAGTAGCAAATCATGCACATTTGACATAACCCCTGGGATAGGTGTTAATTATACCCAGACACTTTGTGTCAGGTAGCAGAGACTCAGCACCACTAGTCTAAGAGATTGGTATCTACAATCATCTGCCAGCAAGAGTCAAAGAAATTCGAGGAAAGGGGCTGGCTGGAGAGATGATGGCTCAGTGGTTAAGAGCTCTGACTGAAGGTTCTCAGTTCAGATCCTAGGAACCACATGCTGGCTCAACCATCTGTAATGAAATCTGATGCTGTCTTCTGGACTGTCTGAGGACAGCTACAGTGTACTCACATAAAATAAATAAATAAGTCTTTAAAAAAATTCAAGGAAATGTTTTCACCATGAGAACCTAGGAAAGAAGACTACAGCTTTAATAGAACTTTCCATTTTCCATCTACACATCCACTGAACATCCTGCACCTACTCTCATAATGAAAAGACAAAAGGAAGGAGTCCTGCATGTCTTCAGAATATGACCAGGGCTAGGTTATTTCCTGTCTGGTTTTTTCCTTGGAATTTTGGTCAAACCTGACTCTTCCCCCTGCTAGGCACCTGTGCAGTGTGCTCCAGGGTTCATTAGCATTTCTACACTTTTCTGTTTGCAGAGTACACCTGTGGAGGTTTGTTGACCCAAGCCTATGGGCAATTTTCCAGCCCATACTACCCCTCAAGCTATCCTAACAATGCCAGATGTTTGTGGAAAATTTTGGTCCCCAGCATGAACCGTGTGACAGTGGTCTTCACAGATGTGCAGTAAGTGTGGGTGCAGAGCAGCTGTTACAGAAAATTGTGGGGTGCTTTGAAATTCATGGGGTGAATAGGCAAGTCGGCACTTAAAATACAGGTTCCATTTTTGATGTGGAACAAGAGTCACCCAGGGAGGATATAATGGGTGGAAAAGCACAGGAATTTGAAAATACTCCATCTTAAAGTCCCAGGTTGTTATGAATTTGCACTATGGCCCTATGTGCCATGTTCCTAATCCTCAACCAGAAGAAGGGGTGGAATGCCTGTTTTCCTCACCTTGTTGATCAGCAAGTGACCAGAGAATGGCAGTCACTTGGAGCCATTACTCAGTGGGAAGGAAGGGTGGTGGCCTATATAGTGACAGTCTTAGGTGTACACAAGGTCAGTGCTGCTAATGAGGGCACCTTTTCTGTGCCAAGCTTTCTCCACAGCTGCTTCTCATTCTGTGAGGCACCAGGAACAGGTGCCAGTGCATTTCCACTGAAGTGGATATGGTCCCAGCATTTACTAAGCTGTGTTCCCAGGACCTCTCTTGGTGTCTGTAGTGGCTTTGCAAGTCTCTGCTGTAGAACAACATATACATTGTGTCAGTGTCCTTGTTAGGACAATGCAAGGAGTACATCTGAAGGGCATCAGATCCTCTGCAGGAGTCTCCTCATTCTTCTTCTTGTCAACATCCCACTGACAGTTACTAGCACACAGTAAAGTTTTATGAAACCACCTCTGTCTACAACTTTTCGTCACTTCTTGATAATATAGTATTCTGTCATGGCTCCATTTCAGTGTTTCTCAGTGGTCATGGAATACTGCGTTGATATCAATAGATGAGATACTCAAGTGTCAGAGCATTACAGTAACTTGTCTTGTGGTGTTTTTTTTTTCTTGTTATGTCTTGTTCAATTTTTTTTTAACATGTGTGAGTGCATTGTGTGTATTCGTACATCTGTGAAATGCATGTGTGCCTGATCTCCCAGAGGTCAGAAGAAGGCATCTATTTCCCTGGATATGGACCTAAACACAATTGTGAGCTTTGTTGTTGGTGCTGGGCATTGAACCTTAGTCCTCTAGAACAGGCAGTTAACCACTTAACTTAACCACTGAGCTATCTTTCTACCACTTGCCTTGGGTGTACTTCTTCCTTTTTTATATTTATTAGATGTTTGATTTATCCTGAAGATAATTGGGGACTCTGTGAAGGAACCAATTAGTATGTTCTCAGGTGACCTTCCTTTGCTGATGTAAATCTTTCAAAGAGAGGTATTATGGATTACATATCTGTGAGTCCCAAGACAGAATTTTACCAGGCATGCTGGACATGGGAAGAAAAATAAACTCCCTTTGAATTCCTTGAACTTATCAATTCTCTCAAATGATGTATTTAGTCACTGTTTACAGGGCAATAATTACTTAGATGTGAGCCCTCATACCACATTGCAGACACAGAAAAGGGGACTGACTGTTTCTTCTGTGTTCTCAGGCTCGAAGGAGGCTGCAACTATGACTATATCCTGGTTTATGATGGCCCTGAGTACAATTCTTCTCTCATTGCACGGGTGTGTGATGGGTTCAATGGATCTTTTACCTCAACCTGGAACTTCATGTCCGTAGTCTTCATCACGGATGGCAGTGTGACAAGAAGAGGGTTCCAGGCTGACTACTACTCTACCGCCATCAGCACCAGCACAAGTAAGTTCCATTGTGAGAATGAATGTCCACTTGTATTCAGGGAGGTCACAAGGAGCCATCTGAGCTTCAACATTTCTGAGTTTGTGACAAGGGCAATAGAGTGGTACCCTGGGTCCAGTGCTCGCTGAGAGGGACTGTGGTCAGTGAGTCTTGGGTTCTGACTTGAGGAAAGAGAGGCTTGGGACAGCACTGGCTGATGGGATGTGCAATGGCTTTCTTGTCATCATCAGAGACTAAAAGGTCAAAGGTGATTGTTCAACAGATAGTGAGAAGTCAATGCCAGGAGTAATGGATGATGTCATGCTTGGGCCTTCGTGACTGTTCCATAGTGTGGGACACTGGCCGCATATGGGACATATGGCTTCCTTCTGAGAGATAGATCATGGGATATGAAGATGGACAGAACATTGAATCAGAGGTTGAGTTCCTAATTAGAGACACCATGTAGACCTCTGAGTGTAACCGAGAAAGGCTGAGGACTGATGTCCAAAGTCTCTTGTTCATCAACGAGCAGAAGGGCAGATATTGTCCTGAGCTAAAGATCTGACTTGCTGCTTCTTCTAATCTTGGTGGTGAAGCTCATTTATTACTTGTGAAAATGATCAATTGACAAAAACATTTCGCTTGGGTCAATTCTTGTCTCTGGGTTTTGATGTACGTGTATGTCTGCACAGGTTTTCAGGTCCTGGGGTAGAGTCTGTTCATGGCTATAAAGCCTTCCAGACCTATGCCTCATAGCCAGTGTGTGGGGAGATGTCCTAAGAGACCTGAATGGCCAAATGTAAGGCCTTGATCTGGACTTGGGGTAGTTACCCATAATTCGCTGCGTAGACACACACTACAGGATCCACCCTGTCAACATGTGCAGACACACATCTCCTTGTGAGGTGGGAGCAGAACTTGCATCCTTAATGACCTAATGAGTAGCATCTTCCTGGAAGTCTGTATGGCCACACCCTTGGTCTGAGGCAGCAGATGAGTTCAACTCAGTCTGGTGTGCTCAGCATCATGCACAAAGGACCAGGCTAGGCAACTTCTCTTCAGGGCTCTGACATGTTTTTGTTTCTGGGTTTCTCTCACAGCTCCTTCAACACCATTCCCAACCATAGCTGGTAAGTCCTCATCTACTTCAACTCCTCTCTCTCCTCGGCATCCCTATTCTCCTCACAGCCATGTCCACCAGCTACAGAGCAGGAGGGACTCAGTATTCTGTCTGCCCCAGGACCTTCAGCTCTCTCCATCAAGTACAACGGCAGAACGTGTTGCAACAACCTCTCCTCTGCTCCACTCAGTGGGACATGAGAGCACTTGATCCCTTTTGCTAGATGTCACTTCCTGTGAAATAATTTGCCATGGTGGGACTTTCCTATTCTGTTTGTGTAGAAAGCATTACTTTTAGTAGTGGTTATGTGACATTGGGACAGATGAGACTGTTCCTTCCAGGTTTCTCAGGTATAGATGCTACAATTCTTTTAACTATTTTATTATTCATGAAAATTTTTATGGAAACTGCTAATTTGATGGAAACATGAGAGTATGGTAAGGGCCAGCCCTTGATTTCAAGGTGCCAACAGTCTTATATTCAGCTCCAGTGTTTCTGTGTCCAGTGTTATCTGCTCTGAACCAGAGTCCCTTGACAGAACCTTGATGCACAAGCCTTTCTTCTCATCTGGTTTTGCTTTCCCCCAGATTGGTGACCTACAACTTACCCTTCTCATACTGTGTGTGTTTTCAATACTTCAACCAAGAGTTTAGAAAGAGACAGGCATTCTGGAATATTCTTGAAGTTTGTGCTGAATTATAGCTCTGAAAGTCAAGGAGAAAGAATGGAATTAGAAAGAGGTCCTATCTTTCCTGTGTATATCCAGTGATTCACTCTGTCCACAAAATGTATCTTCTATTTACTCCATCCCAGAACTAATGAACAGATTTGGTCTGGCCCTGAGAATATAGTCCTGGGGTTAGACTCATGACCAGGACTACAGGTCTTCAATGTGAGCCCTTGCTGAACACTGCCTATTCCATTCAGTATTCTGTCAGCCCCAGAACCTTCAGGATTCCGATGAAGTTAGATCCTGTTGAGCCAACCTCACTTTATGCTTGTCTCAGTAAGGATGTGAGACTTTGCAGTAGTTAATTCATGTTATTAAGCTTTACTTTCCTGAAAAGAAAACTCTTGCTATGGAGGCCCTTTCCTATGTAATTTGTCTAGAAACCATTGTACTTTGAAAAACATGTGACAACATAGACAACTGAATCCTGTCAGGTTCTGAAGGTACAGATTGCATGATTCTTTTCCCTAGCAACTGTCATTCAGGGCTAAGTTTTAGTTTCCCCGGGCCACATCTATATTAATATGAAGCACACATGAGAGCATGGTCAGGGCCACCACTTGCTCTCAAGAAAGGGACTTTGTTACTCTCAGCCACAGTGCTTCTGTGTCCAGTGTCTTCCACTCCCAACCATGGGTGCACTGACAGAATTGATGCACAGACCTTTCTCTAATGTAGCTTTGTTTTCCTCTGCAGATTGGTTTACAACTCCTTCTCATGGTAAGTCTGGGAAGTGGCCAAACTTCTCTTTCAGCATTTCAACTAAGAGTTGGAGAGAGTTGGGAGTGCTAGGATCTTCTTGTAATCTGTGCTGGAGCACAGTTCACAAAAACAAGGAGAAACAAGGGCATTAGAAAAAGGGCCTATCTTTCCTGAGTCCATCTCCAGTGGTCCACTTGGTCTACACAGTTACAGCTCCTATTTACTGGATCACAGATTTAATGAGTAGGTTTGGAAAGAGCTTTCAGGAGGCACTCATGGGGTTGGGATTCCAGATCTCCGATATGAACCTTTAGTGGAGCCTGTCTATCCCATCCAGAACACCATGACATACCAGAAGACCTTGGCTTTGGATGCTCTGTGTCAGAACAGCGGAACAGTGCTTCTTGTAGACTTTCTCTTCTCCAGAGAGAGTAACACTCATAGTAGCAAATCATGCACATTTGACATAACCCCTGGGATAGGTGTTAATTATACCCAGACACTTTGTCTCAGGAAGCAGAGACTCAGCACCACTAGTCTAAGAGATTGGTATCTACAATCATCTGCCAGCAAGAGAGTCAAAGAAATTGGAGGAAAGGGCCTGGAGAGATGATGGCTCAGTGGTTAAGAGCTCTGACTGAAGGTTCTCAGTTCAGATCCTAGGAACCACATGCTGGCTCAACCATCTGTAATGAAATCTGATGCTGTCTTCTGGACTGTCTGAGGACAGCTACAGTGTACTCACATAAAATAAATAAATAAATCTTTAAAAAAATTCAAGGAAATGTTTTCACCATGAGAACCTAGGAAAGAAGACTACAGCTTTAATAGAACTTTCCATTTTCCATCTACACATCCACTGAACATCCTGCACCTACTCTCATAAAGAAAAGACACAAGGAAGGAGTCCTGCATGTCTTCAGAATGTGACCAGGGCTAGGTTATTTCCTGTCTGGTTTCTTCCTTGGAATTTTGGTCAAACCTGACTCTTCCCCCTGCTAGATGCCTGTGCAGTGTGCTCCAGGGTTCATCAGCATTTCTACACTTTTCTGTTTGCAGAGTACACCTGTGGAGGTTTGTTGACCCAAGCCTATGGGCAATTTTCCAGCCCATACTACCCCTCAAGCTATCCTAACAATGCCAGATGTTTGTGGAAAATTTTGGTCCCCAGCATGAACCGTGTGACAGTGGTCTTCACAGATGTGCAGTAAGTGTGGGTGCAGAGCAGCTGTTACAGAAAATTGTGGGGTGCTTTGAAATTCATGGGGTGAATAGGCAAGTCGGCACTTACAATACAGGTTCCATTTTCAATGTGGAACTCAAGAGTCACCCAGGGAGGATATAATGGGTGGAAAAGCACAGGAATTTGAAAATACTCCATCTTAAAGTCCCAGGTTGTTATGAATTTGCACTATGGCCCTGTGTGCCATGTTCCTAATCCTCAACCAGAAGAAGGGGTGGAATGCCTGTTTTCCTCACCTTGTTGATCAGCAAGTGACCAGAGAATGGCAGTCACTTGGAGCCATTACTCAGTGGGAAGGAAGGGTGGTGGCCTATATAGTGACAGTCTTAGGTGTACACAAGGTCAGTGCTGCTAATAAGGGCACATTTTCTGTGCCAAGCTTTCTCCACAGCTGCTTCTCATTCTGTGAGGCCCCAGGAGCAGGTACCAGTGCATTTCCACTGAAGTGGATATGGTCCCAGCATTTACTAAGCTGTGTTCCCAGGACCTCTCTTGGTGTCTGTAGTGGCTTTGCAAGTCTCTGCTATAGAACTACATAAACATTGTATCAGTGTCCTTGTTAGGACAATTCAAGGAGTACATCTGAAGGGTATCAGGTCCTCTGCAGGAGTCTCCTCATTCTGGTTCTTGTCAACATCCCACTGATGTCTACTAACACACAGTAAAGTTTTACGAAACCACCTCCCTTTACAATCTTTCTGCCCCTCTTGATAATATAGTATCCTGTCATGGTTCCATTTCAGTGTTTCTCAGTGGACAAGGAATGCAGCGTTGATCTCAGTAGATAAGATAATCAAGGGTCAGAGAGTTCTTGTGGCATTTTTTGTTGTTGTGTTAGGTTTTTATTTAACGTGTGTGAGTCTTTTGTGTGCATATGTATGTCTGTGAACTGCATGTGTGCCTTATCCTTCAGAGGTCAGAAGAAGGTGTCTAATTCCCTGGATATGGAGGTAAACACAGTTGGGAGTTTTGTTGTAGGTGCTGGGAATCGAACCTTGGTCCTCTAGAACAACAGGAAGTGCACTTAACCACTGAGCTATCTTTCTACCACTTGCCTTGGGTGTACTTCTTCCTTTTTTATATTTATTAGATGTTTGATTTATCCTGAAGATAATTGGGGACTCTGTGAAGGAACCAATTAGTATGTTCTCAGGTGACCTTCCTTTGCTGATGTAAATCTTTCAAAGAGAGGTATTATGGATTACATATCTGTGAGTCCCAAGACAGAATTTTACCAGGCATGCTGGACATGGGAAGAAAAATAAACTCCCTTTGAATTCCTTGAACTTATCAATTCTCTCAAATGATGTATTTAGTCACTGTTTACAGGGCAATAATTGCTGAGATGTGAGCCCTCATACCACATTGCAGACACAGAAAAGGGGACTGACTATTTCTTCTGTGTTCTCAGGCTTGAAGGAGGCTGCAACTATGACTATATCCTGGTTTATGATGGCCCTGAGTACAATTCTTCTCTCATTGCACGGGTGTGTGATGGGTTCAATGGATCTTTTACCTCAACCTGGAACTTCATGTCCGTAGTCTTCATCACGGATGGCAGTGTGACAAGGAGAGGGTTCCAGGCTCACTACTACTCTACCGCCATCAGCACCAGCACAAGTAAGTTCCATTGTGAGAATGAATGTCCACTTGTATTCAGGGAGGTCGCAAGGAGCCATCTGAACTTCAACATTTCTGAGTTTGTGACAAGGGCAATAGAGTGTGACAAGGGCAATAGAGAGCACCTGGGTCCAGTGCTCGCTGAGAGGGACTGTGGTCAGTGAGTCTTGGGTTCTGACTTGAGGAAAGAGAGGCTTGGGCCAGCACTGGCTGATGGGATGTGCAATGGCTTTCTTGTCATCATCAGAGACTAAAAGGTCAAAGGTGATTGTTCAACAGATAGTGAGAAGTCAATGCCAGGAGTGATGGATGATGTCATGCTTGGGCCTTTGTGACTGTTCCAAAGTGTAGGACACTGGCCACATATGGGACATATGGCTTCCTTCTGAAGGATAGATTATGGGATATGAAGATGGACAGAACATTGAATCAGAGGTTGAGTTCCTAATTAGAGACACCATGTAGACCTCTGAGTGTAACCGAGAAAGGCTGAGGACTGATGTCCAAAGTCTCTTGTTCAGCAACGAACAGAAGGGCAGATATTGTCCTGAGCTAAAGATCTGACTTTCTGCTTCTGCTAGTCTTGGATGTGGAGTTCATTTATTTCTTGTGAAAATGATCAGTTGACAAAACATTTTGCTTGTGTCAATTCCTGTCTCTGGTTCCACACCAGAGAACCCTAAGCACAAGTTCCCTCACTGGGTCTTGGTGTAGGTGTATGTCTGCACAGGTTTTCAGGTCCTGGGGTAGAGTCTGTTCATGGCTATAAAGCCTTCCAGACCTATGCCTCATAGCCAGTGTGTGGGGAGATGTCCTAAGAGACCTGAATGGCCAAATGTAAGGCCTTGATCTGGACTTGGAGTATTTACCCATAATTCGCTGCGTAGACACACACTACAGGATCCACCCTGTCAACATGTGCAGACACACATCTCCTTGTGAGGTGGGAGCAGAACTTGCATCCTTAATGACCTAATGAGTAGCATCTTCCTGGAAGTCTGTATGGCCACACCCTTGGTCTGAGGCAGCAGATGAGTTCAACTCAGTCTGGTGTGCTCAGCCTCATGCACAAAGGACCAGGCTAGGCAACTTCTCTTCAAGGCTCTGACATGTTTTTGTTTCTGTTTTTTTCTCACAGCTCCTCCAACACCATTCCCTACCATAGCTGGTAAGTCCTCATCTACTTCAACTCCTCTCTCTCCTCTGCATCCCTATTCTCCTCACAGCCATGTCCACCAGCTACAGAGCAGGAGGGACTCAGTATTCTGTCTGCCCCAGGACCTTCAGCTCTCTCCATCAAGTACAACAGCAGAACGTGTTGCAACAACCTCTCCTCTGCTCCACTCAGTGGGACATGAGAGCACTTGATCCCTTTTGCTAGATGTCACTTCCTGTGAAATAATTTGCCATGGTGGGACTTTCCTATTCTGTTTGTGTAGAAAGCATTACTTTTAGTAGTGGTTATGTGACATTGGGACAGATGAGACTGTTCCTTCCAGGTTTCTCAGGTATAGATGCTACAATTCTTTTAACTATTTTATTATTCATGAAAATTTTTATGGAAACTGCTAATTTGATGGAAACATGAGAGTATGGTAAGGGCCAGCCCTTGATTTCAAGGTGCCAACAGTCTTATATTCAGCTCCAGTGTTTCTGTGTCCAGTGTTATCTGCTCTGAACCAGAGTCCCTTGACAGAACCTTGATGCACAAGCCTTTCTTCTCATCTGGTTTTGCTTTCCCCCAGATTGGTGACCTACAACTTACCCTTCTCATACTATGTGTGTTTTCAGTACTTCAACCAAGAGTTTAGAAAGTGACAGGCATTCTGGGATCTTCTTGAAGTCTGTCATGAATCATAGCTGAGAAAGACAAGGAGAAAGAAAGGAATTAAAAGTCGGGCCCATCTTTCTTGTATCCATCCACCGTGATCCACTTTATCCAATAAAAAACTATCTTCTATTTACTCCATCCCAGAACTAATAAACAGATTTAGTCTGAGCCCTCCTGGGACTGGACTCAAGTTCAGGACTTCAAGTCTATTGAGTCTTGGCTGTACACTTCCCGTTCCATTCAGAACACTGTGGCAGAAGACCTATGTCCTGGACTCTGTTATTTAGAACAGCAGAAATATGCGTAGAGTGCATAGTGCTTCCTGTAGATTTTCTCTGTTTTGCACAGAGTGACACCCATATCAGCAAATACATGTACACCTGATATTAGCCCCTGAAAGATGTGTGATAGCCCCTGAATATCCTTTGTATCCAGGGTGCAGAAACGTTGTATCAGCAATCTAAGGGATTGGCACCCACAATTACCTGCCAACTGAGGAGTCAGAGAGGCTCAAGGAAATCCTTTCACCATTAGTACGTGGGATATCTGACCGTGGCATTGGTAGAACTTACCTAATGACTGCTACTTTATCTCAGGAAATGATTCTTCATTGGTGCTGAGGCTGGTAAATGGAACAAACCGATGTGAGGGCCGAGTGGAGATCTTGTACAGAGGCTCTTGGGGCACCGTGTGTGATGACAGCTGGGACATCAATGATGCCAATGTGGTCTGCAGGCAGCTCGGTTGTGGCTCTGCTGTGTCTGCCCCAGGAAATGCTATGTTTGGACAGGGCTCAGGCCTCATTGTCCTGGATGATGTGTCTTGCTCGGGTTATGAGTCTCATCTGTGGAACTGTCGCCACCCTGGCTGGCTTGTCCATAACTGTCAACATTTTGAGGATGCAGGAGTCATCTGCTCACGTGAGTTGGGTGAAAACCTATATTGTCTTCTTCCAGTATGAAAGGCCTTCTTATCCTTGGGTCTTACCCATCAATGAATGTGACTTTCTTATTAAATGAAATTATCTTATTTATTTATTGGGAATGAGTTTTACCGCGTTGAATGACGCTGGTAGTAGAAATTGTCATTGGTACCCTACACTGAAGGAACACCACTCATTTTAAGTTGAAGCTGTGGTAGAAGAATAAAGGGAAAAAATTATAGGCTTCAGTGTTTCTTCAACCATGGTTGAAATCTGTGGGGATAGAAGGAACTTCAGTTTAGACACTGTGGAATATACTGTATCGATGAGCATACACCATTTCAAACTGTTTTCTAAGAAGCATGGTATATTCAGGCCATACACTTTCCCAAGGTTTCTGATGAGGGCAATTGTTTAGCACTATGAATATTGGTTTGTACACAGAAAGTTTTTAGCCTAAGAGAAGGGTATCTGTATCCTGCAAAATAACTCCTTCCACTTCTATAACTCAAGTTTATTTGGTTGGAACTAAAACAACCAAGCACACTGTACCAATGCTCTAACTTTAAACCAACTGTAAATCTAACCCTAACCCTACCCAAACACTAACCCTAACTCTAACCCTAACCCTAACCCTAACCCAAACTCTAACCACCTAACCTTAACCCTAACCTTAGCCACAACATTAACCCAACCCAAACCCAAACCAGAACCCCCTAACACAAACCCTAACCCAACCCTAACCCCAACCCAATCCTAACCCTAACCCTAAGCCTAACCCTAAGCCTAACCCTAACCCTAACCCCAACCCAATCCTAACCCTAACCCTAACCCTAACCCTAACCCTAACCCTAACATAACCCTAACCTTAACTCTGAGGCCTATATGGTTACACGTAAAAATTTGGCCTGGACAAGGCCACTTAACATCTGAATCACTGGACAGTTATGAAATACTAAGTTCAGTCTGTTACCTTGTCCAGCCACATTTGTCACCTTGAGGAGGACCAGAAGGTGGAATACTAATTAAGCCTCACCAAAAACATCTTCCTAGGAGTACAGATGGCTACCAATTCCTTCTCAGTGGTAGGGGATGAGCAGAGTCTGCCCAGTGTCATCCACCCAGGTTCCAGATTAGTCACCTTCTAATCTAACATGGCTTCTTTTTCTTACAGTCCCTAATCAGCCTTCTTCCAGTCCAGGTGAGTCCAGCTGTCCTTTAATTCCCATGTGTCCCCCTTTCTCTGCTATTCTCAAAATGCAGGCAGTAGCTACAGAATGGTAAAGGACCAAAGAAATATTGCTGTCCCAGAAACTTCTGTAGTTTCCTAAGAGTAGAAAAGTACCTTCAGAGGAGCTCACATGACCTTCCTGCCTGACCCAGTGGAATAGGAATGTTTCAGTAATTAATCTATGTTACTAAGCAGTACTTTCCTGATGTGATTAGAATCTGTTCTGGACAAAGAATTGTCTTACCCATGGATTATGTGTTAGGGGACAACTGAGCATTCTCATGACAATATTTAGGAGAGAATTAAAGTTGCCAGTGGGTCTGGACCACTTTACTATGCTTGAGGTGGGCATCTGTGAGTGTGGTCTAGGGTAATCCTGGCTCTGTATGAGATGAGTCCCTGTCTCCCATCCACAGTGACTTCCTGGCCACTGCATCCCATATCCCAGCCACATTGGGTTTCACCCTTGATTCATGCTATCTCATTCTAATCCAGCTTTGTTTCCCTCTCTAGTTTGGTGGAGTACGCCAGGTCCTTCCTATGGTAAGTATTTTATTTCAAATCTGTGGTGAAGCAAAGATGAGAGGGAGGAGACACACACACACACACTCACACTCATTCTCACACACTCACACTCATTCTCACACACTCACACATACGCACACACACACTCATATTCACATACTTGCACATACTCACACATTCATACATATATACTCACACACTTATGTACACATGCACACAGAGATCCCTAGGCTTCAACAAGTGAACCAGAGCTAGGCTAACTTTATCATGTCCCTCAAGCATCTCTCCCATGCCAGGCAGGTGTGCAGTGTGTTCTGGAGTTCATCCACATTTCCCCTCTTTCCTGACAGTAAACTATACTTGTGGAGGTTTCCTGACCCAACTCTCTGGGCAATTTTCTAGCCCACTCTACCCTGGGAACTATCCTAATAATGCCAGATGTTTGTGGAACATCGAAGTCCCAAACAACTACCGTGTGACTGTGGTCTTCAGAGATGTGCAGTAAGTGTGGATGCATAGCATATGTTAGAGAATTTGGGAAGCCTGGGTTAATAGTCAAGACAGCATTTACAATTCAGGTTACATGTTTAAAGTGAGACAAGAGTAGGCTATGGAGGGTGGCAAATCAGTGCAAGAGCACAGGAATTGGAAAATACTCTGGCTTAAAGTCCCAGGGTGTCATGGATTTGATCTATGGCCTTGGGGGGACACTTTCCTAAGCCTCAGTCAAAAGAAGGGGCTAGAATGCCTGCTTCCCGCATCTCCTCTTGTTGATTGAGAGATCACCAGAGCATTTGAAAATACTTAGAGTATTCTCAGTGGGCGGGAGGACCTGTGGCTTGGGTAATGACAGTATTGGGACCACAATATACAAGTGCCCCTGTTTTGTACAGAGCTTTCCTCATCGCCCCTTTCTTTCTGTGAGTCCTCAGGAACCAGGGTGCTAGTATTACTGCTGTGTGTGGCAGAGTCCTCATCACCCATAAGCTTACAAATGAAAATGTTCTTAGCAGAGGAGATGTCTACAGGAGCCCATTAATATATGCATCATTCTGGGAGGCGAGTGGCCCAGATGGCCAAGAAACCATGCCAATATTCTCTAGCACCCCAATACCAGTGTCCACTGCTTGGGACCTTTTATGAACTATGCTTTCCCCATGCAGTGCTCCATGTGACATCATCAGCACAGTGCACAGTGTTTATCTCAGTGGCTAAGAAACCCAAGCATTACAGGGTTCCAGTGTTTCTTTCTTTCACTATTCATCCCCACCACCCTGACATCATTGGCACTTGTTTTATTCTGGAAGGGACCTGGAAGCATTTTGACAGAACAAATCAAGATTTCTCTTGTGGCCTTCCTGTATTGCTTCAAAGGGAAGTCAGGGAAAGAGATTATGTATCTCCTACATATAGGGCTGTATGAAGACAAGCCACAGCCGTCTTGGCAAGATGAATTCCCCTGGGTTTAAGAAAGTCCTCTATTCTTTCGAATTATGAACCTGGTTAGGGTTTCCATGGCTAAGGTTGCTGAGCCCTCATCAATTGCTCCTTTTGTCTCTCCAGGCTGGAAGGGGGCTGCAACTATGATTATATAGAGATTTTTGATGGTCCCCACCACAGTTCACCTCTCATTGCCCGGGTTTGTGATGGAGCCATGGGCTCTTTCACCTCAACATCCAACTTCATGTCAATTCGCTTCATCACGGATCACAGTGTTACTCGAAGAGGGTTCCAGGCTGATTACTACTCAGACTTTGACAATAACACTACCAGTAAGTTCCCTTGTTAGAACAAAGGCTTGTTAGGACTGGGGAAGCCACTGAGAGCCTGCTGATCCTTTATTGTCCTTGGATTGTAACATAAACTATTAGAACAACTGTGGCCCCTATGATTGAGTTTATGCATTGCCAGTTAAGAGAGACTGTGCAATGAGTCTTGGGACTCTGAATGTCCAAAAGACAGACAATGACCAGCATTGGCTGATGAGAGTTGTACTGGATTACTGTGGTTGGCAAAGAGCATGAAGGTATAAGATGCTTGTTCTCAACAGACAGTGAGAAGGCAGTGCCAGGAGTTTTGAGTTACTGGCCATGTCCTGAGACCTATACATTAAGCTTCTGTCTGAAGATGAATAAAGTTGGATACATTAATATGGGCAGCTACTGCAACTGAGGCTCTATGGCCCCAGTTTGAGATGCTATATAAACCTTCAGCTACATTGCTGAAGGGTTGAACATGATGATATCCATAGTCTATAACTGGTCAGAATCAGAGGCATCAATTTTATTCTTAACTAAAATACATTACCTAATGATGTCACTACTGTCTTATTATGCAGTTGCTTTACTTCATGGGAGAATGCTAACTTAGCAAAAAAAAAAAGTTTTGGATATGAAAAGTCCTATCTCCAGTTCCATACCAGAAAATCCTATACATCTAAGTGCCCTCATTGGCATTCCTGAGGATGAGATTGAGTATAGCCATAGGGTACCCTTGGAGCCATAGTGACTCCATTTTGAGCATGTGTGTCATGTGTGGACTGTGTGAATCAGCCATCTCGATCTGTTTCTTAAGCTGGGGAAAGACCCTCGTGAGGGTTGTGGGGTTTGGAATTCTGACTCTGCATGCTCTGCTCTTGTCCTTCAGATCTCCTTTGTCTGTCAAATCACATGCAAGCCAGCGTGAGCAGGAGCTACCTTCTGTCCATGGGCTATTCTGCCAGGGATCTTGTCATTCCTGGTTGGAACACAAGTTACTACTGTCAGCCCCAAATAACACAGAGAGAGGTCATATTCACAATTCCCTACACAGGCTGTGGCACTACCAAACAGGTAAGCCGGGCACTGCCCACTCTATTTCCCTTTGAGCATGCTTTCGTTAGTCAAAGGAAATTTGAAATTTGTGTGTGTGTGTGTGTGTGTGTGTGTGTGTGTGTGTGTGTGTGTGTTAGCATGCCTCTGCATTTATATGGAGGTCAAAAAACAACTTATGAGAGTTGGGTTTTTCCTTCTACTATGTGGGTCATGGGAATAGAACTCAGATTGTTAGGCTTGGCAGCAAGTTTCTTTACTCACTGAGCCATCTTACCAGCCCTGAGCATGATTTATCACAGTGATGGCTGCCATGCTTCTAGAACCCTGGGGATCTACAAGTTATGGCCAGGATGTGATCGGAAGATCAGAAGGGAGACAGAAGCCTCTGGTACAGTAGCTATAGCTACTTTTAAATAGGAGGAATGCAGAGAGAGAAGAGGGGGAAGCCCGGTAGTTTCCACAGCTGTGTCCAGCAGAGGGAGCACTCAGCAGGAATCTCCCCACACAGCTCCCAGGAGAAGCTTGAGATTTTTTTCTTTTTCTTTTTTTTTTCCTTTCCTTTCCTTTTTGTTTCTTTTTCTTTTTTTTTCCTTTCCTTTCCTTTTTTTTTTTTTTAAACCAATAAAGCCAGAAGCCAGGAGCTTCAGACAGTGGAGCAAACATCGAGACAGTCAGTTTAGTGAGAGAGCATGAGACTGCAGGACACCCAGTCATGTGCTAGATGACTGATCCCAAAGCAAGGCTCCTCCCTGCTCGGATACCTCCAGAGAGTCCCTGCTGTCCACAGCCAACAGGCCAGCTCACACTGGGCCCTACATCAGTATGTCAGCATCCCTGTATCTTTTTCCTGGGTTTTAGCACTCTACTGAGGACTGTCTGGTCTACTCATTATCTGCCTCAGATTTTTCATAGTCGGGGGTTTTTATTTGGGATGTGTCAAAGAAGCAGAGGCACCTAAACCAAAGATATAAATACACTTTACATACCTAAGATCTGTAACAGCCAACAGCTGTCAAGTGCATTGTTATGCCTTTGAGGAAGCCGGTGCCCTGCTGAGACTCACACTCACTTGGTTGCCACAGTTGCCAATTCTTAAGTGGCCAACAGGAGGGGTGGCCAAGGCTTTGACATCATACTATGACATTGTCATCTACAAAATTTACACTGGAGTACTGCAGATTGACTTACAAAAGCATGTACCCTGTTTGGCATTTTGAGTAGTGTGGCCCATGGACCATCATGGTTTAGACATGACTAGTAGAGTGCTCACCCATCTTGGTTTGCTTGAGACTTGGCGATTTTAACATAGACTGCCCTGTTGTCATCCTGACAGTGGAAGGTGCTATGCTGAGTCCACGTTGTACTCCCAAAATGTTATTTTATTATTTTATCTTATTTTTTTGAGGCAAAGTTTCTCCATGCAGTTCTTGATGGCTATGTAGACTAGACTGACTTTAAACTCACAAAGATCTTCCTACCTCTGCCTCTTGAGTCCTGGGATAAAAGACTCACACTACCAAGCCTAGCTATGCCCAAATTCTTTCCTCCTCCTCCTCCTCCTCCTCCTCCTCCTCCTCCTCTTCTTCTCTTCTTCTTCTTCTTCTTCTTCTTCTTCTTCTTCTTCTTCTTCTTCTTCTTCTTCTTCTTCTTCTTCTTCTTCTTCTTCTTCTTCTTCTTCTTCTTCTTCTTCTTCAAGACAGGGTTTCTCTGTGTAGCCCTGGCTGTCCTGGACCTCACTCTGCAGACCAGGCTGGCCTTGATCTCAGAAATCCACCTGCCTCTGCCTCCCAAGGGATTAAAGGCATGCACCACCACTGCCTGGCAAATCTCATTTGTCACTGGAATTTGAACCAGCAACTCTGGAAGAATAGTCAGTGCTCCTAATCATTGAGTCACAGCTCCAGTGCTCCAAATATTTAACGAGCAGTCTTGCATTGTCACCCCCCACTTTAGAAGTGAGGATACTGAATGGAGAGAGGCCAGGCCCATTATAAGTCAATAGGATAGGACTGACTCCACAAGGCAAGAATCTCAGAAACATTCTGCTAAGAAAAAGGAGCCAGACACAGAAGAGTCATACAGAAATGTTATTATATCACTATTAGATAGAAATGCCCCATTCATACTAAATTTAGCAAAAGAGTATGTCTGTGCAATAGAAAAAAAAGGTTTTCATGAGTGGCCTGCTTCTAGGTTAGAGGATGTGGCTTTTAAGGTGGGATGGAGATGCTTGAGCAATAGAAAAGTAGCATGTCTTACTATGGTGATATGTACAGGACATACAAGTTCGGATGCCTATAATGCACCAGACACATGATAAGCATTTGCCACAGGCCAGGCACTGTGTGAAGGACCAAGGAGAATTCCTTCCCAGTCCTCTGACACACAGCCAGTTTGGTTATTTTGCTCTGTAAGTTAACCATGCCATCTCCAGCCTTTTGCGAGTCAGCTCACTTGAAGGTGACTACTGTTCCTTTTTCCAAATGTGCAGTCTGGAAAATCAAACATCTCAGCAGCTTGCTGATGGCACTTCATAGACCACTGAGGGCATCTAACCAGCGTGCCAGCCCAGCCTGTTCTAACTGGAATGAATCTGGGTAGCACTCGCTGCATTCCTGTCTTCTCACTTATGAAATAGCCACAGGATCTACCAGACTGAATGCTTCAGAGGCAGGGTTAATTTTATTTGTCTTTGCCATCCTTGGTACCCTAGTTCAGAGCCTAAGACTATGAGAGTATCAACAACTATTATGTATGCCATGCACTGAACTGAGACCTCTACATGACTTTGAAAAGTCTCAGGAAACCTTTATCCTCACTTAATCTCAGGAGATAAAACCTTAGAGAAGCTAAGCTGTGTCCAAGGACACATGCTCAGGAACGGTGGAGTCTGTGTGCTCTGTAGCAGGTTGTTCATGGCTCTGCCAGGCTGCCACATACTGGGAGGGGGTGGTGATACATTGGCTGGTATCACAGAACGGATGAGCTTTCTCCGTGAAAAGCATACCAGGGCATTGAGAACCCAGGTCTCTCAGTAGACTCACATATAGGACTTTCTATCATATTGGTTGTGTTTCTACCTGGGCATCCATCCTAGGTAATAGCAGCCACAGTGCAGACAGGTGCCTTCTCTGTATGATTCTGCAGGAGTCTGGCTGAGTCATCTCCCTCTTTCTAACCCACATCCTTGTTGACCTGACCTGCTTTCACCTGTTAGGCTGACAATGAGACCATCAACTACTCCAACTTCCTCAAAGCGACTGTTTCAAATGGCATCATCAAAAGGAGAAAGGACCTCCACATCCATGTCAGCTGCAAGATGCTTCAGAACACCTGGGTCAACACCATGTACATCACCAACAACACAGTAGAGATCCAGGAAGTCCAGTATGGCAATTTCGATGTGAACATTTCCTTCTATACATCCTCCTCCTTCTTGTATCCAGTGACCAGCAGCCCATACTACGTGGATCTGGACCAGAATTTGTACCTCCAGGCCGAAGTCCTCCATTCTGACTCCTCTTTGGCTCTGTTTGTGGACACCTGTGTTGCTTCGCCACATCCTAATGACTTCTCATCTTTGACATATGATCTCATCCGGAGTGGGTAAGGAATTCTGTGTGGGGATAGATGCAAACTTTTGCTTTATAACTCACACATGAGTAGCCAAAAAGCTCAGAGTTTTCTACCCATGGCTTTTTGCCTTTGTGGGACCCTCACACTGTCTCCTGGGTCACCTTTCTGACTAAGGGGATGGGTAACTAGGCACCATATCCTGTTAGCATGTGGAAAGAGAGGAGTGACTCATCGATGGTCAGTAAACTAGTGGACTATGAACTGGGGTTAGATCTCCAGTCATCAGACTCTAGTCTTAGGGTTAATCACTGATTTGAGAGCAGACCCAAACTAAAATACCTAAATCTCTGGGTCAGTTTCTGCACCCCAAGCTAACTGGAGATAGTGGCAAGAAGTAGATGTTATGAAGGTTAAATGAGAAAGAATAATGGGCCCCTGAGGTCACATCATTCTCAGCAGGTGGCCTAGAGGGTTACTGTAGCAAAGGTGCGCATGGTCCTCATATTCTCCATCTGTTAGGAATGCAAATTCTCAGTCTTGGCTCAGGACATGTTTAGGTTGAATCACCGGATACCAGGTTGGCTGTGCTGATCTCCTCGACTCTACCCTCCCTGGAGGAGGCTCTTTGGGGAGGTGCGATGCTCCTGCACTCTTGGAGGAGGCCTGACATGGTGGGTGTACAAGCCCAGTCCCCACTGTGTAATCTCTGCTGGTGAGCATGGTACTTCTTGGCTTCTAGTATGGCTCTTGGCACCTCAGTACCCATTGCCTCCCATGGGACTTCTGACAGCAATTATGGCAGTAGGATTAAATCTCACACCAATCTGAGGCACCAAAGAAGACAGCCTCACTTCCAGGAAATATTTGAATATGAATATCAGTTCAGTAAACAGCCTGAGAATCATCTTGTCCTATATGTCTAGTTGGTCCTACTTGAATTGTCCCTGTTAGAGGCAGCAAACACAGGAGAAAACTTACCTAGACCCCTCTTGCTCTAAATAGTAACTGTCTTAGTTAGGGTTTTACTGTTGTGAACAGACACCATGACCAAGACAATTCTTATATGGACAAAATTTAATTGAGGCTGGCTTACAGGTTCAGAGGTCCAGTCCATTATCATTAAGGTGGGAGCAGGGCAGCATCCAGGCAGGCATGGTGCAGGCAGAGCTGAGAGTTCTACATCTTCATCTGAAGGCTGCTAGTGGAAGACTGGTTTCCAGGCAACTAGGAGTAGGGTCTTAAAAGCATGTGCCTACAGTGACACTCCTGCTCCAACCAGGCTACACCTCCAAATAGCGCCAATGCCTGGGCCAAGCAAACAATCACAGCAACCAAGTAGTTTCTGAATGGATGCGAAATGACTGAAGTGGATGCAAACCAATGAGCAATTAGTTCTTCTCTGCCAAAGGTTCTTTCTTGACTCTGGTGACATTTTGCCATACTTTTGGCCATGCCATTTGTAATGCCAAATAAGCCTGGAGCATAGGGACTCACTAGCTATGACTAGTGCAGAGTTCCCTTGCCCATACCCTTATCCTCACCTGTACCCCTACTCCCATTCCAGATCTTTCAAATGCCCCCGCTCTGAACAAACCTCTAGCTAGTCTTTCTCTTGGCATGCTAATAGGGCTGCAGTAAAGTAGTCTAGGTATTTCAGGGCAGTTGAGTTGAAGATAGAGACAGGAAGGAAGCTCTGGGAAGGAGGAGCAAGAAGGAAAATTGACATGGGACTAATCCTCTTCGAGAGCCAGGCTGCCCTGGGACAGTCCACCTATGAAGCACTCCTATCCTGAAGCTCTGGGCCCATTCTTCTTGAGTCTCTTTCAGTGCATCCCTTCTGCCTCACTATTATAAACCTCACATGGTTTGACCCTTGGAGACAGCCTCATCTACTTCTCAGTGGAATTCCTTAAGTAGATTGGCTGGGTGGTTTTCTTCCATTACCAGCAGGTGCCAAAAGGAAGAGGAAGTGTGGATCCTGGAGTAGGGTCTTCGAGAGAACTCACCATTATGGAGGTGTGCTTGCACAATGGCAGACCTGGTGAGGGACTCAACAGAGAGGCCCTAGGAGACAGGGGACAGGGAACACAGATGTTCAGCCTATATCTGAATGTCACCTTTTGAGGCCTAGTGACAAGGAAAGGGAAGAAGAGGCCATTTCCTTTCCTGTCCTACCTCTGGTCTGCTCTTGGATTCTAAACTTGAACTGACTTCTCTATTTCCCTGACTTCTCACATGTTGGTGAGGTACCAGAGCTGCTGGGACTTAGATGCACATCTCACAATGAGTGTGTGGAGGCACTGGAGGCCCAGGCAGTCAGGGGGACTGCGGGGTACAGGGGGATTAAGGTGAGTCCATGCTTCAGCAAGCTAACCTGTTCCTCTCCTCACTTTCAGATGCGTACGAGATGAGACCTACCAATCCTACTCCTCGCCCTCACCACGCATCTCCCGCTTTAAATTCAGTTCTTTCCACTTCCTGAACCGCTTCCCCTCAGTGTACCTGCAGTGTAAACTGGTGGTGTGTCGAGCGTATGATGTCTCCTCACGGTGCTACAGAGGCTGCGTAGTGAGGTCCAAGAGGGATGTAGGTTCCTACCAAGAAAAGGTGGATGTTGTCCTGGGACCCATTCAGTTGCAATCCCCCAGCAAAGAAAAGAGGAGTCTCGGTAGGTGGTTGCCCTCATATCCCACCTTCCACTGGGGCCCATGATTCTGGGGAAGGGAGGGGAGTTTGGGACCCTTTTATCTATGCTATGGGCCAACCCAAACTGCACACAAGTTGATGAATTAGGTCTGGTTGCTGCCTTCCCCTGAGACCTAAGGTCACATGTAGGTGATAGGCAAAAGATTTGTGACCTGGAAGGCTTGATTCTCTGGGTTTGGAGCTCCCAGAATCCTCAATTATAAGGTGAAAGGGTTAATGTCTCTTAAGACTGTCAAGGAATTGCTAAAGCAATGTTTGTTAAACTGCCTAGGTCCTTCTCTGGGGCAAGTCCCTAGATGTTTGATGAATGTTCTATAGTTTTTGTTGTTAGTGTAATTAATGGTAATATTATGCCTCACCGCAGTGATGACAGGTGTTTTGAATTAACCAACTGGGTGGGATGTGGAGATGCAGGCAGCATGGATTGATTTTGACTGCTGGAGGTTGGGGATTCTAGCACTAAAGGGGCCATTTTGCTTCCCACCTAGACCAGGTGATAGGTGTGATTTCTGCTGTGTTGTTTTGTTATGGGTATTGACTAGGAAATACCTACAGTAGGACTCCTAGGACCTCTGGCCTAGGTTCAGCCAGATCTACCTATCTTCTAGGTAGGGAGATACAATGGCCAGGGTGACACAATGGCCAGGGTGACAGGGGCAGAAGTGGATTTGTTATATTGTCACAAACTCACCCCCAGGACTGGGCAGCACCATCACCTGTGGGAACCATCTGTGATAGCTCCCTGTCCTCATGCCCCATAGTAGCCCTTCTCACACCTGGTTCCAGACTCTTCTCCATTCATTCATTAAATATTTACCAAAGGCCCATTGTGTGGTAAGAAGCAGATAAACAGGGTCAGTCAGAGCAGATGTGTGCATAGTGCCTCTGATGGGGACAGGGCTATGTAGAACAGGACAGTGGGCAAAGCGAGGAGCCAGGAGATGCCTGTTTCCTTTTATACCCAAAGTTAACACAGTGGCTCAGGTTCTGGATTTCTTTGGCATGGGACTCTTATCACCATTTCCCAACTGGCTTCAATGCCACACTCTCTCCCTTTCCACTCATCTACAGACCCAGAATTGTTCTCCCAAAGCCTGGTCCCAGTTCCCACTAAAACCCCCCTTAACTCCCCTGATTGGCCAGACAACAGAGAGTAAATTCTCTCTAGACCAACACTCAGCTGCTTCCTGGAATACTAGTAACCTCAGTTTCCCCTTCTCCCATCTCTTTATCCCTCCCCACTGGAAAGAGTTGTGTCAAAGGCCACCCTGTTCCTTGTCTCCTCAAGGTGCCCTTTCTCTGACTGTGTCCTTTCCCCACTCTATCATCTCATTCTCTGTTCTTCCTCAGACTTGGCAGTGGAGGATGTGGAAAAGCCAGCCAGCTCCCAGGCAGCCTATCCCACTGCAGCCATCTTTGGTGGAGTCTTTCTGGCCATGGTCCTAGCTGTGGCAGCCTTCACACTGGGAAGGAAGACGCGTGTTGCCCGTGGCCAGTCTCCAAGTACTAAGATGTGAAGCAAAACAACCCAGGCATTGGCTCTACATGCACAGATTCCCAGAAAAGATGGAAGTCATAAGTATCTAAAGCTTGGCACCCAGATACACAGTGACTAGGAGTCCTTTAGCACAAATGCACGGCCAAGCATGATGAAATCACAAAGAAGAATGGTGGGGGCCATGTTTTTCCAGGATCTACAGGCTAAAGGCTGGGGAAAATGTTTTAAGAGAACAAGACTAGTTCTCCTACAACTGTGTACCAAACACTGGTGCCAGCTGTGCTTTCTCTAGCTAGAATTTCCCTTTACTCCATGTATAGCCAACTTTCTCAAACTGTAGTGTTGATGTTAGCCTTTCCTTACAACTTTGCAAACTAAATATAAAGAATCTTTCTCAAGGCAAGTGTCTGCGTGCTCATTGTCTGTATAGGTTTACCCACATACTGGATTCCCTCAAGTCAGTCAGACAGCTTTGGTGACACAGCCACAGAAATGATAAAGGGTCAAGGGATTCTGCTTTGTCGCTTTCGGAACCTTCAAGAGAATGATCATCTACATTCCTCAAAGACTCTTCATCTTTCCATTTGTGACACACACAAATGTTCAGAGTTATGGGCTGGGAAGGGCCAGAGGAGGGTCCCCATGCCTAGGACAGAAGTCCTGTTTGCATGAAATATCCAGGGAGAAATGTGACAGATGGTCATAGAAGATAAAGAAGTGTAGTCAGGTACCCAGGCTGGCAGACCTGGCTGCCAGTGCCAATGCAGACCCCAACAGGCAACTGCTAGTGTGATCCTAACTATAGACATGTTGCTAGAGTTAGGTGAGACCCCTTGGGATAAAGGCCAGAGTTCAACTGCCAGCTTTGACAAGAGATGACTGAGAACTACACATCACCAGCCTTGATGAGACTTCAGCTCCTATGAGATAGCTCATGGGATGGACACACACACACACACACACACACACACACACACACGCGCACACACACACACACACACACACACACACACACACATACATTCTTCCAGCATGCAGAGGAGCTAGGAGGCCAGGGCATATCAGGGATATTCCTGATGGGTCACTCTGTGTGTGGGATAGCTTGGAAAACATCAGTAGTAAAGTGAAATGTAGACACAGCCTGTGGCTAGATCTGAGCAGATGTGGACCTGCATAGAGATCCGTGGCTCTGTGTTGGGCGACACCCTCACATGAATGACAGACACACAGTGGATAAAAGAACAGGACTCAGCAAATCTGTTTGAGCTGTGTCTTGCTTTTCTTCCAGTCCCATCCAAGCAGACAGGGCTCCCTATCATCCTCTTGCCATCCCAGTGGTGGAGACAAGAGGGCGCTACAGCTCAACATTAGTGCCTTTTTGTTACTGCACCTCTCTTTCTCCCTCCCTCTCTTGCACCTTCCTTCCTATATGAATGTTGTGCATTTAGGTACCTCTCCCCCTTCCTCCTCCCCTCTCCTCTTTCCTCTCTCCCCTCTCCTCCTCCTTCATCCCCCTCCCTTTCTCCTCTTCCCCTCCTTCCTCCCTTCTTCCCCCTCCCTTTTACATCTTCCCCTCCCCCTTCCTTCTCCCTCCCCTCCCCTTTTTCTCCCTCTTTCTCCCTCTCCCTCCACCTTTCTCTCTCTCTCTCTCTCTCTCTCTCTCTCTCTCTCTCTCTCTCTCTCTCTCTCTCTCTCCTTGACATCTCTCTGCTTTATGGAGGTAGGATCTCACTCTGAACCTAGAGCTCACCAACTCTGCTGCTCTAGAGCCCCAGCTTGCTCTGTCTTCACCTTCTCAAGTGTAGGTTTTAGAGTCAGCTGCCATGTCCCGTGAAGACAAGTCTTTCTCCCTTTAGCCTTACAGCTATGTCTGCGAATCTCGACCCACCCAGCCTCATCCCAGACTCCCCAGGTGGACAGAGTCCAAGAGAGAAGTCAGGCCATTCTTACTTCCCCAAGGAAGTTTACAGATCTCAGGTTGCCAGCCTCTGGGGCATCAGGGGACTTGCAGGTTCCAGCACACCCCCCTCTGGTATAATGGGTACACCTTAACTTCATGTGTTCCTCCTCCTCCACACCCTCAGAGTCACAAGTTACTTCCTAGAAATTCTCTCACTTCAGACTCAGTTTTTAATAGTTACCACATTGTTTTATGGAAGGAAATAAGAACTAGAAATTTCCTATTCTACCATCTTGCTTGTAATTGTCCCCTACTCTTAAGTGATAAATTCTTTTGCAGAAATATAGGTGGGATTTGTGTTAACCTTGCTATCTCTATATTCTCATACTCACACATATGCAGGACCACTGGAGACAGAAAGGACAGTGTGGAAATCAGATTGACTTTTTTTTTCCTCACTGAGAGAAATAATTCCTAAGGTTGTGACATTTACCTCTGGATAGCTATGAGCGAGATACTCATTAAGACTGAAATGTAAGCGGCTAATGCTTTTCTGTGCATTAGGAGCCTTTGGATACCATCACAGCTCTTAAGAACAGGACAGCTTTATAACTCTTGAAAGGCAATATCTCTCCTCTTTGAAAGCATTTCAGGTTCAAAGAGGGGAAATTTCCCCTCTAGGCAGGGAAGGGTACCTCACACTCTACAGAATATCAAAAATAACTGAAACAACCTTTAATAGGCCGTGAGTTGGATTGTTAGAAACTGCGACAGAAAAGGCTTTTTCGGTAATGGCTGATTTAAAAGCTAAAAGCGCTGTCCCTTGCCAGGAAGAGAATTTACCAAATGATAAGTAACGGGCTTATTTGAAGTGGAGGGAACTTCGAGGGATGCATGTGGATTTATACACATGTATTACATCATGTGCTCTTCATGTCACAATTACCATAGAATACTAAGGGGAGAATAGAAGGACAACCAGGACACTGATTAATCTTCCTGAGGATATGGATATTTTCATGGAGGACCAAGTCTTTAGGGCTTTCAGGTCGACATCACTTAGGTTTCTGAGTCAAACCCAAAATTAGCAATAATTACTCAAAATAGCATTATGATTATTTGTTGCAATGGAGAACAGCATTGCAGGTGCTGTTGTTAAGATACAGTTCATTGATTCAGGCCATGTCTTGGTCTTCCATAGTTGGATTTTTAAAAGCCAAGGTGGTAGAGTTCAAAGTCAGGGAGGACATTGGGAATGGTTCTGTGTAACTCTTCAGGATGGACATTTTTGAAGTAGAATATTTTGCATGTTTCCCTCTGATCTTGTTACTTTTCTGGATGAGTTTTTTTGGCAGCTGTGACTGCTTTGAAGATTTTGTAAAGCACAACTGAGATGAGCACTAATTCCCCCAATAGCTGTCTGTCTGTCTGTCTGTCTGTCTGTCTATCTATCTACCTACCTACCTACCTACCTACCTATCTATCGACTGAATATATTTATCAGAGAGACCTAGAAGGTGCTTTGTAACCATTTGCCCAAGCAAAGAACAAGTTTGTCTGACTCTCTAAGAGGCAGGCACTTTAGGTATTTATATCCCCTTGTAGTGGCAGGTCTTAGAAAACCAGTCTTCAGTGGGTTTAAAGATGCCCTGGCATTTTTACACGCCCCAGCCTTGCTCTGCTGCTCTAGGAGCTGACCTCCTTCTTGCTGGGCAGCAGCTGGGAAGCAGCTCCTCTCACCCTGCTCTGCATCACACTTCACTTTGGCTTCTTCCAGGGTCCATCATGTTCGTGTCTGCACCAGTCACCGACCGATGGGGATGGTGAGGCTCATCTGCATCATTTATTCTTTGTCTTCATTGTTCTTGGGCTAGTTTACAGGCAGGTCTTGGATTGTTTCCTCCTGGGGACATTGGCTAGTGGGGTAGGGATAGATAGCTGGATAGTCCTGGAGTTCTCTGTTACCACAGAGGGGAACCATGCAGAGGAGGCTACATACCCTTCAGCCTTTCCACTCACCTTTGTGGGATGAAAGCCAGGGCACTGGGGACAGGAGTGAGGCATCCTTGGGTCAACACAGACTGAGGCCAGTTGGGTGGTTCTGATGGTGTGAAAGCTGTTGGCAGGTTTGGACAGATAGACTGTTGCATGTTTTGTAGGCAAGTGAAAGAAAGACACACAGGAGAGGTAGGAGAGACTGTTTAAGGACCTTTAGAAAGAGTGTAGCTAGGACGAAGATTTGGGGGACACAATCCTCAGAAACTGAGGCTAATCCAGAAGTTTCTGCCAAGAGGACATTGTGACATGGAAGACTTTGATTTTGGGGTATCCCTGTAAACCACAGTCCTTTTGGTCTCCCAAGGCAGCCACAAGCATGCTGGTATGTTGCTCTCAAGTCAATGTGAGAGGAAATTAGCTGGGAAATGGGAAGGATGTTTCACAGAAACCTGCATCTGTAGAGACACTGAAAGGATGCCAACCCCACTGGGAATTGAAGAAGTGTGGCCCCTTAAAATAAAACACTTAACTGTTATATGTTGCATATTTGATTAAGCGGTCTTTAAAATTCTTGGTAAAATCTAGAGTTGGTTAGATTTTGAGAGATGGGAGCTTGTATTCTCTTGACTGCTGTGTATGTTGGTGACATTCTTATTGGACAACTGGTTATTAATGTGTAGCAAAACACAAGTATGTTCATTCTGACTCTGCAATGTCACTTTTCCCCAAAGCACTGTTTCTCTGCCCTGGATCTACAAAACTGTTGACCTGCTTAATACCCTGCTCATTGTGGATGCCTTGTTTAGTCACATCTCTAGCCCCTTCCTACAAAATACCAGCAACATCCCTGACTTGCCTCCCTTTGGGGCGTGTGGACCATGCAGACAGGAACAAAAATTGGTGAGCTAGAGCATCCTCAAACCCTGGAATCTCAGAGACCTGAGACAGCAAGAGTGGGGCTGCTCCCTGCCTGCCTTTGTGCATGCTCTGCACAGCACGTAACCAGGACACTCAACTAAGGTGACCATGTGCAGTTAGTCACGTAGCACAGCCCAGGGAATGCCTCTCCATACTAATGAGACAGCTCAATAACCTTAGCCTTCAGCCAATGACCTTCCTTTCCTGATAGTCTCATGGCTTTACCCCAAATTATATAAACTCTGGTTCATCCCGAGTAAAGTATATGCATTTATATCTATCTCCAATAAAGAAATACGAACAAGCTAAGATTGTTTCAGAGAGCTGTTTCATCAAAAGTCACCATGAAGAAGGCCTTTGCCTTTGCCTAAATGAGCCATGACACTAAGGTCCCTGAAGAAGGCCTTCTCTCTTATTGCACTCCCTCTGGCATTGGGCACTTACTTCCAACCAGACCATAATCCTGCCTGACCCCTGGACTCTGCTTGCCCCTTCCAGTCTGGCATGAGGGAGGACATGGATGGCCCAAAGGGAAACCCAGGAAGCTGACCTCCAGGCCTCCCTGAGGCAGCTTATATGCTGTGTCCAGACACCACCAGAGGAGAGGCAGAATACAGGACCACACAGTCCAAAGTTGTGAAATGAAAAATGTCTCCAGACATTGTGACCATACAGGGAGATGGGTGACAAGTCAGTGACTCATAGGCTGTGAATGAAATCACCCAGGCAAAAAGGGAAGTGTCATTTTATTAGATCCTCCATGGTACAGCTACAGTAGGGGCAGTTAGAGAGACTGCAGGGGTATTCTAAGAAGCTGCCTTCACAGCAGGATTCCTGCGTAGGCAGACAAGCAGGAGATACTTCAATGTTACAGTGTCTTGATTACACCTGGAGCTTGTATCTGACAACTCAGTATTTTGCTGAGGGATAAGCTTTACAGTGTGTAACCCTAAGGCTAACCCCATATCCTTAACCCGAACACTAATCCACTAACCCTAACCCTCTAAACCTAAGCCTAACACTAGCCCTAACCCTAACCCTAAGCTTAGCCCTAATCCTAACCGTCTAACCCTAACCTCCTAACCCTAACCCTAAGCCCAACCCTAACCCTAACCTTTTTGGTCCTGCTTGGAGGCAGTGGTGGTCTTGCAATGGGCTCAGCCTGCTCTGTTCTCAGATCAAAATGATATAGCACAGCCTCCAACCCAGGGCAGTGTCCACAGTTGTGAAACACTGTGAGGAGTAAAGACTTGTGACTTTCGGGGAGTGGGGAACCAGAAAAGGGGAAATCATTTGAAATGTAAATAAAAAAAAATATATCGAATAAAATTTAAAAAAAAAAAGCCTGTCCTAAAGACATAACATCATAGAAGCAGAGGATGGGCATGGTAGGAAGACGTCTAAGGTCTAGAAGCGCTCTGTTGCGGGGCTCATCTACCACTGAGAGAGAAGGGAGCCCCCCCCCCCCACACACACACTTGGCCTTGGAACCCTTCTTTCTCTACCTTGTCAGCAGAGCTCAGGCTAGTTGCTAGAGAAATACAGGTGGAGGGAATAGAAGGATTGAGTTGTTCTTGATCACGTGTGCAGTGTCTTTCCTCTGCCCCCATTGTTTCAGTAAATTAGTCATTCATAGCCACTAATGCCAACTTTATTGATACATAATCCACTCACTTTATATATCATGCAATCCACTCACTTAAGCTTACAATCCAGCAATCTTTAGATGGTTGGCAGTACATCACACCATCATATAACACCTTCATTACTTCCAAAAGAAATACCAAAGGCATCCAAACCTACTCATTTGTTTCCACCTTCACCCCAAACTTTCAGTAACCACAAACCCGTCTGACTCTAAATTTAACTCTGATGGGCATTTTGCATAAATATAAGTGGAAGGTGTGTGGTCTTTAGGAACTGGATTCATTCACTTGACATGATACTTCTATATTTAAATATAATTGGATCTTGAGCAGTTCCTAATCTTTCACACACCTGAAGAACATTTTCTTGGGTGAATGTTACCATCACTTTACCCATCACCAATAAACATTTTGGTTATTTCTACTTTAGACCCACGGTAAGGAAAATGCTATGAACATTTATGTACAAACACTTGTGCGTGGACACAGTCTAGATTCTCCTGGATGTATCCTGAGAGTGAGAGAGGAGTGGGGAGCTATATATAACCCTTTCATTTATTGTATTGTTGGACTGTTCCTCCAGTCCAACTTGCACAGTAGACTTTGTAACCATGGACACTGTTTTGAGAGTGAACCATGAGGATTCTAGTTTGACATGTAATAAGTGGAGGCACACATCTGTCCATTTGGACAACGCTACTCCAAAGGGGCTAGCACCTACATCATCTCCACTGTTATACCTAGGCTGGTTTCTGTGCCTTTGCTCTAGGCACATTCAAAGGGTTTTAGATAAATCAGTCAGAGGAGTGTGACCAGACTCTGGTTCTGACACTGAAACCTAGTGAATGTAGGCAAGGTTTTTAGGCTCAGAGATTTCTTGACTGCCTCACCTCCAGGTTCAAGGCCATGTAATGTAATAGAGGGGGCTGGAACCTCTTCAAGCATGGAGTCATGGTGACCATGGTCAACTACTTACTCTTCCTTGGAGACTTCCAGAATAGTAAAACAGGAACCACTGTTTTTCCAGAGCCATGTGGAGAAAGGTAAGTGAGAATTTGTCTCTAGTCACTTTACCCTTCTTTTCTAGACCACCCTGGGGCTTCACTGTGGCCAGTGTCATTCCAGGAGAGGAGGAGACAGATTTCAATAGTGTCCCATGGATAGCCTCAAGCTACCAAACTGAGTAGTCCCTGCTGTTGGAGCCAGGCCCTGCTCAGAATGAAGGTCTGTAGCTTTCATTTGGGCATTGTTGACATAAGTGTGTAATTCGTGAGCCCTCTCTATACCCTGAAGACCCTTTGCTCCTTACTCAACTTCAGAATTTTGTAGCTTACTCAATACAAAGAAATACCATGGTAGACAGGCTTCAAGAGACTCTCCTCCAAATGAAAGTGTCTCACTTCATCCGTGAAGAGAAGGAAGGGACAAAGAGGAGAATGCCTTTGTCATTGGGCAGATGCCTTCTTTATGGGTGTGTATGCATGTGAATATGTTTGTGTGTGCATGTGCACGCTCACAAATGTGAATGTGTTTTATGACGGGGAGTGTTGAATTTCTTTTATTGTTTTTTTACTTGTCAAAAACAGATTATAAACTGGGCCTGGTGGCATGTATACGTTTATAACCTGAATTACTTGGAAAGGCCAGGACAAAGCTCAATCTGGACAACTTACTGAGGTCCTGTATCCAAAACAAAAGGTAAGGGCCTGGAGAGATGGCTCAGTGGTTAAGAGCACTGACTGCTCTTCCAGAGAACCCAGGTTTGATTCACAGCACCCACATGGTGGTTCAAAACCATCTCTAACTCTAGTGGTAAGAGAGCCAACACTCTGTTCTGGCCTCCAGGGGCACCAGGCACATATGTGGTGCACTGATGCACACACAGGAAACATCAGAACTTGGTCTTTGAAGGGAAACTTCATTTGCTCTAGATGTCCCCCTACCCCAGAACTGGAGTTCCTATCTATGCTCATGCTGAGCCAGAAGGTACTATGGAGGAGGTACTATGGAGGAGGTACTATGGAGGAGGTACTATGGAGGAGGTACTATGGAGGAGGTACTATGGAGAAGGTACTATGGAGGAGGTACTATGGAGGAGGTACTATGGAGGAGGTACTATGGAGGAGGTACTATGGAGGAGGTACTATGGAGGAGGTACTATGGAGGAGGTACTTTGGAGGAGGTACTATGGAGGAGGTACTATGGAGGAGGTACTATGGAGGAGGTACTATGGAGAAGGTACTATGGAGGAGGTACTATGGAGGAGGTACTATGGAGGAGGTACTTTGGAGGAGGTACTATGGAGGAGGTACTATGGAGGAGGTACTGTGAAGGAGGTACTATGGAGGAGGTACTGTGGAGGAGGTACTATGGAGGAGGTACTATGGAGGAGGTACTATGGAGGAGGTACTGTGGAGGAGGTACTATGGAGGAGGTACTATGGAGGAGGTACTGTGGAGGAGGTACTATGGAGGAGGTACTGTGGAGGAGGTACTATGGAGGAGGTACTGTGGAGGAGGTACTATGGAGGAGGTACTGTGGAGGAGGTACTGTGGAGGAGGTACTATGGAGGATGTACTATGGAGGAGGCTGAGAACCTAGTCCCTGTCACTCACATTTGGATTGCTTTCTAATTGCCAGGACTCAGTGTTTGATGGGCAACTTCAGTTTTTCAATGAATACCCAGGATAAAAAACAAAAAACAAAAACAAACAATCAAACAAAAAACAAACAAAAAAACAGCCCAGCCAGTTGGGGGCAAGCCCATTGTTTAGAACTAATGACTGTGGTGAGGGTGGCAGCTGAGACTCAAGAGCATCTGGAAGTAAGGAAGCCTCCGCAACCGGGTCACATTTTGGAAACACTGTAGAGACATAGCGGGAGCCACGGAGATCAAAAAAAAAAAGAGCAGAGGGGAAGGACCCTGGGGCACAGTGGGCGGTAGAAATGCAGAACAGTATGCTTGCCCACACTCAGGACTAGATAGAGCTTCACCTCGGGCAGCAAGGAGGCCTTTGCTTGTGTGCCTTGAAGAGATCCTCTTCCGGCAACCAGTAGATTTTAATGGCATCATTTGGGTGGATTCCCTTTGATATGAAATCCTGGTTCATGAGCATCAAGTCTCCAGGAAAGCCAGTGATGGGGAAGAGGTTTCTGTTTGTGAGGCCCGTGATATGCCGCTCCTGTCTCTTCACAGGAAGGAAGGTTTTCCGATCATTACGATGGCATACTACACACTTTTTGGTTTCTTCTGACTTGAAAACCACATTCAATGTGACTTCTCGTGTTTTTGTGGGGTCAGACTCGGCCTCCCCTTTCTCCCCGCGACTGCCTTTATAATTGCTGTCCCTGTCATCACCATCTTCTCCCTCTTCACTGGACTTGTCTGCACCTGGGGCACTCAGGTCCGCTCCGGAGTGCAGTGTGGCGTTCCTGAGCCTTTCAATGTATGCAGAAAACTGGTTTTTTTCCAGGGCCCGTGCCAGCTTCATTCTTTTGATGTGCTTCTTGACACCGATCACCTCTCGGCGTGGTGTTTGGAACTCCTCAGCAGGCACAGACACCTTTGCTGTCCATATTTTTTCCGGGGGTCCACACACAGCACAAGAAGAGGGGTCTCTTCCCAGCTCTGCGGCCCTTTTATAGTCTTCAGACTGCTCCTGGAGTTCCCGCAGCATCCTCCACTCTCTGTAGTGTTTGTCAGCCAAAAATCTCCTTGCTGCTATGGTGTGAACACCACCGAGTTGCTGGAGGTGGAAAAAAGATGGTTAAAAATCTCAGTACGTAGAGGTAGGCAGCCCCTGCAATGAGAATTAGCTAGTTCCTGATTCTCCCTTTGCTGCTAAGAGCGTGTGAATCTCTATAAACGGGAAAGAGGCAGAAGTGGGGAAATAAATAGGCCTGGGTTCAAAGCTTGGCTCTCCTGTCATCCTCTATACATTTGAGTATTTTTATTGACCTTATAGAGGTTATTGAGAAACCTCAGAAGATATGGTGTATGAAAGCAACTGTGTGTGTGTGTGTGTGTGTGTGTGTGTGTGTGTGTGTGTGTGTGTGTAAGAGAGGAAACATTTACTCCGGCTCCCATTTTGAGGAAACATAATTCATGATTCTCAAAAGAAGGCACGGTGAGTGGCAGGGGGCTCTGTGGTAGAGAGGGTCATGAAGCAGCTTGTCCCCTCTCAGAGGGTATCATCATCAGGACAGGAACCAAGGCCAGGCAAAAGTCCAGAGGGCTCATCCTATGAGTGACCCCACTTCCTAGAGGTTCCATAACTTCTCAATACCGTGCTACTAGAGACCATATGTTGAAGCACTCGAGCTCATGGTGCACACAGCACACTCCAGCACAGCTCAGTGCCTGGAGGAAGAGCTGAAGACCCCGCCGCTTCATCTTTATCCTAGCTTTGCAGTTTACCCCTTATCTTTGCTTTTATCATTTTTAATATTTTTGGTTATTATTGATTTTATTTTTTATTATTTTAATTTTTGGATTATTTTTTAAAAAAGCCAAGTATTAAAACACATGAGTTTGAGGGGGACATGTCACACTTAAAGTTCAACATAGTGCCAGGTAAGAAATACTTAAGAAATGACAGTTTCATAATTTATTTTTATTTACAGTTCTCTCTCTCTCTCTCTCTCTCTCTCTCTCTCTCTCTCTCTCTCTGGTATGTGTGTGTGTGTGTATGTGTGTGTGTGTGTTGCTTACATGTGGGAGAGGATTTATGAATGCACATACACCCAAGATCTAGAAGAGGACATTAGGTATCCTCCTTCTCCTGTAACTTATCTCCATATTCAAGACATAAACTCTCACTGAACTAGAAACTTGCCATTTTGTTTAGGCTAGCTGGACAGCAAGCTCTAGGGGCCACCTGTCTCTAGTCCCCAGGGCCAGGGTCATAGGCACACATGCAGCTGTGCCTGGCTTTTTTATATGGTTGCAAAGGACTCAAACTCAAGTCTTCTCTTATACAGCAAGTGTACAGTTCTCTTGTACAGCAAGTGTACTCAACCACTGAGCCGTTTTTCCAAGCCCTGCTTGTGGCTGTGCTTGTGAATGGGACATTCAGAGTGTGAAGTCCACCACTAGACACAGCCAATGCAAGCTGTTGTGGAAGTACCTATTTTTGTGAATTTTTAACCCTAGGATCCCCTGCCTCTGCAAGAAGACTCCAGAGGAATTGCTGTCCATGCAAAACTTGAGGGTGCTTACTAGAATTTCTTGTTCCATTGGGGAATATTTTCCAAGGGCAATGCGTGGGTCTGATTTGTAGAATGCTGTCCATATCCTAGAAGACAGGGACAATGAGTTAGAGCTCTAGAATGAGCCTTTCTAGTCTCTTCTCACAGTGAGAAGGACACAGATCTTTAACTAGGTTGAGGCCGCATAGGAAAGGACTGGGTACCTTAAGTCATACTCACCCTAAAGGTGACGGAGTACAAAGGTCCTCTTTGTGGTGTGGGAAATCCTGAACTATCCAGGGATGGCTGTTGCTGGGGATTCTGGATGGCTTTCTATTATCTTGCTCTCCCTCAGCTGTGGTCCCTTCCTGAGCCTTTGAATGGCCTTCTCTCTGGCTTTTATACCTCTGTAAGCGGTTTTCCCACTCCTTAATCATGTTCCAGCAATAGGTTAGGGCAGGAGGTGTTACTGCCTGGAGTTTGTATCTGAGACAGTTTAATGGGGGCTGAAGGCACTGTTAAAAGCACATACTGTGTCATAACTGGCTTAGCTAAGGCCTCATTGTGAAGTCTGCACCTAAGGGTTAGATGACCTTTGGAGTGAAATAGGCAGCAGGCTGGAGCCCAGAAAGAGACTTGCCAGAGTGAGGCTGGAAGTGAGTATAATTGCTCAGTTATTGGATGAAGAAAAGTACTTCATTGATATCTATTTAAGGTGGGGGTTTTTTGGGATGGGAGTAGAATTGCTTTTTTCTTTTCATAATTTCATATAGATTTTCTTTCCACATTTCTGGTTAAATAAATTATGAATATTTACTTCTATTCTTAACATATCTATTTTTTTAATCTTATGTATATGCTTGTGTGCCAGAGTGTTTGTATGGGCCATGCATGCAGTGCCTGCAGATGCCAGAAGAAGGTATCAGATCCCCGGAGAGGGAGTTAGAGATGGTTGTGAGCCGCCAGTGGGTGCAGGAAAGAGAACCTGGGTCCTCTTCTGCAAGAGTAGCAAGTGCTCTTAGCCGCTGAATCATCCAGCCCTACCTTTTGACTTTCTTAAAGTGAATGGCAGTTCCTTTGTTTATGTCAGGAGCACTCTAATTACTGATATTTCTCTTTATGGCTAATGCTTTCCTTGCACTGTGAAAGAAATTGTCACCTATCCAAGGCAGGGCTGATACATTCATATGCATGTAATTAACTCTAGGATAATAAATATCATTTTCTTACCTCATTTTATACTTCTTTTAAGTATATTTCTAAGTTATTTTTATAATGGTTGTTAAAATATATGTGTTTATGAACAAGACAAAGGACTCTCTTCTCTGTATCCACAGTTGTCCCTGAAGACTGGGCTCTTGCTCCCTCAGGTAGATCTTGTAGTTTATATCAACTATTCCTTTCATTACTGCAACAAAGCACAGAAGAAACTTGAGGGAAGAGGGGTTTGCTTTGGCTCATGTTTTTCACAGTAAGGAAAGCTTGGTGGAGTAGTCCAGTCCAGGGTGGTGGGAACTCATTGTGGCTGCAATTTCTCAGATCAGGAAGCAGGGAGCTCAGACTGGAGCCAGGATATAGATACCACCTTCAATCCCACCCTGGGCAACTCATTTCTAGCTAGGCCCCAGTCCAAGAGTTTCTATAACATCCTAAAACACCACCACTGATATATCACATCTGGGACCTGCGTGTTCACATGCAGGAGGCTATCAGGGGCATTTCTCACCCAAACCATTAAAAGATGATTCCCTAGGACCACCTGCCATTTAGGAGACTAAACAATAGGCTCCTGGGTTCCCCTTCTGATATTGATTCATATACAAATATGATTTTACATAAGAATCATTGCTAGCCTTTCCCTGGTTGGTTCATTTGGACACTGTCCCTTACCTCCTCAAAGGCTCCTGTGAGAGTCTGTGCGGTGTTTTGAATGGGATGTCAAAGCATCGTTCTTTTGTGTGTGTGTGTGTTTCTTCTTTTTAAATTTTCTATATTCTTTGTTTACATTCCAAATACTTTTCCCTTTCCCAGTTCCCCCTTCCCCATATGCCCCATAAGCCCTCTTCTCTCCACCCATTCCCCAATCACCCCCTCCCATTTCTCTGTCCTGGTACTCCCCTACAATGCTGGATCAAACCTTTCCAGGACCAGGGCCCTCTCCTTCCTTCTTCATGGTAATCATTTGATATGCTAATTATGCCTTGAGTATTCAGAGCTTCTGGGCTAATTAATATCCACTTATCAGTGATTGCATTCCATGTGTATTCTTTTGTGATTGTGAAATATCATTTAGGATGATTTTTTTCCAGTTCCAATCATTTGCCTAAAAATTTCATGAATTCATTGTTTTTAATTGCTGAGTAGTATTCCATTGTGTAAATATACCACATTTTCTGTATCCATTCCTCCATTGAGGGACATCTGGGTTCTTTCCAGCCTCTAGATATTATAAATAAGGCTGCTATGAACATAGTGGAGCATGTGTCCTTATTGCATGCCAGGAAATCCTCTGGATATATATACCCAGGAGTGGTATAACAGGGTCTTCCAGAAGTGTCCAGGTTTCTGAAGAACCGCCAGACTGATTTCCAGAGTGGTTGTACCATCTTACCAGCAGTGGAGGAGTGTTCCTCTTTCTCCACATCCTCGCCAACACCTGCTGTCTCCTGAGTTTTTAACTTTAGCCATTCTGACTGGTGTGAGGTGAAATCTCAGGGTTGTTTTGATTTGCATTTTCCTAATGACTAATGATGTTAAACATTTCTTAAGGTGCTTCTCAGCCATTCAAATTTCTTCATGTGAAAATTCTTTGTTTAGCTCTGTACCCTATTTTTTAATAGGGTTATTTGGTTCTCTGGGGTTTAACTTCTTGAGTTCTTTGTATATATTGGATATTAGCCCTCTGTCGGATGTAGGGTTGGTGAAGATCTTTTCCCAATTTGTTGGTTGCCAATTTGTCCTTTTGACGGTATCCTTTGCCTTACAGAAACTTTGTAATTTTATGAGGTCCCATTTGTCAATTCTTGATCTTAGCACATAAGCTATTCTCAAATTCATCTGAAATAACAAAAAACCCAGGATAGCTAAAACTATTCTCAACAGTAAAAGAACTTCTGGGGAATCAGTATCCCAGACCTCAAGTAATACTACAGAGCAATAGTGTTTAAAACTGCATGGTATTGGTACAGTGACAGGCAAGTGGACCAATGGAATAGGATTGAAGACCCAGAAATGAACCCACACACCTATGGTCACTTGATCTTCGACAAAGGAGCAGAAAACATCCAGTGGAAAAAAAGATAGCCTTTTCAACAAATGGTGCTGGTTCAATTGGAGGTCAGCATGCAGAAGAATGAGAATTGATCCATTCTTATCTCCTCGTACTAATCTCAACTCCAAGTAGATCAAGGACCTCCACATAAAACCAGACACACTGAAACTAATAGAAAAGAAACTGGGGAAGACCCTTGAGGACATGGGCACAGGGGAAAGCATTGTTCTTAAGCATTTGAATACAGTGTCACAGTTACTGGCAGTGCTGGAGGATTAGGAGGTGTGGCCTTGCTAGAAGTAATGTATCAGGGAGGACAGGCTTTGAGGTTTCAAAAACCATACTCCATCATCCCTAGCTTAATATCTCTTTGCCTGCTGCTTGTGGTCTGAGATGTGAGCTCTCAGCTGTTCTCCCTGTCACGCCAGTCCGCTGTCATGCTTTCCCACCATCATGGAGATGGACTCTTATCTCTCTGCAATGGAAACCCCCAATAAACCCTTTCTTCTCTAAGTTGTCTTAGTTGTGGGGTTTTATTACATCGTTAGGAAAATAACTAATGTAGTCTTCTTTTAGTGTCTTGTGCTGTTAAGATCCAGCACAAGGCACGAGCAGTGCCTTCCTGAAGTATAGGCAGACGTTATGCTGGCTAGTTTTACATCCAGTGGACACAGGCCAGAGTTGTTTAAGAGGAGGGAGCCTCAACTAAGAAAATGACTCCGCTAGAAGGGGCTGTAGCTATTAATGATACTCTGTTGTGCTCACAGACAGGATCGGAGCATAACTGTCCTCTGAGATGCTCCACCCAGCAGTTGTTTGTGCATAGACATACAGCCAAAGATTAGACGAAGCTCAGGAAGTCTTGTGGAATAGTAGGGGGAAGGATTGAGGGACGTGGAAAGGAAAGGAAGGGACTCAAGAGGATCAACAGTGTCAACTAATCTGGACTCTTGGGGGCTCTCAGAGACTAAACCACCATTTAAAGAGCATATAGGGATGGGCTGACTCCACCCACATATGTATAAATATTCAGCTTTGTCTTCAGGTAGAGGAGGCAACAACTGGAGGGAGGCTGTCTCTGACTCTGTTGCCTGGCTACAGATCCTTTTCCCCCTAACTGGGCTGGCTTGTCTGGCCTCAGTGGGAGAGGATGCACCTAGTCCTGCAGTGACTTGATGTGTCAGGGTGGGTTGATATGGGGGCCTGCCTACCCATTTTCAGAGAAGAAAGGGAGGAGGGGGCTATATTAGGGGAAGACTGGGAGAAAAGGGAAGGGGTTCGATAGGTATGTAAATAGAATTTTTTTAAAAAGTAAAAATATAAATGGGGCTGTAGGCAAGCCTGTAGGGCATTTTCTTAATTAGTGATTGATGTGGAAGGGCCCACCCAGTTGTGAGTAGGGCCATCCCTAGACTGGTGGTCCTGGGTTCTATAAGAAAGTAAGCTAAGCAAGCCGTGAAGAGCAAACCAGTAAGCAACACCCCTCCATGGCCTCTGCATCAGGTCTTGCCCCCAGGTTTCTGTCCCGCTTGCGTCCCTGTCCTGACTTCCTTCAGTGATGAACTATGAAGTGAGAATATAAGCCAAATAAACCCTGTCCTTCCCAGCTTGTGTCTGGTCATGGTGTTTTCTCATAGCAATAGTGACCCAGAACACATGGTTCCTGGTTCAAGAGACTTGAGAAGGCAAGCATTCATCCTCAAATTAGGGCCAGTGTTTTAGTTTCTTTTCCCATTGCTGTGATAAAATACTCAAAAGCAGTTTAAAGGAGAAAGGGTTCGTTATAGCTCATAATTCAAGGTATCATCTATCATGTTGGAGAAGAAAGGAAGCAGGGGCTTTAAGGAGCTGGGCATATGACATTCAAAGTCATAGAGAAGTGTTCCTTAGTTCCCGTTCTCCAGCTCTGCAGTCTAGGATCCCACCCAGGGAATGATGATGGCCATAGTAGGCTATGTCACTACTCCCAAGGCGGTGGGACCTGGGCATAAGGAGCTGATAAATGAAGCAGACTAAAGTCTCCTGCAACAGCCAACTTTACTCAGAGTAACAGTCAGTTTGTGTTCTGAGGGTTAAGGGAGTTCATGTGGTTACTGTTCACTTGCGTTCAAGCTGTTTACAATAGTAAAGACAAGCCATGTGTGACGTGGCCAAAGCCATGTTTTTCCATAGAGGCACACAAAGGATAAACAGTTGCCCAGATAGCAGCAGCAAGTGGTAATGACTAATCTGAAGTCAACTTACTCCTCTCTGAGACACCTGGGAGGAGCATGAAAACACATTCCAAGAACAGTTTGGTGTTTTGAAGAAACGGAGGTCCTAAGACTCTTGTCCTGTTTTCTTGGAGTATTCTCATGAGCATTCAGAAGTCTCCTCACTAGACTCCACTCCTGGACCATATCCCTACAGGGCAGGTCTTCCTACCTCAAGATATACCCTTCTCCCCCCACCCCCATGCTCAGATGCCCACATTCCAGGTAATTCTGATTCTGTCAAGCTGACAATTACCACTAACCATCACAGTTAATAAAGGAACATTTTAAGACTCCAATACTCCCCTAAACATGTTACTAAATGTCTGATATTAAAACCCTAATGCATTAGTTGAAAGTTCTGGTGGGTTTTGATATAAGGTCCATAATCATGACAAAGATTTACTTTAGCATGGTGGGAAGGCATATGTGTGCTAACAATAGTTCTCTGGGCGAAGCTGTTGTGTTTGACCATAAAAATTTGAATCCATTTAATTTGAATTTTAGATATATTCCATGTACTTAATGTTGGGACTACTTCATTTTTATTGAACATTCCATTTTAGCAGAAAATTTTTCATCTTGTTTGGCAATTCTATCTCTGGACTGGTGGAGGGCTTAACAAGGCTGATGCACAGTACTTACCCATTTATTTGGTGTAAATAGTCCCATGGTGTTGGCATTAAGATGCTAAGGTGAGTGATGTCAGGGAATTGGAATTAGGAATGAATGCACATGATTGGCTCTCTTTCAAACACTTCCGCTTGCCATTTGACAACTTACACCCCTGAGGAGTCACTCAGTTTTGGGTGAACAATTAGAACAATAGTATCGCCTCTGTTAAGAGGTAGTTGGGAAGAAGAAATGAATAAAAGAGCTACCAAGGGGCTCAGTGTAAGCGGACAGTTGTCTCCACACATTTACAGCATCAACTCAGTTGTCAAAATAGAAAAGACTGTTTCCTACCATTGTCCCCGTCATCTCTGGGGAACTTTTTCATGGGTTCAGTATTACATTTAATAGGTCCTGAACAGACATTTTGCACCCAAACCACCATAGGTCCCTTGACAATATCTTCCCTTTCATTTTTCTAAAACATCCCAGCCTCACAGCTGAATCTTTCTTAGAAACCTTGAGGGCTGGGCTTGCAGAAGACTTCTGGAACCACTGATGAGTTTAATGGATTGCTTCCATTTTAGGAGATTACTAACCCCTGTGAATTGATGTAGCCTTCTGGGCCTATAGGTTCTGCATCTGAGGATTTAATTGGTTATCGTGCTTAGAATAGGGGGCACTGAACTCACTCACAATGGGCTTTATAAGATGCTGATGCCTGGATCCCCACTCCCCAGAGGTGCTGTTGTGATATCGGGAGATCTGGATGCTCTCCGAGGAGTCCAGTTGGGCAGCATGATGGAGAACCAGTGCCTTGGAAAAGTCTCTAGGGATACAGGTTACTGTGACCTCATTTCTACTATTTCTGCTTTAAGAAAGCAGGGGTTTTTAATGATCTTGACTTTATTTTCCCTGCCTTCAGAGTGATTTCTGGTACACAAAGGTTATTAGATTGTAAATAGTTGTGGGATGAGGAATGTTTAGATACAGTAGCAGTACGAAGTGAACTAGGAGCCTTGGGTTGTAGGAAGTGAGTTCAAGGCATGATGGGAGGCGGCAGGGATTGGCTCGATAGAACAAAACCTCAAGTCCAATTAGCCTGAATGGTGATTCTGACTTCTGCTGAGTACTTGGGAGAGGCCACACTTCCATTTCTTACTCGAGATGGAATTTTCTGAAGAGATGAGGGCAGTTCTTAGTCAGGAAAATGGAAGGTGGAAGGATTGTGTATTAACAGCAATGGGGACCATCTTATTCTTAGGGACTAGGCTGTGGAAAGTCCAACCAGCCCTGCAAAGAGCCCTGGTGCTGAGGGAAGAGTTGAGCTGCCACACAGAGCAGGTTACAGCCATGTACAGAACTAGGAGCCAGGCTGGGAGCCTCTGGTGCAGGCCACAGCCAGGCAGGAACAAATCTGCAGACCTCTGGTCTTTTTCAGTTGTGTCCTCTTTCCTGAACAGTCAGTTCAGCCTTAGTTCAGATGGGTTGAAGGAGGCAGGAAGGTGGAAGAGTGGAAGTTACTACAAAGCCAGGACTCTGGAAACCCTAAGAGTTAGCGACCTGTATTTATTATTTTTCTATTGCTGTGATAAAACACCATGGCCAAGGAAACATATAAATAAGAGTTTGTTTGAGCTTTTGGTTCCAAAAGGGACATTCGTCATGGCAGGGGAGGCAGGGCATCAAGATGCCAGAAGAGGACCTGAAAGATTTTTTGTTCAATGATAAACAGAAACAGAGTGAACTGGAGTGGGGCAGGCTATAAACTCTCAAAGCCCACCCCTAATGACATACTTCCTCCAACAAGGCTCCACCTCCTAAGGATTCCAAAACCTCCTCAAACAGTTACAATAATTTGGGACCAAGTGTGAAAACACATTTCTCATTCAGACCACCACAGAACCCTTTTGGGGGAAGGTATATTCTAGGAAAGGATACTTAGAGGTGGTTCATGGTACCCAGAAGTCTTAGAGATGGTAACTCCATCCTAATGCCAAGGTGACCTTGACTCTGTTGTCTATAGACATTTGCACAAACTCAACAATGAGGACTTGGCAGGCAGAGAGGAAATGCTCTCTGGAGGAGGGCCAGAGAGAGCTGGTATGGTCAGGAAAACTAAAAGCAGTTTGATTTGCAGAGGGAGTGGATGTGTGAGACAAAGCAAAGTGGGTAACATGGTAAATGTTGTTCCTCTGCCCTCAAAGTAATAATCTGTCAGTCCATTCTCAGAAACCATGTCCCCTTCTCATGCAGCCGGAAGTGCCTGTGTCTAGAGTTGCATTAACTCCTGAGCTCACAGGCCAGCTGGTTTCCTGGTCAGCTGAGTTACAGATCCTCTAACCTGTCCTATAGTCTCTCACAGTTCTGAGACCATATCACATTACCAAGTAAGGGCATTGACTGTGGTTTCCCTTATCTTCAAATAACAGCTTCCTGTATTAGACGGGCATGGATGTGGCGCCAGGCAAGCTCTCCTGTGACTGCTGGTCCTACCACGCCAGACAAAGCTGGAGACTGGGTGTGTGGAATCCCTATGGTTGGAGCCCTTCATCCTGTTTGTGCAGTCTGGTTAGAAATAATACAGGAGCGATGACTCTTCCCCAGCCCTGGGGCTGTACCTGGACAAGTCTACATTGTATGATAGCTCTACAAGCTACATTGTACTCTTTCACCATGATGAGACAGAGTGGGAAGGACCTAGGGAAGGGTAGGATGAACAGAGTCTAGGATCCACTCTAGTCTTACTGTCCTTCATGCCCCATTGGCTAACTCCATTTGGGTTGGTAGAAAAGGAACTGGTCCTTTTTGGGAGGAGTATGTGGCTCACTATGGGTGGGGCCTTTAGAAGTTTAAGAGAAAGGGCTGAAAAGGAATCACTCAATAGTAAGTGGCTTATAGCAGATCAGTGCCCCTGTCCCAAAACCAACATGATAATCACCAAATGGAGAAGTAAAGACCGAGGTTATTTAGGATTGGGGTATAGTAATGGGATGAGCCTGAGATTTTCTTTATAGACAAACTATACCACTCCCCTTCTCATTCGCAGAAGCACTTAGGGAATAGATTAACTCTCAAGTGCTTGTTTTGTGTGTAGTGACGTCATTAGTAGAATTCATGAACAGTTTGTCTTGTGGAGATTAATGCGAAATGTGCTTGTGTAAAAAGGGGAATGTATTTCCCTCTAGTCAGCTTTCTGTGGTAGTCACACACTAATGCATTCAGTTGAATACTTCCCTGAGCTCCACTCTTTATGCTACGCACAGCGGTGAAGAAGACTGGGTTCTTGCTTTGAGGAAGAGTCCTTGTACAGTGGGATAGGCAGAGATGCAAGGTTGGTGAACTATGCACTACCTACACACTATGCAAGAGGAGGGATGCTCTTACAGTGCTGAGCTGTGGGCTCAGAGGGAACTACAGGGCAACACTGGTGTGTTTGAAGATAAAGCACATGGGAATTTGGGAGTAATCACCTATCTCCCTTAGTTAATATGGATTTTTCTCATGGAATAGACTTCACGCAAATTTTTAGCCTTCAACAGTAGTAGCAGCAGGTAAGGAGACACAAGAAGAAGGAATTTTGGAAATTCCTTCTTTGGGCCTCTGTTGGGAGAATCTCTGCTTGCCTGCTGGAACATATGCTAGGATCTCACAAACACATCTGTCTTCTGTCTCTGAGCAAAGTCAGTGAGGTCTACCTACAGGGAACAAGAAAGCAGGGAACTGCTGCTGTTTCGTGGGCTCCTCCTGTATCCTGGAACTCCTAGGTCACACATCTCCTCAGTATTTTGTTTTTAAAGAAAGGGTTTTATATATCCTAGGCAGCTTTGAGCTTGAAACTTCAAACCAGCTGTGTAGACAAGGACGAACCTGAATGGCTCACGTCCTGCCTGTATCACCATGCTTTATGCGATGCTTGGTGTTGAACGCAGGGCACATCAGGCAAGAACACTGCAAATTAAAGCATATCCCCAGGCCTCAGTGGCCTCTCGAGTAGCTTCACTGTCTTTGGACCCAACACTAGAGGATTCCAGGAGAGGACTGCTCTGGAATTCAGCTTCTCCTGTGTCCTTCAGAGATGTTCCTGGGGTAGTACTCTATCTGAAGGGAAGATGTGACACCTGAACTTTCTGGTTCCCAAAGAAATTTTGATTGGGAACAAGTCCAACCTTCATGTCCAGGATATAACTACCCTAAACCTCCAAACATAGAATTTAAGTAGGTTCAGGATATCCTGGAACAAGTTTAGACCCAAGGAAGTCCCCCAAAGCCTACATCTTTTGCCTTGGACTTTACTGTCTCTATTTCAGAATTTGCTGAGCAGGCACCACTCTGAAAACTCCCTTTGCTAATGTGCTATTTAGTGACCAAGACCCTTAACAAGCAGTGAGTGAGGGCACAGGAGTGTCAGACACAGCCAGGGTAATCTGCACAAATGGGACACAGAATGATTGAGGTAGCCACAAAGGGGGAGAGGGAGGGGGATGGAGGAGAGGCTGAAATAAAGGAGAAGGGAGAGAAGGAGGAGAGGGGAGAGAAGGAGGAGAGGGGAAAGGAGGGAATGGGAGGGGGAAGGACGGGAGGAGAAAAGAAGCCTCCTGGCTTTGTCATTTAGAGACTAAAACTATTCCCAAGAGAACCTTTTGTCTTGGGCTCAAGGCCCAGCTCTGACATTATAGATCTGTGGGAGTTTAGACAAGACAGAGAGAGCAAGTGTCTAAACATAAGGCGATGATAGGACAGCTGTGTGGGACTCAAACTGTAAGGAGACACTGACTGAAGGATAGCAAGTCCCTCCTCCCCAACTCCCTGAAATACGAGAAGGGATTGTGAGCTAGAAGCATGACCATATGTAAAGGAGACCACTGGGAAGTTCTCCCTGTGGATTGTAAAAGATGGTGGGGAAGATCATAGAATATACAGACTCAGCCATCACCCAGGTAACCCAGGTGAAGGACAGGTCAGTACCTTGTCACAGTTGAGCTTGCACTAAAGCCAGGGCTGCTCTCCTAACTACACCTCTGCCAGAGCCAGTCTGGAGGCAACCCTCAGGAGGTCTGACGTGAAGAATTTTGCAGACAAAGAAAGCAGTGTAGAGAATGTAAGTTTCAATAATTTGCCCAAGGTCACACTATTTTAAATTAGGAAAACCCAAAGTAAAACAAAGTCTTTCCAATCTCAATATAATCTGAGGCCAAACTCCCCAGGAAATGGTGTGGTCTGATAAGGACAATTAAATTAAATATGAAGCTAAAGTCATTCACACAGAAAAATAGTGATAGGCTTTAACAGTTCCCATTGCCACTCTTGTGTCACCAGCACACACTACACAAGTGGCACACATCCATACTTTCAGGCAAAACACCCTTTAATGACTGGCTGGTTTTGAATTAAATATTATCAAAATAATAAGCAATAGCAGATATTCATGGTACATTTACTATAGCAGGCTCCAGTCTATATGTTGTTTGTAAATCAACTCATTTAAATGCTTAGAACAGTATGTTTAAAAACCCACACTTCTGAAACAAATCAGATCAATAGCTTTAGTGACCTGTGTCAGTAGACATGGGATGCTAAAAATATGGGAACTTGGGGGCAGGTGAGATGGCTCAGTGTTTATGAGTAGCCTTCTCTATTGCAAAGGCTCTGGGATGGGTTCCAAGCCTCCACAGGGTAGTTCACAAACATTGAAAAGTCCAGTTCCAGAGGGTTTGGTGCCCTATTCTGACCATGAGCACCAGACACACAAGTGGTGCACATACATGCATGCAGACAAAACATTCGTACATGTAAAATAAATCTAAAAGACATGTCCATGGTACAGCAAGGGGTACTGGCGAGGCTAATGCTGTGCTAATGCTTTATGTTGGGGCTATCTGGGTTAAGGAAGGGGTACTGCTCCTAGTGGTCACAGACACATTCAAGGAATCATTACCCTCCAGAGAGAAATATGGATTGAATAGCACCCCTATGGGCAGACTGTGAGTTCCAATTCGCCTTCATTGCTCAGGCAACTCCACAGTTATCACCACCATGCAGGGTGGGCTTTCCTCTATGCTGCAGACAATGCAGATAGATACATTGTATCTGAAAGCAATCCTGCTTGCTCTCCCAGGGTTTACAAGCTCTAGGTGAGACTCTGGCCTTTCACCCCTTTACTAAGCCGGGTTACTAAGGATGTGGGCTTCTCTACGGGTTGTAAGAGAGTGGGGCAAAGAGTCTCTCTCTCTCTGTTAACCTCCCCATAGACACCTCATTGCTCCTTGAGGGGTTTGCCCAGGGAAGGAATCATGTTTTTCAGGAGGGCTGAAGCTAATTGAACGTGTATAAGAAGATCAAGTGAGTTACGGTGTACAAACTTGAAACTCCCTTATCTTAAAACCCTCCTTGGCAAGGCCTTGTCCAGGTTCCTGGCACTCTCATGGAGGGAAGGAGGGGAAGAGAGAGAGAGTTACAATCGATCTGCATTTGTGAGCTTTCAACTATGAGCCTCAGAACAGTCCGGGGAGGAGCCCCTATAGGTCAGTTCTGGGAACTTCACAGTTGGCTGAACTCTCACATAGGGCCAGCAATGCTTGGCTTCACTTCTCCTTAAGAGTCCATCAATTTCTTGCTCCAATGGTTAATATTTTACATTACATTTATTTGGTGTGTTGGGTGAGCGTACCATGGTGCATGTGTGAAAACCAGAGAACAACTTGGGGAAGTTGGTTCTATCCTACCATGTAGGACCTGGGGATCAAATTCAGGTCACCAGGCATGGCAGCAAGGACTTTACTTGCTGAGCTATCTGGCTGGCCCTGGTTATTAATGCTGTGATGATCAAAGCTCTATCTGTGGAGCCCACCGGTGCTTACAGGTTCACTGTCCCCCCTGTGCCCTCCGTCATTACAGTCACTGGCACTTACATGAGCAGTCCCATCACTAGCTCCTGTGAAAGCCCCCTTATGGCATCCTACCCGGTTACTGCCACCACCACTGAGGCAGGAGAGTGGAGGTAAAGAAAGAGGCATGGAGACTAACATATGAGAGTTTTGTACCAGGAGGTCTGGCAAGGGACTGAGCTAGTAGAGTCACATAGCAGTGACCACCACAGACGGCCCTTTGTAGTCGTGGAGTCTACATCCATGGACTCAACTACTCAAAATTATTTAGAAATGAAATCCATTGGTACTGAATGTGTAGTTTATTTTTTGGTCATTATTTTGTAAACAATATAGTACAACTATTTACATTGTTATCAAGTATTGTTAAGTAAAAAGAATTTAACCCATTCAGAGGAATACTTCATCTCAAATTATATCACAGAGTCATAGTAAAAAACCACCATGATGCTAGCATTAGAAACTAATTGCCAAAAATCAAATACCTGTGCAGAGATACATAACCCATTAATCACACAATTGTATAAAGTTATCTAATTTGGCTTCCATTAAAAACTGTTTTTCCTATTGTAGCTCCTTTGTATTTTCATTTTATTCAAATGTATCATTTGAAACCAGCTTGTTGACACCTATAGAAATTTTGCTACAACCTGACTGAAATCACATTGTAGCTACTGAAGGAAGATGATATTCTAATAGTACAGGGTTATCCATCACATGAGCCTGGTGAAATTCTATATTATTTTGGGTCTTTAATTTCAGTAGTATTTTTTAATTTTATTTTCTTACTCTTACCTGTGTCTGACTAAGTCCATCCATAAGTACTCTTGGTTTTAAATGTAATAATTTGATTTTGGCACTTTTAACTTCTAATAATTCTTTGCTAGCATATGGAAATGTAGACTTTTAACTGATGTTTTAGTCCCTGACTCTTGTAAAGTTATCTTTTTGTTCTGTAGCTCCCGCACGGTCTTCGAAAATAACTAGACTCTGTGTGAGTAAAGACATCTTTGCTCTTTACTATAAAAAATGACATATATAGAGGATATGTGCAGATTCTATGCAGATACTGTGCCATACATAAGAGACTAAAGTATCTGTGGACTTTGTGATCCACAGAGGTTCAGGGTCCAATCCCCAGATACCCAGGGGATATATATACAGAATGACTATAATCTAGCCTTACAGCATGAAGTCAAGGGTGCTACTTTACATTATTATAAAGTTGAGTCCACTATAAAGAGAAAGAAAATTCATCAGTATTTTGAAAGATTTACTTATTTATGTGTAATAGTGTCTAATCTGCATGTGTGTGTGTACATTATATGTGTGCAATATTCACAAAATTTAACCACATGTCTCTCCTTTGGCTTTTATTAATAGGGATGGTGAGGGCCAGGAGAGATAGCTCAGAGGTTAAGAGAATTAACTGCTCTTTCAGAAGATCTGGGTTCAGTTCCCAGTGCCCACATGGTAGCTAACAATCTTTTGTAACTCCAGTTCCAGGGGAACTAATCCTCTCTTCTGGCTTCCACAGGCCTTGCATGCATACACTGCACACATATACATGAAAGCAAAACACCCACACATACAAAATTTTTTAAAATGAAATTAAGGGGAAAAAAAAGGGATGGTGAGATGGCTCAGTGGGTAAAGACCCCCGTGGTTGATTCTGATGAGGACCTGAGTTCAATACCCTCCTCAGCTCATTCGGTGGAAACGGAGAACCAAGTCCTGTAAGTAGTTGTCTGTCCCCCATGCACATGCCCTGACAAATAAATACCCCTCTGATGAATGAATGAATGAATGAATGAATGAATGTCATAATAGTAATAATAAGCAGCATATGGGGTTAGAGAAGTCAAGAGCAGCCCACCTGAGTTCTCATTATTGCTCTATGGTTTCCAGCTGTCTTAGGCAGGAAAATTATCCCCCTGCCTCAGTTCTTGCATATCTTGATTGGTGGTAAGACGATCTTCTCTGCTTACTCTCAGGGCTATTAAGAAGGTTTTGCTGAAAAATAGATGTGAAACATGGAAGCAAAAAATGGTAGGCGATGCAAGAAGCCACTGATCATCTTCACTCTCGTAGCAACTGGGCTTTGAAATGGGCTTTTCCCTTTTAATCATGTTTCTGCCTCCAAATCTTCTCTTTTCTTTCCTGCTCTTGCTTTTGTCTTATTTTAGACCCCTTGTTTAGTTAATAATTTTTATTGCATTTATTTGGGGTGTGTGTGTGTGTGTGTGTGTGTGTGCGTGTGTGTGTGGTGTGTTTATGCATGTTCCATGGCATATATGTGGCGGTCAGAGGACAGCATGTGGGACTTGGTTCTCTCATTTCACCATGTGGGTCCAGGGCATCAGGCTTAAACTCAGGGCAAGCATCTTTATCCACTGAACCATCTCACCATCCCTAAGGTCTTTATTTTTTAAATTATATGCATTCTAATAATATAATGCATTGATTTTAGGAGGTCACAGAAACATACACAATGGTACAATAAAAACTACACAAATTATTTTTGCTTAAAAGATGTGTTCTGTCATCATACTAAGTAAGGTAACCCTGACTCAAAAGGTGAATCATGGTATGCACTCACTAATAAGTGGATATTAACCTAGAAAACTGGAATACCCAAAACATAATCCACACATCAAATGAGGTACAAGAAGAAAGGAAGAGTGGCCCTTTGTTCTGGAAAGACTCAGTGAAGCAGTATTCGGCAAAACCAGAACAGGGAAGTGGGAAGGGGTGGGTGGGAGGGCAGGGGGAGAGAAGGGAGCTTGTGGGACTTTTGGGGAGTAGGGGGCTAGAAAAGGGGAAATCATTTGAAATGTAAATAAAAAATATATCAAATAAAAAAAAATCAGGAGACAGCAGGTGTTGGCGAGGATGTGGAGAAAGAGGAACACTCCTCCACTGCTGGTGGGGTTGCAAATTGGTACAACCACTCTGGAAATCAGTCTGGCGGTTCCTCCGAAAACTAGGCACCTCACTTCCAGAAGATCCTGCTATACCACTTCTGGGCATATACCCAGAGGATTCCCCACCATGTAATAAGGATACATGCTCTACTATGTTCATAGTAGCCCTATTTATAATTGCCAGATGCTGGAAAGAACCCAGGTATCCCTCAACAGAAGAGTGGATGCAAAAAATGTGGTATATCTACACAATGGAGTACTATTCAGCCATTAGAAACAATGAATTCATGAAATTCTTAGGCAAATGGATGGAGCTAGAGAACATCATACTAAGTGAGGTAACCCAGACTCAAAAGGTGAATCATGGTATGCACTCACTAATAAGTGGATATTAACCTAGAAAATTGGAATACCCAAAACATAATCCACACATCAAATGAGGTACAAGAAGAAAGGAGGAGTATCCCCTTGTTCTGGAAAGACTCAGTGAAGCAGTATTCGGCAAAACCAGAATGGGGAAGTGGGAAGGGGTGGGTGGGAGGACAGGGGGAGAGAAGGGGACTTATGGGACTTTCGGGTAGTGGGGGGCTAGAAAAGGGGAAATCATTTGAAATGTAAATAAAAAATATATCGAATAAAAAAAAGAAAAAAGAAAAAAAAAGATGTGTTCTGTGTGTGCAAATATGTCCCCCTGATCATCACTTTAGAAGGTCAGATTTTTTTTTCTGGCTGATAGACAATTAGTTGTCTTTCTACTCACTCTTTGGAGTTGGGGGTCCCTGGATTAAAAGTCTTTTTTTTTTTTTTTTTTTTTTTTTTTTTTTTTTATTATTCGATATAATTTATTTACATTTCAAATGATTTCCCCTTTTCTAGCCCCCCCACTCCCCGAAAGTCCCGCAAGCCCCCTTCTCTTCCCCTGTCCTCCCACCCACCCCTTCCCACTTCCCCGTTCTGGTTTTGCTGAATACTGTTTCACTGAGTCTTTCCAGAACCAGGGGCCACTCCTCCTTTCTTCTTGTACCTCATTTGATGTGTGGATTATGTTTTGGGTATTCCAGTTTTCTAGGTTAATATCCACTTATTAGTGAGTGCATACCATGATTCACCTTTTGAGTCTGGGTTACCTCACTTAGTATGATATTCTCTAGCTCCATCCATTTGCCTAAGAATTTCATGAATTCATTGTTTCTAATGGCTGAATAGTACTCCATTGTGTAGATATACCACATTTTTTGCATCCACTCTTCTGTTGAGGGATACCTGGGTTCTTTCCAGCATCTGGCAATTACAAATAGGGCTGCTATGAACATAGTAGAACATGTATCCTTATTACATGGTGGGGAGTCTTCTGGGTATATGCCCAGGAGTGGTATAGCAGGATCTTCTGGAAGTAAGGTGCCCAGTTTTCGGAGGAACCGCCAGACTGATTTCCAGAGTGGTTGTACCAATTTGCAACCCCACCAGCAGTGGAGGAGTGTTCCTCTTTCTCCACACCCTCTCCAACACCTCCTGTCTCCTGAATTTTTAATCTTAGCCATTCTGACTGGTGTAAGATGAAATCTTAGGGTTGTTTTGATTTGCATTTCCCTAATGACTAATGAAGTTGAGCATTTTTTAAGATGCTTCTCCGCCATCCGAAGTTCTTCAGGTGAGAATTCTTTGTTTAACTCTGTACCCCATTTTTTAATAGGGTTGTTTGGTTTTCTGGAGTCTAACTTCTTGAGTTCTTTATATATATTGGATATTAGCCCTCTATCTGATGTAGGATTGGTGAAGATCTTTTCCCAATTTGTTGGTTGCCGATTTGTCCTCTTGATGGTGTCCTTTGCCTTACAGAAACTTTGTAATTTTATGAGGTCCCATTTGTCAATTCTTGCTCTTAGAGCATACGCTATTGGTGTTCTGTTCAGAAACTTTCTCCCTGTACCGATGTCCTCAAGGGTCTTCCCCAGTTTTTTTTCTATTAGCTTCAGAGTGTCTGGCTTTATGTGGAGGTCCTTGATCCATTTGGATTTGAGCTTAGTACAAGGAGACAAGGATGGATCAATTCGCATTCTTCTGCATGCTGACCTCCAGTTGAACCAGCACCATTTGTTGAAAAGGCTATCTTTTTTCCATTGGATGTTTTCAACCTCTTTGTCGAGGATCAAGTGGCCATAGGTGTGTGGGTTCATTTCTGGATCTTCAATCCTGTTCCATTGATCCTCCTGTCTGTCACTGTACCAATACCATGCAGTTTTTAACACTATTGCTCTGTAGTATTGCTTGAGGTCAGGGATACTGATTCCCCCAGATTTCCTTTTGTTGCTGAGAATAGTTTTAGCTATCCTGGGTTTTTTGTTGTTCCAGATGAATTTGATAATTGCTCTTTCTAGCTCTGTGAAGAATTGAGTTGGGATTTTGATGGGTATTGCATTGAATCTGTATAGTGCTTTAGGCAAAATGGCCATTTTAACTATATTGATTCTGCCGATCCATGAGCATGGGAGGTTTTCCCATTTTTTGAGGTCTTCTTCCATTTCCTTCTTCAGAGTCTTGAAGTTCTTGTCATACAGATCTTTCACATGTTTGGTAAGAGTCACCCCAAGATACTTTATACTGTTTGTGGCTATTGTGAAGGGGGTCATTTCCCTAATTTCTTTCTCAGCCTGCTTATCCTTTGAGTATAGGAAGGCCACTGATTTGCTTGAGTTGACTTTATAACCTGCCACTTTGCTGAAGTTGTTTATCAGCTGTAGGAGTTCTCTAGTGGAGTTCTTTGGGTCACTTAGGTAGACGATCATGTCGTCTGCAAATAATGATAGTTTGACTTCTTCCTTTCCAATTTGTATCCCTTTGACCTCCTTATGTTGTCGAATTGCCCGAGCTAGTACCTCAAGTACAATATTGAAAAGATAAGGAGAAAGGGGGCAGCCTTGTCTGGTCCCTGATTTCAGTGGGATTGCTTCAAGTTTCTCTCCATTTAGTTTGATGCTGGCTACCGGTTTGCTGTATATTGCTTTTACTATGTTTAGGTATGGGCCTTGAATTCCTGTTCTCTCCAAGACTTTAAGCATGAAGGGATGCTGAATTTTGTCAAATGCTTTTTCAGCATCCAATGAAATGACCATGTGGTTTTGTTCTTTGAGTTTGTTTATGTAGTGGATTGTATTGATGGATTTCCGTATATTGAACCAACCCTGCATTCCTGGGATAAAGCCTACTTGATCATGGTGGATGATCGTTTTGATGTGTTCTTGGATTCGGTTGGCAAGAATTTTATTGAGTATTTTTGCATCGATGTTCATAAGGGAAATTGGTCTGAAGTTCTCTTTCTTTGTTGGATCTTTGTGTGGCTTTGGTATCAGCGTAATTGTGGCTTCGTAGAAGGAATTGGGTAGTGTTCCTTCTGTTTCTATTTTGTGGAATAGTTTGAAGAGTATTGGTGTTAACTCTTCTTTGAAGGTCTGGTAGAATTCTGCACTGAAGCCATCTGGTCCTGTGCTTTTTTTGGTTGGAAGACTTTCTATGACTCCTTCTATTTCTTTAGGCATTATGGGACTGTTTAGATGGTCTAGTTGGTCCTGATTTAATTTTGGTATTTGGTATCTGTCAAGGAAATTGTCCATTTCCTCCAGATTCTCCAGTTGTGTTGAGTATAGGCTCTTGTAGTAGGATCTGATGATTTTTTGGATTTCCTCAGTTTCCGTTGTTATATCTCCCTTTTCATTTCTAAGTTTGTTAATTTGGATACTTTCTCTGTGCCCTTTGGTCATTCTGGCTAAGGGTTTATCTATCTTGTTGATTTTCTCAAAGAACCAGCTCCTGGTATTGTTGATTTTTTGTATGGTTCTCTTTGTTTCTACTTGATTGATTTCGGCCCTGAGTTTGATGATTTCCTGCCTTCTACTCCTCCTGGGCGAAATAGCTTCTTTTTGTTCCAGGGCTTTCAGGTGTGTCATTAAGCTGGTAATGTATGCTCTCTCCATTTTCTTTTTGGAGGCACTCAGGGCTATGAGTTTTCCTCTTAGCACTGCTTTCATTGTGTCCCATAGATTTGGGTATGTTGTGTTTTCATTTTCATTGTGTTCTAAAAAGTCTTTAATTTCTTTCTTTATTTCTTCCTTGACCAAGGTATCATTGAGTAGAGTATTGTTCAGTTTCCACGTGTATGTGGGCTTTCTGTTGTTTCTGTTGCTATTGAAGACCACTTTTACTCCATAGTGATCAGATAGGAGGCATGGGATTAGTTCGATCTTCTTATATTTGTTGAGGTCTGTCTTGTGACCAATTATATGGTCGATTTTGGAGAAGGTACCATGAGGTACTGAGAAAAAGGTATATTCTTTTGTTTTAGGATAGAATGTTCTATATATATCTGTTAAATCTAATTGGTCCAAAGCTTCAATTAGTTTCATTGTGTCCCTGTTTAGTTTCTGTTTTCCTGATCGGTCCATTGAGGAAAGTGCAGTGTTGAAGTCACCCACAATTATTGTGTTAGGTGCAATGTGTGCTTTTAGTTTTAATAAAGTTTCTTTTACAAAAGAGGGTGCCCTTACATTTGGGGCATAGATGTTCAGGATTGTCAGTTCTTCTTTTTGTATTTTTCCTTTGACCAGCAAGAAGTGTCCCTCAGGGTCTCTTTTGATGACTTTGGGTTGAAAGTCAATTTTATCTGATATTAAAATGGCTACTCCAGCTTGTTTCCTGAGACCATTTGCTTGTAAAATTGTCTTCCAGCCTTTTACTCTAAGGTAGTGTTTGTCTTTGACCCTGAGGTGTGTTTCCTGTAAGCAGCAAAATGTAGGGTCCTGTTTACGTATCCATTCAGTTAGTCTGTGTCTTTTTATTGGGGCATTAAGTCCATTGATGTTAAGAGATATTAAGGAATAGTGATTGTTACTTCCTATCATTTTTGACGTTATTTTTTAAATTTGAATGCTTAACTTCTTTTGGGTTTGATGAAAGGTTACTATCTTGCTTTTTCCAGGGTGAAGTTTCCCTCCTTGTATTGGTGTTGTCCTCCTATTATCCTTTTTAGGGCCGGGTTTGTGGATAGATATTGGGTAAACTTGGTTTTGTCATGAAATATCTTAGTTTCTCCATCTATGGTGATTGAGAGTTTTGCTGGATATAGTAGTTTTGGTTGGCATTTGTGTTCTCTTAGAGTCTGCATGAGATCTGCCCAGGACCTTCTAGCCTTCATAGTCTCAGGTGAAAAGTCTGCTGTGATTCTGATAGGTCTTCCTTTATATGTTACTTGGCCTTTTTCTCTTACTGCCTTTAGTATTCTTTCTTTGTTTAAAACATTTGGTGTTTTGATTATTATGTGACGGGAAGTATTTCTGTTCTGGTCCAGTCTGTTTGGAGTTCTGTAGGCTTCTTGTATATTCATGGGCATCTCTCTCTTTAGGTTAGGGAAGTTTTCTTCCATAATTTTATTGAAGATATTTGCTGGCCCTTTAAGTTGTAAATCTTCACTCTCCTCTATGCCTATAATCCTTAGGTTTGGTCTTCTCATTGTGTCCTGGATTTCCTGGATATTTTGGGTTACAAGCTTTTTGCATTTTGCATTTTCTTTAACTGTTGAGTCCATGGTTTCTATGGAATCTTCAGCATCTGAGATTCTTTCTTCTATCTCTTGTATTCTGTTGTTGATATTTGTATCTCTGTCCCCTGATTTCTTCCCAAGGCTTTCTATCTCCAAAGTTGTCTCCCTTTGAGTTTTCTTAGTTGTTTCTACTTCTGATTTTAGATCCTGGATGGTTTTGCTTAGCTCCTTCACTTGCATGTTTGTGTTTTCCTGTAATTCTTTAAGAGATTTTTGTGTTTTCTCATTCATGAGCTCAGCCTGTTGACCAAAGTTCTCCTGTATTTCTTTAAGAGATTTTTGTGTTTCGTCTTTCATGACCTCAGCCTGTTGAGCAAAGTTCTCCTGTATTTCTTTAAGTGTTTTTTGCATTTCCTCCTTGTTGGCTTTTGTATTCTCCTGGATTTCTTTCAATGATTTTTGTGTTTCCCTTGCAAGGGCTTCTACCTTTTGATCCATTGTCTCCTGAATTTCTTTACGTATGACCTTCATGTGTTCCTGTACCAGCATCATGACCAGTGATTTTAAATCCAAATCTTGTTTTACTGGTGTGATGGGGTATCCAGGACATGTTGGTAGAGGAGAATTGGGTTCAGATGTTGCCATATTGCCTTGATTTCTGTTAGTGACGTTCCTGCGTTTGCCTTTTGCCATCTAGATCTCACTGGTGTTAGTTTATCTTGTCAGTGCTGGACTCACCAGTGCAAGCTGCCCCTTCCCAGTTGGCCTCTGGTGCACAGCTTACCTCCTGCACTGCTTGTAGACAGTGTGCTGCTGCCCAGGCTGTTCAGATCCCAAAGCAGGCACCCGAAGGCTCCCGCTGGGGCCCGCTGGATTCACTGGAGCACACTGACTTCTCCCAGCTGGCCGCCCGGAAGCCCAGCTAGCCACTTGCAGGACTTGGAGATGTAATGCTGCCGCCCAGACTGATCTGGATCCGGAAGCGGAGAGAGTAGAGCTAAGGCCTTCTGCCTGAGGCCTTGCCCCAGATTGTGTCTGTGGAGCAGATGGAGCCCGTGTGCACTCCCAGGGAGTGCCGACGGTGTATGCTACTGTGACCTCCCCTGAGTTCCGCTCACTCCGCTGGGCAGCCGATCTGCCAACCGGGCTATCGCACACAAGGTTAGCCTGGCCGCCCAGTCCCTGAGTCCAGGCAAAAGCCTGGGAGGCCAAGGTCCAAGCAAAGTTCCCCTACGGCTTTGACTGTTAATTGGGTTTGCCAGGTGACTAGGATGGCGGGCGTGTGCGCCCGCGCTCCCTGAAAGCGCCGGGAGAGTCTGCTTTGCTAACAATCACCTGGGCGGGTTGACTCACAGATGGCCCACCAAGCCGCCCAGTTCTTGGGGTCAGTCCTGTGCCTTTTGGGGCCTGGACCCCCGCTTTGTTAGCCTTAGGCTATGCCTGTTACAGGTCTGCCCGCCTGAGCTCTCTGTCGTCCTACAGGCAAAATGGCGGCGGCGCGCTCGCAGGCCTGGGCAAAAAACCTCCTGGTTGGGTTGGCACCCCGATGGCCCCCCGACCCGCCCAGGGCCTGGGTGCAGGCCAACGCCCGTCGGGCTCAGACCACCGCGGTGTTGGCCTCGGATTATGTTTGTGTACCTCAGTCTGTCCGATTCCTGGAGTACGGAACCAAGATGGATCCTCCTCTCCTGACTGGTGGGAGGCCGAGTTCTGAAGTGGCCTCCGTGCAGGAAAGGCGCCGCACAACTGCAGCTGCTTGCTGTCCGGCTGGTCAGCGAAGGTCAGTGGTCGTGGGCGCAGGGCCTAACTGGTCCCTGTGACGCCTTGGTTCCACTGCTGATGGCCCTTCAGCTGGAGCAGCCACTGCTGCCGCTGCTGCCGCCGCCGCCGCCTAAAAGTCTTTTTTGTTGTCATTGTTAAAAATATTTTCTTCATTCATTGAAGATTTCATACATTTGTATAATATACATTGATGGTCCATACACTGTTATCTCCCTCCAAATCTCCCAAGTACCTCCACCCCACCTTTCTCCCATCTTCATCTCTCTCTGTCTCTCTCTCTCTCTCTCTCTGTCTCTCTGTCTCTGTCTCTGTCTCTCTCTCTCTGTCTCTCTGTCTCTCTCTCTCTCTCTCTCTCTCTCTCTCTCTCTCTCTCTCTCTCTCTCATACACACACACATACACACTGTCTCTTGTTTTAAATACCTCTCCCTACAAGTCCCATTTTTGCTGCCCGTTATATGCACATGGGCATGTATCCACCTCCTAGGGGATGAACAACCTACCAGTGGCCATGTTACCAAAGGAGAGCGATTCTCTCTCCCCCAGCAGCCATTGCTGCCAATAGCTCCTCTGGTGTGGTGGGGTCTCCATGGTTGATCCCTGACTCATGCTGGATTTTGACTGGCTTGATTTTGTGCAGGTAACCGCAGATGCTGTGCATTGATGTATGTAGTCGCCATGTCACGTCCAGAAGTCAGCTTCTCACAGCCTTCCTCCCCATTGCCTGGCTCTGACGTTCTTGCCTCTCCTCCTCCCATGAATTTCCCTTCCCTAGGATGGTGAGAGGTTGGTAAGATGGTTCATCAAAGTGAGCACTTGGCAATATTTGTACTCATGATCTTGACCAATTATGAGTCCCTGCATTAGCCTCTACTCTGGAAAAAAGGCTTCTCTGGCCAAAGTTTAGAACAGAGTAGATCTATGCACATAAACACAAATATTTAGAATGCAATTGGACAGGACAACAACTCAGCAGAATTAGAGTAAGATGCTCCTCGGACCTGTGATCTTCTCAGTCGTGGGCTTTAGATCAGGTTTACAGAAACAGGCAAGAAGTCTATCTTGTGCTGGCCTCACAATCAAAAAGTGGTCATTTAGTCCCATAACTGTCACACTATCACTCCTATTGGCAAATCTTGCCAGCAGGACTGTGTTGTAGCATACAGGTTCCAGCACCCTGCCCAGTACTGTCTGGCATTATGTAAACTTGCCAGCAGGGAGTTTCCTGGTCACTGCAAAGGTGATTTCTTCATGTCCTGAACCTGAATTAAAATTTTATCTAAATAGTTGTGTGAACTTGTGCAAATTCATTCATGTGTGTGTGCGTGTGTGTGTGTATGTATTTATGTATGTATGCTGTGCGTACATGTATGTTTTGTGTGTGTACTAGTTATTCATGTACATGTTTTTGCACCCATGTGTGTGTACCTGTATGGAGAAACCAGAGGTCAACCTCGGGTCTCTTTCCTTGGGAGCCGCCACCTTGCTTTTTGAGGCAGTTTCTCACCAGTGCCTGGGCTCTACGCTAGCTGGTTAGCAAGCCTAAGGATCCCCCTATTTTTACCTCCAAAGATTTGGAGCCAATGCTCAGCTTTTCACATGGGTGCCTGGGATTTAACTCAGCCCCTCATGCTTGCGTGGCATGGTTTCACCCACTGAGCTGACCCACAGCCTCAGACAGAGGTAGAAGAGAGAAGGATGGGGGTGGGGCAGCGGTTTAGGGGCCTCTCTAGGCCTAATAGTGAGGCAGGGACAATTCAGAAGCAACTTAGGACTGACTGGTGCTTTTAAATGCATCTAACGTAGTAGTAGAGACAGTAATAGTGGCAGCCAACAACAGAGAAGTGGGACATGTTATGAGGCTCCCAGTAATGTGCAGGACTCAGAATCATAATCATGTTTCTGTAGCTTCAATTCTTTCAAATCCTATTTTTTTGTTTGGTTTTTTTTTGTTTGTTTTTCAAGACAGGGTGTCTCCGTATAGCCCTGGCTGTCCTGGAACTCACTCTGTAGACCAGGCTGGCCTCGAACTAAGAAATTCACCTGCCTCTGCCTCCCAAGTGCTGGGATTAAAGGCGTGCGCCACCACCGCCCGGCATTCAAATCCTATTTTTAATGATGGTTCTTAACTGCTTTAACCCCCCTTGTAGCCCACCACCCACCAGAGGTAGTGGGAAAGAAAGGATTGGGGTGGGGAAGTAGACCTGTTTAGAAAGGTTCTTTGGAGCAACTTCTGTCTGTGTTGTCTGGAAATCAGCAGTTCGGTTCACAGGATAGTAGGCAGCGGCAGCTTGATCCACTCACAAACACTTCACGGATACACCAGCAGTCCAGTTCAGGAGGGTCAGGTTAGCAACAGTGGTGACAGGACCTAGCAGAGACAGCCAGGCCTCAGCCTCAGCTCAAGTCAGCAGGAGGGACCAACAGGAACACCAGGAGAGGGTCTCAGCTGTGCCTCTCTCAGGGAAGCAAAGATCAGCGAAGACTGGAGATCCACAAGTGTTGCATAGCTAGATGTACTAGCAAGCCAAGCTCCCTCTCTGTCACGCCATGGAGTCCTATTTAAACCCTCCAAACATCACATGTCCTCCACGTGTCTTGCCTCAGCACGTGCATCCAATCAGCTTGAGTCCGAGGAGTCCTGACAAATGAAGCTCAGCTATGTAATGCAAGGCAGACCAATACATACGTGTTGTCGGCAAAGAATCCTTCACGTTTCCTTACACGTGTTTGCTTCAGCAGAGCATCCCCTACCCTGTGTCTGCGTCAGTGAAACATTCCTTCACGTGTTTGCCCCAGTAAAACACCATCCAACACAACTGATTCTCCAAAGAACCCTTAAGTTTCCACTTCGTGTTTCCAAAGATGGAAGTTCCTGTGACAGGATGAAAGTATAAAAGAAAATCCAGAAGAAGAACAGCACCCACCATGCCACCCTCTGTGACAGGAACCCCAAATTGGTGATGAACGATTTGGTGATAACACAGCAAAAGGCAGGTGTGTGGAAGAATGTCAGAGGGAATCTACTGAGAATGTCTAAACTGAAAATACCAACTTGTCTTCTGCAAAATTCCATGAACCAAACACAGTTCCTTCCAGTGATCCAGATACTTAAATACCATGCTGGCAGATAGGAGATGGCTGTGGCCTGAATTTCTCAAGGGAGCTGCTCCCCCTCCCACAGCAGCCTGGGAGGAACCAGTTACCTCCCACTCCCCTCTTCCCCCTCCTCTATTGTGTTAACTTGTGTGTGTGGTGGGTGCACGTGCATCTGTGTGTGTAGGCCCAAGGCTGACATCAGGAATCTTCCTTAGTTGCTCTTTGACCTTATTCTTTAAGGCAGGGTCATTCAGTCAAACCCAGAGCTCACTGACAGGACTACTTTCATGAGCTCTGGAGATTCCCCCATCTCCCTGTGTATATCTTCTTTCAAGGCTGGAATTACAAGCAGGCCATTATACACACCTGGTAGTTATGTGGGTTCTGAGACTCCATACTTGACAGTAAGCATTTTAAACACTGAATCGTTTCTCCGGATCAGAACTGATCTTGATAGAAGCCTCAGATTGCTCCTCATAGCAGAGCATGCAAAGTCTTCCAAAACTCTAATATTCATGGGTGTGTCATCTAAGTCTTAGGTGAGTTTGCTTATGTAAAATTCAACTTAGGACTATAATAAAAATACTTCAAATACCTTCCACACAGGATATTTCAAGCTTCTATTTGTCGGGGGGGGGGGGAATGTTCTTTTTAAAATAATATTTTTATTAATTCCTTCAGAATTTTATGCAATGTATTTGGATCATATTCACATTTTCTACCAGCCCCTCCCACTTCCACCCTCCCTTCCTCCTTTCCTTCTTTCCTCCTTCCCTTTCTTTTTCCAGTTTGCTCTAGTTCATGATGCCCAACTCCTCTTGGGAGTGGGACCTGCCCATTGAATGGTTGATTTATTAGGGTTGACAACCTTAAAGAAAATTGACTCTGTAGCTATCAAATACCAATAGTCCTCAGCTAGTGTTGGGATTTTATGTCCAGTCTTTATGTAGGGATTCTATCTGGCAGGAGGTTGTACAGTTCTTATATACGCTGTAACAATCACGGTGAGTGCATATGTGCAGCCTTGCTTGTGTCTGGAAAAAAAAAACAGTTTCCTTGAAGCCATCACTGCCTCTGCCTCTAATGATTGTTCAGCTCCACCCCTTCCCCACTTTCTCAAAGATACCTGAACTTTGATTGGAGGGATATGATCACATGCATTCTGTTTAAGACTTCAGTCTCTTGTTCTCCAAACACTGACCATCTGAGGTTCTCCGTGTACATTGCAGACGACTTCAAGGAGATGTTTCTGGAATGAAGGTTGAGAGTCACTGTCATCTCCCATTGTTCTCAGTCATAATGTAGAAGTGGCTGCAGTCATTTATCTATCAGCTTTCTTAGGATGTTCTTACCTGTGTGTGTGGACACACACACACACACACACACACACACAAGTGTACGTGTCAGTGCACATATGTATGTGCATGCACATGCAGGTGCAAGTGGAGGCCAGAAGACACCTCTGCTGTTATTTCTTTTTTCTGCCAAGCTTTGGTTCTTTCTGAAACAAGACTCAGGACTTCCCCAGAGGTCTGCTGTCTGCCTTCCCAGTGCTGGGGTCACAAACCCACATACCGTGCCTGACTGGTTTTCTTGCTTTAAAAAAAAAAAAAAGGTTCTAGCCAGGCGGTGGTGGTGCACGCCTGTAATCCCAGCACTCTGGGAGGCAGAGGCAGGCGGTTTTCTGAGTTCGAGGCAAGCCTAGTCTACAGAGTGAGTTCCAGGACAGCCAGGGCTACACAGAGAAACCCTGTCTCGAAAAAACCAAATCCAAAAAACAAAAACAAAAAAAAAAAAACTCAAAAAACAAAAAAGGGGGTTCTGGGGATAACATTCAGGTCTCTATTCCTTTAAGGCAAATACTTCAACAGCTCAGCTATCTCCCAAGCCCACCTCAACTGTTTTCTATGATTTCCAATGACTCCATGAGATCTCTGTCACTATCCTGTTTGGAAGACAGAAGCACCGAGAACCGAGATGGTACAAATGGCAGATTCTGCCATCTCTGGCTCAGCTGATGTGACACCCTAACTCCCTTCTAGTGGGATCATGAATTAGCTTTTCCCACACCATATTTTGCCTTGTGTCACTTCTGGGATCAATGGCCTTAGAAAGCAAAAGCGCCAGACTTAGTGTGTGAGGATGTGGAGTGGGTAACACATGGAAGAAATGTCATGTGTTTCTTGTAACAAAAGAAGTATAGATGTCCAGTGAGCAGGGATGGGATGAATGCTTGATGCTGGCGGGGCTTTGGTGCTCACAGAACATCGTAACAAAGTGATGGGTTGGGGATCTGAACTGGGAGTTGCCACCCTTGCCAGAGCGCTCTGCTGTCCTGCAAGATGAAGGTATGAGAAAGGGGACAGAGTCAGGGCAACCCCGAAGGGGCTCAGTCTCCCAGAAAGTGAGAGTCAGAGGAGGGAGAAGGACTGCGCATGGGGGCAGTGTTAGAAAGCCATGTCTGACATGGTGTGAAAGTCAAGAGTAGGGTGCTGAAGATTGCAAGCAAGCATTGCCCCTCCCCCACCCTGCCCTGGACTGCAGCGGGACACGGATGTCTCTGCAAGCATGAACACAGATGGATGATCATGTCCGAAGACAGTACATGACGAAATGTGTGTTGTGTGGATGGCAGTGTGAACAGGAGCCAAAATCCAGGGCCACGGCCTGCCTAATGCTTCCTGACAGAAGGAAGGAAGGAGGGAAGGAGGAAGAGAGGGAGGGAAGAAAGGAGGGAGAGAGGAAGGGAGGGAGGGAGGAAGAGAGGGAGGGAAAGAAGAAAGGAATACATGGTCTTGAATTCATCAGGGCATGCTTGACACGGATGTGACTTGGCAGTGCGGTCACTGTGTGAATCTGTAGACTACTTCTAGCCTGAGACCTCCAGAGACAGGTTGACCCAGAAAAACCCCAGAGATCCTTTGTGGGCCTGTGAAACATATTAACTGAAGTTACATCTGACTAAACACACCTCCCTACTTGATGCCTTTTCCTGCTGGGTCAAATTTGAATTCATTCACTAGCTTAATAGCATTGAGAATGATGAGGTAAAATATCTCAAAATCTTTAAACAGAATTTCTACTGGTATGTAGTATTGGAAAAAAAAATGTTGTTGTTCCAGCACTTAGGAGTCTGAGGCAGGGGGATTGTCATGATTTTGAGTCCAGCCTGTGCTATAGAGTAACATCTATGTCAAAACAACACAAAAAGAGACAGTGGACTTACTGTTTTCATCCTGTGCACATCTTTTATGTATCACCAGGGACTAAATTATGCTCTGCCCTCCTGGCAGATGCTGCTGGCTACTTACTCACATGAGGGACCTGAGGCTATGGGGATCTAAGCTGATTTGTACCAAGTCAGTGTCAGACACAAGATGGAAGGCTTTTTCAAAAGCATGTATCTATATATTTTGCAGTGCTGGAGATGGAACCCAGGGCTTGCTACACACTAGGCAAGTACTCTACACCTGAGCTAAATCCTGAGCCTGAGACCCAACCTTTCAAACCCAAGTCCCAGACTCTCTCCTTCTTGCACATGGCTCTGATTCTGACCTAACCGTGTGTAGAACTGGTCACTTTTTAGCATAGCATACACAGTGGGCGCTCAGCTCTTTCAAATGGACATGGTGACTAAGACATTTGAGTCGCCCAACTGGCAAGGAAGCCTTCAAAGTAAAACAGGAGTTTTCAGATCTGGAGAATGGTCTCTTACTATTTATTCCTTTTCATTCACTAGAATGTCCACAGCACATTCTAGTCCTTTATACCTGTTCTATATACAGGGATTAAGTTAGACAGGCTCTAGAAGGTGTGTGGTGAATCAGAAGACTTGAGGCAGAGGACTCAGAGATTCTGGAAAATTACTGATTCAGGCAGAGAGAACACACCTGTGAAGGAAGCAGTGATTAAAATCTGACAGATATTCAAGTAGAAGGCATTGTGCTAAACACATCATAAATAAGACTTCAACAATATGAAGAGACTCCCTCCCTTGATAAAGCGTATAGGCCTATGATGGTTAGTGTTTGTCAACTTGACACAAGCTGCAGTTACCTGGGAAGAGAGAACCTTAACTGAAATAAACTGTATCCATCAGATTGGCCTGTAGGGAAACCTATGGGGCATCGTCTTAATTTACAATTGATGTTCGAGAGCCTAGCTCACTGTGGGTGGTGCTACCCCAAGGGGAGGGGGGAGGTTGTCCTGAGTTGTATAAGCAGAGTTAGTGCACATCATTCCTTTATGACCTCTGCTTCAGTTCCCGCCTCCAAGTTCCTGCCCTGCTTGAGTTCCTGCTATGACTTCCCCCACTGATAGATTATAAGCTTTAAGATAAAATAAACCCTGTCTACCCACCCACCCCCAGTTGCTTGGGATCATGGCATTTATCACAGTAATGGGAAGCAAACTGGAACAGGCCCAGGAGGAAATCAGACTGGAATGTGAGCGATCATAAGCAAGGCAGATAGTGCTGAGTACTGTAAGATGCACACTCTTACAACATGAGCACCAAGGGAGTTAGAAGACTGATTGCGCAAGTGTAGCTGGAGACCAATGGGAAATTTCAAGAGGAGGAGAGAGGTAGGTAGGATGTGGGAACTGAGGGATAAGCAGGGCTCTAGAGGCCTCTTACATTGGGATTGGCCATTTGCTACAAGGAAATACCTTAGGTAGAATCTAGGCTCCTGGTGGCTTCTCTTCAATGATTGCCTAGTGGGTTATGTCTGCCTGGCCAGGTGCCAGCACACTCTTTAGCATTTCTCTTCTCTGACACCAACTTCCAATTGTTTTAATGGAATGTATCTAGTAGGCCAAATCACTCTTGCTCCCCAGAACAAACATGCAAGATGCCAAGGCAAGTGTGTTGCTGTGCCCAGCTCCGGATGCCTGCCAATTCGAGCTGGAGAAGAACGTCGAGTTGCCTGGCCACTCCCACCAGGGCGCCTGTAGAGAATATAAAGCTGGAACTTGGGGCCAGCCAGTAGTTGGAAGCCCTCCCAACATGGGCTGCCACACCCGCCTACTTTGGCTGCTGTTCTTCCATGCTGCGATTCTACCTGAAGCAGGTACACAGCTAACGCCCCAGGGCTCTGCACACAGCTAATGCCTTGTGACAGACTGGAGAGAGAAAGTGTGGTTTTTGTCTCTTGTCCTCTGATGCACCAGCTTAAAATTAAGTCCACACAAAGGGAGCAATTACTCTTTTTAACATAATCTGACCTCTGTTGACTGATGCTGTGATCAGCCGCGCATCACCTTGATCCGGTTTATAGATGTTGAGTCAACTGTTTTATGAAAGATTTGTTTTCTTTGAACAAAGCATCAGTCAATTTATTGTTTTCATGGACTGCGGCTCTGTTTGTAGGCTTCTGGAGGGAAATAAAGAAGGGCTATTGGCCAAGATGAGCTAGCAAGGGACTTTGAAGTGTTCTTGGTTTATGTGCTCAAGTTTTAGTGTTTGGCACTCACTAAGAGTATTGAATTATAGTTGGCATTTCTTTTCTAGTGTTGAATGGGTCTGGAAAATATCAATAAAATCTCCTGGCTTGAAATATTTGATATGACACAAAATTACCTGGACTTGACTTGTAAAGATTTCTACTCTGGAAAATCTGTACTTTATAAAAACTAGATTGAGCCCTTTGCTATTCTTGGTTTTAAGGTGCATTCTCTACTTGTCTGCTTAGGGAAGTTTTAATTTCATTTGAGACTAACTCGAAACATTTACATAATCTTGATTATTTTTATCATTGCTCAGTGGCTTTGGGGGAAAATGTTAAAGTCTTTTATTGCTTAATTTTCTTACTTGAGCATAGGTGAGAAAGTAAACAAGTGGATATTTGAAATTATTCATAATTTCAAAATGAATTCATAACTTAAAAGCAAATAACTTAATTATAGATAATGGTATGTGTATATTTATGCAATATTACCAGTACTTACAAAACAGTTAAGTTGTTCTGGAGCATAAGGAACAATGTAATGATTTCTTGGGTGCTTTATGCTTTCTTTTGAATCTACATGTCCTATAATACTTGAGTCTGGGAATGCAGGTTAGAGATGTTAACAATTTAGTGGCAGTTCTCAACCTGTGGGTCCCTTTGGTGGTCAAACAACCCTTTAGCAGGAGCCACCTAAGGCCATCAAAACCACAGATGTTTTCATTGTGGTTCATAAAAGTAGCAAAATTATAGCAATAAAAATAATTTATGATGGGGTTCCTCACCACCACATGAGGAACTATATTAAAGGGCCACAGCATTAGGAAAGTTGAGACCACTGCTCCAGAGCCTTCAAGACCTAATGAGCACTTTCTACTCTTAGGAACTTGAGACAAGTTTTGAATCCTCGTGCCACTGTGCCTCTCCTACAAAGGGGCATGACATATGGGATTATTAAGTAGATTAATGAAGTGCAAGTAAAAGACTTTGAAGGGTCCCTCAGACACAGAAAGTGCTCTGATGCTAAAGATGCTATGGATTACAAATTGTGCATCTTAAATGAAGGGGTAAAATTATTGAATCTCAGATCCCCTTAGCCATGAGACCTCCATTTTCCAAGTTCTCCGAAGAAATTAGGATAGTACCCCCTTTCAGTATTTCAGTAGCTCCTTTCTTTCCTTTTTTTCTTTTCATTGTATGTATGTGTCTCTGTGTGGGTGCATGCACCTGAGCACAGTTCCGCAGAGGCTAGAAGAAAAGTAGGATCCCCCGGAGTCAGAGTTACAGGGGCTGTAAGCAGCTCAGTGTGAGTGCTGGGAGCTGAACTCCAGTCTTCGGCAGGAGTAGCATACTCTTAACTTCGAGTTACCTCCACAGCCCCTCAGTAGTAATTCCCAAGTAATAGATTTGACTTTACAAATATAGCAAAAAAGGGATGGGGGAACTTTTCTTTCTCCCTCCATGAATAGAAAGCAGTGTAGGTAAACACTGGGGACCTATGAACTCTATCAATGCCATGTGGAACGTATGGAGTTCCCTGACACATGAGAACTTTTCGAGTGTCTTGTGAAAACTCAGAGTTCTAACCAATCATTCTACTCCACTGGGTCAAAGATGATGCTGAGGTTGATCGCAAAGAGACAGTGCTGGCTTTGGGGATGTCAACCAAAGCCTGGGTGAGCATGACCCCTGGCCCAGTCCAGAAGGCACCCCAGTAAGATCTGCTCCTAGCCACAGCTGGGGTTGCTTTTGGGAAGATCTCCTGGGGTATGACCAGGCTTCTTTGGAATTGAGTGTAGAAAGGATTTAGTGTGGATGTAGGGGTGGGAAATAGAAAGATCTTAGTCTGGGAAATGTGAAAAATTTCTGAGAGCTTCCGGGTCAGGGGTGAGGGGGGTGGGGGGGAGTAGTGCTCTTAAGAATAGATTCTGGAAGCTCCCTTATAAAACAGGGAACAGCAGAGTGGGTCCCCCACGAAAGAATCAACCGTGGTCCTGGGCCTAACTTCCCCTGAGCCCCACTTCTCATCTTACTGAAACTCAAGTCCATAACCTGGTTACAGATCTCCTCTCTGCCTGTCCTCTGCCCTCTTTGGTGTTGACTGACCTCCTGCTTAGTGCTAGAGTTGTCTACCATGTTTAGCAGAACATGCCGTTCTTCTGTGGCCCCATGCTGCAGCACAGCTCCCGACACCACTGAGGCCCACTTAATACTTGGAGAAAAGGAATGGAAATCAATGAGCAAGAATATCATACCCTGGGCCCCCTCTGCCCACAAGCTTCTCCAAAAACAAAAATAAGAGGATTATATTTTTGCTTTTACCCATGTTCTGCAAATACAAAGATAATTAAGCAGCTCAGTGGATCTCGTAGACGCTTCTTGCAAGTCTCAGTCATTAGTGGGGCTGCTTTTCCCCAGCCCTGGTGCCTCCGTTATCTCAGTACCCTTACAACCTTTCTGTCCCTGTCCATGTTCTGCCACATCTCTCCCCTGAAATGTTTGTGTCATTCTACAGCTTTCAGGGGGAGAGGTGGGGGCAGAGGGAGGGGCTTGAGCTTCCAGGAGCCAAGGATTAGTGACAGGATATGGTGCAACAGGCTTTGCCAGGCTCCTGGTAATTGCACAAGAGCCAAACAGACAAAGGGACCAGTGTGACCTTATAAGAACAACCACCCAGGGAGGCAGTGCAGCTCCCTGAAGGGCACTTAATGATAGAAGGGATTTGTGGGACTTGGCAGATCACTGGAGCCTTGGGTATTACTGGGGCAGTTAACAGGAAAGATGCAGAGGGCAACTTGGTGGCCTCCTAAGATGGCTGTTGGAGATATCATGTAGGCTAGTTCTAACACAGGGGAAATCTCTGCTATAGGTCTCAGGTGATATCTGATGACATGCCTAGCTTTTGAGTTGATGGAAGCTAGCAGTCTGTTAAGACTATTTTCCAGGGGTTGTCTGATATTCAAAAAGAATGTTGGGTCAAATGCAGAAACTGGGTGATAAATGGCTGTTGAGGAGATTGAAAATAGCTCAAAATGGATTTGATTTTGGATCTTTAACCTTCTGCCCATTCAGTCATGAAGTCCTAGCCAGCCTTGAATGCTCTTCAGCACAGGTGCCCTTATTTTTCTGGACACTTCAGTTCACAACACTTTCCAACTTAAATAGGGAAACAGTCTCTAGAAATCCTGTTGTGATCAACTGACACTTCTTCTACCAATGCTGTTGAAGGATGCAGGCCTGCTGTGCCATGGACCACTGGTTAAATGCTAAACAAATGTCACACTGCTCTACTGAATGCAATGAGGATCTAAGACATAAATACTTAGTTACATTACCAAACACTCATGCATACATTTACAGTACAGTTAGGGTTAGCTGTGATGAAACACCATTACCAAAAGCAGCTTGGGAAGGAAAGGGTTAATTTCATCTTAGCATTCCGCATCACAGTTCACCATTGAAGGAAGTCAGGGCATGAACTGAAATTAATCAAGGAACAAACCCAGAGGCAGGAGATGATGCAGAGATCAGGGAGGCGTGCTTGCTCAGACCTCTTTCTTGTAGGGCCCAGGACCACCAGCCCAGGGATGGAACCACCCACAATGGGCTAGACCATCCCACATCGATCACGTATTAGGAGAATGTCCTACAGGCTTGCTTACAGCCCCATCTTATAGCGGCAAGTTCTCAGTTGAGGTTCCCTCCTCTCAGATGACTAGCTTGTGTCATGCTGACATTACTAACTCATGTGCTCCCCAGTTAGAAACGAGTTATAACTAACACACACACACACACACACACACCTTCAAACCTGTCCACATGCCTCCCATGTGTATTCACATACATTCACCCACATCCTCATCCTCTTTCACACATACTCTCATCCATTCATTCACACATATACAAGTTCACTTTTACCATACACAATCATTCGCACATGCTCACCACACATGACTAACCTGCTTCAAACACTTTTCTCCTTATTCCTGCTTCAAAAAAAGCCCCATTGTCCTCATCCACCCCTCCTTCCTAGGGTATCCATTATCTGCATGCCTAGTCCTCAGATCTCTCCTCATCCCTGGCTCCTCAACTCATGTTTCCAACAACATTCTGAGTCAAACAGGCAAGAGCCCACTTGTCCCCACTGCTGGCTAACCTGGAGTTCTGTAGAGGAGGGGTGGGGACAGCTTCTGACTGGGGACATGCAGAGATGCGGTATGCCTTACTTAAGACTGGGAGATTGAGATCGTCAGCTTTGGGGGGATGAGTAGGCAGGTGACACTAGAATGGAAGAGAAATTAAACTAGGGAAAGTGAAAGAATGATAGTACACACACACATATGTATACACATACAGACATGCACACATGCATGTGCTCATGTGCATGTACATACATACATACACATCTCCTTACTCTGGATGCCATGTTTTTATACAACAGCAGTAGAGACCTTTTCTTCCTCCCTCCTTCCCTCCCTGTCTCTCTCTCTCCCTCCCTCCCTTTCTTCCTTCCCATGACCACCTACAATCCAGGTCACCTTGCTAGGCCTAATCATCACACACTAGATGGTGTCTAATGTGATGATTAATATGTAATTTTTTTCAAAATGTTCAGTCTGGGTTTGGTGACATGCTCTCTCAATCTCAGCAGATAGGAGGCAGATCCTTATGATTTCAAGACCATTCTTGAAATCACAGACAGGTCAGCCCGGGCTACATAGTGAGACTGTGTCTCAAAAGAGAGTTAAGGCTTAATATATACATAAAGATTTGATATTATTAATGAAAAATAATTGGTCCCAGGCACGATGGCACACATCTGTAGCCTCATCCTCAGGAGGCTGAGGTTAGAGGCAGGAGGATATCGAGTTAGAGACTGCTCTGGAAATACATAGTAAGACTCTGTTTCCATGGGGGTGTGGGAAAGACTGGATAAATGGAAAACGGAAGACCTGACCTGATGTGTCAGGATGTGGGGTCTGGGAGAAGAGAGGAGTCAAAGCCAGGCCATGAATTGTGGAAAGACAAAGAGGGTGCTAAGGGGGCCAGGTGCTGCCAAGGCTGGATGCCCCCCAGAACCAAACGAGAGCACTGCCTCCTGTCAACTGCAGGTCTGGGGATGCCTCCTGTTGGCCGTGGGTCTGGGGAAGTTTCTTGGCTCTGTGTGATCTACGTTTTTATCTGTGAAATGAGAACGGAGATGATGGGAGAGTCTCTCTAAGCCAGCTCAGAATAGTGAATAGACAGTGTTTAGACTCAAGGGGGCGCACTATAAGCATGGAATAAAGGCCAGCAGTTCCATCTCCGGGCTCCCAGGATGGCCTTAGCGATCTCTGCAGTCTCTTCTTGCTGCCTAGCTCATACCTCTGCTCAGTGGGTTGTACACTACCTCATCTGGTTATTCATCTATGAAGAGGACAAAATGACTGGGTCACTTGATAAGTTCTGGGGCATTATCAACGTCAAGGCACAGCGGGCACACCTAACAGACAGCTGACAATTAATTAGGCTATTGTAAAAGTACCCTGACCCAACAGTACTGTAGGACTGGGTTCTTAGTTGTCTACTGATCAGGGAATCAGTCTTACAGCAGAGATATGGGTTGAGTGACAGGTGGATTCTCCAGTGGGGTTGCTGTGGAAACAGTCTTGGCTTGCAATTAATGATGTTAGAGAAAAGTTATTGCTTGTATCCAGGAAGAGCCATGAAGTAGTTTAGAACAAAACAAAATAAAACAACAACCCTGCCATATTTATTCTGAGTAGAAGTCAAATATCTTTTTATTAACCAAATCTGACAGAGCTTGTTTCTTGAGAGGCCCTGCCAAAGCCTGGCAAATACAGAGGTGGATGCTCACAGCCAACCATTGGCCTGAGCACAGGGTCCCGAATGGAGGAAATAGAGAAAGAACTCGAGCTGAAGGGGTTTGCAACCCCATAGAAAAACAACAATATCAACCAACCAGAACCCCACCCCCCACCCCCCAGAGAGTCCAGGGACTAAACTACCACCCAAAGAGCACACATGGAGAGACCCATGGCTCCAGCCACAGATAGAAAGAAAGAAAGAAAGAAAGAAAGAAAGAAAGAAAGAAAGAAAGAAAGAAAGAAAGAGAGAGAGAGAGAGAGAGAGAGAGAGAGAGAAAGAAAGAAAGAAAGAAAGAAAGAAAGAAAGAAAGAAAGAAAGAAAGAAAGGAATTTAAAAAACAATTTAAAATTAGGAAAAATGACCATAAAGATCTTCCCAAATGAAAAAGGATAATGAAAATTCTATAAGAATAAAATTTTTTTAGAAAGAAAAAAATTGTTTTAAAAAGACAGTCCAAGAAATGTTAGGCACACAGAATTAACGAAGACCATAGTAGAATTTATGTATAAACTGCCACTTCTTTAAAGAAAATACAACACCAACTACAGACAGCTAGAGAATCATAACAAAGTATACTAGCTGACCCATTGTCGAAATAACTGAAATTAGCACAGAGATGACAGCAAGGAGAATTTTAAGTATACCAAGTACACTCCAAAGCAGAAGCTTGAGGAAAGTGGGTTCCAGAGCTCCCGCTTCTTTCCCATTGGCACCTGCTTTGGGTAGCTGCAAATTTAGATCCCCGCACCTTGCTCTGCTGTGCCTGCGGATTGGTGGATTTGGAGCAAGACCTAGAAAGTTTCCATGAGGCCTGGGTTCAGGGTCGCTGCAAGGGTCTGACATGGCTGGTGTATCTCAGCTTCTTACAGGAGGGACATCAGAGGATCCGGAGCAAGGCTGGGGAAGGAACGGCCTAAGAGAAGCCCCATCCAAGGCATATCTGAGGAACAGCAAGAAGGTAAGTCAGAGCCAGACAATGCCCATGGCCTGCAGAAGGAGTGGGAAGGGGTGGGAGGAGGACATTGAGATGGAAGATCCCAAAGCCCCCAGGAATAGACAGTCCACGCTCAGTAGAATGAGTCTCTCAGACATAAACACACCCCCAGTAGTCTTTGTGCCCAACAAGACAGAGATACCGTCAGAGCCTTCTCTGCCTTCTTGGTTCATTAATCATGTAGAGTGTTCTTAAATTGGGGGGAGCAAGTGGTAACCACTCAAGAACATGTAGAATATGCAACGTCTTGGGTTTTACCCTTAGACATGGATGGACTCCAGAAATTCCATATTTAACAAGCTTTCTCAGAGATGGGAACAGGGACTATCCAAGCACCACACTTTGAAATCTTGCTCTCTGGTGACTGGAAAGAGGAAAGCTACCAAGAAGGCATCCCTAGTCTCTCCCTCTCCTGCCAGAGCGCTCCCTCGGCAGTTTTGGGAATGTCTAACAGACCTCATCTAACTATTGGTTCACAAAATGGAGCTAATAACAATTGTTCATGAGTATGACCCTGTGCCAGGCACTACACCTGCATTTGGCTCATGATCACCCTTTAAGGTAGTGTGCACTATTTCCTTTCACAGACGAGGAAAGCAGAATCTGAGTGGCCCCACATACACTGACTGCATAGCTAGAGGCTGACCCAGCCAAGCCCCTTCTTTGGTTGTTTTCCATCCAGTGTCCTAGCAAAGCTTGCTGCACCTGAGAACCCTGGGTGAGCCAGTAGGCTGGGGCCCAACAAAGTGCTGGCAGATAAAACTGAGAGTGCGGGGCGGCGCCAGCAGAGGGCAGCACTGTCCGGTGCAGCATGCACTCCGCATGCACTCACCAAGCATTTGCCTTTTCCCAGCAACACAGGGTGCAGTGGAAATGACCCAAGAATCCAAGTTCTTACACTGAAATATCAAACAGCCAGTTTGGACAGTTTCTGTCTTCTTAGATGAAGATTGCCTTGCTGGAGTGGGTGGCAGTTGGGACACAGAATGAAAAGGGACTGAAACGGACAAAACAAAGTCCCGTTGCTTTCTCATCCCAGCAGGACCTAAACTTGTTTGTGGAGAGTTCTATCCCAAATGAGGACCCTAGGGAGATCTATGGGGTTCCATTCTGGTCCTCGTTTGCTAACTGCTCTGACGTCAGGAAACTGCTGCACTGTCACCCTTTCCTCCGTGGTATAATGGGACAATAGTATCTTACATGGTATCTGGGAGCCTTATAAAGATGTCCATGTAAAACAGCCGTTCTCAACTGGTGGGTCACAATCTCCACAATCATCAGATATTTACATTACAATTCATTACAGGAGTGAAATTACAGTTGTGAGGTAGTAACGAAATAATTTTATGATTGGGGGGGTCACCATAAAATGAGGAACTCTATTAAACGGTCACAGCATTAGGAAGACTGAGAACCAGTATAAAGGGTCCAACCACGTGCCGGGAACATGGGCGGGACTTCCGGGAAGCTGGTGGGGAAGTGACTCTGTTCACCAACACTCAGGTTGGGGTGGGGAACCTTTCTCCCAAAGACTGGCTTCCTGTACAGCTCGTGGAAGGTTCTAGCAGGTGTTCTGGCCGAGTGGAGGTGTATTTCGAAGGTGTGTGGGGCACGGTGTGCGACGATCTGTGGGACAAGAAGGAAGCACAGGTCGTGTGCCAGCAGCTGGGCTGCGGGGCTGCCGTGTCCACCCTGGGAGAGGCCTACTTTGGCCCGGGCTCTGGCTCCATTCTTCTGGATGACGTGCAGTGTTCTGGGACCGAGGTCTCCCTGGGGCAGTGCTCCCACGCTGGCTGGTTCGTCCACAACTGTGGGCACGAGGAAGACATTGGTGTCATCTGCTCGGGTAATTTATTTTCCATCTTTTCCAACAGTTGATTATTTTTACATTATCCAATCATTTTCCCTTTCTCCCCGATCCAAAGGAGGTCTTTGTAACATACAGTCATATGGGATTAAAAGCCCTGTCTGCTCGGTCCCGGGCACCTTCAGAGTGACCCCTGTGTGAAGAAGCCTCTCCTCCGTGGGGTTTGGAAGAAGCTGGATGTGGGTCTCTTACTCTACTCCAGTCTAACTGCATCCGCTTAGGTGGCCAACAGTAACACTGGAGGAGGACAGATGGGAATGAAAAACGCTCAGGCCAGCTATGGGTTATGGTTTTTTGTGGGTCCCAGTGTGAGACCTATGACGAATTTCAGGACAGAGACACCAGAGGGCCAGAAGATGTGGCTCTTCGAATTGTGGGTCCTGAGGGATTACAGGAAGGCACCCCTGGGTAACCCTGTACTGCTGCTTCTCCCCACACTCATCTCTCTGTGCTTGGTGGAGCCTTGCATAGCTTTTAACTCTTCTCTAATTAAACGGGCATGATCATTGTGACCATAATCATTGAGACTCGCTACCCTGCCTTATATCCTGAGAGCCAGGCTGCTGGTAACACAGTCCCCAAAATTCTGCTTTTGGGAAAAATAAACTCCTGGAGTCAGAGTAAGATCTGCACTTGCTGAACTGGCTGTGGATGATAGAGCAAGATGCAGAGTTGGGTAAAAGAGAGAAGAAAGGCTCTATCCTCGTTCACCAGCTGGTGAGCCAGAGGGCCCTTCCCAGCTTTCCTCTGCTCATACTTCACAAGATTCAACCTCCCAGGAAGCAGGAGCTGAGGCTCCATCCACTGGCCAGGAGTTAAATACTCCCCTAACAAGCATTTTCTGTGGAAGGCTTGGTCAATTTAGCAGTGAGCATGTCTCTGCTCCAGGGGATGAGCCAATGGCTGTCCGCATATGCCCACTCCTACCAGGCTTGTCATTCGTGGTGACTGCAGATGTCATGAGCCCTGCTCTGGTCAGGGTCTTCCCCACATAGGGGGTTCAGAGAAGTCCTGGGCTGTGAGATTGCCATTCCTAAGGCTTCTCTCGAGCCTTCAGGAGAAAGGTAGCTTTAGTTCCTCTGCTTATCCTTATTCCAAGACTTGCATTAAGGTTGAACTCTGCTACATGCTTTTGAAAGCACATCCTGTGAGCCCTTGAAGCTACTATGGGGGCAGAATTCTCCCCATTGGGCAGCCTGGGTAGGCATAAGGAGAATGTTGTGGCTCTCTGAGGGTGCACAAGCTTGGACCAGGTACCCTCGGGGTGGGGAAGGGGTGCCAGAGAACAGCCTAGTTAGCAAATTAGCACAAGCATAAACCTTCCTTTCCGGGGATTTAATTTCCTTTTCAAGTATGCCTTTCTGTGGTTGTTCTCAGCTGGAGGTGATTTTGTGCCCTAGGAAGCATTTAGAAATTTTGATTGTCACACTGGGGGATGCCCCTGGTGTGTGTGGTAGCATCCAGGGACACAGTTAAGCCTCCTACAGTGCACAGGATGGCTCTCTCTTTCAAAGAATGTTCCAATACAAGATGGCCATAGCAGCAGAAGGTTTAGAATCAAGGATATGCAGGTGGAGATAAGACTTCAGTAACTAGTTATAAATTAATAATGCATTGATAGTTGATTAGTAGTTACTTTCAAAGCTATCTGAAATTGTCTACAGCTCCTTGTCCGATGTGAGTCTGGGCCTGCACGTCCCAGCAATTTCCTCTGATTGTCTATCTTACTGATTAAAGTTGATTGTTTGTTCTGTAATCGTTTTGTAAATAAACTATTTTGGTGGGTACAAATTAGAATTTGAATCATAGCATGCCTTGTATTCTAAGGTCAGAAGTTGCATATCTCTGGGTTTGCCTGAGAGACTGCCTCGAAGCCTAAATCCTCTCTGCTTAAGTGGCTCTTTGCAAATATCCATTTCCTTCTCCATCCCTACCACTCAGGAGGGTTTGTTTTTTCTTGTTTTGAAAATAAAGAAACCAAAATTAAAGGACAAATAAAGGTCAAGGTAACCTTCTTGACCCAGGTCACACACCACATATGTGGACCTGAGGCACCTATACCTAATGCCCCATGTCACCATCAAACATGCCCACAGTTTGAAGAAGATGCCCTAAACCTTAGGAAAATGTGTAAGCATTCACAGTTGTCTTTGTTGCCCTCCTGGGTGTCTCATCTGTACCATCTATTTGGCCTCCCCAGAACACACACATACACACACACACACACACACACACACCATGACCTGACAAGATCCCCAAGGATAGGGAGAACCCCAGCTGATCTGGTCTCTCTAAAGCAAAACCTTCACCATAAGAACCCACTCTTCTCCCATTCCAACTCCGTAAGTGCTCACATCCCCTGATACAGGCAGAAAGCCAAAGGATGCTAACTGAGAAAGTGAGCAGGTGACTTGTCAGTGAGAACAAATGCCAATGAACTAATCAGTAGCCTTACTTCCCAAATAGCAAAGTTCAGGGTTGCCTGCCCTGAGCAGGGACTCCGAAATCCCATTCTCTCTACAAGTCTAAGAGATACCAAAGTTGCATTATTATAATATGAAACCATACTTGAAATAGGCAGCACAAGCTGGCATGAATTCCTTAAGAAACTGTACCTGTTTAGCCTTCGGCCACTCCAGCCCCAATCTCAAGCAAACCAACCCTCACTGAAAGACGTGATACAATTCACACTAACATATATGCATCCCCACAAATACTGAACAAAGGCAGATGAGCTTTCCTTCCCAGATAGCATCGGCCTTATTGCACTAGCCCCGGGTAACCAATCCTAGGCTGAGCTTCCCACTGGGCACATGGTGCTAGGGCAACAGCAAGCCAGGACATTGCAGGTTTTCCCCTCTCCCATCCATTCACCTTGCATTCTACCTTCTCTTCCTCATAGAATCTGAACACATTCTCATAGAAAATGAAACTTCAAGAGATGCCGGTAAGAGCAAATCTCTAATAGAGCCCCCACATCTCTAATAGAGCACCCACGAGCTCCCTGAGTCATTTGATTGCATTCACTATCATAACCCATGTGAGAGGCAAGGGAGGGCAGGAGACAAGCAATGGATTTCATCAGAAGGACCCAGCAAAGATAAACTGAAAAGGTGAATTCCTTGGCTTTAACCATGTATATAGTATTTCACCCTCAAACTGCTTTGTTCTGTTGTCCAGACATATTTCAGAGAATTCTGGGGAGGAGAAAGGCATCTGGTTTGGCATATTATAATTCTGTAATTAGAGTTCAGATGCAACTGAACTCAGATTGATTGAGGAGAGTCCTAACTTGAGACATAAGGACAGAGAGGGGAGTCCCACGACAACTTGTTTAACAACTGAGTCTCAGTCACGTCCTCCTTTGCGATACCATAGGAGTGCTTTCTAGAAGCCTCTGACTCTGCTGCCTTCTGGGAGGCAGTGTATTTGTGTACATGATCCAACTTGTAAATGACCATGAGCAGCCTGGACTCATCAATTTTCACTTTTCACTGACCAGATCCTACTGAACACACTCTTCCTGCACACAGTCACGGTGCCAGCTAATGTCCACTCTGTGGGATGCCACACATGCAGAGCACTCGGGTGGGCTCTTTGTGTGGTAATGACTCTTTATTTGCTTTGCTCTTAGATGCTGAACTCTTAACTCCATTTCCTGGTGGTGAGTTAAGGTTTCCTAGCTCCTCGAGTGATGTGATTTGACGGGTATCACGTTTCTAACTAGTGGGTAGATCTGTAGCCACACAAATCTTACAACTTCACCAGAGAATCCTTGTGTATTCTCCCTAGTTTGTTTTGGTTGTTTCATTTTGATTACTGTGCTGAAGGAAGTTCTACTCTCTTCCCAGGTGTTCTTGGTCCGAGTAACTCCTTCCTGCTCCTCTTTAAGCCTTGAGTCCTTTGTCCTTTAGACCACCTGTTACCCACTCTCAACCCATTACCAATAGCCACCACCTTTGCTCCTTGGCACTTGGCACTCTTGCAGATCTCCATTTAATTCTACATTAAAATGACTTACTTTTGTATGGCCAGTGAGATTTGCCTTAAGGATTGAATGTGTCAGAGACATCTTACAGCTCTCCCTGTGAATCTTAGCCAGAATGAGACAGAATTCACCTTTGCTGCTAGTCTCTGACCTCTGTGACAAGAAGGATCAGGTCCGTCCTGTTAATGACAGGATCCCCTATGCTATCTACTCAGATGTGGTGCATGTATGAGTGCTTGGTGTTATACTGAGGCTGGATCCTAGGAGATCCAAGCAGTGTAACTTCTCTCCAGTAGTACTTTTGTACCTTTAAGACTGGCCACAGTTGCAGCTCACGAATGGGTCAGGACGATGCTCCGGGCGCGTAGAAGTGTACTACCATGGCCAGTGGGGCAGGGTTTGCGATGACAAGTGGGACCTACATGAAGCCGACGTGGTGTGCCGACAGCTCAACTGTGGGCGAGCCCTCCAAGCCCCAGTGCAGGCACGATTTGGTGACGGCCCAGGGGAGTTTCTGCTGGATGAGATGGACTGTACTGGGACAGAGAGTTTTTTAGGACAGTATCCTCATGCTGGCTGGCACCTACATAACTGTGGTCCTGGAGAAGATGCCAGTGTCATCTGTGAAGGTAAGGGCCACCTCTCCCCGCAACAAGGCACATTTTGTGATCAAGATGGCACCTACACCAATGCAATACTTCTGGCGCCTTTGTCTCCACAGCTGCAATCACAAATTGACCCTGCTGCTTGGGTATGCCAGATGTAAAGGGACACGGGTAATTTGAGTGCTCAGGGCTTGAGCTCAGGACTTTTAGACACTGGATGTTGAAACAGATTTTATACAGAAAATATAGTAGCAGCCATGGGCAGTTCCATCATAAGGGTTTCAAGACATCTCATAAAGTGACAACCTCTCAATAACCAGGGAGCAAATCTGACCCGATTGCCATTAGCTCTTCATTACAACAGCTACTGAATCTCAGCCCCTTCTCCCTGCAGGACATGGTGAGGAGCCGGTGGCAAGGCCTCAAGGTAGGAGCCTTTTCGTGGGAAGCTCTTCTATTCACCCTCATTTGACACCGACTCCTTAACACTTGCTGAGCTGAATTTGGAGAATGTGTGGTATACTCCACACTTAGCCACCCCTCTGTCAGGACTTTGGCAGCAGAAGGTTTAGGTCCCATTTCTACCAGTTCATTATTGACAGTGACCATAACAGGCCTTCTTAAAGGGGATACAGAACACCTGCTCCACAGTAGTCCATCTGGGTTGAAGGTCACAGACTTGGGACAAAGTATGAACGCACTGAAGTGTGTGACAGTTCTGGGGGACAGCTTTCCCGGCAGAGGCACCTCTTGTTTGAGTCTTAGGTTCAGAGGCCAGAACCCCTTTTTGAACACTTAAGTTTCACAAGCCAGATGTCATGGTATTGACTAAAGATCTGCAGATAATATGTCAAACCAGCCTCAGGCAATCATAAACTCATGAGTCTGTCTAATTCCACATAAAATTCCTCTTTAAAAAAAAAATCAGGTTCTGGAGCTGGGTAAAGATTCCTCCTGCACAAGGACGGAGACCTAACATGACGTATCTAATTTTCATAAGAAACCTACCTATGAGTTAGGTGCTTTTTGAATATCCATTTTACTGATAATAAAACTGAATCCAGAAAATTAATCTAATTTCCCTGAACAATACCGCTAGCTAGTCAGGGGAGCTGTGGAAATTGGTTGGATGGGATTGTGTATAGCTCGGTTTTGTGGAGAGCTGGTGCTGTAGGCTGTCTCAATCTTCCTACACAGTTAGTGTCCCTCCAAAGAAGAATTGGAGAGCTTCCTTCTTCTTCCTTCTTCATTCTACTTAACTAATAACTTTGTAAAATTCTGTCTCTGCTTTTAAAGTATATGCTAAACTCTTCAGCATCTCTCAACCCCAATATAGCCATTCTCCAGAGTCTGCTCATCTTTCTTCCTGGATAGCAACAGTGCTCTAAACAGCCACCTACCTGTTACCATCACACCATAAACTGTAAATTGGTTCACTCCTTCAAGATCAAAACCTCCCAAAAGTTGCTCCATTGGTCTTCTTCTCCTCTTCTTCTTCTTCTCTCTCTCTCTCTCTCTCTCTCTCTCTCTCTCTCTCTCTCTCTCTCCCTCCCTCCCTCCCTCCCTCTCTCTCTCTTCCTCCTCCTCCTCCTCCTCCTCCTCCTCCTCCTCCTCCTCCTCCTCTTCTTCTTCTTCTTCTTCTTCTTCTTCTTCTTCTTCTTCTCCTCCTTCTCCTTCTCCTTCTCCTTCTCCTTCTCCTTCTCCTTCTCCTTCTCCTTCTCCTTCTCCTTCTCCTTCTCCTTCTCCTTCTCCTTCTCCTTCTCCTTCTCCTTCTCCTTCTCCTTCTCCTTCTCCTTCTTCTTCTTCTTCTTCTTCTTCTTCTTCTTCTTCTTCTTCTTCTCTCTCTCTCTCTCTCTCTCTCTCTCTCTCTCTCTGTCTCTCTCTCTCTCTCTCATGTTTTGTGGAGATACATGCATGTTCTCATGAGTGGTACACACATGTATGTGTGTGTATGTGGATATGTATGTTTGGGCATATGCATGTGGAAGACAACACCTAGATATCCTTCTTCAGAACATCATCCACTTTGCTTTTGGAACGGGGTTTCTTACTGGTTTTGAGTTCCCCTAGTAGGCTAGGCTAGCAAGTCAGCAAACCTCAGAGATCTGCCTGTCTTTGCTTCCCCAGAACTGGGTGACGAGCACACACCACTATGTAAAGCTTTTCATTTAGGATATTTAGCCTAAGATATTTTAACTTATGGTCTTTTTCTGGATGTAGCCACATCATAACTCAACATTAGTATATAATATACAATAACTATGATACATTATATATAATTTTATACAATCAAATTACCATAATACATTATATTATGATATGTGATAAAATATAATAGCATTCTTTGGAATAACCAATCGTGTGTAGAAAAGATTAATGGAGTTGTCCACCTAGGGTCCACTCACCCCTGAGGGAAGCATGAGCGGGGAATATATCTCAGTTGTGAACACGTCACCATCCTCTTACTTTGTGCCTAGTCAAGAACAGCCACCGAGGATGGACAAGCGGCCCTGAGTTCCTGTGGTGACAGGCTTACTCTCAGTTATTCCAAAGAGCCATGTGCAAAGGCTTTACCCTAGAAAATATTCAAAGCAATCAACTCAGCAAATATTTCTCAGACTCTGCTAATCCCCAGATCCTACATTTCACCAAGAACTGATTTACTATTTAGTATTTTATACCTATCACATTAGACTAATAAATACAGCAAGTAAAAGTCACTCAACTGAGTTTAATAAGATATGTCTTGATTTACTTGTATCACCAGGTGATGGAAATCCAGCCACCATATTATCAGGTAAGTGATTTATTATTATCGTCATTGTTGTCGTCACTTCCCCATGGCAGATCTGTTTGCCCCTAAATCCAGGAGAGAAGATGAACAGTAGGTGGGCAGCTGCGTCCCTGAGAAATTCACCTTAAACTGCCTTGAGTTTGTGTGGGAACAATCTCCAGGCTGTCACTGCATAGATTCACTAACTGCCTAAGAAAGCTTACGTTACTTTTACTTTAGAAATCATTAGAAAATGTTTTCATTATATGCATCTTATAATTGATTAATTAATTAACCAGCTGCTCTGGGAACGTACAAACAACTCAATTTTGGCAAATGACATGTTTTAAATTTTCTTTGGAGGAAGACTCAATTCCTCACATGTTGGCCTATTGTATGAGTTTACTATGGGACCTATAATAAACTATCATAGTTCGATGTAGGGTTTTTTGATGTTTGGTTTTTGCTTTTTTGCCATGTAGTTCTAGAATTCATGAATCCAAAATGGGTTTCACTTAGCCAATAGCAAGGTGTTGTCCAGGCTGTGTTTATTCTGAAAGGTCTTGAAAGGGAAGAGCCGTTTCTGGGTTAGTGTTTTTCATCACTGTGGCAGAAAGCCTGACACAGTAAAGAGGAGGGATTTCTTTGGGTCACAGTTTTGAGGTATAATTCATCAAGGTAGAAATGTTTCTCAGTTTCTTTTGTGGTTGTTGTTGTTGCTGCTGTTGTTGTGATATAATACTCTGATAGAGCAATTTAAGGAGGAAAGGGGTTTTTTTAGCTCATAGTTCACAGTGTAGTGCATCATGAGTGGGGAAAACAAGGTGGCAGGAGCTTGGAGTAGCAGGTTACATCACATCAATAATCAGGAAGCAGAGAGTGATGGCCGCATGTCGCTCTCAGCTCCCTTCTTCACTTACACAGCTCAGGATCCTAGCCTAGGGAATGGTGCCCCACACAGTGGGCAGGTGTTCCCATCTCAATTATTGCAATTGCGATAACATCATTCTCACAGGCTCATATCCCAGGTGATTCTAGATTCTGTTAACTGTGTGACAACATATACTTTGATACCCTTGACCATTGCTGCAACCCCACACTAGTACAAACCTAGAGAGAGGCAAAGTTCCACCTACAGATAGAGTGACACCAACAGAGAGTACAATACCTACTAACAAAAACTCCAGTAGTGAAACCCTGAGTTAAATAAGTGTAAGAAGCAAATAAGAGATATTGAAGGTCTGTACCATCAGATCAATTCTTAGAGGAAATATATTCATCACTGAAGAACATCTACTACCTGCACTTGGACGTCAAGGCTGGCAGAAACAGGATAAGGAACATTGATTGGGTCTAGGGGGCAGTGAGTCAGTAGCTAAGAGGTGGGTTAGCATTTTTATTTCTTAAGTGTTATGTACTTCAGAGTTGAGGGAAGCTCTACCATGTAGAGTCACAGGGAGACTTACATGCTCACTGCCCTTGAATCACCATAAATACTGACTGTTAAATACTTTTTACTCCAGTTCTGCCTGCTTCCATCTCCACTCAGACATCTTCTCAGCTTGCCTCGAGTTCCCCTGCATCAGGTAGGACTCCATCACTGAATTTACTGCAGTCTCTCAGTTGTGTGGGAAAAGGTTTTCACAACCACCAGCCACCAATAATGTTCCACCTGAGGTCATGCCCTTTGAGGGAAGTGGGACTGAGGTAGCTTGGACCCAACCCTGGCCAGGTTCACTTTATGTTTGACTGTAATTTTACTGCCAAGAACATAGGAACTCAGGGTTTCTCATTTCTCAAATGAAAAGCATAAGATGAACAGATGCACCTGTGCTAGATATAGAGAAATTACCAAAGGGTCACTTCACATGCTCAGAACTTGAAAAATAAAGTAGAGTACATGGCTAGTGTCAAGGAGGAGATCTGAAATAGGAAAATGTAATTTTTCCCAAGCTGGTGAGTTTCAGGCACACCCATTCCTGGTCGCAGTGGGCAGGAGTCACCATTACAGTCCAACCTCATGTATCATTATGACAGTTGATGCTCTCTCATCATCTGTAGCAACTGGCATTTCAATAGTACAATTGTATACATCATCGTGTGGTGAGGCAAGTGAAAAGTAGCCTTCTGCAGGATTCCTGTGGCTGCTGGGAGCTAGAAACACAGCTAGCAGGACTGAGGTGCACTGTGTATACCAAGAACACACTGAGTCTTTGAAGATTTGGAGAAATGGAACACTGATGTCTGGAGGCTTGAAACTTCTGTAGCAACATGAGTGAGTTCTAGAGAGCTGCAGCCTGTTAACACAGTGTTGTGCACTTAAAATCTGTGAAGGGAGCAGATCTCAGTAAGCATTCTTGCTACACACATACACAGGACATGAGGAAACTTGGAGGCAGGAGATAGATTCATTCTCTTGATTATGGTGAGAGTTACACAGATGTATTTTAGATCCAGACTGTAATTTATCAGTCTGCATACACTGAAATCAGGTGCAGGTTTTTAGCATATCAACTATACCTCAATGAAGTTATTTTCTAAAAAAAAAATTACTTAGTGTTTGGTGAGGTGGCTCAGTGGGTACAAATATATTCTAAGTAAACATCAAGAGCTGAATTCAGACCCCCAGCACCTATGTTAGTAGCTGGATATAGTCACACATGCCTATGTGACCCCCGAGGTGTGGGGTAGAGAGAGGGAGCAGAGACAGGAGGATCTCTGGGGCTTGCTGGCTGTTATTTTACTCTTACCTTCAGTGCAAGATCCAGTCTCAAAGGAATAAAGCAGTGACAGAGCAGGACACCAGATGCCCTCCTCTGGCTTTTTTTATACATAGATGTGCATCTCTCTCTCTCTCTCTCTCTCTCTCTCTCTCTCTCTCTCTCTCTCACACACACACACACACACACACACACACATGCACACACACAAAATTTTTAAAAGAGTATTATATGATCGCATATTTAAATAGTACTTTAGACATGTTAAGTTCTATAAAATTATTAAAAAATAAATTCTTCCTGTTTCTTTCCTGTTTTCAACTGTGGTTATCAGAAATTTTAAACTAGATTGTGGCTTTTACCTGATTCTGTTAGATAGCATTACCTTTATGACTTTTCGTCTATGAGGTCTAATGTTTTGGGTGCTTTTTCATCTCTGAGTTTTCTAACAGCTTTATGAGACGCCTCTTTGGTCTTCTTTCCAGCTGATGAGACTCATGTTCAAATAGGTTTCATATTGTCACCAAGTCCCATGAAGTAAAAATACCAACAGTCTGACTACAGTCCTAAGACTGTGGTCTCCAAAGCACCATGAACTACAAACCCTGTGAACATTCTGTTAACTACTTGCCAATGGGTTAGGCATGCTGCTTGTTCAGGAACTCAGAGGATCCTTTTGAGATGAGGGGAATGAGGATCAAGGGTTCATCACCGAGTGAAGCCTGAATGTTCTCACTCTGGCCCTCTACTAAATTCACATGCTCATCACCTGTGATGGCCACAGAGCCCAATATATCTCACTGCTAATTCTTATTTCTCTAACAGCCACTATGAATCCACTTGTTTTCCTGATGATGTTTCTTGCTTGAGTGGAGAATCTTAATCTTCTTCTGCCTAGATACACACACACACACACACACAGAAGAAGCTGGTGAGAGTAGAAGGTGGGGCAGAGAGGAAGGTACCTGCAGTGGGAGATGTGGCTGGAAAGGGCAGGTGTGGGTGTGCATAGGACTTTCTAAAGTTTCTAATGGTGGCCAAGAGAATAGGGAGATAATGAGACCCAGCCAAAGGGACTATGTTCTGTGCTGGCTCTTACAGGGTGGATTTCATGGGGAGCCTAGTCTGTGGGGTTAAAAAGTATCCAGGTCCCCAAAATGGGCATGGTCCTCCAAAACCACGTGGGAGACCCAGACTCTGGAAAGAAGGGGACACCATATAACTGAACAGGTGAAGGAAGAGTCTGCCTTGTCTTGGAGATGTCCCCAAACACCACATTTTCCAAAAGCCCTGGTGACAAGAAGCTCCAAGGTAAACAACACATGATGATGGGATGAGGAAGCTCCCCTCAGAATGTCTTAGTCTGTTTGATGCTAAAACAAAACACCACAAAATGAGTGGCTAAAAGTAACGAAGTTATTTCTCATGGCCTTGGAGCCTGGGAGATCCAACTCTAACTCAGTGCAGGCAAGGGCTCCTTCCTGCCCTTCTAAATGTGCCTCATAGCCTCAAGAGTGAGGGGTTCTGTCCTAATGATGGAAGTCCCTCAGATCCTCGTTGGCTCCCAAAGGCTCTACCCAACCCCACTGTGTGGAGAGCAAGGTTTCTACAAGCTCTTTCCAATGAGAACTCTTTTTCTAGCCCCTTTTCTCTGTTTATGTTTGGGGTGTTCAAGCTAGCAGGTCCCCAATTTCTGAGCAGCGGGTACCCAGCCTTGTCTTGCTCTTGAGAGGAGGAAGGTATCAAAGTTCCTGAACCTAGTAAGCAGAGCATTTAGTGAGGAGCATGGTGCACAGTAGGTGCCTGATGGTGTGGCCTGGTTTAATAGAGTGCCTCTGCTCTGAGGTAGAAAAGCAGATGAAGTACCACTCCCCCAAACTAGCCTCAGCCACCTGTCCCTTCTCCCTAAACCACTGCCATCCACCAGCTTCCTTTTTTTCTCTCTATGCTTTTATTTGCCTAGTCTGGATATTTTGTGTAAATATAACCACAGAAAGACCCAGTGTCTACATGTCCAGCATGATATCATCAAGGCTGTGAAATTAATATGATTAATATTCTGTATATATTAATTAGCACTGGAAACAAATATGGTGGCAATTATTCCTTAACCAGTTAGTTTCTCGAATGACCATGTAGAAACCTTTTTAATATTTCAAAGTTTAGGTCTTAGCTGGGCAGACTCTCAACTAATTCATTGTAGTTAAACTGACCACCTAGCCCCATCCAGCCATGTGGCTAGGTACCTTCCAGGCTGGTAGTTACATCTATCTCCTCCATGTCTCCCGAAAGGCATTTCTTTCTTCTTCCCAGAGTTCCTTTCTCTTCCTCCCCAGGAAGTCCCACCAACTTGCTCTTATCCTCTATGCTTTCACTTGCCTATTCTGGAGATTTCATGTAAATAGAATCACAGAAAACCCAGTGTCTTCATACACAACATAATATCATCAAGGCTGTGCAAATTAATATAATTAATATTCTGTATTATTGGGTACTTCCTGCCCAGCTAATTAGCCATAAGATTTTTATTAAAGCCAATCAGTGAATGCCTTAGGTAGGTGAGGAAGGACAGAGACATAGCTTCACACAGCATATCCCAACAAGGTGTGGTTCTTTCACAGTTTTTGAATGGAAAGGTAATCGATTCTTTTCCAGGAAACTTAAAACAGGCAAAAATCCTCTTCTTTCTATTCTATATTAAATACCCCAAGTCAGTTTCCTTATATAGTTTTTCCAATAGCTCTTCCAGCTACCCACATTTCAGAAAACATAAATCACCCAACCACACCATCAGGTAGGTCAATGAGCCATGAGTTAAAACAACAAAACTTGGATGTGGTACACAGCACATGCCATGCCCAGCATTCTAGGCCTATAGAACAAATGCCCTGATGTTAAGGGATGGAGCAGAGGCACTGCCAAGGGATACAGGAGAATCATGATTCTCAGTGTCTCCTGCAGTGGTACCCTTAACCCACCGGGTGGGGTCTTCATTTATTCTGATCATTATCTTTTTGTCCCTGAACACTGTCACTTTAGATACCAAAGCAGGGAATATTGAAGAAGTAAAAGAGTATACATTGAGTGTGTGAGTAGAAGGAACTTTTGACCCCTCTTGACACACCTTGGGTTTTGGCCCCAATTCCTGATAGACAGTGGGACACAGAAGCAAGCCATTTTGTAAAATGGTGTTGACATTCCACATGTGAGCAAATGAATGGAGCAAGTTGCTTCTGACAGCATGTGTGTGTGTGTGTGTGTGTGTGTGTGTGTGTGTGTCTTACCATTGTTGGATAGTGAGAAGTTGCCAAGTGACCTGAATCAGGTAAGAGCAGCACCTCCATTTCCAGTCCTGCCACGTGCAGTCTCACCATCTAGATGACGGGTGAAGCAGTCAAGCCAAGGTTGTATAACATCCTCTGGGGTCAAGGAAGACAGCCAGTATCCTTATGGATACCTTGACTTCATATCATTGGTCCAGTTTTTCAATCACTGACCTTATTAGCAGCAAACATCTTCATGTAGAACTTGGAAACTGGACAGGGTGGTGAGGAGGGTCTTGCTGGATAGACTTCTGTCAGCCTTCTGAACTTGAAAAATCCAGCACTTTGTGAGTCCAGGTGCATGGGTTAAGAAAAGATCAAGTTATGGCTCCTTGCTAGCTGCTTGCTGAGGCCCTTTCTGATGTGCTGTGTGTTTAAGAAAAGACCTTTGGTTCTGACCCCCATTTCCATATTATTACAGTTCTACCTGTGGCTGACTCAGCAGCTGGCAGTCGAAGAGCACACGTGCCCAGGCTCAACCTCGATGGTAAGGAAGCTTCCTATGACCCACAGCTGGGGGTCACCAGAAGGCACTGGGGTAGAAGTGGGTGGGCAATTATCTGCTTGCTGAAGCACAGGAGAAATCACCACAGTGAGAGAGGACTCACCATCCTCCAGACCTGGCTGATTAAGAGGACTTTGACTCCTGTAACCTTTATATTCCTGCTCTTCTAGGGAAATGTCGTAAAGTTCAGAACACACACACACACACACACACACACACATACACCAAAACTCTGTCATTATTGAGACATTATTAGTGCCTGTTTTATATTACTAGTTTCCATTTTTCACCAAGAACTGAATCGGTAAAGGGGAAGTTTCTACCCCATCATCTAGTGTTCATAGTTCTTTATGCTAATGGGAGATAAAAGTAATCAAAAGTCAGACATAGATGTGAATTCTGTGAGCTACAATGACAATTGGGCCTGGCAAGATATGCCTACTGATGCAGTGAGGGCAGAAAGGTTACAGGAGTAACCAACCACATTCTGAATAGACTTAATATCTATCCCAAGGTGGAACTCATGCCTGGAACCATTGATAGGCAAACAAACAAACAAAAAACATGGGACTGTCTATGTCATATGTCCTGGGGGAGAAACAACTACTACTACCACCACCATCATTATTAACATTAATATCATAGTAATAAACTCTCTTCTAAATTCTTACCTTTATACCTATGTTTAATCTTCAGATCCTCACCAAAGAAGCTTCCTTTTATAGTAGGAAACAATAAAGACCCACAACTGTCAATGTGTAGAGAATATAAGACTGTGGAGTGGCCATGGAACAGCTATATCACACTTCCTTCACGTAAAGTTCAGTGATCATTGTAGAACAGGGACCATAAAGGCTGTAAGAGCAGAGGGAGTAGATAACACAAAATGCTATTTGTTGGACATGACAATGCTATTGCAGATATGGGCTCAGTGGATTTGAATGCTTACATAAGACCCAAATAAGATCAAGCCAGGAGCAAGCCTAATATGGATGGGAGAGGGGTTTGAGAAGTTCTGACCCTTTCTGAGTAGCTTCTAGTAACTGATGGAATCTGGGGGTGGCGATGTGGTCATTGTGAAGGTAACCAAGCTCCAGTAGATGGACCTACAGCCATACAGAATGTGTGTGTGTGTGTGTGTGTGTGTGTGTGTGTGTGTGTGATATGATATCAATAATAACATATTGATAATATATCAATATATGATAAATAAATTGATAAAGAGCATTGAAATTAGGAGAGAAAAGTGATGGGGATATTTAGAAAGAATTTGAGAGTAGAGAGGGCGTGGTTTAATCAAAGCACATTATGTGCATGCATCAAATTTTCAAACTAACAAAGCCTCCAGGACTAGGACCACAGTTCAGTGGTAGAGTGCTTGCTACCAAGTGTAAGGCCTTGGATTCTATAGTTTGTGGTTTTGCTTTAATACAAATTACACACAAACACACATATGTATATATGTATGTGTATGTATATATGTATGTATATGTGTATATATGTGTTTTAGGTTTTAGACACTATGTATATATACATATATATGTATATATATATATATATATATCATGCCATAATTTTTTAAAGACAGTTACTATTTTAGACAAATTGGTGAGAGAGAGAGAGAGAGAGAGAGAGAGAGAGAGAGAGAGAGAGAGAGAGAGAGCTGTTACTGTTACTTTGGGAAATATTCCACATAGTAAAATCAATTTTCCCAGATTTTCATGTCTCCCTTGCTGATGTCAGTGTAAAGTGCCATTGATGAGATACACCTGCTCCATCACCCAACTAATTTGCTTAGTGACTAACAAAGAACACATCTCCTGAAATTATTAGTATATACTTCCTGCCCACAGTGCTTTTATCCAGCTGAGGTGCTAGAGGAGTGACTCACTCCAGCTCGTAAGCTAGAGAAGTAGGCAAGTTCAACAGAAAGTTCCCGTTTGTTTGTTTGTTTGTTTGTTTGTTTGTTTTAGCCTGCAGAAGCCTGTTCTGGGCTGAGTCTGAGGAATGGCTCTGAAGGATGATCTAGGTGGGTGAGGTTTCCCACTAGGGCACCTGTGGGGATCTGTGTGTGATGATGGCTGGGACCTGCCCTAGGCACAGGTCATGTGTAGGTGGCTTGTTGTGCAGTCCTGCCATACTGGTTCCCCTCAGCTCCCTCTTCAGCCAGGGCTTTGGGGAGAACCTGCCAGACAGATATCGCATGCTGAATTGGCACAGAGAGCCACCTGGTCCCCTGTGCCCACAGCAGCTTGTCCACACACCGATGGATGGAACCAGAGCTGTCCTTTTGCATTCCAAGAGCTTTACCCAGATGAATGCTCAGTGGCCTGCTCCTGGGTTAGCTGATACCCTCTCTTGCTGCTCTGAACAGGCTTGCTAACAGCAGCAATACTCCCTCTCTCTTTCCCTCTTTCCCTTCCTCTCTACCCCTGTCTCCCTCATCTCTCTCTGCCCCCCAGGTAGCACTGGTTTCTGCATCCCTTCTGCACTGACTTCTGTCTCTAGTGTATTCTGTGTAATGGATGCAGCGTGATAAACAGCCTATTAAATCAGGCTTTTAGCAGTCTACAGAATGATCTGGTCTGAAAGCTGGTTGAAGTAATCTACCATTAAAGCTGCTTAAATCTCAACACCCCATAACAGATAGGTTAAGAGCACAGATCGCTGTGTTGAGTGCTCTCTCTTTCTCCAGCCCCACTCCAGGAACTGTGTCCTGTGGACTGGCCTCTCTTCTGGGCAGCTTCCCTGGGGTAATCCTAGACATCTTTTGGGGTGTGTTATTTGGTAGAGTGCTCTCCTGAAGAACACAGACAGTGAGAAAGCAGAGGGTGAGAGCCCTGCCTCCAGCCTCCAAGAGGGCAGAGCCTTCTGTGATCTGATTATAATCACCAAGTAGCTACAGACAAGGTGGGTCTTCTGTGGCTATAGGACAGAGAGCCCTGGTTTCAATATATACTCTACTGTGACTGGGAATAGCAGGGATCTCATGGTGCAAAGTTTGCCATTTTTATTACATTATGTGCATGTGTGTGTGCATATGTGCATGCATGTGTGTGCGTGTGTGTGTGTGTGTGTGTGTGTGTGTGTGTGTGTACATACCGTAGTGCATGTGTGGATGACAGAGGGCAGCTTTCAGAAGCCATTTCTTTCCTTTCACCAAGTGAGGCCCATGTACTGAACGCACTTTATCACGCTTGGCCACAAGCACCTTTGCGACCTGAGCCATCTCATCAGTCCACAAGTGTTTATGTGAGAGTAAATAACTACTTTCCAGAGACATTAGATCAGAAATAATATTTTTGAAGTCTGCCAAGGGACAGCAGCAATTGAAATATTTTGTGTGTGTATGATTTCAAAGTGTCTTACCCACTTAGAAACAGCATGAGGTCATTTCAGTCCCTACCCCTTATTGTAGTGCAGTGCCTTTCAAACTTCATGGGATGTCAGAACCACATGGAAGGCTGACTAAAATATGGGTCTCTGGGTGACCTCAGTGTTTCTCAGCAGGTTTAGGGTAGATCTAATGATTTGTGTCTTAGTTACTGTTCTATTGCTGTGAAGAGACATTGTGACCAAGGCAACTCTTACGGTTTTAGATAGATCAGATAGACATGATGCTGGAGCAATAGCTAGGATTTTAAATCCTGATCCAGAGGCAGCAGAGAAAGGGACACTGGGCCTGGGGCCAGCTTTTCAAACCTCAAAGCCCACTCCCAGTACTCCCTATCCACCAAAGCCGCACCTATGTTAGCAAGGGCACACTTTCTAATCCTGCTCCAACAGTTTCACTCCCTGGTGATGAAACATTCAAATATCTGAGCATACACGGGGTTTTCTGATTCAAACCGCCATAGTTTTCCTGCCTGACAAGTCTGACATGTTGAGGCTGCTGCTCTCCAGTCCACACTCTGGAAATAACTGTCTTAAAACATACTTAAAGTAGAATGTTTCCATCCTTACAAATAGACACAGAAATATCACCCTCGTCATAGTTACCTCCATCACTATTATTATCAAAGATGTCTGCCTGCCTGCCTGTCTGTCTGTCTGTCATCATCCCCACCCTCAAAAACAAGTCTTCCCCAGTAAGTCAAATTTTGTGGCTTGCTTCTGTTTCATCATACATGTTTCGTGACTATACACACAGCACACACAGTGCTTAATTGGTAGCTACTGTGTTGGACACTTTCTTGTTGCTATGATGATGACATGACTCAGAAAATAAGTTAAGATAGGAAGGCTTTGTTTGAGCTCAAAGTGGACAGGCTCCCTTGCTTTGGGACCTGTGGTAAGCAGCAGGACCTCACAGCAGCAGAGCATGGCTGCTCACCTCAGTGTGCCTAGCTGGTACAGAAGCAAGGATATGGATACCAGTCAGTGAAACATCTCTAATGAATTGCCACCTTTAACCAGGTTCTAGATCCTCACCATCCACTGGGCTCTGAATTCATCAATAGCTTTATCCACCAGGAAATTAAACTTCTCACGACACAACCAGTTCTCAAAAGTCCACCAGCCAAGCAATCAGACTTTAACAGGAGTCTTTGAGCAGATGCTTTTTAGATTCAAATCATAGATAGGATCGTGGATTCAGGTGGTACCAAGGGTTCCAATCAATGGCATCCTTTTAATGTCACAGACAACTGTTTGGATCCAAGCCTTTACCTGCCCTTCAATTCTGGGTGACAACAGACTTTTCCCACTTGTGTTCTGTGTCTATACCCACTACATTCAGCCCCCTATTTACATGAAGTCAGTTACCTTTCATTATAAGTCAGCTCTAATGAGGTATAATCTACCTGCAGCAAAAGTTACCATGTGCTTCAGTGAAATTTAATAGTTACCATATGTAAGATACTTAGTATTTGTGGTAGGAGAGGTGGCTTGGGGATTAAGAGCCTGCTGTTCTTAAGGAAGACCCAAGATACTACATCATGTCATCACATTTTGTACATTCTGTTTTGGCTTTTTGTTTGTTTTTAAAGTCAGGCTTTCACTACATAGCCCTGGCTGATCTGGAACTCTGTCCACAGCAGGCTGGTCTCTACAGGCTGATGAATTTTGCTCAGTAGGGATCTGCCTGTCTGGGCAGTAAGAACTTGCACCACCACACCCAGCTGTGCTGGGATTCATTACTCATAGAACACTTAATGAGTCATCCAAGCAATTCCTGGTATCTATCTTGTTATTGATAATATTAATTGTTTATTATTCTAATTCATTCTTTCTCATTTCTAAGCCCTAGTTCATTATATGGGCATGCCAAAATTTATCTGCTCATAATGTATGGATGTTGCTGATCTCTACTGATATGAATAAAGCCAGCATAAATATTCAAGAATTTGTGGGCAGTTTTCCAAAATGGATGGTCCATTTTGAGTTGCCACCTTCATACGATAGAGTTGTTGTGAATCCTTGTCAGCATGTTGTCTTGTCCAGATTTAAAGCTTGGCCTTGATGGGATCTCCATGGCACACTCTATACAGCATTGGTGCTGGTTTCTGCTAGGGCTGCAGAGTCTGAGGCTGCAGCAGCATCACACACACTCCTGGGTTGGTTTAATTCTCAAGTTGTTCACTTCAGGTAACTCATTTTGTGAGCTCATAGCAGATCTACCTGGGCTATGAGAGTAAAGGGCGTGCTAATTACAGTCAAAGAGATGTATCCATTTAAGCAGAGAATGGGATATTCTGGGACATATATTGCATCAAATGAGTTATATCAAGAGCTGTTTATTGCCATCTTCTAAAAGTTATTTAGGAAATATCAATTGTCTCCAAATAATTTATGAGCTCTAATCTAGTTCATGAAGGTCCAGCATTATCTGCAGTGGTGTGAGGCTATAACTTTCCATGGATGTTAATGTTGTCACATCTTTTCAATATTACTTATCTCCTATTTCATACATTATTGAGGTTACAGTTTAATACCATTCCAGCCCCTCATGCTGATTTCCTTCTCCCACAGGCGCTGACAGGTCACCAGATCCCACTCCATTAATAGATCCTGAGTCATACAAGCCATCAGGTTAGTGGTTTTGCTTTGTGTTCCTCCTGAGGATGTCTCTTTTGTGAGAGTAACAAGACCTTGGGTTCTAGCATTGGGTTCTAGTTCCCTTTCTGTGACTATGAGAAAACATTCTCACCAAAAGCAACTTAGAGGAGAAGGGAGCTTATTCCAGCATACAGGTTATGGTCGATCAAGTTTGCAGTTAAGCTAAGTATGACCTGCGGCATCCATAACATTATCCCCTCCAAATGGATGTGGAATGGTACCCTCATGCAAGCCATCATGTAATGTGTCACAATGGTCTTTCTCGGCTGAGTCACCTCAGGGCTAGAAGAGCTTATAGCTTCTCTATACCCCACCCCATCACAAGGGCGTCATCTAAACATTTTTTAAAGATTTATTTATTTATTATATGTAAGTACACTGTAGCTGTCTTCAGACACTCCAGAAGGGGGCATCAGATCTCGCTATGGATGGTTATGAGCCACCAAGTGGTTGCTGGGATTTGAACTCAGGACCTTTGGAAGAGCAGTCAGTGCTCTTAACAGCTGAGCCATCTCTCCAGCCCCATCTACACTTCTTATGTAAATGCTGAGATTGACTGAATAAAGTCACATGGGGGGGGTGTTTACGTTTAGTTTTTTCCAACAGTTGAGGTGGCTTGGTGCATTGGAATAAAATCACTTACGATGAATTAATATCCAAGTGACCTTGACAGAGATCAACAATGCTCTAAAACATGTCTGGAGATTCAATCACAGATAGAGAGTTGTGCCACCTTTCCATAGCAGCATCCTCATGAGTTTGAGAAGTTGCAGAGTTAAAAAGTAACCAAGTAAGAAGCCAAATGACAGAGATCATGTGACAACCAGCAGCTCCACCTTGCTGATATTTAATAGGATGACAGGAGTGTCTCGAAAACCATTCCCACCACTATGACAAAATACTAAATCAGGACAGAGATGCCCTGCCCCACCTGGACATCCACAACCACCAGCTGATTCTGTGCATTCTATTGCTAAAATCAGTTTTACGTGGAACCATGTAGGCCAGTTAATAAAAATCAATGCATGATAGTTACTTTTTCTATCTAACCTACCTTAAGCAGTTTATTTGTGGGTTTAACTATTGTTCGTGTGTTTGTTTGTTTGTTTGTTTTATATCCTGATCACAGTTTCCCTTCTCCTTCCAGTCTCTCTCCCCACTGCTCCAAACCCATCTACTCCTCTGTTTCTCTTCAGACCATCCAGAGACTACCTCACCTAGTGATCCATCCCATATACAGTTACAAAACCCAGACACTATTATTGATGCCCACAAGTACTTGCTGACCAGAGCCGGATAGAGCTGACACCTGGAGGCTCTGCTAGTGCATGACAAATACAGAGGGGGACACTCTCAGCCAGCCACTGAACTGAGCACAGGGTCCCCAATGGAGGAGCTAAAGAAAGGACCCAAAGAGCTGAAGGGGTTTGCAGCACCACAGGAGTAATGATATGAGTCACCCAGTACTCCCAGAGCCCACAGGGACAAAACCATCAACCAGACAGTACACAAGGTGTTACTCATGGTTCCAGACACATAGGCAGCAGATGATGGCCTTGTTGGATATCAAAGGGAGGGGAGGCCCTTGGTCCTGGGAAGTCTTGATGCCTCAGTGTAGGGGAATACCAGGACAGGGAAGTGGGAGAGGGGCGATTGGGGAACAGGGGGAGGAGAGAGGGCTTATGGGATTGTTTTGGGGGGGCGGAACCAGGAAAGGGGAAATCATTTGAAATGTACATAAAGAATACATCTAATTAAAAAAAAAAACAGAAAAGGGCAGGCCTGCCATGAATATCAACCAGTCCTGGCATATCAAGTTGCAGCAAGACTATGCACATCCTCTACTATTAAGGCTAATAAGGCAACCCAGTAGGACAAAGGGTCCCAAAGGCAGGCAACAGAGAAACAGACCCTGTTCCCACTGTTAGGAGTCCCATATGAAGGCCAAACTATATACCTGTAATATATGTGCAGAGAGCCTAGGTCAGCCAGCACATCTTGTAGGCAAGACAAATTGCAGGCCAGAAGTGTTGCGGCTGATTTGGTATCCCAATCCCTCCACTGGAAGTCTTGCCTGGTTACAGGAGATGACCTGTTCAGGCTCCATATCCCCCATTGCTAGGATGCTAGAGTCACCCTCATGGATTCCTGAGAGTTTCCATTGCCCTAGATTTCTAGCTCATTCCAGAAATATGCTCCCCCAATTCAAGTTGTCTCTCCCAGTTTCTCTCCCTCCATCTTCCTCACACCGGATCCCTCCTGTTCCCATCACAACCACCCAGTCCCCTTCCCCACCCACCCAAGATGTCTATTCTATTTCCCCTCCTTAATAAGATTTACATGTTCCCCTTAGCCTTCCTTTTCTATTTAGTTTCTTTGGGTTTGTAGATTATAACATGATTATCCTTTATCTGTTTTATGGCTAATATCCACTTATAAGTGAGTACATACCATGTTTGCTTTTCTGGGTCTATGTTACCTCATTCAGGATGATATTTTCTAGTACCATCCATTTGCCTGCAAATTTCATGATATCAATGTTTTTAATATCTGGGTAATACTCCATTGTGCAAATGTACCCCATTTTCTGTATCCATTCTTTGGTTGAGGGACATGTGGGTTGTTTGCAGTTTCTGGCTATTGTGAATAAAGCTGCTACTGAGCTGCTATTGACATGCAATGTCCAACTGAGCTGGACATTGATGGACATAGGTAAACAAACGTCCTCATGGCACGGTCAAGCATCAAGCATCTTTTGGGCATATGCCCAGGAGTAGCAAACCTGGGTCTTCAGGTAGAACTATTTCCAATTTTCCAAGAAACCACCAAACTGATTTCCAAAGAGGTTGTACAAGTTTACGCTCTCATCAACAATGGAGGATGTTCCGCTTGCTCCAGATCCTTACCAACAGTATGTGTTGTCACTTGATGTTTTGATCTTAGCCATTTTGTAAGATGGAACCCCAGAGTCATTTTGATTTGCATTTCCCTGATGGCTAAGGTTGGTGAACATTTCTTTAAGTGTTTCTTGGTCTTTAGAGAGTCCTCTGTTGGGAATTCTCTGTTTAGCTCTGTACCTCATTTTTAATTGGATTATTTGGTTTGTTGATATCTGATTTTTTGAGTTCCTTGTATATTTTGGAAATCAGCCCTCTGTCAGATGTGGGGTTGGTAAAGATCTTTTCCCATTCTGTGAGCTGCTGTTTTGTTCTGTTGATAGTGTCCTTTGCTTTACAGAAGGTTTTCAGTTTCATTAGGTCACATTTATTAATTGTTGATTTTAGTGCATGAGCTACTGGGATTCTTTCAGGAAGTTGTCTCCTGTGCCAGTGCGTTCAGGCTCTTCCCCACTTTCTCTTCTATCAGGTTCAGTGTATCTGGTTTGATGATAAGGTCTTTGATCCACTTGAACTTGAATTTTGTGCAAGATGATAAATATTGATCTATTTGCATTAGTCTACATGCCAGTATCCAATATCCAGTATCCAGTATGTGCCTTGTATTCCTGATCTCTCCAAGATGTTTTTTAATCATGAAAGTAAGAGCTAAAGGTTTTTCAGTGTCTAATGAGATGATCATATGTTTTTTCTTCCTGTTTGTTTATATGGTAGATTACATTGATGGATTTTCATATGACCCACATCTCTAGGATGAAGCCTACTTGAGCATCCTAGTGGATGATCTTTTTGGTGTGCTCTTGGATTCTGTTTGCAAATATTTTATTGAGTAATTTTGCATCAATATTCATGAGGAAAACTGGTCTGAAATTCTCTTTCTTTTTGAGCCTTTGTATGGTTTAGGTATCACTCTGATTGTGTCCCCATAAAATGAATTTGGCACTGTTCCTTCTGTTTGTATTTTGTGGAATAGTTTGAGGAATATTGGTATTAGCTCTTCTTTAAAAGTCTGCTAGAATTCTTTGATAAAGCCATCTGGGCCTGGTTTTTTTTTTTTTTTTTTTTTTGGAAGGAGACTTTTTTCTTTCTTTCTTTTTTTAATATTTTTATTTTCTATATTCTTTGTTTACATGATTTCCCCTTTCACGGATCCCCCCTCCCCATAAGTCCCATAAACCTTCTTCTCTCCATCCCTTCTCCAATCACCTCCCTCCTTTTTCTCTGTCCTTATATTCCCTTCCAATGCTAGATCAATCCTTTCCAGGATCAGGACCCTCTCCATACTTCTTCATGGGAGTCATTTGTTATGCACTTTGTGCCTTGGGTATTCAGGGCTTCTGGGCTAATTAATATCCACTTATCAGAGATTGCATTCCATGTGTATTCTTTTGTGATTGGGTTACCTCGCTTAGAATGATATTTCACAGATCAAACCATTTGCCTACAAATTTTGTGAATTCATTGTTTCTAATTGCTGAGTAGTATTCCATTGTGTAAATATACCACATTTTCTTTATCCATTCCTCCTTTGAGGGGCATCTGGGTTCTTTCCAGCTTCTAGCTATTATAAATAAGGCTGCTATGAACATAATGGAGCATGTGTCTTTGTTGCATGAAAAAATATGGAGAGAGAGGACAGCCTTGTCTAGTCCTTGATTTTAGTGGGATTGCTTCAAGTTTCTCTCCATTTAGTTTGATGTTGGCTACCGGTTTGCTGTATATTGCTTTAACAATGTTTAGGTATGGGCCTTGAATTCCTGTTCTTTCTAATACTTTGAGCATGAAAGGATGCTGGATTTTGTCAAATGCTTTTTCTGCATCTAATGAGATGATCATATGGTTTTTTTCTTTGAGTTTGTTTATGTAGTGGATAGCATAGATGGATTTCCTTATATTGAACCATCCCTGCATCCCTGCGATGAAGCCTACTTGATCATGGTGGATGATCGTATTGATGTGTTCTTGGATTCGGTTGGCAAGAATTTTATTAAGTATTTTTACATCAATATTCATAAGAGAAATTGGCCTGAAGTTCTCTTTCTTTGTTGGATCTTTGTGTGGTTTTGGTATCAGCGTAATTGTGGCTTCATAGAACGAGTTGGGTAGTGTTCCTTCTGTTTCTATTTTGTGGAATATTTTGAAGAGTATTGATGTTAGGTCTTCTATGAAGGTCTGATAGAACTCTGCACTGAAGCCATCTGGTCCCGTGCTTTTTTTTGGTTGGGAGACTTTCTATTACCCTTTTTATTTCTTCAGGTGTTAAGGGACTGTTTAGTTGATCTGTTTGATCCTGATTTAGTTTTGGTGTCGTATATCTGTCTAGGAAACTGTCCATTTCCTCCAGATTCTCCAGTTGTGTTGAGTATAGGCTTTTGTAGTAGGATCTAATGATTTTTTGAATTTCCTCAGTTTCTGTTGTTATATCTCCCTTTTCATTTCTAAGTTTGTTAATCTGGATACTGTCTCTGTGTCCTTTGGTTAGCCTGGCTAAGGGTTTATCTATCTTGTTGATTTTCTCAAAGAACCAGCTCCTGGTTTTGTTGATTTTTTGTATGGTTCTCTTTGTTTCTACTTGATTGATTTCGGCCCTGAGTTTGATGATTTCCTGCCTTCTACTCCTCCTGGGTGAAAATAGCTTCTTTTTGTTCCAGGGCTTTCAGGTGTGTCATTAAGCTGGTAATGTATGCTCTCTCCATTTTCTTTTTGGAGGCACTCAGGGCTATGAGTTTTCCTCTTAGCACTGCTTTCATTGTGTCCCATAGATTTGGGTATGTTGTGTCTTCATTTTCATTAAGTTCTAAAATGTCTTTAATTTCTTTCTTTCTTCCTTGACCAAGGTATCATTGAGTAGAATATTGTTCAGTTTCCATGTGTATGTGGGTTTTCTTTTGTTTTTGTTGCTATTGAAGACCACTTTTACTCCACAGTGATCTGATAGGAGGCATGGGATTAGTTCGATCTTATTATATTTGTTGAGGTCTGTCTTGTGACCAATTATATGGTCGATTTTGGAAAAGGTACCATGAGGTGCTGAGAAAAAGGTATATTCTTTTGCTTTAGGATAGAATGTTCTATATATATCTGTTAAATCTAATTGGTCCAAAGCTTCAATTAGTTTCATTGTGTCCATGTTTAGTTTCTGTTTTCCTGATTGGTCCATTGAGGAAAGTGCAGTGTTGAAGTCACCCACAATTATTGTGTTAGGTGCAATGTGTGCTTTGAGTTTTAATAAAGTTTCTTTTACGAAAGAGGTGCCCTTGCATTTGGAGCATAGATGTTCAGGATTGAGAGTTCTTCTTGTTGTATTTTTCCTTTGACCAACAAGAAGTGTCCCTCATAGTCTCTTTTGATGACTTTGGGTTGAAAGTCAATTCTATCTGATATTAAAATGGCTACTCCAGCTTGTTTCCTGAGACCATTTGCTTGTAAAATTGTCTTCCAGCCTTTTACTCTAAGGTAGTGTTTGTCTTTGACCCTGAGGTGTGTTTCCTGTAAGCAGCAAAATGTAGGGTCCTGTTTACGTATCCAGTCAGTTAGTCTATGTCTTTTTATTGGGGCATTGAGTCCATTGATGTTAAGAGATATTAAGGAATAGTGATTGTTACTTCCTGTCATTTTTGATGTTATTTTTTAAATTTGATTGGTTAACTTCTTTTGGGTTTGATGAAAGGTTACTATCTTGCTTTTTCCAGGGTGAGGTTTCCCTCCTTGTATTGGTGTTTTCCTCCTATTATCCTTTGTAGGGCTGGGTTTGTGGATAGATATTGGGTAAACTTGGTTTTGTCATGGAATATCTTAGTTTCTCCATCTATGGTGATTGAGAGTTTTGCTGGATATAGTAGTTTTGGCTGGCATTTGTGTTCTCTTAGAGTCTGCATGATATCTGCCCAGGATCATCTACCCTTCATAGTCTCTGGTGAAAAGTCTGCTGTGATTCTGATAGGTCTTCCTTTATATGTTACTTGGCCTTTTTCTCTTACCGCCTTTAATATTCTTTCTTTGTTTAGTACATTTGGTGTTTTGATTATTATGTGACAGGAAGTATTTCTGTTCTGGTCCAGTCTGTTTGGAGTTCTGTAGGCTTCTTGTATATTCATGGGCATCTCTCTCTTTAGGTTAGAGAAGTTTTCTTCCATAATTTTATTGAAGATATTTGCTGGCCCTTTAAGTTGTAAATCTTCACTCTCATCTATACCTATAATCCTTAGGTTTGGTCTTCTCATTGTGTCCTGGATTTCTTGGATATTTTGGGTTACAAGCTTTTTGCATTTTGCATTTTCTTTAACTGTTGAGTCCATGGTTTCTATGGTATCTTCAGCATCTGAGATTCTTTCTTCTCTCTCTTGTATTCTGTTGTTGATATTTGTATCTATGTCCCCTGATTTCTTCCCAAGGCTTTCTATCTCCAAAGCTGTCTCCCTTTGAGTTTTCTTAGTTGTTTCTACTTCTGATTTTACATCCTGGATGGTTTTGCTTAGCTCCTTCACTTGCTTGTTTGTGCTTTCCTGTAATTCTTTAAGAGATTTTTGTGTTTCCTTTTTCATGACCTTGGCCTGTTGACCAAAGTTCTCATGTATTTCTTTAAGTGATTTTTGTGTTTCCTCCTTATTGGCTTTTGTATTCTCCTGAATTTCTTTCAATGATTTTTGTGTTTCCCTTGCAAGGGCTTCTAACTTTTGATTCATTTTCTCTTGAATTTCTTTAAGTATGTCCTTCATGTGTTCCTGTACCAGCATCATGACCAGTGATTTTAAATCCAAATCTTGTTTTACTGGTGTGATGGGGTATCCAGGACATGCTATTAAAGGAGAATTGGGTTCAGATGTTACCATATTGCCTTGATTTCTGTTAGTGACATTCCTGCATTTGCCTTTTGCCATCTAGTTCTCACTGGTGTTAGTTGGTCTTGTCAATGGTGGACTCACCAGTGCAAGCTGCCTCTTCCCAGGTGGCCTCTGGTGCACAGCTTACCTCCTGCACTGCCTGGAGACAGGGTGCTGTTGCCCAGGCTGTTCAGATCCCGAAGCAAACACCTGAAGGCTCCTGCCGGGGCCCTCTGGATTCACCAGAGCACACTGACTTCTCCCAGCTGGCCTCCGGGAAGCCCCTCTTGCCTCTTGCAGGACCTGGAGTGTTGCAGCCCAGGCTGATCTGGATCAGGAAACGGAAGTGGTCTGAGGGCTCCTGCCAGAGGCCTCAGGACTGAAACCTAAGCTCTGTGCCACTGGAGCAAGCTGTGCACTCCCAGACTGCCTCTGGGTGCACACCAGGTCACCCGCACTTCCTGGAGATCGAGTGCTGTGGCCCAGGCTGTTCAGATCCCAAAGCAGACACCTGAAGGCTCCTACCAGGGCCCGCTGGGTTCACCAGAGCACACTGACTTCTCCCAACCGGCCTCCCGGAAGCCCCTCTTGCCTCTTGCAGGACCTGGAGATGTGGCCGACTTTTTTTAAAATTTTATTCGATATATTTTTTATTTACATTTCAAATGATTTCCCCTTTTCTGGTCCCCCACTCCCTGAAAGTCACATAAGCCCCCTTCCCTCCCTCTGTTCTCCCACCCATCCCTTCCCACTTCCCTGTTCTGGTTTTGTCTTATACTGTTACACTGAGTCTTTCCAGAACCAGGGGCCACTCCTCTGTTCTTCTTGTACCTCATTTGATGTGTGGATTATGTTTTGGGTATTCCAGTTTTCCAGGCTAATATCCACTTATTAGTGAGTGCATACCATGATTGATCTTTTGAGACTGGGTTGCCTCACTTAGTATGATGTTCTCCAGCTCCATCCATTTGCCTAAGAATTTCATGAATTCATTGTTTCTAATGGCTGAATAGTACTCCATTGTGTATATATACCACATTTTTTGCATCCATTCCTCTGCTGAGGGATACCTGGGTTCTTTCCAGCTTCTGGCTATTATAAATAAGGCTGCTGTGAACATAGTGGAGCATATATCCTTATTACATGCTGGGGAATCCTCTGGGTATATGCCCAGGAGTGGTATAGCAGGATCTTTTGGAAGTGACATGCCCAGTTTTCTGAAGAACAGCCAGACTGATTTCCAGAGTGGTTGTACTAATTTGCAACCCCACCAGCAGTGGAGGAGTGTTCCTCTTTCTCCACATCCTCGCCAACACCTGCTGTCTCCTGAGTTTTTAATCTTAGTCATTCTGACTGGTGTGAGGTGAAATCTCAGGGTTGTTTTGATTTGCATTTCCCAGATGACTAGTGAAGTTGAGCATTTTTTAAGATGTTAGGAGACTTTTAATGACTGCTTCTATTTCCTTAGGAGTTATAGGAATATTTAGTTTACTTGATCTTGATTTGACTTTTGTAAGTGGTATCTATAAAGAAAAGCATCCATTTATTTTATATTTTCCAATTGGGTGGAGTGCAGAGTTTTTAAGTAAGAACTAATGATTCATTGGATTTCCTCAGTGTCTGTGGTTATGTCCCACTTTTCCTTTCTGATTTTGTTAATTTAGATATTGTCTCTCTCTCTCTCTTAATTATCTTGGATAAGGGTTTGTCTATCTTGTTGATTTTCTCAAAGAACCAGCTCTTTGTTTCATTGACTCTTTGTGTTATTCTCTTTGTTTCTATTTTAATGATGTTATCCCTGAGCTTATTTCCTGCTGTCTACTCCACTTGGGTGTGTTTTGCTTCTTTTTGTTCTTGAGCATTAAGGTGTTCTGTTAATTAGCTAGCATAAGATCTCACTAATTTCTCTATGAAGGCACTTAATGCTATGAACTTTCCTCTTAGCATTGATTTCACTGTGTCCTGTAAGTTTTCATGCTGTCCATTAATTTTCATTGAACTCTAGAGACTCTTTAATTTTTTTCCTTTATCGACTCAGTGGTCATTGGGTAGAGAATTGATCAGTTTCCATGAGTTGTGAGCTTTCTGTTGTCGTTGAATTCCAGCTTTAATCCATGGTGGTCTGATAAGATACAGGCTATTTCAATTTTCTTGTATTTATTGAGACTTGCTTTATGACAGAATATATAGTCAATGTTAGAGAAGGTTCTATGAGGTGCTGAGAAGAAGGTATATCCTTTTGTGTTTGGGTGAAATGGTCTGTAGATATCTATTAGGTCCATTTGAGTCATAACATCTGTTCCATTATTTCTCAGTTTAGTTTCTTGACAGTTGATGACCTGTCCACTGGTAAGAGTGAGGTGTTGAAGTCTCCCACGATTAATGTGTGGGGTTCAATGTGTGACTTAAGCTTTAGGTTTAGCCATTTTTCTAAATAACCCATTACCTTTTTTAAAATCACAATAAGAAGTAATTATTTAATTGTTTGGGTATTCATGTATGTAAAAGAATTGATGAAAACTAAAAATAACCCACTTGCAGATGCTGAGGAGAGAATAGGAAGCCTCAGGGAATCCACTGTTGGGTCTGTCAGATCCTAACATCTCACCCAAGTATTTGAGATCCTTATAAAGGAAATATAACAACACCTGATTGATATTCTTAGAATTAATAAATGTGACCCTCCCTTGGAAGCCTCACAGGCTGAGGCTTCTGAGAGCTGAGACCTAATTACGATAGACCTAGGTGGCTGCTATGTCCTTGGACAGACTCCTCTGAATTGCTGCTAAAAAAAAGAGGGAACAACTCCTAGAGCTCATGGGAACAGAGTGAGCTGCACAGAACCAAGCAGGTGTGCTGTGTTTGTGGTGGATGGATTTGGGTGTTTCACCTGTGAGTGATACAGTCACTGAGTGCCAGCATTTTGAATAGCTATGAATCTCTGCCTTTTAACCACTACTCCCCTCCCCCCAATCAGCCACTCTGACCAAGGCTGGAACAAGTACAAAGTCTATACCTATAAACATTTGTCAGGGAGTTTGAAAACATAACCATTTAGCAAAATAATACCAATAGATTCTCCCATAGGTTCTATCACCTGCCTAACCATGTTTTTTTTCTTTCCCCGCCGCTTTTTTTTAAAAATTTATTTACATTTCAAGTGTTATACCCTTACCCCAGTTCCCCCCCCAAAATCCCCATCCCATCCTCCCTCCCCCTGTTTTTATGAACATGTTCCCCCACCCACCCACTCCTGCCTCCTCATCCTCAATTCCCCTACCCTGGGGCATTTATTGATCCTTCATAAGACCAAGGACGTCTCCTCCCATTGATGTCTGACACAGCTGTCCTCTGCTACATATGCAGCCAGAGCCATGTGTACTCCTTGGTTGGTGGCTTAGTACCTAGGAACTCTGGGAGGTCTGGTTGGTTGATATTGTTGTTCTTCCTGTGGGGTTGCAAACCCCTTCAGCTCCTTCAGTCCTTTAACTCCTCCATTGGGGACCCCACTCAGTGCAATGATTGGCTGCAAGCATCAGACTCTGTATTTGTTAGGCTCTGTCAGGGCCTCTCAGGAGACATCTGTGTCACGCTCCTTTCAGCAAGCCTTTCTTAGCATCCACAATAGTGTCGGAGTTTGGGGACTGTGTCTGGGATGAATCCCCAGGTAGGACAGTCTCTGGATCCTAGCCATGATTTTAACCATGTTACAGCACAAGGCATTAAAATTCTCTTCTGTGGAGCAGTCCTCAAATCCAATCAAGAGAGTGGTTGGTTACATCCAAACAGTGCCCACTATTACATCAGTGGGCAAATCTTACCTGACAGGTAATTACTGTAATATGCAGGATCCAGCTCTAAGGCCACTGAGATACCATCTCCACAGCACTGTCTAGCACTATGAAAGCTAGCCAGCAGGGAGAATGTTTCCTGGTCAGTTCAAGGTTGGTTCCCCTGGGTCCTGCAATTGAAGTAAGTGGTGTCTTTAGCAATGGAGTCTTACCTCTTAGTTACCCATTCCCAAGTAAAACTGCCCCCAGAACACAGACATATGAAATAACTACCTTTTTTTTTTAATTGCTTTAATTTTCAAGTTATCTGGGCAGATTGGCCGAGGCTTTGGTTTACTCTGCATGTGGCTCACTGGAAGGGCAGCGGAATATGCCTATTCTAGGGTTGGCCCCCTTACTACAGCTGTCTCCAGAAATGAGTGAAGTGACCGGCTACATGTCCTTCAGCATCCAGCATGCTAGCCTGAGCTAACCCATATGATGTTCCAGGGTGCTCAGGGAGTAAAGCTACGCATGCCTGCTCTCACAGCCAAGACGAACCAAAGGCCTGGTGCATAACAGTGTGGGGTGGGGAGGGGAGAAGGCTTTCCAATCACTGGCAGCATCTCAGTACCTCACTGTAAAGAGCACGCTGGCTACTTCTGCAAATAACTCCTCACAGTGAAGCTGTTTCGAAACAAATGTAGAGAAGGAAAATACCATAGGCTCTATGGCGCAGACCCAGTGGGGTAATTGCATAGGCTGGCAGCTCAAGGAAAATAAGAACAGAGGCCGGGTTGTAGACAGTAGCCATCAGTGGGCAGAGAAGGCGGCTTGCATCTCCGTTTCCTTTTTCTTCCTCAGGAGGCTGGGTGCCCGTGCGGCTGGCAGGCAACCACGGGAGCTGTGCAGGCCGTGTAGAACTCTTCTACCAGGGAGTCTGGGGGACTGTGTGTGATGACCTCTGGGACCTTCCAGAAGCAAACATCATCTGCAGGCAGCTGGGGTGTGGCTGGGCTGTTTCGGCCCTGAGCGAAGCTTACTTTGGGCAAGGTTCTGGGAAGATTCTCCTTGATAATGTGCATTGCAAGGGGCATGAGGGGCACCTGGAGGAGTGCTCCCACCTTGGCTGGTTCTCCCACAACTGTGATCACAGTGAAGACGCCAGTGTCATCTGTTCAGGTGAGGCCCACTGCCCTTGAGGGCCTAGCTTCTGCTCTCCCGAGGGAACACCCTTCACACCTGCATCAGTTACTGTTCTTTCCACTTTAACAAAATACTAACAAAAGCAGAAGGGAGGAAGGAAGGGTGTGCTTTGGCTCACAATTTGAGGACACGTTCCCCCATGGTGGTGCGAGGGTAAGGGAGCTTGTCTCACTGGCCCTGCAGTCCCAAATCAGACGGTGTGGCGCTTGCTTTCCACGTCCCCCTTTTATTCAGCCTGGGGACCCCACCCATCAGAGTACAGTCTTTCTTCCTCAGCTAAACTTCTCTGAAACCACCCTTGCAGACATGTCCAGAGGTGGTTCCACATCCTGTTAAGCTGACAGTGAAGATAAACTAATTATCACATTATCACGTTAGATTATAGATTATCACATTATGTGTAAAAATAGCTGTTGAATATGTGCCAGCATGCCAGTCCTTCACAGAGCTAGCACGCCAGTCCCTCACAGAGCTAGCACTCCAGTCCCTCACAGAGCTAGCACGCCTGTCCCTCACAGCAGATGTTTTCTTCTCTCACTTTTGTAGATGCTGAATATGGAACGGCTGCACTATCAGGTAGGGAAGACAATGTCTGTTTGTGGCTCACTGGAAGCTTGGGGAAGAGGTTCTGCTGAATACTGAATTTGGCATATGCTCTGAGACAGTGGAGTAGTAGAAAGACAAAATATAATCACCCAGTTGTCCAAGAGGAGAGTAGACAGTGCTTTCAGAATCAGCTGGCCTAGCCCCCCTACCCATCTCCATTACTATGCATCCTACGCACAGGATAATTGATGTCTCAGACTTTGGAAGAACACTTAGTTCAGTCAGGTTTGAGGTTTGCATAGACACACTGGCCTATGGTGGGTAGGACATGGTTAAAATGTGAAATATGGCTATACACGCTTTCTTCCCAGGGGAAAAAGGCCAGTGAGACAAATGCTGCCCCACTGAGGCGATTCTCTTTCTACTCCCTCCGCATCCTGTTCCTGGTACAGCCCTGACTCAAAAAACATTCATTGTTTCATCCTCCCCGGAGTTCCTACACTCAGGCTCTCCCTCTCATCAGACCCTAAGGTCCCTTAATAGCATGCTCTTAGATAATTCTGTGTGTGTGTGTGTGTGTGTGTCCAGGGTGGGGGGTGTGGAGAGAGAGAGAGACAGAGAGAGAGAGAGAGAGGAATAAAGCTGGAAAAGTTTATAGCCTCCTAGCTGCCTACCCTGCCAGGTAGAAATAAGTTGGTCCAGAGGATAATCTGCAGTGGATGATACTGAGCCGAGAGTTGCTAGAGGGGAGATGTTGGGAGCCTAGAGGAGCCCCTGGCATCTTCAAGTCCTGACTCAGCATCTCTTAGCAACACTGGGTCAAAGGAAAGCTGAGTGTGTGTGTGTGTGTGTGTGTGTGTGTGTGTGTGTGTGTGTGTGTGTGTGAGTGTGTGTGTGTGTGTGTGTGTACATGCACGAGCTCTCGCACTTTCAAATGCATGTAAGTGTTGGCCACTGAGCCCCAGGAACCCACCTGTGTCTGCCTCCTTGGCACTAGGATTGCAAATTGCGCCACTAAAAACAGCTTTTTGGACATGGGTCTAGAGATTGAACTCAGGGTCCTGTGCTTGTGAGGTAAACACTTTACCAATTGAACCCTCAGTCTGGCCCCTGGAATGGTATATCCTCTGATTTCTACATCCTAAACTGTAATCCCCAGCCCTTTGGAGGATTTAGGAGCTAGAATTTTATGTCTTTGTTTGTTTTTAATAATTCTTTTTTTTTTCGATGCTGGGATTTGAACCCAGACCCTTATTTATGCTAGGCAAGTACTCTACCACTGAGCTATGTCTACAGTTTTCAATGTCTTGGTTTTTAAGAAAATCTTAATTTTAAAATTATCTTGCTTTTCTGGGGGGGGGGCAAGAGAGTAATATAGTGAAATCTAAGCAGGCTCTGTCAGCACTGCTTAGCTATTGTCCCACAAAGCCCTTTGATGCTCATTTCTCGCCACTAGAGACTGATTCAGGAGGCCTGAGAGGGGCTGGGGGGCTGTGCTTGCCATGAGCTTCTCATGATGCTGGTATGCAGAGCTGCACAGACCCTGGCACCTGTTGTGCACATGTGCTTTTTGTGTTTGGCAGATCCCCTGTTGGCTGTCATGGAAGGTGCAATGAAGTCAGGTGAGAGAGAGCTCAGTGCTTGGATGTCCTGTTCCTTAGTGGCCAAGCCTTGAAGGCATTCTTCCAGGAAATTGTGCCAGAATGCCGCTGGTCTAGGTCACCCCACTAAAATTGTTCTACATGAAGAATCCCAAAGAAAAGGCCAGTGTACTTAAGGATGTGATTTCATGTCCAGTCAGTCAAAAGAAGGAGTTTCAAACACAGACATGGTGCCACTTCTGCATTCTCAAAGCCACGGCACTATTAGTGAAGGTTAGACATGGCCATTCATGTAATGATATTGCCAGTCAGCACCCAGAACCATTACTTCAGAAGGAGTCCACTCTGAAGCGCGTGCATAGCTTCTCTCCCCTTACTCTCTCCCCATACCCCCTTCTCCACACTCTCTTCTTCATATTCCTTTTTTCTAGCTTTGATTGTGTTTCTGGGTTTGGAACCTCCAGTTGGCATAGCACAGACTTAGCACCGTTTGATGATAAAGAGCTAGATGATGATGATGATGATGATGATGATGATGATGATAATGCCTGAAGTGCCAGGCTGATCAGAACCCGCCCACACAGCCAGATAATCTGACTAGTTACGAGTTCTTTCCACTGCCATAGAACTGAGTATTGGAGTGGACATACAGACAACCAGATTGAAAAAACAAAACCAGACAGGCAGATGGGTAGAATGGTGGATGTAAAATGCTATCATTAATAGAGCAGTATATGACTTATTTCTACCTAATAATAGATATTTAATAGCATCATTTTAAGAAATGATGGTTGGGTGGGCCAGCATTGTTGTCATTACATAAATATACAGAAGTTCCCCACAGTTTCACTCTGACCTGAGAACACTGAAGCAGTGCATTACTCATTGGTTGTGTGAGATAGTGAGATGTTCATGGGTCGGACGTGACTGACAATGAGTAATTGAATTCACAACTAAGGAATAATGAGAGAGAAAGGTCTTACCAATATTCATCTTCCCAGCAGGGGACTAGATATCTCCATAAAGATGAAAGCTGTTTCACACTTCAGACACTTGTATTCTAATAGCTTACATTTGAAAGATATTTTAAACCATTTTATACCTTCACTACATCCCAAAGCACACCCACAAAGTAATGACCAGTGAAACCTCTTTTTTAAAAAAAGTGAAAAGGAAAAAAAGTGTAAATTATAAGATTAGTAAACTGAACAATGCAAACTAAAGCTTTAAAGCACCTTTTTTATAATTTTATACAATGAGTATACCATAGTTGTACCATATCTACCCTTTCCACCCTTCTAACTGCTCCTATGATCCCTCAATCCACATCTCAAATTTAGTCAATGTCTCTGTCTATCTATCTATCTATCTATCTATCTATCTATCTATCTATCTATCTATCTATCTCTGTCTGTCTATCATCTATCCTTCTATTATCTATCTACCTATCATCTATCATCTATCCACCCATCCATCCACCCACCCGTCCATCCATCCATCTATCTATCCATATGTCTACCTATCTGAGTAGACATACTCAGTATTTCCCATGTGCCCAAGGGTTTAGGACTGATCACTGAAAGAAGGATAACCTATCAGGAGCCTCATCCCTAAATAAAATTGACCATCCCACAGGAGCCATGACTGCCTGTAGCTCTTCAGCTAGGGGTGGGGACCCTCCTGTGAACTCTTCTTCCATCCAGGTTAGCATGTTGACTGGTGTGCTTGTACAGTTCTGTTGTTAAATCCTCTTTCTTCTAGAAAAATCTCAGTGTGGTGGAGTCATTACCAGTGCACCTGGAAAAATTAAGAATCCCCCAATGAATGAAATGCATGACAACATAACCTGTGTATGGGAGATCAGGGCAAGCACCTCTGAGCATATACGGCTGGCATTCCCATCTCTTGAGTAAGTGATGTATACTATATAAGCATGCAGTGCAGTTCAACATTTTGACTGTTCATCCCTATGCTGATTCTCATATACAAAAGTCTTTTGTGCATTTTAAACATTTTATTTTGAAATAACTGTAAACAAAAAAAGGAAATTGCAAAAATAATACACATCCCTGAATGCCCCTCACAAGCATCTCTCAGAGGTAGAACATTAACAAAACCAGAATATTAACATTGGGGTGTGGACCAAAACCTGTATTCAATTCCCAACTATTTTCACATGCAGTTATTTGTGTGATGGTGGGGGTGGATAGTTCAACACAGTTTAGCCCTGTGAATGGCATCACAAAACCACAGCTCCATTCCAGGTACATCACACAAAGGAACTACCCTTCCACCTTTGTCTTCTTGGGTGGCCCATCTCTGTTCCTTAACCATGATCTAGTCTTCGTCTCTATATGTTGCCATTCCATGTATGTTCTGTGAATGGAATCATGCAGCATGTAGCTTTAGGGGTTGACTTTCTTTCACTCCTCACAGTACCCCTAAGATCTATTCAGGTTGCTGTAGTACCCAGCAGGCTGTTGTTCTTTATTGCTGAAAGGGATTCCATTCATGTGACTGTGCCAGAGTTGGTTAATCCTCTCTCCTCTGAGAAACATCCAGCTCATCACTAGACTTCAACTATTGCAAAGGCAGCTTCTGGGAACATTCAGGGGAAGTCTATGCCAATGTAAGATCATTCTTCCAGGCTGAATACCCAAGAATATGACTGCTAAGCTGTATGGTAAGTACACAGCTTCTTAGAACAAATAGGTTTTCCAGGATGACTGCCTTGTCATCTTCCCACCAGCAACACACATGACGCGGCTCCTCCAAGCCCTAGGAAGTATGCAGGATTTTATACTACCTCTTTTTATACAAGCCTGTATATATAGGTATCTCTTTATTTTTGCTGCTGTCAGAGTGATTATAAATTCTATAACTTTTACACTTTCATTATATGGAAGGAAATATGAATGCTTTCTTTATGTTGGTTTTCTAAGACATGTTGCTTTATTTTTAATTTAATATTTCATATACTATTTGAAAATTTCATACATGTATATAATATATTTTTATTATATTCATACTTCCATGTGTTTTTAATTAAGAAGAAATTCACTTTACAGGCTTTGAATTGAGAGACAAAGAGAGAGAATACACACACACACACACACACTTCACATGCCCTGGCTATTTGGCAAAAGATACAGAATCTGAGGAAATTTTAGGTTTTAGTATTGTAAATATATATAAATGAATTTATTCATAGATTAAAATTATACTGAAAATACCCCCAAGAAACCCCCACATTATTTATCCATCTTGAATTGTGCTTAAGGATGGCTTGGAATGGATAGCTGTTGGGCTGGTGAGAGGGCATAGTCTGCCTCAAGCACTGGTGACAGCTACACAAAAGTTCACAGAAAATCTCTGCAGCTAACAAGGCCAGATGGCTTTCACTAAGCCAATGGGACAAGTCTATAGCCCACATCCCTATAGACAGGCTAGCTGTCAAAGCTTGTCTCTGTGGGAAGTGGTGTGTATTTGAACCTAGAGCTATTCTATTACCAGGTCCACAAACAACCAAACCCTATTGCTCATTTTAGATGTTTTCTCTCAAACATCACATAGTGGAATGACCTTGATTAGCTGTCAACCCAAGACTGTGAAGTACCCTGTGGTCACAGCAGCTCCCTGGTCCTCTAGAGTCAGTGTTCTTCCTCTTCCATCTGCTAAAAGGCCCATTCCTTTCAGACAGTAATTTTCAGAGGAAAAATATAGGATACAGTGATCATATTGTGTCTACATCACAGACAGGCTTAGGGCTTGCTCCCAGCATTCTTACCCCTATAACCTAAAGCAGGACTCACTAAACACCTCCTGGCCTTGTGATGAAGAGATTAAGAGGGATTCATGATATTTGCTTCCCCAGCCTTGACTGCACCAATGAGTATTTTGAAATCCTGGATGGCCCTCCATCTTCCATGAAGTCCCTGGGGAAACCCTGCCGTGGGTTGCACGTCACCTTTGCATCTCACTCCAGCTCAATGACCCTTGTGTACTTCCGAGGCGAGAACAACATTGGGAAAAACTTTGTGGCTTATTATTATTTTGAAGCCAAAGGTAAGAAGATGGTGTGGAGTAACAGCTGTGTACTTTCTGGTGATGTGCCATCATTTGTTCTGTGACTTTGGACAAGACACTTGACTGATGGGGAATCTGTTGTGAGGGCTCATACAACAGAAGCTGAGTCATTAGGGAGTCTAATACTCTGACTCTAGTCCCAGATAGATGTTTTAGACAGTAGAGAGAAAGGGAATATGTTCCCTCTAGGACCTTTCTCAGTCTTGTGCACACCAATAAGGAGGTCAAAATTAACATGCAAGACAAAATTGGAGGATAAATGGAACATACTAAGTTAAAGCAAATGAATAAAATAGTGTGTGTACTAGAATGTGCTGCAGAGGCACACATGTGCAAATCGAATGGGAGCAATAGAAAAGACAGGACCACTATAGGCTGCAAACATTGAGGAAAATACCAGGTGAGATCTATTTTGAATTTGCCTGTGACCTTAGGTAGGCTGTTCATAGAGAAACAACAAGAGAACTCATGAGGACTAAGATCAGTGTTGGAAATGATATGCAGTGAGTGCTGGGAAGACAGAGGCTAAGCTAGGGGGTGTGTGTGGGGGGGTCTCTGTTAAAGTACAGTGTACACAAGTTCGTAAGATCAATTAGGACAACTGTGAGCCAAATACTCACAATAACATCCACCTGCTAGCACCAATAAGCTCCTTGCCTGTGTTATGCTCAACCAAATCCATGAATCATCCCTTTAACAGAGGAGAAATGGAGGCCTCAGAGGTTCAGTAATTACCTGGGATTCTCCACTACTCTCTACCTATAGATTCCAGTCAGGCCTCATATCTGTTTTGTCTAAGATGGTATTAACAATTCCCAGGGCCTTTAGTAAGTGATGGGCATACTCACTGAGCAAACTATAAGACAGATGAGATGCTCTGTACCAAACAATGGGTCAAATATGTGTCCATAATTGGGATATCTGTTGACTGTAGCTTTTTTGTTTTTGCAGAGATGACAACAAAGACCCCGTATCTGATCAGTGAGTCAACTCTCATGTCACTACTTGTCATTTTCAGTTCATGTTTCTTACTCTGCCCTCCACTCCTGATGATTTTTTTTTAAAGATGGGGTCTTACTAAGCATCCTTGGCTGTCCTGAAACTCACTATAAAGACCAAGCTGACCTCAAACCCATAGAAATCCACCTGCCTCTGCTTCCTGAGTACACTGTCATGCCCAGCCTTCCTGGTGATTTTACTGTCAACCTTTGCTCTCATTCTCCTGTTTTCTAATTCCTAGTTCAAGTCTCAGTTGACAGAGATGTTCTGTCTGCAGGGTTTCTGCATGAACCTAATGCCCACTGGAACCAAGTTTCATTTACTCAACCACCAGGTCACTTTATGTTGATAATTGTCTATTTAATTTTCAAATTCCTTATTTATAACCAGGGTAAGACATACCTAATTAGATATTCCACATCGAAAAGTTAATATGGCAGAAGCATATTAGTTATTTTTCTTATTTAAAAAAATACAAAATATCTGACAAAAGCAACTTAAGGGAAGAAGGTTCATTTTGGCTCACAGTTTGAAGTGTAGGCTGCCATGCCTGGGAAGGCATGCAGTGGCTCTAGCTGTAGTGGGTGAAGCTCACATGGCACTCACAGTCAGGAAGCAGAGAGAGGTTACTGTAGGTGTTTGGCTTACTTTCTGTTTTTTTTTTTCAACCCGAGACCATAACCTATGAAAAGGACATGCATACATATAGGATGTATCTTCTCACTTCAGTTGAAGCTCTACAGCAATAGCCTCACAGACTCTCCCTGAGGTTTGTCTCCTAGAAATAATAAAGATCAGAGCACAAATGAATAAATTAGAAGCAAAGAAAACAATACATAGAATCAACATATCTAAGAGCTGGTTCTTCCAGAAGATAAATAAGATCAACAGACCCTTGGCTTAACTAAACCAAAGAAAGCAAATTATCCAAATTAATGAACATGGAACTATTATGACATAGAACAATGAAATTCGGAATAATATAGGGAAATACTTTTTTAAAAACCTAAAAACCTATTGAGATAAAGAACTTACATTTTAAAAAATCTCCATTAAGATAAAATTATAAAAGAAATGAACCAGCAGTCATCCGCTGTATATGTACCAGGGGCCTCAGGCTAGCTTATGTATGCTGCCTGGTTAGTGGCTCAATCTCTGGGAGCTCCCAGGGGTTGGGTTAGTTGAGAATGCTGTTCTTCTTCCTATGGGGTCACCCTACCTTTCAGCTTCTTCAATACTTTCCCTAATTCAACCATAGGAGTCCCTGACTTCAGTCCAATGGTTGAATGTAGGTATCTGTGTCTGTCTCAGTCAGCTGCTGGTAGAACTTCTAAGAGGACAGCCATGGTAGGCTCCTGTCTGTAAACATCAGTAATAGTGCCAGGTCTTGGTGTCCCCTTATGTGATGGATCCCAAGTTGGGCTGGTCACTGGAGATTGCCTTTCCTTCAGAGGACTGCCTGGTCTGACCTCAGTGGGAGAAGATATGCCTAATCCTCAAGAGACTTGAGTCCCCAGGGAAGGGAGGTACCCAGTGGCGGAGGTGGGAGGTAGAGGGGGAGCACCCTCTTGGAGACAAGGTGGAGGAGGAATGGGATGATGAACTGTGGGAGGGAAACAGGGAGGGGGCAACAGCTGGAATGTAAATAATAAAATAATTTTTTAAAAGATATGAACAAATTTCTAGATTCTTTCAAACCACCAAAATTAAACCAACAAAAGATCACTAACTTGCAAAGACCCATAAGAAATAAGTTGAAAGAGGAATAGTAATAATAATGATAGAAATAATAATAAAAGCCTCAAAAATGCTCAGATAGATTCACAGAAGAATTCTACCAAACTTTTTACATAGATCTACAACCAATAATTTAAAAATTCTTAGAAAACTAGAAGCAAAGAATTACTCTAGATCTCCTTCTATGATACCAGTATTACTTGGAAAAAAGATCGATTTTAAAAATAAAATTAAAGAAAATTACAGGCCAGTGTCCCCAGTGAACATAAATGTAAAAATCCTCAACAAAGCACTAACAAACTGAATAGAGACATATCTGAAAGATCACTCACCATGGTAATGTTGGTTTTGTCCTAGAGATGTGGTGATGGTTCAGAATGTGTAAGTCATTCATAAATGTAGTAAACCATTTAGATGGAATTATAGTTAAAAATCAGATGATCCTCTCAATAGATGCAGGAAAGACATTTGGCAAAATTTAATATACCTCACAATAATAGTTCCAGAAGCAGCAAGACTGAAGGGAGCATACATTAACATAATAAAGGCTATACATGACAAACCCATAGCCAACATCATTCCTAAATGGAGAAAACCTTAAAGCAATTTCCTAAAAACCAGGAATGAGTCTGGGATGGGCTGGGGGCCCACCCTGGTGGAATCTTCTTCCTGTTCTTAGTTCCCCTTGAGGCAACGGAGGGGGAAGAGCATCGGTGGAGGAGAGTATGACTTTGTCTTATGAGATATGGGGGTAAGACCTTGCCTTTAGAGATATTTAGAGTTGCCATATAATAATAAAAGTTTACTTATCTAAGTCTAAGCTACTTTGCTACTGTAGCTGACCTGCCTTTTGAGTTCTTCTGAGGCCAGATACTAAAGTCTCTGGTACTTAGCACCTAAAACAGGAAGGGATTAAGTAAAGTAGCCTTTGTTTTAACTCCAAAGGAATTCTGAGGCTCTAACTTTCAGCCTGCTAGTCAAAGTCACAGAAAAAAAGGACACTTTGAAAAGTGAATTTGGCATTTATTTCTAAGTTGTAAAAAGATTCCTCTGAAAGCTCTCTAAGAAAAAGGGGGAAAGCTGGAAAAATCCTAAGCGGACAAGGTAAATTCATGAGCCTCTCTTTGTCCTCAACACTTACACATATTTCATAATACATGGCTACATGGTAAAAAGTTCATCACAAGTTTACACATAAATTCAAATCATAAATAAAATAAGCTTATAACAGAGAATGTTTACATACATATCCATTAGGAGTAATTATCTGGCTAAACATTCATCACCTGTCACAGCTTCAAATGTTCAAGGAAAGTTAAAACCCAAAACTAAGTTATTAGTGAAGTTTTATATAGATAAACCCAGTCAATATTCTATCTTCTGCCCTAGCACTTATAATAAATCATAATTCCCTTTTTATGACCTTTGTTTAATAGTTTTACAACATTTTGGAATGTGTTCTGAGTAGTAGAAAGCCTGGTTAGTATGTAGAAGAAATTAACTGGTGACACATGGGAGACTGATAAGAGTTCTCATTGCAGTTTTGACTATCAGAAAGGACCTAATAGCAGTCCCACTTATTAAAAAGCTTAATAAAGACTGGTATAATTTTGGGAATTCTTATGGGATATCATTAAGTATTAAATATTATTAAGTATTAAGTATCGTTAAGTAAGAGAAAAAATTGTGTAGTTGATTTCCTAAGTCTTCCCTTATCTTGTCCCCACAGCTATCCCCACAGCAACTTCCAAGATGGTAACAGAAAGACCACGTAAGTCACAGAAGGCACCCATTTGAGTACCAAGTGTCTATTTCTCTCAGCACCCATGTCTGTACTTGCTGTATCTGCTTTGTGTGTGGAATGCTAGAACTACATACAGTCCATTTGCAAGCAAATAGACCAACTGACTCTACCCTAGGACTTAGGACCATCACAAACCCTTACAGTCTTCTGTCTCTCACATCCTGAATAAACAGACTATTTTGTTGTTATAACTGTTATTATTGTTTGATTTTGCTTTTGTACCTTTCAGAATTCCCAAATACTCCCAGTGGGAATGTCTCACCTCTTCCTGTGCCTGACTCAGGTATAGTTAGCCTCCCCATCTAAATTGCTAATTGATTTTCCCAAAATGGGCAGGGCCTCAGAGCAATGAACTAGACCAGCAGAAAAAGAATGAGGCAAGTTGTTTGCCACGAGAAAAGTTCAGGGGAACCCTTTTGATTTTTCTATTTTCAGTTTCTTCACAGATAAGGTTGGCATGCCAATACCCTCTTGCATAACCTTTAGTTACAGTAAAAGCGAAACTTAAAAGCTTCTCTAAAAAATACCAAAGTTGTATACAAATTTCATTTTTTCTGCATTCAGCCCAAACAGATTTTTGCATGTTTCTGACACAACAGATAGTAATTAGTGGATTTTTTTTATGCCCTAAATGCTATTGACAACCCCTGTGACTTATCACAATCCAGCTGGGGTTGACCAGTTGTCTGACTCTAGTAGGTTTTCTTTATCTAATAGAATATAGAGAAGGGCAGCTCAAACATCCCATGGAAAGGTGTCATGCTCCCAGATGTCAACAGTCACCAGGTCTCTGTCTACAGGGAACTGGCCAGAGCTGCGGCTGGTGGGTGGCTCCAATCGATGCTCAGGGCGTGTGGAGATCCTCTACCAGGGAGTCTGGGGGACTGTGTGTGATGACCTGTGGGACCTGAATGAAGCTGAGGTCGTGTGCAGACAGCTGGGGTGTGGTCAGGCTGCGTCTGCCCTTGGCAAGGCCTACTTTGGCCCTGGTTCAGGAGATATCTTCCTAGATAACCTCCAATGTGCTGGGGTGGAGCACTTCCTGGGCCAGTGTGCCCATTCTGGCTGGTCAGACCACAACTGTGGCCACCATGAAGATGCCGGTGTCATCTGCTCAGGTACTCTATCCAAGTTTCTCATTTGGCAGTAATCATTAGCAATATGTGCTTTGCTGAAATATGCCAAGAATGTGTCTGAATATGGAGGCAGTAGCCTGCTGCAGGGAGGCCAGGGCCACATGGGGCAGGCTCTCAGAGCTGCAGTGAACTTCTAGACTGCATCAGTGCAGCATCTACATTTTCAGAGCCGCAGTCTCTTCACTCAGGAAACTAGAAGACTGACTGATCTTTTACAGAAAAGAGGTTTTTGACAATGCACTGTCTTACTACCTAATAAAGAAGTGTACAACTCATTATTCTCCTTAGTCACAACATGGCAGAAATTCTGGGAGGCAACTAATTTTAATTGCCTCTGTCATCTTTTTTTAAATGCCCTGATTTATTCATGAGTAGTTGTGAGTAAATCCGTTCCCTCTTGAATGTCTACTGCTAGCCTTGTCTGACAATGTAATGTCTTTAAGCAAACAGCTACAATCGCATATGCGACTGCGAAGAGCCAGTCACTGTCCATAGAATGGGCTTGCAGTCCACAGAGTTGCCCACACAGAATACATGCTACTAATATATCTATTTCACCAGTAAGTAGGCTCAGGCTCCTGGGAGCAGATACTATTCAAATCACAACCTTCTACATCTGTCCATTTTCTCACTTTGCTGTAATAAACTAATAGGAGCTTGTTTTAGACCTATTGATAAATTTGGTTTTTCTTGTATCATGTTCTTTAAAGGGATTGGTAATAGATTAATCAATACAAATGAGAGTATAATTAAACTTTATCTTCTGTTATTAAAGCCTATTTGTTTTTCTTACTTACAGATGCTGAAAAACCTCTATCTGATGTTCCAGGTCAGTGGTGTCTCTCATGGATGTGAGTTAAATATAAGCTGCCTTTGTTTTTGTCTTTGGGCTGTTTGGTCTTTCATCTCTGAGTTCACTCCTTCAGGCTGCAAAAACTATTACAGAATGCTATGGGAAAGTCTGGCTGGGATTCTTGTCACTTTTTCACATGTGATGTGTTGTGTGTGTATGCATGTGTGTTCATATGTGTATCCATCATTTGTAAAGTATTCACATATTACCTAAAAAATAGGCTTTCCTCACTGGCATAACACCAAGAGCAAAGGCACATGCCAAAGTGACATGACTCCTTAGGGCTTCTTGTCCATACTCTCCTCTCTGGTCCAAAGGATGGTGTTTGCTTTTTGTTTTGTTTTGTTGGCTCTCTACCCCCTAGCTCCTTTTCACATTTTAAATGGTGCCTTCCAGGATCTCCTCTCTGACATTATCCTCTAACAGCCTGTCTTTGCTTTTGTTGAATTTATCATAGTGTAGAAATGCACACTGTACTGTGTTTATATTTCACAAGTGAGTAGACTCAGGTTCCCTAAGGGTCTATGACTATACCATCCGTGGCTAACACTGGAAACAAAAAGAGTCTACTGAAATAAAATTTGCTTCAACGCCCACAAACTACAACTCAGAAATCCATGGTAAACATGAGGATGAATGGATGCCCAAGGCTCTACCCAGCCTTCCTCTGAGCCTAGTACTGCAGGATTCCAGGCAAAGGTATTGAGATGTGGGAACTCTTACCACATCTCTCTCTCTCTCTCTCTCTCTCTCTCTCTCTCTCTCTCTCTCTCTCTCTCTCTCCAGGAGACTGGCCAGAACTTCGCCTAGTGGGTGGTTCCAGTCGGTGCTCAGGACGAGTAGAAATCCTCTACCAGGGAGTGTGGGGCACCATATGTGATGACCTGTGGGGTTCAAATGAAGCTGAGGTTGTATGCCGCCAGCTAGAATGTGGCCAGGCTGTTTCTAGTGTTGGTGAGGCTTACTTTGGTCCAGGCTCAGGAGACATCTTCCTAGACAACCTTCAGTGTTCTGGAATGGAACATTACCTTGGCCAGTGTCCACATTCAGGATGGTCTGAACACAACTGTGGCCACCATGAGGATGCTGGTGTGATCTGCTCAGGTATTCATTCTCTTCCTATGCAATTGGAGGAAATTTGAAACTATCATTTGTTGGTGAAATTTTCCAGCCACCCATTTGATTCTTTAAGCAACCCTCAGGACTAGGTCCTGGGTGCAGATACCTACCCTGTCATGAGTAGCTCTTGGTGGTGATGAGAAGTCTAGGTTATCTAAACCACTCTGGGACATTGCAGTAAAGATTCCAGGAACTCTCCTAAGAAACTATCACTGAGTAAATTTGGGAAGAAACTCAGGAGTCTGCACTTTAAGAGTTCCCCAGGAATTCTGCATAGGGGTACCATGAGTAACCTAGCTCTGCCCACCATGAGACACAGCCTACCTAGTGGCTTGGCTAAATTTTCTAAGCCAAGAACTCACCTTAGATGAGGGTATCCAACTGATGGTTCTAGGAGCTGATTTCTGTACCCAGATAGGTCATGAGTCTCTCCTTCTTACTCACCACCCCCCTCTTGTCACCTCACCTCCCATTCTTTAAACTCATCAGAGAGAGTGACCTGTTGCTTCTCTTCCTGTATACAGATTCAGATGCCCCTCCTCCACCTATGCCACCAGGTATGTCCACTGCTCTCCTAGTTAAGGAAACTTTCCACTCAGGAAGCACAACTGTGAAAACAGTACCAGATACCTTTTTAAAAAATGCTAAGAGTCAGGCATTCAGAGCTCTTCATGCATGTAATAGATGGACTCTTCTCAACTTATGATTGAGTTATTATCTCAGAAAGCCCAATATACAGCTACCATAAGTCAAAGAATACATTCTCTATTGCTAACCTTCTGAATGTCCTGGCTCAGCAACAGCACACTGAGAGCACCTGTCATGCATTCTCACTATCTGTGGTACCTGGGAGCTCAGTGCTGAGTCCCAGCATCTCAAGGGAGGATCAGACCACATATGTGACCCTAGGAAAACATCCACATTCAAACTTTGAAGGACAGTTTCTCCTTCATGAAAAGCTGTATGTCAAATCTTCATAAATCAGGGATCTTCTCCAGCTCTAATTCCCTCTAGGAAGATATTTTGATTATTTATGTTTTCCAGATAAACAGACACATAAAAAGTTAGCAAGGCACATTTTGGCTATCCAAGGGATATGGGAAAAACGGCCAGTACACTTGCCCTCTAGTCACTTGCCATACACACACTGGCCCAGGACACCCAGATAACTCTATAGTAAAGATGAAGGGGCAGTTTGCTCAGGTTATTGCTCTTCACCAAGAAAATTCCTTCAAAGGTACATATATTATGTTTTCAGGAGGAAGATTTAAGCAAGGTTAAGCAATTTTTATCATTAGGCAAATTAAAGAGAGAATCAAGTTTTACATTATATATACATTTATAATAATATATAATATAATATATAACTATATATATTCAGATATTAGAAAAATCAGACTAATACTATAGTATAATGTTATTCTAGAATAACATTGGAGGTGAATGAAAACATTTCTTTTCCTTGCAAGCTCTTCCCAAAACATTGGTAGATATGATGCATGAACCCTTGATACATTAGTTATTTAATCCCTATTGTTGAGGAAAATGGAGATCCAAAGCCTGCCCACAAGAAGCTCTCTCTATCAGGGACAGCTTAGAGAAAGTACCTCACATTTCTCTCCAGCAGGAGAGATGTCTTGTAAGATTTATCGTGAAGGAAAATTGGAATTTACCATTTGAATGTGTCTGGATTATCTCTCCAGTTGCAGAGAGCACACAAGTCACAAGTCATTGAGAGAAGCATCTCTGTTGACATTTGCCTTGAGGAGATCTTGATGAGTTCTGAGTGTCCAAGGCAAAAAACAGCTTGTGTTGAGGTCATTACTGAGAAGAGAACTGTTGTATAAAGCTACAATGCCATGATTAAGGCCAAGAATAATGAAAAATTTTCAAAATTCTCAGACCAGAGGACTGAACCCAGGTCCTTGCACTTGCCAGGCAAACACCCTACCGCTGAGCTAAATCTCCAACAGTAGCTATTCAATGAAGTATTGTCTGTAGTTTTCTCATTTAGTGGGAATTGTATAGGTGATAAAGAAAAGAAGAAGGGTCCATTCTAGTTATCCATTGTAGACTCAAAATTTAGTGGTTTAAGACAGCTACATTCCAATATATGTCACAGTTTTGTGTGTCAGGAATTTGGGCAGGGCTCAGCTGGGAGATTCTTCTGCTCCTCAAGCTAGGGTCTCAGTGTCATTTCCCTGGGTTCTGGTTTGGAGAGCTCAGGATAGCTTCATATACATCATCAGTGCCTTCATGAGTACAAATGTGAGCTCTTTTCCTTTCCAGGGAGTCTCAGGACTACTTTAGCCAGTCTCTTCAAGGGGTAGGATGGTATGAGGCTCTAAAAGTAAGCCTTAGGCTCAGAAACCAGAAGTATATGTCAATAGTTCCTTAAGACACAGCATGGCTTCTGCCATATCCCATTGTTCAAAGCAATTACAAAGCCCACTCAGGTTCAAGGGAGGGAGCCTAGCCCTTATCTGGTGATAAGAGGCGTGTCCAAGTATTACTGGCTTTAATCTGCCATACAACTATAGAGAATGTTCACTTAGCAGCTTCAGACTCTTCTAAATTGGCACCAAATACACTGGAAACCATTCAGCATGTACTAGCTTGTATATGAGACTAAAAATTCCCCCCTCCATGTCATTATCTCCTTTATTTCCTTTCCAGGTCCTCCTCCAACTTCTCAGGACCCACTAACAGGTAGTCACCTCTTTATGACATGGTAACTCCATAGAGGCAGATTCCAGGCAATATCCAGGGTTGTAGCACAACAGAGGCCCTGGCATGTGGGTGAGGCGCTTACTCCTCTGGTACCACTCTGTAAATGATGACTATGTATTAGGAGGAGCATGAGGGAAAGGAAGGCTGTGGGTCTTCCCAGGATAAAGCAGACAAGAAGTCAACAAGTTGGTAGATGTAGTTCTGCAGTCCATCTGACCCACACTCAGCCTGCCATTTTTAGGCACAGCCCTGAAGTGGATGCTCATAGACAACTGTTTTTCACCTCCCATCACACACTTGTGTCTTGACCCTATTGTTATAACCTATGGATGTGATCAATGGAGAGTGGAGTATGGTGGCATACAGCTGCCATCTCGTTACTTGAGAGATTTAGGCAGGAGGGTTTGAGTTCAAGGCCATCCTTGGCTACATAATAAGACTGTCTCTACAAAAAGGACTGGAGAATGAGCTCTATGGTACAGAGCACTTGTGCAATACTTTGGATTTGATTCCAGTTTTCTTCCATCCCAGAAAATAATAAGTGGCAGAGGTGTAGGATGTCTAGAATCAGCTCCCAGATCCATCTTAGGAAAGATTAGAAACCTGTGGGAGCCTGAGAGGACTACAATGTGGTCATCAAGGTAAAAAGAAGAAAAATCAAGCAGCTTCATGAAATTTAGGTACAAATGAAGTATATTGTACTTTCAAAGTCTCTCTAAATAACTGATTTTGTTATCTACTTATTTAGACAACACACTGCCTTATATACCTATGTAGGGCTATATATTTTCATGCTAAAATGACAATGACTATGGAAGAACTAGATCTTTGTCTTGTTTAACTTTCATAAATCCCCAAACCTACAAGTTCCAGTCTGAACACAGTGCATTAAAATATGTGAACATGATCCAGCAAAGTGCTTACTGTGCACTGAGAGGTGGTCCCAGTCATAGGCTATCAGCTGTGCCCATAATCCCTTTCCTTCCCTGTCTCATCATTGTTTAGCACTCTTGCTTCACAAACCTTCTCAAAGTACTTCCCATACACAAGGTAAACAGCCTGTCTCTGTGACATTCTTTCCCTGTCTCTCATTACACAGAGCCATATCTTTTTCCCAGCAAACAAAGACTCTTTCCCTTTAGAAATGAGAGATGCAGCAAGCATGGCAGATAAGTTGGACATCTCTTTGTAAATGGTAGGAGCAGAGGGAAGGATGGGGAAGTCTCACATGGTGATACTTTTGAGCCATCAAAATTAGATTGAATGGTTTCAGCTCACCAAGGCCAACTGCCACATGACCAGACTTGACTTGTCTGTCTTGATCACACTGTGAGCTGGTCATTCCTAAGATCACTCAATGACACCATGTAGCTGCAACATGACCATCTTTTCCTTATTTTAGGAGGAAGTAACTCTTGTGGAGGAGTCATTTCCAGCCTCTCTGGTTCATTTACGAGTCCACAGTACCCAGAAAACTATCCAACAGACATCCAATGTGTTTGGGAGATCCACGTGGAGAAAAACTTTCGCATAGAACTCATGATTCCGAATTTGAAGTAAGAAACTAGTTTTAAAGAGAGGGTTCAATCTGAATAAGAATATTGGTTTTCTTAGCTGTGGTAAAGGCATTTTTCTTTACTGATCAAAAAAAAAAAACACAGGAGCACAACACATAGGAGCATCTTCAAGTTCAACTCTGACTTAGTTTTGTAGCAGTATCTAATAGTTCTCTTCTAGCTAGAAAAATGCAACAGGTCATTTATCGATGTTTTCAACACAGCTCAGCTTTGAAAATGTGTCTTTTAATTTTCAATCTTATCTGGATTTATTATTTTATTAATTATTTTATTTATTTACATCCAAATGTTGCCCCCCTTCCTGGTTCCCCCTCCATGAGTTCTTCCCCCATTCTCCCTTCCCTTTGCTTCTGAGAGGATGCTCCCCCACCCACCCACTCCCACCTCACCCTGCTAGCATCCTCCTTCCCTGAGGCATTAAGTTTCTCCAGTATTTAGTGCATCCTTTCCCACTGACCCCACACAAGGCAATCCTCTGCTACATAGACCAGCCCAGGAATGCTCTTTGGTTGGTGGCTTAGTCCCTGGGAGCTCTGAGAGTTCCTGGTTAGTTGATACTGTTGTTCTTCCTATGGGGTTGCAATCCCCTTAAGTTCCTTCAGTCCCTCCCTTAACTCTTCCACATGGGTACCTGACCTCAGTCCAATAGTTGGCTGTAATTATCTGCATCTGTCTCAGTCAGCTGCTGGTAGAGCCTCTCAAAGGACAAAATATACTCCCCAAGTGCTCAAAACCATTGAAATTATTCACTAAGCACCAATATATGTCATTTCAGGCTAGCCTTTTTCTCATCTATATTTTATACAGACCTTAAGAGACTCCTTAGACATGTTGGCTATTCCAGGCTTGAGTATGCATTTTCTAAATGTTTCCCAAAGTGAAAGGCGATGGAATAGCCATTGCCTCTCCTCTGACGCAAAGCGGATGCAAAGTGTCCCATAGTCACTGCCATCTTCTCATGGCCATGCCAGAAAGTAATAGCCAAAGTTTTAGAATGCTGACTGTGTGTCTAGACCCTAGATTGCATGCTTCTTCTGCACTTATGTTAACATGGAGGTCAAAAGTCATTTCAGGTGTCATTTTTCAGGCACTATCCACCTTGTTTTTCAAGAGAGGTTTCTCATTGGCCTTGAGCTCTTGAAGAAGCTAGGCTACCATAACCAGAATTTTTACAAGGGTTCTGAGGACTAAACTCAGGTCTGCATGTTTAATGACAAGCACTTTATCCACTAATCTATCTCTATAGACCTTGGGTTATATGCTTCTAGGCTTTGTCATGCTCCAGCATCATTATAGCCTACAAATGTCTTTACCATCCTCATTAGATATGAGGAAAATGAGACCATGGAGAATAACTAACTTGCCCATTGACAACACATGCAGATCTGTATGATGTCAAAGCCCCAGTTCTTCACCAAAAGTTTTTTTCCAGCAAAGTCTTTACAAGGCCTTTCTTCTCTGACATGGCACACACTGTGCTGTAATAGAGCAAGACCATGAGATTCCATAAGCCAGCCTCAGCCAGGCACTAAATCATGGTTCCATCAAGACTGTTCCAAGGCTGATAATTCAGACTTGCTTTAAATCCAAACAGAAATCACAAATGCCTAATGTATATTACCTTTGTGACTAGTCAGAATCACTATGATTTTTAAAATTATGATAAAGTTGTATTAATAAACTTGATATACTACCTAGGCAAAGAAAATATAGTCCGGATAAAGCATTTGAGAAAGACTAATGAATATTTCATGTTCTGAGATTGTCACATTTTGGGGCATTGATACTGAGGATGTTGGTACTGTGCTACTAATACCCAGATTTCATCCCCACTCCCAGCCTGGAAGATATCCTTGGATGCCCCTATGACTCAATTGAGATCTTCGACGGCCCCAGAATTGCATCACTCTCTATGGGGAAGTTTTGTGCCCCATCGGCTGTGGTGTTTTTCTCCTCCTCAGACATCTTGACAGTGGTGTTTCGCAGTGATTATATGACAACAAACACTGGCTTTTATGCTTTCTTCAATGCAATTCCACAAGACGGAAGAGAGTCAGGTAGGAAGCTTCGGGTAGCCTTGGGGAGAAAATAGAGAACAATTTCTAAATTAATACTTCTATTCAGAAAGCTTTGTTAAATTTTAACCCATACTCCCAAACACACACATGCACACACACACACACACACACACACACACACACATCACCTGCCAGAGGCGGTAACATCACAAGGAAGTAGATTTTTCTCACCATGAAAGTCAGGTTAGCAAGCAACAATAAGATAGTAAGGTGCATCCTGTACAAATGTTGCAAAGGTAGTTATAAAAGGTCAGGCAGCTTCCTAGAAAACCATGTTCAATGAATGGTCTTCAGGCTGCATCTACTATCACAAGGGCTTTGGGAACTGTCCAGAGTTCTGAAACGTGGAAGCCCAACACTCCTGGAGATATCACCCCCTTTACCTGTTGACCCAACTCACATGTAGCATGCTTTAAACCATAGATGCACCCTGACTTGAGGCTTGGAGACTCCTCTTAGCCTCGACCTTGTAGACAGCCATTGCAGAGCTATGGAACACTGTCAGTTGTGAGATGGCTGATGTTTAGGTTCCCTCTGCAGGAACTCCAATAATTCTTTGAGACTGCCAGAAAACCAGATAAGTAGTAAGTTCCTGTATGAAGTTTGGGTTCGTTTGTCTCTGAGGAATGAAATTGTTTTCTGGGTGTGATCTGTGTACCTTAAATATGTGCTTTCCCTGATTGATCCCAAGAGCTTCTACGATAAAAGAATGAAAAGAAGCATGACTTTAGAAATGAGGAAACAGTTCAGAAAGATGAAGTAATTGTCATGTAGGGGGTAGTAGAATGAGATTCAACCCCAGATTCTATCTTACTTTATAACTCTTGGGTTTTGTATGGAATCAAAACAAACTCAAGGGTTTGTACTTGTGATGACCTTGGTCATGACACAGCCGCCCTTCGGAGTCTCTCTCTTTCTTTCTTTCCTTCTTTCTTTCTTTCTTTCTTTCTTTCTTTCTTTCTTTCTTTCTTTCTTTTCTTTTCTTTTCTTTTCTTTCTTCTTTCAATTTTTTATTTTTTTATTTTTGGTATTATAAAACAATCACAACATTTCTTCCTCTCCTTTCCTTCCTCCAAAGTCTTCCATATAACCACCCACACCATTGCCCTCCTCCCAGTTCCCCCCTCATATACTCTCTTCCCCCATTCATCTCCCCTTCTCTGAGAGGATGGAAGCTCCCCTGGGTAACCCCCACACACACTCAAGTTTCTGCCGTGCTAGGTGCATCATCTCCTACTGAGGCCGGACAAGGGAGCCCATTTAAGGGAACAGGTTCCACAGACAGGCAACAGCTTTAGGGACAGCTCCCGCTCCAGTTGTTGGGGGATCCACATGAAGACCAAGCTGCACAACTACTATATATGTCTAGGGGACTTAGGTCCAGTCCATGCATGCTCTTTGGTTGGTGGTTCAGTCTCTGAGAGCCTTTAAGGGGTCAGGTTATTAGACTCTGTTGGTCCTCCTGTGAAGCTCCAATCCCCTTTGGTGATTCCACTCCTTCCCCCAACTCTTCCATATGAGTCCTTGAGCTCCATCAAATGTCACTTTCTACATAAACCTCCCCATGCTCAAAACTGGAATCTTCCTCTGTTTAGAAGAAAGACCAGTGCTGCGGTTGGCAGGCAGCTCTGGACAGTGCTCGGGACGTGTGGAGATCCTCCACCAGGGGGCCTGGGGCACCGTGTGTGATGACCTGTGGGACCTGAACGAAGCTGAGGTTGTGTGCAGACAGCTGGGGTGTGGCCATGCCATTGCTGCTCCTGGAAGTGCCTACTTTGGTCCAGGCTCTGGAAACATCCTTCTGGACAACATTCAGTGTTCAGGAAAGGAAAACCACTTTGGCCAGTGTTCCAGCTCTGCCTGGTTAGACCACAACTGTGGCCACCATGAGGATGCTGGAGTTATCTGCTCAGGTATTCTGTCTTCTGTAATGGTTTCTTTCTATGAGGCATCTTAGAAATGTATAGAAGCCATGAACAGAGCAAAGGTATGACTCCATTGAAAATGGCCTTGTTAGTTACTTCTCACATAGCTGTAAACATAATATCTAACAAAGGCAACTTACCACAGGGAAGGTTGGTTTTTGACTCATGGGTCAGGTGCAGTCCACCATGGCAGAGAAGTCATGGACGACAGAGCTTGAGTCAGCTAGCCATAGTGAATTGAATCCAGGAAGCAGAGAGAGATGAATGTTGGCACTGAACTTGCTTCATTTCATTCCACAGGCCCCAGGCCATGTAATAGTGCTGCCTACATTTAGAGTGGCTCTTTCCACCACAGTAGCCTAATCTAGAAATTCCCTAAAGAAGCCCATAGGTTTGCCTCCTAGACCTGGTAAATTGACAGGAGCAGCACTCCTTTAGCAAGAAAGGCAGGAAATGCAGAGTATAACTAGCTTGAAAACAGATGCCCAGGGACACTCTGTTGGCTTTTCCTATTGTCTGTATGTTCCCCAGATGTGCTGCTGGAAGTCATGCCCACATTTGAAAAAAAATAACATTTTTCTCTCTATGGAATTTATCTTAAATTCCCTAAACCTATTTATTTCCCATTCATGCAGATGCAGATGTGACTCCTTCACCGACAGGTAAGTCCAACACTGTAAATTTCATCTCTTCAAAGTTGAGAAATCTGTGTCCTGACTTAGGCACTGGTGGACAGCAACCACAGCAGTGATTTCCAGTTCTTACTGCACAATGGAAGCTTCTGAGATTCCCAAGACTGGTCACATTAGAATCTCCAGAACCACCACTAGTTGCCAGTAATAGTTGAGCTCTCATGTGATTGTAATGTTCAGCAGAAATTTAAAAACCAGTGGTTCTTTATATACCCTGCACATTAATCCCCTGTGAAATGTGTAGTTGGAAAAGATGTGTGTGTGTGTGTGTGTGTGTGTGTGTTTACATGTGCATGTCATAAGCTATGAAATTAAAAAGAGGGATATGGAGGGATAACTTTTTAAAGGGGGCAAGAAATAGGGAGTAATATCTTTATGTAATAATAGTGTAGACCTGGGAACTAACTGGAGAAGGAGAACCAGGAGGAAGGGGGTAAAGAAACACAGTGTGGGAGGGGAATAGCAAAAGCTGGATGCAATGATGCATATGGACTCCACCTCAATCCTTCCCAACCCTACCTAGTGATTGTTACTATTGTCTACTATTGTCTAGTGAAGGCCTCAGTCAAATATCAAGGTTGGGAAACAGTTACATTCCCTGTCTTAGTTATTGCTGTATTGCTATGAAGAGACACCATGACCAAGGCATCTTATATAGGAAAGGATTTACTGGGCTAACAAGTGTCAGAGGGTGAGTCCATATGGCCCATCATGGTGGGGAATATGGCAACAGATAGGCCAGGGATGGCACTGGAGCAGTAACTGAGAGCTTAAGTCTGATCTGCAAATTGGAAGGGAGTATGTGTGTACTAACTGGAAATGATGTGGGCTTTTAAAAACTCAAAGTCCACCCAAACCCAGTAAAACACTTCCTTTAACAAGACTTCACCTCCTAATCATTCCTACATAGTTCCAACAACTGCAGACCAAACATTCAAATATATGAGCTTATGGGGACCATTTTCATTCAAACCACCACAAGGGGGTGGGCCACCTATAACCTGATAGAACCCAATGATCCACTTATTGATAGAGCATGCTGTAACTACCGCTGTACAAAAGAAATTTACTTCTGAGATACTTTATATTAGAAAAAAATTCATTCCGTTGATATCCAACAACACTGTTGACAAAGGACCAGTAAAGATGGGCAAGAGGCTAGCATCTATCATTGCTAAACTTCACATTAGATCTAGCCAAAGAGATGACCTAGGAGTTAAGGGAGTTCTCAAACCATCTGACCTGCCTGCTTCAAACTTCTCCACCAAACTTTTTACGCAAAACTCTCGTCCATCTTTGATATGAAGATTTGTGCCTAGTCTTATTGTAACTTGTTATGCCATGTTCAGTTGAAATCCTTAGGAGGCCGGCTCTTTTCTGAAGGGAAATACAGGAGAAATGGGTTTGGGAGAGAGGGGAGGTATGAGAGAGAGAGAGAGAGACAGAGAGAGAGAGAGAGAGAGAGAGAGAGAGAGAGAGAGAGAGAGAGAGAGAGAGAGAGAGGAGGGAAGACGGTGCAGAGAGGGAGAGAGGACAGAGATAGAGAGAAGAGAGAGAGAGAGAGAAGTAGGAGCCATAGACAATGGGAAAATTGTTGTCATGATGTAACGTATGAGAGAAGAATTAAATACACACATACCACATGTGTGTATGTATACACACACACAAACACAAAACTCAACCAAGTACCAGAATTCCATGGGACAAACTTTCAAAACATATTGCCTTTAGCTCACCACTTGATAGACACTGATAGTACAGAATATTGAAATATATACTGCATACAAACAAAGCCAGCAGGACCCCTGCCAGGAGAAAGAAAGGATCTGGAACATGTACCAGCACTCCCCAGTGAGCTTTCTCTTCCCTCGACAAAACACTTATCCAGCATACCAATCTCCATTTTGGCTGTAAGGAGTCTGAGTTTTGGCCTCCTGGGTTTTGATACTTAATGCTTTACACAGTATCTGTTCAAAAAGCCAAAGGTGCTATTATTAGTGATTCTTGTGAGCTAAACAATCAGGACAGCCCTTGCTTTAGTGGATCTAGGACTCAACAGAAAGGAAGTCATGTAGCTAACTGGCATTGTGTATGGTTTTACTGGTCAGTCTACAGAAAGAGAGTTCTATCCAAGATGAGGCAGGGAAGAAAAATGAGTGTCTGCAAATGATTTGTCAAGACTTCAAAGTAGTACCATGCTCATTCATTGGCACATAAGTATAAAATGAATGTGTGATTCTGGCTCTTTTTTAGTTTTCTTGGTTTAGATTTTTTGAAACGTCTGTTTCTCAATCCCATACGCCATGAAGTACTGTCTTTCCTGAAAGTAACATAAACTAGAATGACATTGTGACAACTCATACAAACAACATGGACATCTGTCTGTCCTGTATGACATGAGGGAAAATGAGTGGGTTGGAGCCCTCACTGGCAAGTAGGTTGGCTGCACTTGAGTTGAGCTGGCTTTTAAGGGCAAGAGTCTAGGAAGACCATTAGAGAAGTATATATTCTAGGAGACTAGAGAGATAGCACAGTTAGTAAAGCACATGTCTTACAAATTGAAATACCTAAGTTTTAGCCCAGGAACCCACATTTAAAAAAAAATCTAAGCATAGTGCTATGTGCATCTAATATCAACATTATAGTGACAAAGGTGGGTGGATTTTGGGGGCTCCCTGGCAAGCCAGAGAATTCTAGTCCCATAAGAGACTGTCTCAACAAAACAAGGTGGGTGGCACCTGAGAAATAACATAAGGTTGGCCCCTGCCCACCCCATGCACACATATGTACATGCACCTCTACAAACATACACACAAAAGTGTAGCCTGGATGCTTGCCAAGTGCCCTCAGTGTACATGCATGTAGTGTCGCTTTCAATCAGTTTCAGAGTCCTGCCCACCAATCGTATGTACTTTATACTCCCATGCTTTGCTTAGATCTATACATGCCAGTCAAACTGCGGCTATCCTGACCAGCCACACCACTTCCTGCTCTGTGATTCCCTCACTGTAGAATCTGATGCAACTCTAGATTTCACATCTGGAAAATGCCAAGTACTTTCCTGAAGATGCCAACCACATGTCTCTTATCTGCTTTCACAGAAGGAAGTCACTCCTGTGGAGGAGTAATTTCAAGTCTCTCAGGCTCCTTCTCCAGTCCTTGGTATCCTACTAATTACCCCACGGACACAGAGTGCATCTGGGAGATACATGTGGCTGAGAAGTTCAACATAGAGCTGACAATCCCAAGTCTGAAGTAAGCAGCTTTGCCTTTCTCTACTTTAATGGCCGGACTAGATTTGAATCTGTGATTTCCCAAGAATACCTTTTCCACAGCCTTTGTTGTGGGTGTCTTATAGGCAGTTATCTCAGTTTCCCATTCATTGAGGTGATGCCAGGAATGCCCGGTCACCGAGACATGGGGCTCTAGCTGGGTGGTCCACACCTGAAGACCTTGCCCCTGCTCCATCACACGTTTCCTTCTCTATCACCCATTTGAAAACAATGGTATATTAATGTCTATTTACATATATATGTTTATATGTATACCTTTATATATTGCATATACAATTGTCCCTTGGTGTTTGTAGATTAACTCCAAGATCCCCCCTCAGCTGCCACAGAAGTCTGAATCTCATATGAAGTATCATAGTATTTAAATGTAACTTTTGCACATTTTCCTGTGTTCTTTAAATCATGCCAGGTTACTTATAACACTCAGAGAATGCAATATAAATGTGGGACAAATTGTTGTCCTGCTGTATTGTTTCTGGAATGGGGACCCCAAAAAAAGCCTACACGTGCTCAGCACAAAGATTTATGTCAAATATTTTAGACTCATACTTAGTTAAATCCTCCAGTACAAAAGGCCAGCTACAAATATATACATATAGTAATATAGGTAATTTCTTAATTAAAAGCAAAACCTTTCCAGATACAATGAAACCAGTTTTGTCTTCCTACACTGTCATATCCCGGTCATTCTTCTTCCTGACTTTGTTTTTTAGTTTGTCCGGACTTCTGCGTTTCCTTATGTCTGCATTCATTACCCTCAGCAGCCAATGGTCCAAGTTCTCCCTTTAAAGGTGTAAAGACTTCGTCCAGTAAAGCAGAGCATGCCACACTCTCACTGTGCCCCCCCAAGCAGCTGTAACCCCCAAATCTCATATACTCTAGAGCACACCACACCCTCACTGTGTTTCCCAAGCAGATGTAACCTCCCAAATCTCCTATATACTTATTTATTGAGACATAAATTCCTCCTATACTTTTAAAGTGCATTGATTATGATTTTAAAGTAGTTTAATATATTTTCCAGAACAAGGTAAAAGTTGGTAATTTTGGAGTTTGATGGTTTTTAATTTGAAATATATTGCTATTTACATATTCTTTCTTGGACTACAAAATTTTTATTTTTTCAAAGGGCTTCTCAACTAGAAGTGATTGTAATACCTACTTCTGAGGCATTTCCTTAGGTCTGGGGTCATTTTTAGGTGTCATAATTAGGATCAGTTGGAGGACAGGATGGAGGTGAAGGCTATTAATTGTTCGTGATGATCTAGACAGTGCCTTCCATTTCTTCCCCTAGTGCCATCTTAGCACAGTGGTGAAGCTCTGAGATTAAGAAACCCTGCCTTATGCTGAGGCTTGTGTTTCCTTTTGCAATCCCCACAGCACTTTGCTTCACATTCAGGTGGTAAAATTGTGTCTATACACAGTGGCTGGAGAGGTAGCTCAGTCAGTAAAGTGCTGCCTGGTAAGCAAGAGGGTCTGAGTTCAATCCTCAAGGCCTACATAAGGAAATGCTGAGTATGGCGATACATACCTATATCCCCATTGCTGGGGAGGAAGAACCAGGCTGATCCTTGAAGGCCAGGCCAGCGAGAGACCCTCTCTCGAAAGAGATACATGGTTTTTCTGTTTAATTATTTTTCTTATTAAGTATTCTTGTTTCTGAAAGTAATAATTATTCAGATTATGAAAAATGGGTAAATTGGGGGTACCTTGGTATTTTTAGTTGATTTGGCAAGCAACGACTCATGAGTTAGGTAACTTACAAGAACTGCTTCAGGAGCTGCATGAAGGAACCACAGAGGAAAATCTGAGCATACAGCAGTAAAAAGAGAAGGGGGGCGGGAGACAGTTGTCACCTGGCAGCAGCTGTAGAATTGTCTCATTTGATTCAGCCCATAGGGATCATCCCTAGCTATGTAATTATGTTAGCTATTTCTAGTTAAGCTTATCTCTCCTTAATACATTTAGATAAAAGTAACCATTTATTTATTACTTTTGAGCCACTGAGTATTGAACTCAAAGCTTCAAGCTTATCATGCAAATACCATACCACTGAGCAGTAGTCTCAGCCCCAGCACAGTCCCCTGCAAGAAATAGCTCCAGTTCAGCTATTCATGTTACAAATAACAATCAAGGGGCGAGCTTGGCTCCTCTGCACTGGACGCTTTGGGCATAGCCTCCCATTTCAGTTTAATACCTGCTACTTTCGCTCTGATGTACCTTTCACATACATTGTATCATTGCTTTTCTTTGTTTCTTTGTTTCTTTCTTTAAAAATGGGTTCTTTTGCAGCTGGTGCGTGCTTTTAGTCCTAGCACTTGGTAGACAGTGACAGACAGATTTCTATGTATAGAGCAACCTGGTCTACACACTGAGTTCCAGGACAGACAGGGCTACATAGAGAGACCCTTTCTCAAACACAAAACAGAACAAAAATGTGTTGGCTGTAGGTATTTGGTTTTTTACTTCACTGGGATAGATGTATTTTAAAATCTAGTATTGAATTTGTGTGTAAAGTGTGCCCATTGGGTGTGTGGACATACATATATCCAAAAATGTATTTGCAATGAAATGTATAATGGACATACAGATGGCTACTTGCTCAGAAATTATATATCATGTTACACACTATGAAATGTTTATTATGTTAGATAGACATTGCTGTGCTTTCCACATATATTCATCGCTCCCACCCCTCGTGGCTCCTGTCTAGGGCTGGGCTTACAGTGCTGAATAGAACAAAGAAGACCTCTGATGCTATGAGTTTACATTCTAGATGGAAAGACAAACAGTACTGAAGCAAACCATTAACTCAGTGGAAACTTTCAGATAGTGAGGAGTTGGTCAGTGTACTATGAGGTCAACGCAATCAATACCTGTAAACTAGGCAGGGGGTCAAGGCAGAAGAAGACAGCACACGGGATGTCTGGCACAACTGCCGTGTCTCCTCACATGGGTTAGAGGAACGTGGGCAGTCTGGGACCTCGGTGAGATAAGTCCTCCCAGGAGGCCCTTCCATCATTATCTCTGTGACACAGGGTCTTCCTGAGCATCTTATTCTGCGAGTCTCTGAAAGACACTGACCACCACCCAAAGTAGGACTCCAATTAAAGGGTCAGAAACCTTGAAGAGATATTTATGGTAAAAAAGAAAAGGGTCAGAGAGACTGAAAGCTAGGCTTCCTGGTGGAGGCCGCCAAAATGGACCAGATAAGAATGGGAAGTCTGACAGATCAGGATAGTCCAGGAGGGGAAGTGGAGGGGGGGTTCAAGGGGTTCTTATGCATGGAATGAAGAGTATGGAAGGGAAGAAGGAGATGGCGGATTGACTTGAGGAGACTAATGCTGCTTTTATCCTCTCAGACTAGAGGACATCTATGGGTGCCCTTATGACTTTGTGGAAGTGTTCGATGGACAGCAAGTTGCCTCACTCTCCATGGGCAAAGTCTGTGCTGGGGCAGAACTCACATTCCTCTCCTCTTCAAATTTCATGACGGTGGTGTTTAAAAGTGACACCATGATCACCAACTCAGGCTTCTATGCTCTGTACAACACCATCCAGCAAGGCGAAAGGCAAAATGGTGGGTATCCTGACACCCGCTGTACAGGAAGTACACTGGCTGTGCCTTATCCCATTTAGAGAGAAGAGTTTTTTGAAATCAGACCTGAATTATATCATATTTGATGTGTCCACCTCTGCTGAGTGGCATCTTCACTGCCAGACAGAACCCTTACCCTGCCCTGCCAGTCACAGCCACTGCCTTCCTCCACTAAGCATCTAGAAACAGATGGCTGGGGCCTCCTGTCTCCCACTGTGTGTGTGCTGAAAGAATCCCATTTCCTTTCTCAAAGGAAGGAAAGAGGTAATATGAAAGATTATTCTAGAACTGTCACAAGGTATAATTGTCAGTCTTTCTTCTGGCTGGGTTAATCACATACCATCCAGAACACTTGTGAACCTCACAGGTTCTGCTGCAGGGTACAAGAACATTCCAGTGGCTTAATGTAAGTTATCTTCCAGCTGGAATGCTTTTGAGAGCTTAAGAGGCTCTAAAATACTGGGCTTGGAGCTGGCTCATTGGGTTAAGAACTGAGTCCAGGAGGCAGAGACAGGAGACTTCTCAGACACTCACAAGCCTGCTAGGCTTGTGTGAACTGGAGACAGTGGTAAAGAAAAGACTTGTCTCAAACAAGGCAAGGACCAACAACCAAAGTTGTCCTCTGTCCTCTACACATGTGCCCACACTCACACAAACATATATACATACATACATACATACATACATACATACATACATACATACATACATAGAGAGAGGGGGGAGGGAGAGAGAGAGTGAAAAATTAAGACATTAATTACTTTCTAGCAGTCAGAAAATTTTAGGGAATCAGGTCACAGGACCACCCTGAGGGGCCAAGATGGAGAACATTTTTTCAACCAGCAGATGCTTCTAGAATCTGAGGACAACGCACCTCTACAGCACCTCTTTTTCCATTCCTAGGGATGGCCTTGAGACTGGTGAATGGCAGCCACAGGTGTGAGGGCCGAGTAGAGATCTCTTACAATGGGACCTGGGGCACAGTGTGTGATGACAGCTGGGACCTGACTGATGCCAAGGTGGTGTGCCAGCAGCTCGGCTGTGGTAAGGCCATGTCAGCCCCAGCTGAGAGCTACTTCGATAAAGGCATGGGCCATATCATGCTGGACGATGTGCAGTGCATGGGGGATGAAGCCAAGGTGTGGCAATGCACACATCACGGATGGTTCTCCCACAACTGTGGGCACCATGAGGATGCCAGCGTGGTCTGCTCAGGTGAGTGGCATGGCTTATATCACATCTCAGGGAGAGAGCCTTGCCAACCTCCTAGCCACTGGGAAGAAAGATGTCAACACCAGCAGGCAAGCAGTCAGCAATGAACTCTGGGGTTTGAGCCAGTTTTTAAGTCAATTTACTTAAGAATTGGTTTTCATTCTTAGATTCTGGCATCTGTAAATGACAGAATCTCACCTGGAAATTAGCAATTGTATAAATGGTTAGAATTACTGGAATTGTATTCCTGGCACAGCATGCCTGAGTGCTGCTAACAATCTAGTGCCCACTAAGTGTTCTGAGTGCTGAACTCTGTCCTACAGCCAGTGCCTCTGAAGTCTCCTGTAATACTCATAGCTTCCTATAAAGTAGAGGCTATAGCATCTGTACCCAACTGATAAGCCCTCCAAAGACATATCTAACACCACATGCAGAGCCACGTTCTCTAAGTACTACCTGGCCGAGGTCCTGGGTTAAAGGCTGAGCTCATCTGTTATAGGGCCTCTGCTGGCACAGTGATAGGACAAAATCAAACAAGCACCTGAACCACAAGGACATACTGAGCTCCCTCACTCTGGCTCGATGATCCCTTCACTAGCCTGCTTGAGTTTTAAGTCTACTTTTCCAATGGCCCAGAACAGAGCATGTCTGCTTCTGAGGAAAGTACCAGATTCTTCTGGAGAGTTATGTGACCACCTTATTTAATCTCTCTCTCTCACCCTCACATCTGTCTTTGAATAGGTATCGATGATGCACCAAGTGGAGAACCAGCAGGTACTGTCTGTCAATTCATCCAAATCAGTTGCCAGGGTCTTCATGGGTGAGGATCGCAGCTGCCATTCAAGTTCTGAGGGTGAAGAGAAGGGCCCGATTAGATGCTCTGTTTCTAATCAGCCAAAGCAATAACATCCCTCACAGTTGGCAGTGCAACAGGACTGAATTGCTACAGAGGGTGAGAAGATAGGAGAAAGAGGGGGTTCAGATTTACCAGAGATGAAATCTCTCCACTACCAGTTCAGTAGAGAGAGTACCAACTACCAGCGGTGATGATCATATCACAAGAGTCTAGACAGAGCAAGGAACCAGAAACTCCAGGGTACCCCTGACCATATTGATGAGGTACAAACGTGCCATCTCTGTTCACTGGGAATGATGGCTTCAGAAGGTCAGTAGTTTTCAGTATTTTAAGAAAAGAATAAATACGGATGCAGATTCTTGATCATGTGCATTCTCACTGGCTTCACTGGCGACGTCAGGGCAGGAGCTGCAGCTTCACGTAAGCTCCTCTTGTGTACACTTCTCTTCCCACTTTAAATCACCCTTTCTTCTTATAATTTGCATGAAGCTGCTGCACAGGGTCTGTAGATAATCCCACACCAAAGCCAAGCATTCTGCCCTAATTGGATACTTTAGTTCATCTTGGTCTTAATTCCAGATTCAGTTTGTATATAGTTATTAAAAGGTAAGCATTAAAGTTTTAAAGGATTTTGAAATTTTGAGCAGATAGCCATTTTGAGTTGAGCAGCTAGAGGTATCTGGGGCTTCACCAATGGGACAGGCTTTGATGGGGCAACATTGGAGGCAAGGCAAATGTCTGGTAAAATCTTGCCAGGGCCTTCCCTGGGGAGTCCCCAGTTAGAGGTGCGTTGGCAGCTTATAATTGGTTACGGCAATTTATACTGAGCTGACTTTGGCTTCCTTACATAGGAACTAAGATGCTACATCAGTTTCACAGCTTCCCAATGATTTCTTTTAAAAAAGTCATTTCCGGATCCTCAACCTTCCTAATGCTGCAACCCTTTAACAGTTCATGTTGTGGTGACCCCTACCAACCATAAAATCATTTTCATATAACTTCATAAAACTGTGATTTTGCTGTTGTTATGAGTCATGATATAAATACCTGCTGTACAGGATATCTGATATGTGACCCCTGTGGGTGGGTCATAACCCACAGGTTGAGAATCACTGCTCTAATGAGCTGTTCTGCAGCACAGCCTACTGGGAAAGGCTACCTTGGTTTGTATTATCCTTGTGGCTTTTGCCTCATTGGGTTTGCACACATAAACCTTCCTGTGCACGTGAGTTCAGAAAGCCTGTTCACTTCTAGATGTTATCGTTTTCCCTTCACAACATGAATGTTCATCTATAAAGAAGCTGATACTGATGCTGGGGGTGTAGCTCAGTTGGAAGAGTGCTTGCCTAACACACAGGAAGCCCTGGGTTCAATCACTAACATTACATAAAAGTAGTCATGATGGTACATGCCTATAATTCCGGCACTTAGGAGGTAAAGGCTGAATGATCTCTGGGATTCAAGGTCGCACCAGGTATAGAGTCAGCCTGAGCTATGTTAGCCTTATCTCAAAAAAAAAAAAAGTGGTTTTTTGTTTGTTGGGTTTGGTTTTTTTGTTTTGTTTTGTTTTGTTTTGTTTTAGCTCAATGCATAGCTCATCAGTTAAGGGTGCTTGCTGTTCTTGCAAGGGATGTGAGTTCAATTCTCAACACCTGTATCAGGCAGCTCACAACTGCCTATAAATTCCAGTTCCAAGGGATCCAATGCCCACTTCTATCCTACACACACACACACACACACACACACACACACACACACACACACTGCACTAAAAATGCATCACAACAACAAGTAAGTTTCCCCTCCTTCTTTTTGATGGCATAGCTGTCTTTCTTCAGACTCTAGAGCTCCTGCTAGCCTCGCATTTGAGCTGCTGTCTCAGCCTTCCCGGTGCTGGGACTGTGGTGTGAACTCCTACACCCAGCTTGCTTTCTCTACTCTTCTGCTTTCACTGTCTCTCCTCTTGACGCTGATAAAACACAAAAGAAAGCAAAGCAAAAGCAGCAGAGGTCAGTGTCTCCTCATGGCATTTCCTCACTTTTTTACAGATGAAGTCTTCCGTTGTGGTGGTTTACTCACAAATAGTTCTGGCTCCTTCTCCAGTCCTTGGTATCCTAAAAAATACCCTACAAATGTGGTATGTGCCTGGGACATACAAGTGGATACCAGTGCCCACATCAGACTCACCTTCGAAGTGGTCAAGTGAGTAAATACTTTCTGATCATATAATTGTCACTACTTGGCTGTGTATGTATCAGGCTTACTACCTCTTTGTTGGATACAATAGAACTGTTGCACACATGAGCTCATAACAGCCTAAACTTCATGCACAAGACCTGCACAATATCAAGCCACCCAAAGTCCCAGCATGGATAAGCAAAGGGCTCATGAAGTCCCACTTCTGTCTGAGGAAATATTGGCAGTTGATAGCTACTGAGAGAGAGCCACTCTTCTTCAGGGATGCAGGCACTAAAAGGGCTACCCATGCTGCGTTAGATAGCCCCATACCCATGCATACACAGAAAGCACCAAATGGGTTTAGTGGAGAGAAAATTAAACAAACAAACAGACACAGGTATAGTGGCATATGCCTTTAATCCCAGCACAGCAGAGGCCAAGGCAGGGAGATCTCTATTTGTTCAAGGCTGACCAGGGCTATATTGTAAGACCTGTCTCAATATAAACAAATAGGTAAAAATGAAATTTAAAAAGAGAAGCATATGAATTTGGGGAGGAGTGGAGAGGGAGGTAAGGGAGGAATCTGAAGGAAAGGAATTAGGGAGGTCTGAATGCATGTTGCACATGCATACATAAATATTACATAAAATACTAACGAGCTGCAACTCTCCCAAGTGAGCTGCACATTCAAGTGCCTACTAATGCTGATCGAAAGCTTAAGTTTACTGCCACAGGCTAAGTGACTAATGCTGCAGAACGAGACACAACAAAGAGTGGGTAACTGCCAAATCTGCCACCATTCCTGTGCAAACTGTTGTGGGAGGAAAGGGATCTGTTCCTGGAAAAGGGAATGAAGTGTGGTCGAGACAGATTTTTACTTTTTGCCATAAGCCAACAGTATCATGTAAATTATGTTCTGTGAGCTTATAACTCACATTGAAAAGATATTATTGAATCAAAATGTCAACAATTAAAAGAAAATGAACTTAATGGTATTTTGTAGTTTGTTTTTGTTTTGTTTTGTTTTTGTCCAAAATTGCTTTGTTTGGGTATTTTTGTCTTACCGATATTTTGCTTGTATATTTTGAGTTCCGTTTTTGTGGGTTTGTATGTGTGTATGAGAGAGGGGTGGGGGTGTGAGTCTCCTGTTTGTTTATTTCTCTCTTTTAAAGGGAGAAAAGGGAGAGCATGGAGTTGGGTGGGCGAGCATGGAGGTGGGGAGGAGCTGAGAGAAGGGAAACGTACAGCCAGAGCATATTGTGTGGAAATGTTTAATACAAAATAGAAAAGTACCTTTGCCTAAGCCAGTGGGATCGGCCCTTCTTCTAACCCGTGGGAGGAGTTACAGGTCTGCAGTAGCTTTGCTGACCCTTGCTGTAACCTCCTGGGAAGTCGCTTCTAGACAAAAAGACCCAGGAAAGAAAGGAGCTTGAATGAGGCCGTTTCATTCACAGGATGGAAAATTTCTACGGCTGCCCTTACGACTTCATTGAGATTTTTGATGGCCCACGAAGTGAACCATTTTCACTGGGGAGATTCTGCTCTGAGACAACCCCAGTATTTACCTCTTCCTCAAGCCACATGAGCGTGGTGTTCCACAGTGACGCCATCGTCACCAACATCGGATTCTTTGCATCTTACGAATCTCTGTTGCAAGATGAGAAAGACACAGGTAGGCCCTTTCATTTCAACCACCAGCCCTGGTTGGGGACTCTGAACTCAGAGGGCCACTCAGTCACCGGAAGCTAGGGATTTGAAAGTGGTTCTCAAGTTCCCTGTCAGTTATAGCTCCTGGGATGTAAGTTGAAGAGACTGGCTAAGCAGATGGCTCAGAGCATGTTGCATCTTCTGAGGTTAAAGGTCCATGAACTCTTAAAGGAAAGGGAACTCAGCCAGCATCACGTTAGAGCCTGTCCTATTCACAGCTATGCTCATAATGAGTTCACAAACAGTAGCTCAACCACGTTTACATGCCCAGTATTGCCACTTTACAAAAGGCTTTCAGGAGCCTTTCTTGAGTTTTGTGAAATACAAATTTATGTGTGGAAGGAGTGGTGTTACAAACCTCTCCCTGGATCACCTAGCACATTTCCATCAGGCCCACAATGCTCAGCAGCCTGCCCTAACCTATAAGATGCCCTGTCCCTTGTGAGGACAGAGCCCCCAAAGCTAGCCAAGGCCGAGAACATGGCCTCCTTCCCTTGCAGTGCTCATTGACAAAGGGGAGCCTCAGGGTGGTTGACTGAAGCTCTTCTGCTTTTTCAGATGTGGCGCTCAGACTAGCCAATGGCAGCCACCCATGTGAGGGCCGCGTAGAGCTCTACTACAATGGCAGCTGGGGCACAGTGTGTGACGACAGCTGGGACCTGAGAGATGCCCAGGTGGTGTGCCGGCAGCTGGGCTGTGGTGGGGCTGTGGTAGCCACTGGCAGAGCACATTTTGAGCGAGGCCTAGGCCCCATTGTCCTGGATGATGTGGAATGCATGGGAACGGAAGCCAGACTGTGGCAATGTCTGCACAGTGGCTGGCTCGCCCACAACTGTGGCCACCACGAAGACGCTGGTGTTGTCTGCTCAGGTGGGCTGGGTTCTGAACCAGGTGGGTTAGTGACTTTCTACTGCTGGGATCCTCTTGCCCTACCACACAGAAAACAGGAAGAGAATCTAGGACAGTCCCCAGGCCACTGTTCCCAACACCCCTACCTGCTACTCAAGGTGCAATCTTCATAGCCATTTCCTTTTGTCTGACCATGTGTGTTCCTTTTAGAAGGAAGCTTCAGACTTGATCGGCTTAGAGAACCAGGGCCGCATGCTGCAAACAGACCATACTTGAGCACAAACACAATGTCTTAGTTACTTTTCGATTGCTATGATAAAACACCATCACTGAGACAACTTAGAGAAGAAGATGCTTTATTTGGGGCTCATGGTTCCAGAGGGGTTACAGTTGTGGTGGGAAGCATGACAGCAGGCAGGTAGGCATGATGCTGGTGCAGTAGCTAGAGCTCACACCTTCATCCACACAGAGAAGCAGATCAACCTAACTGGGAATCTCTTAGGCTTTTGAAACCTCAATGCCTGCCTCCAGGGACCTACCTCTTTCTTTTTTATTATTAGCTATATTCTTTATTTACATTTAAAATGATTTCCTATTTCCAGGATCCCCCCTCCCCAAAAGTCCCATAAGCCTTCTTCCCTCCCCCTGCTCCCCAATCAACCCCTTTCCGCTTCCCTATCCTGGTATTCCCCTGTTATTCCTGCTGCACTGAGCCTTTCCAGGACCAGAGGCCTCTCTTCCTTCTTCTGGGGCATCATTTGATATATGAATTGTTTCTTGGGTATTCCAAGCTTCTGAGCTAATATCCACTTATCAGTGAGTACATATCATATGTGTTCTTTTGTGATTGGGTTACCTCACTTAGGATATTTTCCAGTTCCATCCATTTGCCTAAGAATTTCATGAATTCGTTGTTTTTAATTGCTGAATAGTCAAAGGATAAGCAGGCTGAGAAAGAAATTAGGGAAATGACCCCCTTCACAATAGCCACAAACAGTATAAAGTATCTTGGGGTGACTCTTACCAAACATGTGAAAGATCTGTATGACAAGAACTTCAAGACTCTGAAGAAGGAAATGGAAGAAGACCTCAAAAAATGGGAAAACCTCCCATGCTCATGGATCGGTAGAATCAATATAGTTAAAATGGCCATTTTGCCTAAAGCACTATACAGATTCAATGCAATACCCATCAAAATCCCAACTCAATTCTTCACAGAGTTAGAAAGAGCAATTATCAAATTCATCTGGAACAACAAAAAACCCAGGATAGCTAAAACTATTCTCAGCAACAAAAGAAAATCTGGGGGAATCAGTATCCCTGACCTCAAGCAATACTACAGAGCAATAGTGTTAAAAACTGCATGGTATTGGTACAGTGACAGGCAGGAGGATCAATGGAACAGGATTGAAGATCCAGAAATGAACCCACACACCTATGGCCACTTGATCCTCAACAAAGAGGCTGAAAACATCCAATGGAAAAAAGATAGCCTTTTCAACAAATGGTGCTGGTTCAACTGGAGGTCAGCATGCAGAAGAATGCGAATTGATCCATCCTTGTCTCCTTGTACTAAGCTCAAATCCAAATAGATCAAGGACCTCCACATAAAGCCAGACACTCTGAAGCTAATAGAAAAGAAACTGGGGAAGACCCTTGAGGACATCGGTACAGGGAGAAAGTTTCTGAACAGAACACCAATAGCGTATGCTCTAAGAGCAAGAATTGACAAATGGGACCTCATAAGGTTACAGAGTTTCTGTAAGGCAAAGGACACCATCAAGAGGACAGATCGGCAACCAACAAATTGGGAAAAGATCTTCACCAATCCTACATCAGATAGAGGGCCAATATCCAATATATATAAAGAACTCAAGAAGTTAGACTCCAGAAAACCGAACAACCCTATTAAAAAATGGGGTACAGAGTTAAACAAAGAATTCACACCTGAAGAACTTCGGATGGCAGAGAAGCATCTTTAAAAATGCTCAACTTCATTAGTCATTAGGGAAATGCAAATCAAAACAACCCTAAGATTTCATCTTATACCAGTCAGAATGGCTAAGATTAAAAATTCAGGAGACAGCAGGTGTTGGAGAGGGTGTGGAGAAAGAGGAACACTCCTCCACTGCTGGTGGGGTTGCAAATTGGTACAACCACTCTGGAAATCAATCTGGCGGTTCCTCCGAAAACTGGGCACCTCACTTCCAGAAGATCCTGCTATACCACTCCTGGGCATATATCCAGAGGATTCCCCACCATGTAATAAGGATACATGCTCTACTATGTTCATAGCAGCCCTATTTATAATTGCCAGATGCTGGAAAGAACCCAGGTATCCCTCAACAGAAGAGTGGATGCAAAAAATGTGGTATATCTAATTGCTGAGTAGTATTCCATAATGTAAATATACCACATTTTCTGTATCCATTCCTCTGTTGAGGGACATCTGGGTTCTTTCCAGCTTCTGGCTATTATAAATAGGGCTGCTATGAACATAGTGGAGCATGTGTCCTTATTACATGCTGGGGAATCCTCTGGGTATATGCCCAGGAGTGGTATAATGGGGTCCTCAGGTAGTATCATGCCCAATTTTCTGAGGAACCGCCAGACTGATGTCCAGAGTGGTTGTACCAGCTTGCAATCCCACCAGCAGTGGAGGAGTGTCCTCTTTCTCCACATCCTCGCAAAGTCCAGCAGAGGACTAAGCATTCAAATACATGAGCCTATGGGGGTCATTTTCACTCAAATCGCCACACACAATGACAATAAATCATGTAAGAGATATTATTTAAATTGTAATTAAATTGCTGTTCTTCCAGAAGGTCTGGGTTCAGTTCCCAGCAACCACATGACAGCTATACAACAAGCTCACAGCAAGTTTGAGGTTAGCCTAGGCTATGTGGGATCTTGTCTCTAATTGATCAACTTGCTAATTAATTAAAATAAGAATTATAATACCAAACCAACTAGCAAGACAGATGCTTCACATAGATTATTATCACTGTGGTCACAGTTTGTTTTTAAAAAGAAAGAAAATTATATTCTAGTATCCATTATCAAAACAGAATGGACCTAGGAATCCAGAAGCTCAGGTGGTGACTTGGGTTCATTCTTTGATGCACAGATGGAACACATCTGACTTTGGTTTTTTCCCCAAATAATTCAAATAAACAGGCTTACCTGTGACTTTCTACTCTTATGTCTTTCATAGCCTCTCTGTCCCAGCCAGCACCATCATTTCCCATGAGTGATATGATCTCAGGTAATGGCAGTTGTTCTAGATTGGTTGGCTGTAACTTGCATTGGCAAAGTCACACTGAGAAGTAGGTTCAGGTTTAAGGGCCAAATACCCTGCTTTCATCATCTGGTACATTGAGTGAATCCCTGAACTATCTTTGTTTCCTGCTCTGGATGAGTAAGGTGGGTGGTGGTATTTGCATTCTCAGGATATGCTGGGATTGGGTGACTTTGCTTGTGCAAGAGGGAGATGTTGGCACAGTGCTTAGCATATGACAAAACATGCTATGTAGACATCAGCCATTATCTTTCAATCAGTAGGAATATCCTTCTGTACTCTGATTTCTCCCTCGAGGAAGAATGAAGAAGTATTAACTTTTCCATGTGCCCCAGGCTATTTGGGGCCCAGTAGTTGCCACATTTCAAATTCAGTCTGCTGATCTTCGGGGCAGGTCTTAAAGAGCAAAGTCCAACATGCAAAGAATTGAGAGGAAAAAATAACCCTAAGCCTTCTGAAGAAGCACCAGCTTGGGTTGTTCTGGTAGCACCAAAGGATATTTTACTGGCTTAAACTATCTATTTTTTAAACCCCAGGCTCTGATTTTATTGTGTTTATAAAGTAGTTTGTAGTCACTGAGTGACTGAGGGGTGGAAGGCTTATTCTTTACAGAGAAAAGTACCATGAAGGAATGGAATGAGAAGCTGTCTTTAGATGGTCCCAAAGGTGGGGAGACCACCGGAAGTTGGTGAAGAGTTGAAGATGCCTGACACCTAACAAAGACATATAATTTTCTTCTTTTTGCTTTCTGTCCATCTTTAGCATCGCTAGTAAGGCAGCCAGAGGTGCACACATCAACAGGTAACCTTTCCTTCTCTCCTTAGTTGCCTTCTCCTTTGTGTGTCTGAGTCCAGATTCTATAAGTGCTGGATGAGAAACATCCCTGCTGAGTCCCCTGTGTAATCCCACCCTCCTCCACAGCTCAGGCTGATCCTGCTGACAGAGGACTGGGGTTGCCTGGACCATGTAGAAAATCAGGGACTAGAAAATACTGTAATAAGCAAGAATGATTTGTGGGGGAGTAGTGTGAAAGCTGGCTCCTGTTAAGGCTCAGGGTGTCATGCTGTCCTTACCCAGACCTAACTAGGAAGTGATCTTGGCTGCCTTCTGACCTTTTATTCTTTTCTGATACAGCAACTTTTGATTGTGGGCATCAGGATGCAAAGACTGCCTTTCTCATTCCCTGGAACACCTTGGCACATGGGTCACACTTGATCCTAGTATCAACTACTATTATCCCTTGATCAGCACACACACACACACACACACACACATACACACACACCAGTTATCACAGCTCCTCATGAAAAGAAAAAGATAAAAATAAAAATATGACATATTTTGTGAGTACCAGAAACCAAGATTTGCAACTTGGGCTGGCCAAGGGACAATCATTTTTTTTTCCAAACACAATCTTGAAAACTCATTGAGTGGTGCCAAGGACAAGAATTTAAATGATTTGAAATGAAATGAAGGGGAAGTGGGTTTGCCATCCCTTACTATCAATTCATGACTCCCAGGAAATAGCTGCTTTTTCTGGCAGTCTTTGAGGATGGACCCTCAATTGTTCCTGAATTACTCACAGGTCTGGACCTGCGACTGATGAATGGGACGAGCAGGTGTGAAGGCCGAGTTGAGGTGTACTATGCCAACACCTGGGGAACTGTGTGTGACGACAACTGGTCCATAGAGGATGCCCATGTGGTCTGCAGACAGCTTGGCTGTGGTCCAGCTTTATCTGCCCTGCCAGGCAGCAGTTTTGGCCCTGGATCAGGCAGCATCGCCCTTGATGATGTCAACTGCACAGGAAAAGAATCTTCCCTGGCACAGTGCCCTCACAGAGACTGGCTCACCCACAACTGTGGGCACCAGGAAGATGCTGGTGTCATCTGTTCAGGTAAGAGAAGGTCCATCCTAGACCAGGCACAGAACTTCCCAAGCCAAGACTGAATGCTGGCACGCCTCAACCTGCCCCATAGTCAGGACAGTGGGTTTCTTTTCCAACACTGAAAATTATGCTTGCAACACTTAGGGTATCTGTTTTCAAGCTGAAGGTCCTAAGAGATTAATCAGCAGAAGAAAGAAAGAAAGAAAGAAAGAAAGAAAGAAAGAAAGAAAGAAAGAAAGAAAGAAAGAAAGAAAGAAAGAAAGAAAGAAGGAGAAGGAGGGAGGAAGGAAGGAAGGAAGGAAGGAAGAAAGAAAGAAAGAAAGAAAGAAAGAAAGAAAGAAAGAAAGAAAGAAAGAAAGAAAGAAAGAAAGAAAGAACGAAAGAAAGAAAGAAAGAAAGAAAGAAAGAAGGAAGGAACGAAGGAAGGAAGGAAGGAAGGAAGGAAAAACACAGGAAAGAAGGAAGGAAGGAAAGAGAAAGAAAGAAAGAAAGAAAGAAAGAAAGAAAGAAAGAAAGAAAGAAAGAAAGAAAGAAAGAAAGAAATAGTACTAGCCTCATAGGGTTGGTAGGAGTTAACAAGACAACCTGCATACAATGTTTAGTTGAGCATTTAACCCTGGTCCTGAAAATGATTGTTCCAGCATTGTAGGGGAGCACCAGGACAGAGAAGTAGGAGTGGAGTGATAGGAGAATGGGCGGAGAGAAGAGGGCTTAGGGAACTTATGGGGAGGGGGGGAACCGGGAAAGGGAAAACCATTTTGAATGTAAACAAAGAATATTGAAAATAAAAATTATAAAATAAAAAAAGAAACCATAAATTATACAAAATAGCTAGTTGTTGTCACTGTCATTTTTATTATTAAGATTAATTCAGTCAGAATAGTGTGCTCAGGTTTGTAGGCAGGTGAAAGCACACAGCAGAGGAAACAGTATTGGATGCTTAAGAAGAATTGCTCACACCCAACTTCTTTCTGTTATAATTAAACAAAGACTATGTCTGTTCAGTCACTTCACTATCATGTTTCTAATGTTTGCCATCTTATGTTTCCGTTCTCTGCAGATTCTGCAGCTAATGGACATCCAGGTATCTACAAATTCATGAATACCTTGTTTCCTGCTTGGAGACCAGAGTCTACCAAAAGGGTTACTACCACACTGGGTCTCTCTTCTGAGTTTTAAATTATTTTTTGACAATTCACTGCTCTCTAGACTGTTCTAGATTAGGACCCAGGGCTATTTCCCAGTCCCCTGGTGCCTGCCATGCACCCAGAGGAAAGGTGTCCTGAAATTAACATATTGGTGTGCCGTCCCTTTTTGCACATGAACACCACATTTTGGCAGGAAAGCATGATGCTAGCTTTTGACCCAGGATGCTCACAGAGCAGAGGCCTTGGCAGGCCACAGAGTGCAGATGGTCCTAGAGGCAGAAGAACCTGGGGGTAGGGGCTCCTTCTCTACTGCAGAGTGGACGGGACCTGGGATGGAGCTGATCTGACAGTGAGGCCCCTGCCTGAAGCCAGAACTTCATGATCCCAACATGAATTGAATGTCTTACTCTTATTTAGAATAATGAGCACATACATACACAAGCCATTATCACAATTTAAATGGAAATTATTTGATTGGCTACTCTGTGGGATTGTTTAAAGGCAAACTCACTTATATGATTTAGGTGATGCTTAAGAGTATGAGGTGGCATTTTGTTTGCTTAGGATGTATCTGTGGTGACTCCCCCACCCCCTGTTCTTCCCTGTGCAGTGACTTCAGCTCCTGAGGAACATCCACATGATTTGCATCCAGGTACTTTGCTACTCTTACAGCCTGTGACTCTCTGTGCTGAAATTGATTGGGACTAACGGAAATGATACAAACAAGTCTGTGGAGGAAGCTCAGTAGGTACTGGCCACCCGAGCACTAGTATCCGGTTCAGTCTCCAGAACCCAGGCACAGTGGTACATGCTTGTAATACCAGTTTGGGACAAATGGAGACAGACAGATCCCTGGGAGTTTCTGGCCAGCCAGTCAAGCCAAATCAGCCAGTCTAGATTGGCTGTCTAGAGAGAGCGCGCCTGGAAACCCCAGCCGCTTGGGAGACTGAGACAGAAGGTTTGCATGTTCCAAGTGTACCTGGGAATGAGGTCTAGGCCAGCCTAGGAATGTTAGTGAGACCCTTAATCTCAAAAACAAAATGGTTAAAAAAAAAAAAGAGCCAGGAAAACAGGTCCATGGGAGAATGATATTTTTAGGCACATCTTCCTCAGTGCTAGATTGTGATCTCCATTCCCATAACCAAACTGCCCAGGACAGCAACCCAGCACAGGTAGAAACATGTTCAGTCTCCAGCACAGAAAGTGGCCCTGTGTTCCTTTGGGTGCATAGGTACCCCACATCATGCACAGCCTTCACAGGCAGGTGCATGGTACCCCAGCAGCAGGCAACACACCAGGCTAGGATTCTCCAGCTTGATGAGCTGGCGCCCTTGAGCACTGAAGGACCCTCAGCTGACTTGCTCCTTGACTCCTGCAGATCTGCAGCTGGTGAGACTGGCTGGCGGGGGAAGCCAGTGTGAGGGCCGTGTAGAAGTCTACTTCAATGGGACCTGGGGGACCGTGTGTGATGATCTTTGGGGCATTCAGGCAGCCCAAGTGGTATGTCAACAGCTGGGCTGCGGGATAGCCCTGGCAGCCCCCAGGAGCAGTCTGTTTGGCGATGGCTCCGGTCCCATCTTCCTAGACGATGTGAGATGCTTAGGCACAGAGACCAACCTGGGGCACTGCCACCACCTCGGCCTTTCTGTGCACAACTGTGGGCACCATGAGGATGCGGGCGCCATCTGCTCAGGTACTTGATCTCTGCTGGAACTTTATTTTACTCCCAAGCAAAAAGGCAAGTAGAACAGCACAGAAGGGCATAGGACCCCTACTGAGGTGAACCTGTCCTGGCTTTTGCATTGAGAATGTCATACTCCTCCAGCACACTTGGACTCCAACAGCCAACAACATTGGTCACCCTAGAGTCAGGAAGTGAGCGTCCATTTTCCATTGTCCATTGTCCATTGTGAGAACCTGTTCCCCAGACCTTTCACATGGAAGTCCCTATAAGCAATACTATACCTGCTGTAGGGCCTTTACACTCCTGGGAAGGGTCCTTCTGTGTGCATCAAACTTGTAAAGTCTTCACAGTGAGATTTCAGACAGCTTGACCATGGAAATACTCTCCTCATGCACTTCCCATGATGGGACTCTCTTGCTACAAGGAACAAGTTTAGGTAACCACTCAAATAAACTTAGCCAAAGAATCCTGTGGAAGAGAGGGAGGAACGATTATAGGAACCAGAAGAGTCAAGGACACCAAAAGAAAACGCCCAGAATTAATTAGCCTGGCCTCACAGGGGCTCACAGAGACTGAACCGCCAATCATGGATCCTGCATGGGTCTCTCTGCATATATGTTATGGTTGTATAGTTTGGTCTTCTTGTGGGACTCCTAGCAGTGTGAGTGATGGCTGTCTCTGATGCTTTTGCCTGGTTTTGGCACCCTTTCCTCCCACTGGGTTGCCTGGTCCAGCCTTGATATAAGGGGAGGTGCCTAGCCTTATTGCAACTTGATATGCCATGGTTTGTTGATATCCCCCGTAGACCTTCCCTTTTCTGAAGGGAAAACCTAGGTTGTGGAAGAAAGGAGGGATAGGGAAAAGGGGACTGGGAGGAAAGGAAGCAGGCAAAATTGTGGGTGGGATGAAATATATGAGAGAATAGATTTAAAAAAACTTAGAAAATCTTGACCACTAAAACCTGATTTTGTTATTAATTAATTGTTCCACCGCTGGGCCTCACTACCTGGTACACCTCATTGTTCACCTCCTAGAGGGCCAGGCAGAGGTGAGGCTTGGAGTTGATGTGAGGACCAAGGTGGAGAGAGGCTGTGTCTCCTCCGCTCTATCAGTTTTCTGGTTATCTTGTTCTGTTTGTATCTTAAGAGTTAGTTTCATGGTGCCGGGAAATAAAAACTAAGTTAAAATGTCCGTGTCCGTTTCCTATTTTGTGGCCACAGATCCCCTAAGTGCCACCTGCCTATAAGGCTGAGGGATGTTTCCAGTGAGTATTAATAAGTCAAACGAGGAAAGGTTGGTGGCTCTGAGGCATTGTGAGCATGAGCATCACATGGGCATGACGAGGATTCATGGCCACTTAGCTTGTGGTATTTTATCAGATGAACCGCACTGATGTCACTGTTTCTGGTTTTCTCTTCCAGCTGTTGGTGTTGCCTCGGCTTCCACAGGAGTGTCTCCCACAGCTGGTAATATGCTCAGTGCTTTTCCCTCCCGATTATCAGACCTTTCTAGGGACCTCCCCAAGTTTATAGCTTGTACTATCACTGGCTACCTAGAGCTCATCCTCTCTGGGAAGCAAAGGAGAAAGTGAGCCAGAGGGGAGGCTCTTCATGTGGACTGAGGGAGGCTCTTCATGTGGACTGTTACTGCTTGTTATCAGCAGCCTCTTAAATAATTTTAACTTTGAACTTGCACCAAGAAACAAGCTTCTGCAAGAAAGAGACAAAGCTCGAGTTTGGAATATTTAACAGGAATCCTGATAGGATTTTGTGGCTTGGATCCAAGGATGTGATAATCATTGTAATAACTGTAATGTATTTTTAGTCTAGAGATAAGAAATCAGAATTAGCAAGGTCACTGCCCTTAGGACCATTAAAATGGTGTAGTCCTGTGGTGCATAGAGGCAGGAAGCCAGGGTTCCTACAGTTCTGAGATTTAGAGGGATGATAATTTTTCTTTTTCTTTTCTTCCCTTAGTTAATTTGTATATTTTCCCTTTACATCCTGATTGAGGCCCCCTCCCTTCTCTCCTTCCAGTTTCACCTCACATTTCCTCCTTTTTCCACTCCTCTTCTCTACTGAGAAGGAAGTCCCCACCCCACACACACGACTCGTACCAACCCACCGTCACACATCAAGTCCAGCAGGACAAAGCACATCCTCTCCCACTGAGGCCAGACAAGGCAGCCCAGCTAGGAGAAAGGGATCCAAAGTGCGGTAACAGAGTCAGAGTCAGCCCCAACTCCAATTGTTAGGGGACCCACATGGAGACCGTGCTACATATGTGTATAAGGCTCATGGCCAGCCCATGCATGCTCTTTGGTTGGTGGTTTAGTCTCTGTGAGCCCCCATAGGCTCAGATTAGTTGACTCTGTAGGTCTTCTTGTGGTGTCCTTGACCCCTCTGGTTCTAGAGAGATAGTATTAATAAAATACTAAAATACTAAAATAAAATACTAAAGAAAAAGCCCACTGTGATGCCCATGACACTCCAGGACTAACCTCTGTGTCTTCCCCAGACCAGCTCACGATCAGGTTGGTGGATGGAAAGAACCAGTGTGAAGGGCGAGTGGAAGTCCACCACAATGGCACATGGGGCACTGTTTGTGATGACCTCTGGGACATCGAGGATGCCCATGTGGTGTGCCGGCAGCTGAACTGTGGGAAAGGTGTCAGTGCTCTTGGGAGTGGCCACTTTGGAGAGGGCGTAGGGAGCATCTTCCTGGATGACGTGAAGTGCCAGGGCAGTGAGATGTCCCTAGACCAGTGCCTCCACCCAGGCTTGTCTGTCCACAACTGTGGCCACCATGAAGATGCCAGTGTCATCTGCTCAGGTACTAGCTGCTGGCTTTGTCAGTGAACCTGGATGAGGGTATTGGTGACTAACCTGCGGACATTTGGATGCTGTTGAGGCCTGCTCATGGTCTCAGCATTCCGAAGCTTGCTGGGGCAGCTGTGCATACTGTGTAGTGTAACTACCCCACTCCCTACCCTGCCTTTGCTTCCACCCATCACTCCTCAATGTGTCATGCTTTACATGACAGCAATGAGTCCCCCCTGGAGCCCGCACACTCGACTGCCCTTAAGGACTCTCCAGGGCCTCCGTCCACTAGCCACTACAGGAATGGCATTTTCCTTATGTCTGCTTTGAGTTCTGAGGCTGACTTTCAGAACTGGTCTTGAGTATTCAGTGAACACACTCCAGTGTCTCTTTCTTAATTTAAACTGTCTCCTTTTAGCCTCTCATTTGGGATGGTTTCCTGTTGTTTTGTTAGTGTGTTTGTTTGTTTGTTTGATTCAGCAAAGTTTATGGATTCTTTCCTTTTGTTCTTCCCTAACATAAATCAGAGGAAAATCAGATGGAATGAAAATAACCTTGACCAAGAATCTCTTAAATAGGGCAGAGACTACAATAAGAGAATTTAAGTAATTCATCTGTTTATTTAATATCTATTTAATTTTAGATCTTATTTACCCTTTGACAATTTCAGCCAATGTACCTTGAATGTATCCATCCCCAATTCCCCTCTCCTCCTTTCCATGATTACCTGATTCCACCCAACACGTACCCTCCCTCCTTTCAAGGCTTTTCTTTTTTGCTTTCTTTTTTTCTGTAATCCGCCAAGTCCAGTTAATGCTGCCTGTTGGTGTGCTGGTGATCGTGTTGGCTCTATCTTGAACATATAATCGCAACTGCAGCAAGTCAAGAGGGTCACAGCCATAGCATGCCCAGAAGTCATGGCACCCCCTTCACCCCCAGAAGACACTGCACCCCCTGCACCCCCAGTTCTTACATCCTTTCTGCCCCTCTTCTCTGCATTCCCTGGGCTCCGATTTAGAGCTGAGCACTCAATAATCGCTTATTCTCAGGACACTGACCGTGTTGACTGCTTGTTTAAATTGTATTTCACATGCACTCTCTGCGAGGCAGGCAGAGTTCTCTAGGCACTGAGCACGCCATCACTCACCAAGGGCACATTAGTTCCTGGGTCTCAGAAGTTGGGCTGCAATCTCGCTTGCAATTCCACCGTGATAGAACATGAACAGATTTGAATGAAGATTGACTCTGGGGTGATAATAGGCTTCATTGTCATAAGGGTTTGTTTTCTTCATATTCAGACAACTCAGCAGTGTGTTGCCATCTTTGTTTGGCATAACTGAGGAGTCAATGCTATTTATCAAAGGTTTGCATTAAGAAGGTGCCCAGTAATTTGACACTTTTGCAAAACATACTCCTCTTTGCACCAGAGAGGTGGTCTTTCTGACCCCGCCCAGACAAACTGTCCCCTAGACAATGAATGTTTTTCACTTCTTAGCCAAAACAAATGAGAAAACAAAACAAAACAATAACGACACAAACTCTGCTCTTTGATTTATTTTCATGTTCCAAAAACTGCTTGAGTGGGATGTTAATATAGCTCATGTCTTGCCTTTCTAAACAGAAACAATCTCCTAAGTTTCTCTTTGCTTTGCCTTTTCAGAGTCAGCTGCAGAAAGGCCCGCTTCACCCAGTAATGTTCCTTTCTCTCAACCAGGTATGTGAAGATTGCCTTACCTGTGGTTAAGGTTTGTGTGTCCTGTGAAATGACAGGCTGTGACTGGGATGTAGCTCACCTTGGCAGAGTGCTTGTGTAAAATGTCTAAAGTCGTGCGTTTGATCCCAGCGTAGTACAGGGCTTGTAATCACACACCCAGGAAGCAGGGGTGGAAGGATCAAAAGTTCATTGGCTACGAGTGACTTTGAGGGTAATTTGGACTACTGAGACTCTGTCTGAAAAGATTATATTAGAAAGGGGAAACCATACCTTAAATTTGTATCAAAGTAACGTGTTTCTTCATTCATTAACTGAAAGAGTTAGCTGGACTAGAATGCAATACAGCATGACTACATAGAGTATGCCTCACGTGTGTGTGTGTGTGTGTGTGTGTGTGTGTGTGTGTGTGTGTGTGTGCTCGTGGAGTCCAGCAGTTGGCATCAGGTGTCTTCCTCAATCACCCTCTGCTTTATTTTGGGGGACAGGGTCTCTTACTGAACCAAGCTGGCTAGCCTGTGAGCTCCAAGGCTCTGCCTGCCTCAGCCGTGCCAGGGCTGGCTCTTAGATGCTGGGATCCAAACCCAGGTCCTCATGCATATGTGCAAACACTTTACCAACTGAGCCAGCTCTGTGGCTCCTGTTCCCTTCCTTTCCGACACACCATCTGGTGTCTGTGATAAAGCTACCCTGGTGTAGCTTCCCTCCAGTTCTCATTGAGGTTGATACCTCGACTCTTCGACCTGTTTTCATTTTTAAGTGATCTTCATAAGACACCAGACATCTCAGACAAAACTCTAGTTTACAATTTCATAACGTAATGCAGAAATACCACACTTCCAGTGTGTTTACAAGACCAGACACCAATTCAGTTATATGGAAATAAGAAGGAAGAAATGGCACGGCGGGATGTGCTGGGGAAATACCAGAACCCTCTTTTGAATACAGTCTATCAATATATAAGTTTTCTGAAAAGTCCTATAGTAACAGAGCTTTTGAATTTTTTGACTGAACACAATTTTGCTCAGAACTTTCTCATAGAATGGAAAGCTCTTGAGTAGCCATAGCATAGCCATGCTGTACCCTGGGACCCTGGGCTGGAGAACCCGGCTATGTTCTGGCTCAGCGTTAGCCACTGGGTATTGATCCACAGGATCCTTTACTCCTCAGAGGACAGGAGGATAAAGACCTCAGAGCTATGTCCTGTGGACTGAGTGGTCTAAGTTGCCCAGGGCCCAGTGATAGGAACTCTTCATGGACATGCCCACTGCTGTTTGCTGGGTCTGTCTGCTCTCGACTGTAAGCCCACCTCACTTTAGACCCTCTTGTAAATCTCCTCCTACATGACAAGCTGGGGCTCGTTCTAGAGCTTGTGTTGATGAGCATACACTTAAATAGGTTGGAGACATATAGGGAACCACCCAAGTTCCCTCTGAACCATAAACAGTTAGAAAAAATGGTATGCCATCCATAGTTCCAAAATTGCAAAGCCATCTTCCAGGCTTAATAAAAAGTAACCTTGAAAGCAAATCAAACAATGAAAACAATTCCTTCTTTCTGTGTTAAACCTAAGGGATGTGCCCAGGTGTCCCAAGCTAGGACAAATTAAGTACGACGCCATTGCAGCTAAGCATTTAACAAGGGCTAAAAGAAACTTTAGAGACTGCAGAGACCAGAAATCCCAAATGGGGAACCCATGAGCCCACTGACCCACTTAAGAATTGAAATTCAGATCACCGAGGTTTGCCTACAAGTGCCAAAATTATCTTTTGCTCCCCTGTTTTCTCCTTTTCAAATTTGTGGCTAATTCTCATATATCTTAATTTTAGGTGATACTGTGTTAGCATAAAAACACATGCGTGCATTGCACACAAGCTCATCCCCTCTCATACTACCTCACTCCACCCTTTTGCTGACTCCCACCAGTTCCTTGGATTCTTTGGACAGCTTGGCTTTTCCTTGCATATCATATAAACACACATGATCTTATGCATCTATATGAAAAACCATGAGCCACAAATGAAAGAAAACAGGATGTCATCTGTCATCCTGAGACTGGCATCTCTCCAGTAGCATCTATTTCCTGCAGATGACATGACTTCTCTTTTTGTTAGCCCCAGGTTTTAAAAGCAGAGGGTCTTATATAAGAATCCACACATCCAGCTATTTTCTCCCCTGTGCCAGGGGTCAAACACAAGTCCTCATACAAGTTATTTACTCCCAAGCTATACTCCTGGTTCAAAATCTCTAGCTTGGGCAAAAAAGAATACCCTTAATATGCCTAATGGTTATGTGAATTTCATTGGGACAGCACTTGACTGAGGCTGAACAGAGAGGCCTGCCCTGCATATAAGCACAGGCTTTCCCATTTCATTCTGACCCTACCATGTGTGTTTAGATCTATAAGCATCTCCATTTCAGTGTCTCTCAAGAGTTTATTGAGCATACAACTCACTTGGGATTCAGTTTAAATGCAGATTTTCATACAAAAGTCTGCATTTCTTTTTTTCTTTTTGTTTCATTCTTATTGTGTGAATGTTCTGCTTGCATGCGTGTATGTGCACCATGAGTGTGCCTGCTGCTGGCAGAAGTCAGAAGAGAGCTTCAGATTTCCCAGAAATGGAGTTATGGATGTTTGTGAACCATCATGGAGGGCTGGGAACCAAACATAGGTCAACTTTAAGATCAGTAAGTGCTCTTGAGCTCCAGGAGTCTGGATTTCTAAAAGCAAGTCACAGACACTGCAGATCCACTGGGTAGACCTTCCCATGCAGTTGCTGAAGTGCAGAGATTCAGGACTTGCCCAGTGTCACACACAATGTCGTACAGACACTGGGAGCCAGGTCTCTTGGCTCCAGCCCCATGTCCTACCTTGCTACCCTAACTCCCTTTAACTTTATGAGATAAAGAATGAGGAAATCCAATGGGAATGAAGCAGATCCAAATGTATTAGGACACAGTCATGTGTAAGGTCATTTACTTTTGCAAATAAACTTGATCGACAAGGTTGACATTTAATTACAATTTCTTTACCCTGCTGGTTCAACAGTTCCTACCTCAAATCCAGCCATGGTTTCGGTCCTTGCAATTGGTAAGTTTTCTGCTCATTTTTATACTCACTTCCTATCAGGGATAAAAATGATGTTGAAATTCTGCCAAGAGAGCACAGCTTTACTGCTGGTTCTCTGAGAGTCACTTAGTGGAAATAGACATGATCTCAGAAGTGTACCAAGACAGCCTCTGTGCAGCCGAGCCAAGACCCCAGGTTCAAGTTCAAGCCCAGTGCTTGCATTCATGTTGGGGCATTCCACAAAGCCTCTCTCACAGCCTGCCACTGTGTTGTTGCTTCTTGTATGCTCTTAGCACTTGGAAATCTGGCCTTCCTACTGACTGCACATTAGGAAAAACATAGGTGAATGGTGGGGTATACGGACAGGTAGGGCTAGCCCCATCTTGGCAATGGTAGGGATGCTAATAGATGCTACAACAGTGATATGAAACAAACATTCCCACTTACGGTGCTGTCCTTTGGGATACCTCACTATATCTTGTACTGTATCACAATGCAAAGAGAGTGATATTCTTCCTAATGTGTCTGGATCATGCAAGTAGTAGGGTTTCATCTCAGGAAAGATTTGGTTTATAGCATCATAGTGTGTGTTTTGAATTTGGATGTTTTAACTTCTTCAGAAAGACATGGGGAAACTCGTATAGTTTCCCCAACAACAAAGGCAGGCGACAATAATGGTGAGGTTGAGTGTAACCAGAAAAAGAGCGAAAACTTGCCATCAGTTTACTGGTGTCCCTTTGTGTTTCCTATCAGGCTTCAGCCCCACTCCAGCAGAAGTAACTCCTTTACCCAATAAGGGCCTCTGCCCACCACACTGCACAGGTAGGAAGGACAGAAAGATGGTTGCCATGATACTGGGGCTAAAATGAGGACAGGCTTGAGGGAGAGGTTATCATTGTCATTGAACAGAGTGGCACATCAAACCAGACCCAGCACTAGGAACAACATGGTGGAAGGATTAGTAGAAAGAAGGTAGCTTCTTAGCCAGGTTAGAGTTTCTGACAATACACACAGACACACACACACACACACACACACACACACACATACACACACATACACACACACATACATACACACATATACCACACACACACCACATACATACATACCATACCCTCTAACACACAACACCCCCATACATATACACATACTCCACCTGTAACCACTCAAATGGGTAATTTAAATGCTCCTTTTGGTTCTGGGATAGTTACTTACCTAAATAACCGTTAACATTGCTGAGGCCCCTTGACATTCATTCACCATCAATGGGGCATCCAGTCTCCACTGTGTTGTTTAAATCTAGTGAGATAGGTTGCTCACTTATTGACCACAACATAAATATCAATGAAAGAACATTCATTTCACAGTTGTGCATGTAAATATATGTGTATTTCCATGTGTATGCAAATGCCTAAGTATGTGTTCATTTGTATAGCACATATGTGTGTATGCACACATTCACATGTGCACATGTGTATACACCTCAGGACAATCTCAGATGTCTCTCTCAGAAATAGCAACTACTTCCTTACAAACAGGATCTCTCCTTGGCCTGGAGTTCACCAATTAGACTACCCCAGCTGGCCAGCAAGCCCAGATCCTCCTGTCTTTGGCTTCCCAGTGTCAGGATTAAAAGTGCACACCACCAGGCCTGGGATTTTATGTGGGTTCTGGGGATCAAATGCAGGTTCTCATTCTTGGGAGTCATTTCCTCAGCTCAAACACTCAGCTAACAACTCCTGCTCTGGCTTTGCTTACAGATGTGGCTTTAACCTCCATAGAAGGGGAGACCTCCTCTGGTAATGCTTTCTGGTTGTCACATCTTTTTGTTTTTCTTCCTGGGAAACATTTCTCCCTTTTTATTAAGCAAATGAGTCAAGGATGCCTCTTTCTTTTTGTCTATAGGCAGATCTTCAACCCCAACAGAATCAAGCCCTCCAAATGGTAAAGTCCCTGTTGTGTTGTTTCTTATTGGTCATATTGTATTTAGAAAGTGAGCCTACTTAATGATATCGGCCACAAAGTAAAGGCCAAGGAGAAGACAACCAACGTTCTTCTGCTCATTTTAAAGCATCCTGTTCTCTGGGTTTCTACACAGATGAATCTTCAGTCTCAACAGAAGAAGAGACGTCCTCTGGTAACAGTTTCAGCTCATATTTCTGAAGTTAAATATACTCGTACTTTTAATCTTTCTGTTTGGGGAGGTGGTGGTTATAAGTAAGTTTCTAGTCTTTGTTTAATGATACTACTTCAGTGTCAGTGGAGGCAACCTCTTTAACTGGCAAAGTCCCCCATGATGTTGCTTAACTATAGAGACATGGTCATTTTTCAATTTTATTTTAATTTATTAATGTTCATTTTTATGTTTATTATCGTGTTTAATGATACATGATAATGGGCTCCATTTTGACATTTCATACATTTGTACATACTGTATTTTTTTTCTGGTTTTTAGTATTTTTCAAGACAGGGTTTCTCTGTGTAGCCCTAGCTGTCCTGGAACTCACTTTGTAGACCAGGCTGGCCTCAAACTCAGAAATCCGCCTGCCTCTGCCTCCCAAGTGCTAGGATTAAAGGCGTGCGCCACTACCACCCGATTCATACTGTATTTTTATCGGATTTACCCCACTACCCTCTCTTGTACCTTCCCACTCCTGCTCATTTCCCTCTTCTACTTCCAAGTGGTGTGTGTGTGTGTGTGTGTGTGTGTGTGTGTGTGTGTGTGTGTGTAAACCAATGAGTATAAATTGGGCTACTTACAGGGGCAGACATGGGGTTATTTGCAGGAGCAATGGCCAAAGCACTAAAGAATGTCTCTCCCTCCCTAGCCAACATTTACTGTCTGTAACCCCTTAGAAAGGGAAAGGACTTCGTAAGTACCCCTCTCTGTGAAAAAATAATCATGGGTTCAGTCTTGTTCAGGTCTTAGCACAGGTATTCTGAAGTTGTGAGAGAGCACACCCAGAAGATGGCATGCCAAATCACTCTGACCCTTTATGTAGAACTTAGGTTCTGCTTTGACGCTTTCTTTTTCCTTCAGATGCAGTATGAGATGTTATAACTAGCCACGAACTTAAATGAAACCCACAATAAATCTAATTCCTCTTTAACAATGTTCCCTGAGCTTGGGTGGATGGCATGGCCCCACTGAGAGCTGAACCTTTAAGTCAATTGTAATTAACATTTTGAACATTTATGAATCACTGCAGTAACCACTACCCACAGGAAAAAGAATCTTTTCTGACAAAAGCAGAGGCCAGCACCAATCTGTAGGCATAAACATAATTATTTAGATGTCAACTTGACAGCCATATAAATACTATTTAGGAAAATAGCAGCAGTACCTTTCCCACCAGACCTATCAGCTCCTATACCATGGGCTTTTGACAGGCTTAGAGGACATTCTCAAATCCAAGCAGAAAAGAGTTGGTTGCACCTACAACAATCATGTCACCCATTCACCAATGGGTGCATCTCGCTTGACAAATCAATCGTACCACATGCAAAATTCGGGAAGACTGTTGGTGGCAGGACTTCCCCAATAGTATGAATAATACCATCCAGCACAGTGACAGCTAGACAGCAAGAAGAAAGCTTACAGTTCAGTTCCATCCTAATTTCTGTAGACCCAGCAAGCAAAGCATGTGGTGCCTTAGCAACAGAGATGGATTCCCTATTTGTCATGTCATATTTGGAAAATTAATCTGCTTAATGATCATATTGACTTCAAAGTAAGGATCATTGAAAGGGCATGCATTTCAAAGCACCCTGTCTCTGGGTTTATATACAGATTCATCTTCAGCCTCAGAAGAAGAGGAAACATCTGCAGGTAATGCTTTCTGACTATCAGATCTCTTTAATAATACAATCAGAGATTTTTCTTCTTTCTTCTGGCAACTGACCCTAGATATGTTCCTTCTCCTTTTCATTCATATACATGCCCTCAAGTTCAGAAAAAGTGACTTCTTCAGCTGGTAAAGTCTCCTTTAGGTGTCATTTAACTAATGAGATACTATTCATATTTGTCCTGTTGTTTTTAAAAATGAGCCTACTTGTGTCACATATTGACTGCACAGCAAAGATCAGTGAAAGACAATCATTTTTTCTGAATATGTGCATGTGTGGTCACATGTGATGGTGCATGTGTATGCATAGGTGCTATTGTATGTGGAGATAAGAGAAGGAATATCACCCACTTCCTTTAGGACAGGGCTTTCATTAGCCTGGAGCACACTAATTGGGCTAGAGCCTGGCCAGTAAGCCACATGGAGCCTGATGTCTCTGTCTCCCCAGTGCTGAGATTACAAGCACACACCAGCACTCCCAGTGTTTTTTACATAACTTCTGGGAATTGAGATCAGGTTCACCAGCTGGGCCATTCATCCAGCCTAAGACACTAATTTTAAAGCATCCTATCTATTTTTCTGGATTTATACACAGGTGTATCTTCGTCAGTGGAAGTGATCTCCTCTGGTAACATTTTCTACGTTAATTTAAATGCAATGAGAGCCTTTCTTCCTTCTAGTTGGTAAACAATCTGGATGTGCTTTTTTTTTTTTTATCTTTGTCTATAGGCGTTTCTTCACCCCCAGCAGACACAAGTTCTTCACATGGTAAAGACCCACATTGTGCTGCTTAGCCAATGAGATGAATTTCTTATTTGTCATGCTGTATTAGACAGTGGACCTACTTAGGGGTCACTCTGACCACAAGGTAAATATAGTGAAAACACCCCAAGTATCATTGTACCGGTGTTAGAGCATTCTGTTCTCTGGGTTTACACACAGATGCATCTTCCACCTCAGCAGAAGAGATCTCCTCTGGTAATAGCTTTTTGTTTGTTTGTTTGTTTGTTTGTTTGACTGTCAAATTTCTTACTAAATGATCAGAGAGCTCTTTTCCCTTCTGTTTGGAAAGTGGCCACACAGACATGTCATCTTCTTTTTGTTCGTAGACATGTCTTCATCCTCATCAGAAGGGAAGAGTGGAGAGGTCTTCCACTCTATTGTATTTTAACTAATGAAATGTGAGGCTTATGTTTCAGGAATTTTATTATCGCATATTAATTAAGCACAAAATGTTTAATTATGACATGATCATACTTGTATCTACTGCAGTAACCCTCACCACGCTCTCCTGGTTCCTCACACTCTCTAATTGTGTTTCTCCTCCCAGCTTGGCCATCTTCTATTATCATATCTTTATTTCATGAACTAATCAGTTTAAGTTATCAGGAGTTCCCCAGTAGAGGGTTATTTGCAAGACTGTTGGCAACTTACCAGGGCTGCACAACTGAAGAAACTCTTTCTCCTAGTAACCACTCACTCTCTATCGATTCTGGCGGGGAGGGGGGAGAGTTCTCATGAGCCTCACCCTTCTCCACGGTGGAATGACAATGAGACTGATCTTATGCTTGTGTTGTGCAAATAATCACAGCTGCAGAGAGTTCAAGAGCCCACCGACCATGTCCACCATGCTCTACCTTTCACCCACCCTCATCTGCTTTCCTTTCCACCTTCTCATCGTGATGCTTCTTGACACTTGGAAGGGGTGACCAGATGTCCCATTCAATGATCACTTACTATGAGAACTTTGCCCAGTTATGAGTTTCTTCAGTAGCCATCAACCACTGCAAGGAAGAGCTTCTCTGATCAAAGCTGACAGCTATATTAATCTGTGGGCATGAATATAAACATTTCAAAGAAAAAAATGACAGACACACCACACTCACTTAGTAATAGAGCAGAAGTATCTTCCCCACTAAGACATTTCACTTTTCCAGGTCAGATTTTTAGTGCCAGATATAAATTCCATCCTATGAGGATAAGTTTGACTCTACCTAGAAAGGAGTTGGCTACTTCCAGTTATGTGACTCTTGCGCCAGCTGGCTTCTCTGGCCTGAAAGGTCAGTATTGTAGCCTCCAGGGCTTATAGCTGAGACATTGTTGCTGATGACAGGTCTTTCCCAGGAATCTGCAAAGTACCTTCCAACACTATGAGAGCTAGCCAGTGGGGAAAAAGCTTCCAGCTCAGTTCCACCTTCATCTCCACATGTCCTGCAGCAGATTGTGTGCTCTCTTCAGCAGCAGAGATGGTTTTCTTATTTAGCATGTTGTATTTAGAAGACGCACCTACTTAATAATCACATTAATGACAAAATAAGCATCAGTGAAAGCTACCCATTTTACAGCATCTCATTTTCTGGCTATATACACAGATGCATCTTCAGCCTCAATGGATACCTCCTCTGGTATCCACTGTGTTTTGACTGTCAAATTTATTAAACACAGTCAGAGCTTTTCCTCTTTCTGTTTGGTAGAGGAATCCAAGTATATCTCCTACTCTCTTTATCTGCAGATATTTCTTCAACAAAAGTAAGATCTTCAACTGATTAGTCCCCTATTGTGACGATACAAGCATACGTATGGGTGTGTGTGCACACGCATGCTCGTGTGTTGTTGAGGTCCTCTTATGTTTGTGTATTCACATATGTGAAGGAGGGTCTCTTATTGGCCTGGAGCTCACTAACTAGGCTAGAGTCGCTGGCCATGGGCACAGGGTTCCTCTTGTCTCTGCTTTCCCAGTGCTGGGATCACCAGCACACACAACTCCAGGCATTTTTACACAGTTACTAGGAATTGATCTTAGATTCACAAGTTTTCAAGTCAAGTAACTGTACCTACTGAACCATGCTCTCAGCCCATGGTGCTAATTTTATAACTCCATGTTTTCTGTCTCTATACATAGATGTGTCTTCGGGATCTGCAGAAGATACCTCCTCTGGTAATATTTTCTGCCTGTCATGTTTTTAAGTTATACAAATGACAGCCTTTTCTCTTCCTGTTTGGCAAATTATATATATATATATCTTTGTTTATAGACATTTCTTCATCCTCAGCAGAATCAGGATCTCCAGCTGGTAATGTCCCCAATATTCTTTTTAGCTAAATGAAATTAATTTAACAGTCATGTTGTAATTTATACCATGAGCCTACTTAATAACAATCATTGTAATCAATGTAATCAGTGTAATCATTGACCATGAAATAAAGCCCAACAACAAGAAACTCATCTTCCATACACTCATGGATGTTGTATTTGTATGAAAAGCTTGAACACTTTTCTTCATGTTGCATGAGCTTAGAGGGCAACCTCAGGTTTCATCCCCAGGAATGTTTGTCCACTTCCATTGAGATAGAGTCTCTCATTGGTCCAAAGCTCACTAATAAGTCTAAAGTGACTAAACACAGAGCTATAGGGATCCCCCTTGCTCTGTCTCCCCAGTGCTGGTAATATAGTACACACAACCACTTGCCATATCTTTATATGGATTCTACAAGTTGATCTCAGGTTCACATATTTGTAACCTGTTCACATGGCTTGCCTACCAAGCCATCCTTCCAGGTGAATATGCTAATTTTAAGGAATAATACTTTCTGGGTTTATACATAGTAGCATCTTCATCAACAGAAGATCCTGCCTCTGTAATTTTTCTGTTTGTCATATTTCTTAAATACAGTGAAAGCTTTTACTCTTCCTATTTGGCAAATAACCTGGCTATGTCTCTTCTTCCTTTGTCTACAGGCATTTCTTCAGCCTCATCAGAAGCAAGCTCTCCAAATGGTAAAGCCCTTCATTGTGCTTCTTAGCTAGTAAATAAATTCCTTATTTGCTTTGGTATTTTTAGACAGTAAACTTACTTAATATTCTCATTCATCACAAAGTGAAGTGAATGAAAACTACCTCCAATATCACAGTACTCATTTCAAAGCATCCTGTTCTCTGGGGTCCCACCCAGATCCATCCTGAATCACCACAGAGAGAATCTCCTCTGATGATCTTGTCAACCCATTACATTTCTTAAGTGAAACACAGTCATTGTCTTTCTGGGTTTTATTTGGAAAGTGATTGCATATCCATTTCTTCTTCTCTGTGCTCATAAACATGTCTTCAACCTCAACAGAAGGGAAGAGTGGAGAGCCAAGTGGTAAAGTCCTTCAATGTGTTGTTTAAACAATGAAATAGTTTTGAAAAATCTTAGTTCTATGTATTGTGCATGCACATGTACATGCCATACACATGAGTGTGGGTGCCCAAGGTTACCAGAGACTTTGGCTCCAACTATAGCTGGAGTTACAGACAGCTGTGAGCCACTAATGTGAGTGCTAGAAAAATGAACCTGAGTCCTCTGGAAGAACAGCAAGCAGTCTTAACCACAGAGCAATCTCTCTAGCCCTTCTTTTGTAAAAGTAACATTTAATTGTACAGAATAAGGAATTCCATTGTGAAACGTTCATAGTGTACACAACATATTTTGATGATGTTCACACCCTGTGCTCTCTCTAGTCCTCCTCACACTACTCCTAACCCTGTTTCTTTCCCCAGCGATAGCCTCTCCTTCTGTGCTCCTTTCCATTCTATGGACCAGTGAGTTGATTTGGGCTACTGGAGAAGCATAGTTGAAGGGTTATTTCTGAACGCATTGGCAACTAGCAGTGGCAACTAGCAACTCCCCCTCCCACTGCAATCAATTATTGTATAGACGCTTAAGGAGAGGCAGGCTTTGTAAATCTCTTCCACTTCCATGACAATGATTGTAGGTCCAACCTTATGGAAGTTTATGTGCAGGTCATTACTGTGGCAGAGAAGTCAGGAGTGAAACTGTACCCCTCCATCCGCACCCCTTCCTCCAGCTTTTACACTTGATTTATTTTTAAAGTTGTTAATGTGGTCTTTATAATGAAGTACAAATCATTGGAGCTAGCCAAACCTTAACTTAAATTCATGATAAACCTGCTTACTATTATATGATATACCCTGATCTTAAAGAGAACACAGAGGTGCCCCATTTAAGGCTGAGTATTCAAGCCATTTACCATCATTTTGATCAGTTATGAGTTTATACAGTAAATATCTCCAATTGCAAAATGAAGATTCTATAACCAAAGCTAATCAAAGCACAATGACTTAGATGTCAATTTGACAGCCATGTCACACCCATTTAACAAAACAGCAAACACAGCTTTGCCACTAGAGCCTATCTCCTCGGATACACCGAACTTTTGATCAGGTTTCAGTGCAAAACTTCTATAGAGTAGCCTCACATTCAGTCAGGAAAGAGTTGGTCACACCTCCAAATGTGATGGCGCTCTTACACCATGGGTGTTGCTGGTGACAGTTTCTTCCCGGGAAGCCACACAGTACCTTCCAACTCTATGAGAGCTAGCCAGTGGGGAGAAAGCTTCCTGCTCGGTTCCAGCCTCATTTCTGCATGTCCTACCAGCAGATTGTATGCTGTCTTCAGCAACATAGTTTTCCTGTTTGCCATGTTGTGTTTAGAAAATTAATCTACTTAAGTCATTTTGACCACAATGATCAGCAAAAGACTGTCATCTTTTAAATCATCCGGTTCTCTGGATTACACACAGATGCATCTTCAGACTCAGAGGAGGAGACCTCTTCTGGTAATGTTTTCAACTTGTCACTTCTATTAATTTAAATACAATCATAGCTTTCCTTCTTTAGAAAAACAGTCAGTCTAAGTATACCCTTTCCCTATGGATTTATAGCTGTTTCTTCAAATTCAACAGAAGCAAGTTCTCCACCTGGTAGACTCCCGCTTTGTGCTGCTTACATATTCAGCTAGTTTGACATGCTTTTAAAAAATCCAAGTTAATGATTACCTTGTCAAAATATTTAAAATGCAAAAAGTACCCAGTATGTGTGTGTGTATGTATGTATGTGTGTGTGTATGTGTGTATGTATGTATGTATGTATGTATGTGTGTGTGTGTGCATGTCCTGTATGATAATGCATGCCTGCTCAACTGTTCTGACACCTGTGAATGTGTATGTGGAGTTTGAAAAGCAATGGTGAGCATCAACCTCAGTAGCATCGGCCATCCCTTTGAGACAGGGCCTCTCATGGGCCTGGAGCTCACTAACTAGGCTAGAGTGACTGGCCACAGGCTCCGAGGGTTCTTTTATCTCTGTCTTCCCAGTCCTAGGATCACAAGCACACACTGGGTATTTTTTTCATAGATCTGGGAATGGATCCCGGAATCACTAGTTTTCAAAGCAAGCACTTTACTTACTGAAACATGTACTCAGCCCATGATGCTAATTTTACAACTCCCTCATTTCTGGTTCTATCCACAGATGTGTCTTCAGGCTCTACAGAAGATAGTGCCTCTGGTAATGTTTTCTGCCTGTCATGCTTTTACTATAACAAATGACAGCCCTTTCTCTTCATGTTCTGCAAATGATCTAAATTTATATTTCTCTTTGTCTCTAGATAGTTCCTCAGCCTCAACAGAAGAAGCAAGTTCTCCAGATGGTAAAGCCCTTCATTGTGCTCCTTAATGAATGAAGCAAATTCCTTGTTTGTTGTGTTTTATTTAGACAAGAAACTTATTTAAATAACCACATTCATCACAAAGTAAAATGAGTAAAAACTTCCCCCAATATCACTCTACACACTTCAAAGCATCCTGTTCTCTGGGGTCACACCAGATCCATCCTGAATCACCACAGAGAGCATCTCCTCTGGTGATCTTGTCAACCCATTACATTTCTTAAGTGAAACACAGTCATAGTCTTTCTGGTTTTTGTTTGGAAAGTGATCACATGTCCTTCTTCTTCTCTGTGCTCATAAACATGTCTTCAACCTCAACAGAAGGGAAGAGTGGAGAGCCAAGTGGTAAAGTCCTTCATGGTGTTGTTTTAGCTAAGGATAAGTGCTTTTTGTCTTAGCATATGCTAACTATACCTAATAACGAGTCTTGTGGCCCTTTCACACTGTGTGCAATGTGTTTTGATTATATTCACCTCCGTCACCTCCCCTGTGCACTCACAGCCTTACTAACTCTGTTCCTCTTCCCAGCTAGGCCCTCTTCTAATTTCATATCTTTAATTTATGAGCTAATAAGTTTAATTAAGATTACTTAGCAAAGCACAGGTGAGGGTTATTTAAAAGGGCACAGACAACTTATCAATGGCTAACAACACTGACGAAAGCACACCCCCTCACTTTCCCTCAGCCACCATCTACTGCCTTGGGGAGGGGTTAGGCCTCACGAGCTTCCCTTCTTCCCATGATGGGATGGTGATGAGACCACACCTATGCAAGTCTTATGCAAATAACCACAGCTGCTGAGAGTCAAGGGTGCAACATCTATGTTGTGCCCAGCAGACAATGATCTAGAGCATGCTAAGCCTTCCTCCTTCTACTCTCTCTTCCATGCTGTTTCCTGAGATGTCTTATGATATCAATGTCTCATTTGGGACTAAATGCAAAAGTCATTTATTCTCAACACTTTGGCCAGCTGTGAGTCTCTGCAATAACACAAACCCTTGCAAAAGCAAGCTGCTCTGGTCACGCCCAGCAGCAGTATAGCAACAATAGCCTATACACGACTGTAAGTATTCAGAAGTCAATTTGACAAGCACATTGTGTCCACTCAGCAAGACAGCTGCAGAACCTTCTCCACTAGGGCTCAACACCTCCCCAGACCAGGTTTTCAATACTAGATATAAACCCCCTTCTTTAGTGAGGACTTCAAATCCACTCAGAAAGCACAACAACCCAACTACTCTTACAGCTGCCATCACAGCACATCTGGATGTTAGTAGTACAGTATTAGAGGTTCACAGCTGAGGGAGACTGTTTATGCAAATTACCTCTCAGCAATCTGGATAGCACCTTCCAGCATTGTGAAAACCAGCCAGCAGGGAGAAAGCTTCCAGTATAGTCCAAGCTTTATTTCCTCATGCTCTGCAACCCAAGAACTCCTGTCTTCATTAACATTCCGATGTTTCTTATTTGTCATATTGCATTTAGAAAAGGAACCTAATTAGTGGTTGTATCTACTACTAACCAAAGATCAGTGAAAAGACACCCAGTTTTAATGCATCCTGTTTTCTGTATCTTTACACAGATCCATCTTCAGCCTCTGCAGAAGAAGAGACATCCTCAGGTAATACTTTCTATTACATTTCTAAAGTGAAACACAATCTCAGCCTTTCCTCTAGTTGGCAAATGCACATAATTGTGTGTCTGCTTTCGGTCTCTAGACACGTCTTCAAGCTCAGCAGAATCAAGTTCTAGACCAGGTAAGTCCCCTGTTCTGATGCTTAATTCACTGAGTTGAGCTGCTCATGTGTCCTGTTAAAGTTAGAAAAGGAACCTGTTCACTGATCACTTTGGCATCCAATACAGGTTAGTGAAAGTTTTATTAAAGTGACACTTCTCTGGCTTTCTACACAGATACATCTTCAACCTCAGCAGAAGACTCAGGCTCCTCTGGTAACGTTTTCTGTTGTTACATTTCTTTCCTTTCTTTTTTGTTTCTTTTTAAACCATAATTCATTTTAGCTGCTTTTTATATGAGCAAACATAGTGAATAATTTTAGTGCCTTACTTTTATATATACTTTGTTTTCTCTCACACACACACACACACATACACACACAAACATACACACATACAAACACACACACATACACACTTAATATTTGTAACATTCCATTTCCTGTAAATTTTGTTATATATTTTCTATCACCCTTTCCTTTCTTAAAATCTTTTCTCACGTGTGTGTGTGTGTGTGTGTGTGTGTGTGTGTGTGTTTGTGTGTGTGTGTGTGTGTGTTTAATTAGGATCTGTATATAAGAGAGAATATGATAATTTTTTCTGATTTTGTTACTTTACATAATATAATAATTTCCAGTTGCATCAATATTCTTACAGAGTTTGTAATTTAATTTTTCTTTACAACTGAATAAAACTCGATTGTATATGTGTGTATACATATATATATATAATTTTCATTATCTACAAATCTGGTGGTGAATATCTAGCCACTCTAAATATGGTAGCAGCAAACATCATTCTGCCAGTGTCTCTGTGGTAGGACTTAGATTCCTTTGGGTATACACTCACATTGACAGCTGGGCTAGATGATAATTCTAATTTAGTTTTGTGAGAAACAGCCACATGATCTACATAGTGACTCTACCTCTTTACACTGCCACCAGCAGTGAATAAGTATACTCCCCCACATCGTCATTAGTATCTGCTCACTTAATTTCTTAAAAGTAGACATTCTGACTGGGTTAAGAGTTAAGAGCAAAATAGTCTACTTTCTTAAAATTTATGTATGATTCTGTGTGTATGTGTGTGCAGATGTGAATGCAGATGCTATCTGAGTCCAGAAGAGGGCATTAGACCACCAGGAGCAAGGCACAGTTATCCCCCTGATGTGAGTGTCTGAATTTGAACTTGAATCTTCTGCAGGAGCAGTGCTTGTTCTAACCACTGAGACACTTCTCCAGCCCCAGAAGTCATCTTACTCTGCATCTTCCTGATGGGCTAGGGATGTTGAATAACTTCAAAAATGTTGACCATTTATGTTACTTTTCTTTGTAAATTGTCTATCTTCATCAGTCCAGATATTGAGTGATAGTTTTAGGGTTTAGGGATTTAATCTTTTTCAGTTCTTATGTATTCTAGATAACAACCACCTGTCTGAATTATAGCTGGAAGAGATTTCCTCCTACTTTGTAGGAAGTGTGTTTTCTCTGTTGATGGTTTCTTATGCTGTGCAGAAGCCTTTAAATTTCATGTAGTCACCTTTTTTCAATTATTTAATTTATTTACTCTGTGAATGGAGTCTATTCAGAAAGGTTTTGCCTCATTCTGTACCTTTAAATGGAATTTTCCTACCTTGTCTTCTAATAGATTCAGCATTTTGATATTTTATATTAAGGCCTCCGATCCTTTCATAATTGACTTTGTACAGAGTGAAGCATACAAATCTGATTTCATTCTTCTGTAGACATCCAACTCACTGACCAGGCTTTCCTTCCCATTGTATGTTATTTTCTGAACCCAAAGATTATTATTTTATTTAGCAAGCCTTTTCTCACTGTACAGAAAATCAGAGTGTTGTTACAACCTTATGGGAGCCACAGGTATATGTGTCCATATGTCAGCAAGAGACTTACATGAAAAATTAGCAACCTTAACGATCTTGCTGGAGCAAAGTTCCCAAGATTGGTAATGGAGGTTACCACTACCAATGGGAGAGAAAGTGAAAGAGAGCAGACTGTCAGGGGAACCACTGTTGGCTCTTTGCGTGGGTGTGCCTCCTGGACGTCACTTCACAGATACTCTTTTGTAAATAGCTACCAAAGCTACAAATAATGCCACCACTGGTTCTGTTTTTTGGAGTTGTTGGGGTATTAATAATTTTCTCCTTCATCATCTGTTTCTCTCTCCCCCTCCCTATCTCTGTCTCTCCCTCCCCCTCGCCTGCTCTCATTCTCACCTTCATCAATTTCTCCATCATGTCCAAACCATTCTTCTTCACTGATGACCTCCTTTTTGTCATCCCCTCCTTCCATATCTTCATTCTCTTCTTCATCACATTCTTCCTCCTCTCTGTCCTTGTCTTCTCTGTCTCCATCCTCTTCCTCTCTCTTTTTCATCATAGCATCAACCTCTGTATCTGAATCAGGGGCTTCCTGGTTCTCTTGGTGAGAATCAGCTGGGGCAGAAGCTTGAGGACGGTCTCTTGGTAAACATTCAGGTCAGTGTCATCCCAGTGAACAGATCCAAATCTTAGATCTTAGATCATCCTCAGTCTTCAGAGGTCCCAAGGCACTAATGTCTTTCCATGTTTTTGCACTTTGACCTAGAGGTATGGGATTTAAAGGTGCCTTTCTCAGTACATCCACACCTCCAGATATTGTGTCTGTGAGCTCATGCTTTTTTATTTCAGTATCACGAGGAGACTTGAGCATGACATCTAGGCTACACTGATTAAAATTAGGAACGCTAAGTTCACAGATTCTGCTGCTTATCCCTCAAGTTTCCCAGGATTTGATTTTTCAAATTTTCAAGACAAGTGCTCCAAGAGCTGCTCCCTCAGATCCCGGTGGGTCCTCCTCCTCGTGTCCTCAGCTCCTTTTCTCCTTGTCTTCAAATTTAACTTTCTGTGGTGGGAGTGAAGGTGGAAGAGGTGTGCCCTCAACTGTGTCATGCAGGCTGTGGGAGGAGCTGGCTGACAGCACAATCTGGAACCGCATAGGGCCTGGCTGATGAATGTGTCTCCTGGGATTCCTCCTAGCCATGCATTCCTAGGCTTGATCTTTTGGAATTTAAAGTTACATTTGTTAATTTTCTTCTTTATGTATTTGGAACTGTATTATTGTTTCAGCTTGTTGTAGAACCCTGAAATTCATTCTTTTGCTGTCTTTTTTTTTTTTAAACTGGTGATGCTTTTTATATATCCCTGAAATTTCTGCTTGGTCTTGTCTATTGGTGATGCTTTATGCTGTGTTTTTACTTGACTGACTCTTCCAGAATTTCTACTGGCTTTTCCAGTGCCAGTGCTGTGAACAGTTCACTGGCTATGAGGTCAGCATCAATGACAGTGTTCCAGATGGGTGCCAGCATCAGCCTGACCAGCTCTGTTCCTGCTTCAGTCCACACTCCATCACAAGTAACCTGGCTGACCTAACATAATGCAATTTAGAGATGTTCTCTGAGAAATACAGCTAACAATGGTTACTGGGTCAGAGAGTTGTCCAGAGCTGTCATAGCACATCATGTTCTCCTCTTAAATTGTGTTCATACATACACAACATAGCTGCTAATTTCCCATAATACCCAGAAGTTCATTACTTTTTTTTCCCAGAAGTTCATTTCTTAAATACAAGAAGAGCATTTACCTTCCTATTTATCAAATGACCTAGCTCTGTCTCTTCTTTTTGTCTATAGATATTTCTTCAAGCTCAGCAGAAGCAAGCTCTCCAAATGGCAAGTCTCCATTGTACTATTTAAACTAAAGGAACACACTTCTTATTAATTAGGTGTATTTTGAAAGTGAACCTGTTTCATGATCAAATTGACCACAAAGTAAAGACAGTGGAAAAATGTTCTCAATGTCATTCAGTAGAAGTTAAAGCAACCGGTCCTTTGGGTTTACACACAGATGCACCTTCAGATGCAACAGAGAATATGTCTACTAACATGTTGCATTTTTTAAATTAAACAGTCAGGGCTTTTCTGCTTACCGTTGGCAAATGAAACTAGCTATGTCTCTTCTGCTCTTTGTCTACAGATATTTCTCCAACCCCAGCAAAACCGACCTCTCCAAGTGGTGAGTCCCCATTGTCTTTAAACTTACAGAATGAGGTTTTGTTTGTCATGTTCCACTTATAAAACGAGCTTGTATAATGATCACATTTGGCATCAAATAAAGACCAATACAAATAGAGTCCCTGAAAGCAGCCTCCTCTCTGGTTTACACACAGATGCGCTGAGAAGAGCTCTGGTCATCTTTTCAGCCTGTCACATTTCCTAACTGAAACCCAACTTCAGCTTTTGCTGTTTCTGTTTGGGAATTAAGCCTCTGTATTCAGGACTTTGTCTATGGCATAAGCCTGATTAACACAGAAACCCTACATCCTTTTCATAGGGGTGGTGTTCAGGTTTCCTTCACTCAGCCATAGACCACAGTGTGGCCCTTCCACTGCAGGAGCCTTCTGCCCATGCGCTGATATTCATCAGATGAACCTGAGAAAGGCTAGGGCAGAGGACGCACATCTCATTTTGTTGGTTGTGTTATTTCTGGGCATGCTACTACACACACACACACACACACACACACACACACACACACACAAGATTGTGACAGTGATTCTATTCATTTGTTCTTTGTTTTATACCATGCTATTGGTTAAAGCAAACCATTCTTCTCTGTTTCCCATGTCAGTTGAGGCCCCTTCTTCCCTAGGCCTGTTCTTTGCAGCTTTCGAGGGAAACACTTCTGAGCATCATCAGCCCAACAAAAAATCAACAGGCCAGGGGACAGGAAAAGAGAGGTAATAGGTATCAAGAGAGGCCAGGGGTGGGTCCTTTCTGGCACAGCAGGCCTCTACTGAATGCTGGGATGGCAGGTAGATGCAGGGGACAAGATGAATAGGTTAATGGAGCCTCAGATGCCAAGCCAGGAGGAGAATATAGAAACGATCTCTTATTTTTGGAGAAAAAGGAGTCTCAGAGAAGAAACACATTTGCTTAAGATCACAGAGCCAGGGCAAGAAAAAACGAAATATAGAAACTCTCCTCCAAGGTCTTCGCACTGCCCAGGGTTTATAGGGAAGCTTCCAATCCTGGTAATATTTCTGTCTTCAGTAGCAAGCCTCTGCTACTCATTTAGTTATTAAATTTCAAGTCCTAGTTACTTTGAAAATGTCCAAGTTTGAAACTCAATGAAACCTGGTGTCTTAGTTAGGGTTTTACTGCTGTGAACAGACACCATGACCTAGGCAACCCTTATAAAGGACAACATTTAATTGGGGCTGGCTTGCAGGTTCAGAGGCTCAGTCCATTATCATCAAGGTGGGAGCATGGCAGCATTCAGACAGATGTGGGGTTGGAGAAGCTGAGAGTTCTACATCTTCATCTGAAAGCAGCTAAGAGAATACTAGCTTCCAGGCAGCTAGGATGAGGGTCTTAAGGCCATGCCCACAGTGACACACTTCCTCCAACAAGGCTACATATACTCCAATAAAGCCAGACTCCTAATAGTACCACTCCCTGGACCATTCATATTCAAACCACTGTACTTGGTTAATACATCATTTCCAGATGCAGTTAAGATGGCTTCCCCACTTTCTGATCCTCTCTCTTCCTGCCTCTATCCTTTATTTCTTTACTTAGCTATTTCCCTCTCCCAATCATGAGTGCATTTTTTTGCCAAAAGGTTCCCTCACTTTTCATTCTCACTGGCTCTTGACATCACATGTGGCAGGCTTTTGTTTGCAGACTGAGTTGTTGAAAAGTCCCCATCTTACACTGGACTGTCCCAAAGTCCCCATCCTACACAGTTAGGAGGCTGTGCATATGCCATCTACGTCCTCTGTGAGAACATGGCAGTCTGAATCACTTCCTGTTTCAACAGGAAATGCTTCTCAGAAAGAAAGAAAGAATGTTAAGGTGGCCTTTAACCCTTACCTTTCTTCTTTTCTAATACTCACCCTGAGCCCAGCACAAATGAAACTCCTACAGCTTATGTTCCCAAAATACACAACAGTTAGAAAGAACACAGCCCTGGGACTTGAAGGTTTGATGTGTGAATGACCTGGTCCTTTTATATATACAGTTCCTCTGAGTCTCCATTTTTTTCAATCCTAAAGCAGTGATAAAAACTTTCTCAGACTAGTTTTTGTAAGAATTGAGGGTGTAGGGCTGGAAAGAGATGGCTCTGGGGTTAAGAGCACTGGCTGCACTTCCAGAGGTCCCGAGTTCAATTTCCAGCAACCATGTGGTGGCTCACAACTATCTGTAATGGGATCTGATGCCTTCTTCGTGTGTCTGAAGAAGCGAAGTTGTACTCATATATTTAAACTAAATAAATAAATCTGTTTTTAAAAATTGGGGGTGTAGATTATCATACTACATACTGTGGAGGTACAACTTACGAATGCTCTTAAGCTATGTTCCACAAACCAGGTTCTCACACACCCTGCCGTGCCTACATGTGGAACCACACATGGGAAATGCACACTGGCACTGAACAGGCTGGTTAAGGTAGACCTGCAGTCTAATGTAGAATCTCGGTGAAGCCACATTTTAACCCCTTCCTCTCACAACTTTTTTTTTCAGCCACAGTTCCAACTTTGACAAAAGTGACTTCATCGCCTGGTAATGATCGATGTGCTTGTTGCTGGAGAAAACTCCGTTCTCTGATTTGCTACATTTCATCTCACCAGCTGTTGCTAATTTTTCCACCTGGCTTCCCTCTGTATAGTTTAGTGTAGTGTTCCATCTTTCTCATCTAAAATGGCACCTGAGGAATATGATCAACTTCTTGCCCTTTATTCTCAGCCCTTATAAAAAGGTTGCCTAATGAATTTCTGTGAGTTTGAATCAGCCCAGTCTATATGTACCAAGTTCCAGGGCCCAGTCAGGGCTAGGAAGTGAAACCATGTCTCAAAAAAAAAATATGGAATGGTTTTTATTTTTTCTTTTAAAAAATAAGCATATGAATCTCTTTTTTGAGCATCCAACAAATTATACTCCCAGAAAATAAACAAAACATAACAATATTTGTTACATTTTGATGCCAAGAAAGAAGTGCATTCCTGCACTCTAGCCAAGGGAGTGGAATCTGAAATAACCACTAGCCTGAAGCTCTCTGGCCTGAGGCTGAGCCTTGAGCCTGTGAGGGCCCGCATTTGCAAAGCTCTGGTGTTTTTACACTGATTTACATTTACCTCTTTCCCTGCTAGTTTTTTTTTTCCCCTTTCTACTTGCCAAAAAGATAAGGTGTCCACTGACAGAATTAGGATCACATTTCCCTTTCACCCCTTACAGCATCCTACACCCCTACATCTGTGGGCATATTACATGCCAACATGTATGTAGTGTGGGTCATGCACACTTGTAATTCAGCTCTAGGACCTCACTCAGAAGATACCCATGTGTATTCACGAGTCACACTTTTGTCTTCCTGGGGTTTGAGGGTAACCAGGACCCTACTCTTTCCACTGAGCTGCGTCTTCAGCCCATTTTGGTAGCTACACAAGTATCATGCTTTTGTCATCATGATGTCAATTAGGCCAACAGAGGGCAGCTGTCCTAGACCGTCATACCAGTCGCAACTACAGATTTACTGTTCACTAAGGCTTTTCTGCAGGTCTAACAGCCCAGTGCTAATTATTACGAAGACAAACTGTAAGACCCGAAAAAACCGAGGGCACCCCAGCGCCCCATGCCTCGGAAGGCGACATCCATATCACTCACGAGAAACGGTCTTGATGCAATTAGCAAGAGGATTTTTATTCCAGAACTCTGGGTTCCACAGCCTTACACTTAAACCGCGCATGGGTAGAGGACTGTGGACCCTGAGCAACTCAAGTCAGGAGTATTTAAAGGGGAAAAAAATCACAAGGCAAGGGCAACAGGAAGTACAGAATGAGCAAGTCAGGCAATAGTTTATGCCTTAAGGAAGGTTAAAGATTATCTGGAGCAAACATCCTTGGGGCATTGTAGAGTTAAACATTGGGCCAGTCATCAGATGAGCTAGTTCCTGGGACAGGGTAGGCTATCTCTTCAGGCCAAAGGTCTCAAACTGAGGGCGGAAAGGCAAGTTACTCAGTGACTCAGTGCTAAGCTAATAGCTGTGGTCTAAAAATATTGAGTTGGGGGGGGTCTCTCAAATCACCTGGCACCTATCTGTGAGTATAGACCCTCCAGTGTAATATAGCCATGCCTCCCACAAGGGTGTCTCAGTCAATAAAGGGTCTTACACAATGGCTCTGTCATAGACTGTTCCCTAGTGACTCCACAGCCAGCTTTTTGTGTATAACACAACAAAGTCTCCCAACAGCACATTTCTCAAAATGTATCCTCCTGGGTAAGCAGCATGGTTGTGCAGGTTTTTATTCAAAAGTACATGTTTCCGAAGTATTTACATGCAGTAGTGCATGTGACAAAATCTATGCATTGTCCAGTGGATGAGCCCTGAGGTTATTTCCAGTGTAGGACCCCGATGGAGAATTCTGTGGTGTTAGATCTGTGATGATGGTAGAACAGCTAAATTAAGTAAAACAGTTTCATTGTTAAAATGCTGCCTCTGAAGAACTTTCACAGGGTGTGCTTTGAGGAATCAGGGCAACGCCTCCATTTAAAGCCATTATTTACAAAGATTTGGGCACCGGGTTGGGGTTGGGATGGGGCTTTTGTTGGATCAGCTTTTGTCTGGTTTTGCTTTAAGTTTTGTTTGTTGGTTTTTTAAGATGTTAGATGTTTGGGTAACTAGGCTCACTATCAATGGCCATTCTCTCTGAGCTTCCACTGCCAGTGACACCCCAAATAATGTCTACTCTAGAAATCTCACCTGAACTGACTATTCTTGTTCTGCAGACCTGCCTCTGCGTCTGGTGGGTGGGCGGAACCGCTGTGAGGGACGACTGGAGGTGCTGCACGAAGGGGAATGGGGAACCGTATGCGATGACCGCTGGAACATCAAGAACGCCCGGGTTGTGTGCCGTCTCCTGGGCTGTGGTCCAGCACTAGGCGCCCCCGGTAGAAGCCACTTCGGGCCCGGAAAAGGCCCTATCCTGATGAATGAAGTGCGCTGCTCTGGCAGGGAGGACTCTCTGGACAGCTGTGCCCACGCTGGCTGGACAAGGCACAACTGCCACCACCGCGAGGATGCTAGTGTGATCTGTGCAGGTAGGGGCTTCTATGCAGGCAGGCGTGGGCTCCTGTGCAGGTATGGGCCAAGGGGAGAGAAAGTCCCCAGGCTCTACCTTAGCACCACCCCTCCTTAAGGCATTCATGCCTTAACCAGAATATCCTATTTTAGGACAAAGAGCTAGTGGTGGTGATGTTTTGATCATTGGTCTGATTTTGTTAATGAGCTTGCTCTAGTTCCCACTCAGTGAAATATTTCAGTCAGAAATGTAGTTAAGGAATTAATGAAGTTCAAAGAAGGGAGTGACCGTTTCATGCAACCATTAGGAGCATAGCAATTATTTCAACCAGACAACACAGACTTACTTTCTTTCTCTGAGGTCATCAAGGAGACACCATATCACCCAGGCCAAACTAATGCCCAGAGTCTAAAACACACTCCACAATGTCCCAACTTCTCTGTGTCCTTTGTATCAAAGTCTTTGCCTACATCTTCCCTGGAATACATTTTATGTCAGTTGTCTTTCTTGACATTCTGACTACCACCTATGTGGCCCAGTACTTCCTTCCAATGGTTCTAGGTTAGCCCTAACTTGGCCCATGCGAATTTCAGAGAGTTGGAGAACCGTAAGACTTGAAGAAGCCTGAGTTCACTTCACCTGTTCTGTTGCTACTTTGATTACTGGTGAACAGACTGTGGCCACTGCCTTTATTTTGTGTCAGCTCTGTTTTACATGGTCATGAGCCCATAACCCAAGGAGTCCCCAAGCCCAAGTGGAGGCTGTATCAGTCTACTCAGGAGACTGTGCCTCCCAGACTTTGGCTGTTCACAGTCCTCTTCACAGTTCAGCCATCCCTCTAAGAATCCCACTTTTAATAAGTATCATATTCTGTTCTTCTGTATACCAAGGGGCTCGTTCCCCATGTCCAAACATATGTGATGTGTCTAAAGGGATTGAGTGAATCTGACTGTGCATTTCCTGGGCTGAACCTTGGCCCTGGGACACTGTCCTTTCTTGATTCCGAGCCAGAGAAGTCCCTGATATCCCAGAGTGCATTTTCTCAACCTGGGGCCCCAAGCATGCCTGTGTGTAGAAAGAAACAGGAGGGTTTGCTACAGCAAATCTTGATGATAAAACCTATGTTCTTGGCCCTACCTCACGTGTGTTAGAATCCATTTCTGTCAGGAGACACTGGGTCATCTTTGCATCTTCTGGGATGTTCTCTAGCTGCAATGGTTTGTCTAATAATAGCTTACTGTTCTCCTCCCGGCATTTCAGTCCAGTGACTTTCACATTTCATCTCATCAACAGGTCCAGCAGACTCTCTGGTGCCCAAGGATAACGGTAAAGTCGTCTTTCCTCCTGGGATCCGCAGCTCTTTAGGGAAGGAGCTAAGAGAGTAGCTGAATGGGGAGAAAAAGGAGGTCCACTAGCCTCCGGCTCTCCCCATTTTTGTTCTACTCTTCTTCCCACTTACTTCTGTGCAAAGGTCCAGACCAGAGCCTGCTATGAGTCACCCTTTAACTACCTAAGCAAAGCTCTGACCTGGGTGAACGTCAAGGAGACCTTATTGAGAATATTGGTCCTGAGCACCCACGTAAAAGCCAGGCACAGTTGTGTGCATCTGTAATCACAGCACTGGGAAGGTGGAGACAAGAAGAAGATCCTGAGGACTTGCTGGCCAGCCAGTCTAACCACACCAGCAAGCTCCATGTTAAACAACAGCCCCTACCTCAAATAATAGGCAATCATCAAAGAAGATATTCAACATTGACCTGTGGCCTCCTACACACACACACACACACACACACACACATCTATGCAAGTCAAGTCATGGGGATAGAGTAAAGGATGAGGCAGGTTCCACCCAGCCCAGAGTACTATCTGAGGTACCTTTGTAAGATAGGACAGTCCCTGAGCTACTTGCCAGCTTCTCTTTCTCTCTCGCTCTCTCCTTCAGCCCAGCTATCTTGTTTGCCTCACCTCTTCCAAGCTGTCATTGACCGAGGCTATCTCCGGCGACTAGGCTACTCCTCATGGGACATCCACTTAAATGATAAGATGTGTCGCCCCCAAGTCACTGGGCGTTACCTCATCTTCAATATTCCTTATGGCCACTGTGGCACCATCAGGCAGGTAAGAGGCTGACAGGGAGGTAGAGACCTTCTGTGGATGGGGTGCAAGAAGAGGGGCTTAAAAAATTAGACTGCCTATCAAAACCTGTGTAAAAGAGAGGAAGTCAAGTTTGAAGCAGCACACGCACTAATTTGTCTGAAATGTTCTGCCACACAAAGAATTTCAGACACACACTCAACCTGAGATGATCTATAACAGACGTTGAGTGCGGTGAGGTATGTGATGAATGGCTGACAATAGTCTCCCAGTTTCAAAGCCAGCATTTGTCATAACACGCTTCCTGATGGAATAGGAGACATCAGCCATGAGCAAGTTGTCTGTCTGTCTGCTATGTCTCTAAATAGCTAGGCAATTCCACACTACAAGAAGCAAACACGAAGGGCATTCAGGAGTCATTAAATATGCTTGCCTATTTAATTCTCTACAACCATCTTATCTCGTGAACCAACGGCATTGACGTTAAGGAAACGTGTATACATGTGAAGGAATTGTTCTGCCTGGAAAGCCTTCTTGGTGGACTTGACAGTGACTTGATGCAGAGCATGCTCCTGATGGCATCTTCCTGATTCGCTGTTTGTACATGTGTGAAAGGTTCACCTGACTCTGTGGAGGTCACAATCAAACCAACCATGAAATGCGCCCTACATAAGTCCTCAATGCCACTCTTCTGTTTTTGTCTGCTCTTTGGTTGTACAGATGATGATCATTTCTATCTTTTTGCTCTGAAAATCCCACTTTAAAAAAGATTTATTTATGCGAGTACACTGTAGCTATCTCCAGATACACGAGGAAAGGGCATTATATGCCATTGCAGGTGGTTTTGGGCCACTGTGTGGTTGCTGGGAAATTGAATTCTGGGCTTCTGGAAGAATAGTCAGTGCTCTTAACTGCTGAGCCATCTCTTCAGCCCAAAAATCCCACTTCTTAACTGAGATCTCTGTACCCCTGAAGCTCAGTCAAAGGACCCTCTGTCTAGGAGAGAGGTGGGCCCTGGCAAAGAGTCTCTGGATCTGAGTCATCTGCACTTCAAAAAGGCTTCTGGCCAAGCAGCGTCTCTGGGCATCCACTCAGGGCATCTGAGAAAGCACAGGGGCTGGCTCCCACTCACCATGCTGTCCAGTCCACTCCAGCCTCTATATTGTTCTGGAGCTGATGTGTGGTGGACACAAGTAAGAAATAAGACTAGGTCCCAAGGCTGACAGGAACAGGCCTGCAGCTCACCTGCAGCTAAACTAGCGTGGGGTCAAAAGCAGAGAAGATACAGGATCCAAGTTTTGTATGTTCAGGGTGGTGGGGTAGCAGTTGTAATTAGATGTGTAGAGGAATCCAAATGAGAGGAGGCTCCAGGAAGCCACAGTGAACCTGCCTGCCACCCAGCTCACAGCAGTCCTCGCTCACGGGACTCCCCTGACACATACACCTTCCTGATGTTACCGCAGCGATCCAGCCCGGGACTCTAGTCCTCAAGCATGTCGTGGAGCTGGTACCCGGCACAGGCACACTGTCCACCAATTGCTTCTCTCATTTTCATAGGAGCACCAAGGCTCTCTCAGCTACTCCAACTCCATCCGAGGCAGAATGCAAGGCCATCCTGGCAGCGTCATTGTGAGGCACAAGGTACCCCAAGTGAAGTTCACCTGCAAAGTGGATGGCCAGTCTGCAGTTGAAATTGTGCATGGGAGTGACGCTAAGAAGGATGATGTCAGCTATGATGTGTCGATTTCATTCCTCCAGTCACCTGTGTCTCAGAATATGGGGGGTAGAGCTCCTTATGCTAGTCAGAGGGAAGAGGTCTTCCTTCAGGCCACCCTCCACAGCCACAACCCCAATCTGAGGCTCATCGTGGACACCTGTGTGGCTTCTCCTGACGCCAGTGATTTCACAACTGTCAAGTATGATTTGATCCAGGAAGGGTAAGGGAAATGGAAACTTTCCCCCGGTGATGTTAAACATGCATAGTATTTCTCAAGGGAACTTGTAGTTTCTGAACCTGGAGTTGGAAGGTAGAAGAGTGTAGAGTGTTCCAACCAGACCTCTGATCACAGTGGGGAATGCAGGAGTCTAGACAAGCCTCCTTGGGTCCTCGGGTCCTCAGAGTCACTTTGCTGCCCATCCTACCTTTTCTAGCTAAGCCTTTCTTCCTTTCTAATCTACCCCTCCCAGGACAAACCTTCTTGACTTTGGCTCACATCAATAGGTCAATGTTTTCTCCTTTAGTTAAACTAGCCAGATAGCTTCCGGCTCCTTTGGATCACTAAGTACTTTGCCGAGTGAGAACATTGGCAAGTTGTTTGCCTGCTCTTTGGTGTATCAGGTGTCATTGCGGTTGCTTTCCCTGGGAGAACATACACAAATGTCTGTTTGCCTCAGATAGCATGAAGGACAAACCCAAAGAAAGAATTCCATCCAAGTCCAGCTTAGCAAACCGATAAGTATTCTGGGTTTATTTGCAGAAGCATGAGTAAAGAGTTGCGTAGGTGACCCCATCTGCACCCCCCAGCATGGATGACATATCCCTGTAAACACTGTATAGACAGAATGCCACTTCAGTTAAGTTTCTACCTCATATACTCTAACATACAGCTGGGGTTGGGTAAGAGGGAATGGTAGAGTCAGCTGAGGAGCTAATGACCTTTCCACTCCACACTGGACGTATGAAGGGATGCTAATGGGTGTGGTAAGGATGATCTCAGCTGTTCTGATTTCGAGTTGATAGTGGTCATGCCTTGAGGACAGGGGCCAAATGTTCATGAATGAGGTAACTGGCAACTAGTTAAGAAACTCATTATTTACTCAGCGGTAGTTTTAGTGTGGCAAGTGCCACAGCAGTCTTAAGCCCACTGGAACAGTGAGGCACCTGTTTCCAAAGATCAACAGAGGAACAAGACAGCACCTGCCCCGGGTTTCTGTGAGTGGTGGTTTGAGACACACAGCCTGAGTTCCAGAGGGAGAAGGTTTTTTCCTTCTGACCCTCCTTATGGTTAGAAATAAGGCAAGAAGTTCAATTGGTGCCAGAATTCCCCAGCTAGAATACTGTCCTTCTTGCTTTAGACTTAATTTGCAATCCCCTTTCTCTAACCTTTATATCTTATATTATTGATAGGACATCTTTACAAATTAATTGCATTTTAATGCTATAAATACCCCCTCCAAGCATTAACTTAGCAGCATCTCAGAAACTTTGATAAATTGGGTATCGTGTTATTTATGTTTCTACTGCTGTGGCAAAATATTATGACCATGGCAACTTGTAAAAGAAAGTGTTTCATTTCGGTTGATGGTTTTAGAGGGTGAGAGTCTGTGGTGACAGTGTGAAGGACAGTGGCAGGGAGAGCCAGAGCTCACAGCTTGATTCACAAGGAAGAGACAGAAAGAGAACACTGTGTGTGCCACTAGTCTTTTGAAAACCCAAAGCTTGCCACTGTGACACACCAAACAGTTCTACCAACTAGGGACCAAGTGTTCAAAAATGAGCCTCTAGGGGCCCTTCTCGTCCAAACCAGCATAAGAATTCATTTTCACTTCATTCAAAATAGTCTCAAATTTCTCTTAGGGCATTTTTGAAACATAAGTTACCTGAAAGTACACTGTTTACTTTCAAGTCTTTGAGAATTTTCCAGAAAAGTTTGCTGCCATTTATTTCAAGTTTAAACCCACTGCTACCTGAGAATGTAGTTCTCTCCTTTTAAGACTATTAAAGTAAGCCGGGCGGTGGTGGCTCACACCTGTAATCCTAGCACTCTGGGAGGCAGAGGCAGGCGGATTTCTGAGTTCGAGGCCAGCCTGGTCTACAGTGTGAGTTCCAGGACAGCCAGGGCTATACAGAGAAACCCTGTCTCGAAAAAAAACCAAATCCAAAAAACAAAAAAACAACAAAAAAAAAAAAAAAAAAAAAAAAACAAAAAAAGACTATTAAAGTATTTCCTATGGTCCAGAATGTGGTCTGAGCTAATGGATATTCTACCTAGACCTATTTTGTTGTTGTGTGATAGACTGTTTAATTAAGGTTGAGATCTAGTGGATTAAGCATGATCCTTAGGCCATCTGTACTCTTACTGACCTTCAAAACACTGGACCTATCAATCAATAGAGGAATTGCAGCATCCAGCTATATAGTGGGTTGGTTAGTATCTGACTGCAGTTCTCTGCCTCCCACATTTTAATGCTCTGCTTGTAGATAAATGACACAGTTATTGTGTTTGGCTAAAGATTACTCTTCACTTCAATTATCATGGTTAAAGATCTCTTCTCAGAAGATTGTCCCTTTTTTGTTGTTGTTGTTAAACACCCCTCTTGTCTCGGGCAAGTCTGGTCTCTCTGAAGTTTGTTCTGTATAAAATGAAAAACTGCTGTACTGTCTTTTCTGCCTTCTCTGGTTCTTTTTTTAGCTGCACATTCTGCATAACTTCATTTTATCTTTTCTTGACACACCACTTACACTGTCCTATGGTTTACAGTATACTTTTATTGGGTAGTGATGGGAATTGCACCCCGGGATAGGGGATGCTAGCCAAGTACTCAACCACTGAGCTGCATTACCAGTTCTTATAATTTAAGTGCACTTTTAAATGTAGCAACCACTTTGTAATCTTCCCTGTAGGCAAAATAGAGTAGAACTAGAAGGCAAAGGTTGCAGCGAAAACCTTGATCTGTTTTCACTGTATGTAATTGATTGTTCCTTTTGTTCATGGCCAGGTATGAGGTTTCCACTAACAATGGAAACCAGTAGTAGTTGCTTCAGAAAATGGAGGTAGTAGAAAGCCCTCCATTTGGGATTCAGAACCTTACAATGAAGCCTGGTTATGTGGGTTGGAGAATATTCATGTCATGGATTGGTTAACCTTTCAGGCCTGGGTTTTTCTCCCATCAGATGCATCAAAGACAGTTCCTACTCCAACCTCCATGCTCCTGAGAAGAATGTGGCCCAGTTCAAGTTCAATGCCTTCAGCTTCCTCAAAAGTTTCGACGTAGTTTACCTGCAGTGCAAAGTTGCTGTTTGCCGCCTGGGGGATCACTCTTCCCAATGCTCACAAGGCTGTGCGAGTCGGGGAAGGAGAGGTGTGGGCTCTGCAGAGCTCAGAGGAGAACAAACGGAGTATTTCCAAATAGTGGGGCCACTGAAGATCCGCAGAGAAGCTAATCAGAGCAAGGCCCTGGTGTGATCTCTCCCACTTGCTCTCACCAAGTATGCCAGAAAACTGGGATCAGCTCTGTTTCTTACCACCAAGCAGTGTTTGATCACTCAGAAGCCAGATATTCATCGCACTGTCTACGCATCCATGCAGAGGAAGTGGAAAAACCCGACGGTTTCTCTGGGGTTTGTTGCTAAATAGATCCTTGAGTGCTAACGTCTAAGGCAGTTGCTCTGTTTGTAGGGGAAAAAATGCTGATTTTTGTTCTTATTGTTCACTGTACTTGATCACTGCCTTAAAATATACAAAATATTAGGGAAATCAGGGTTGTCTCTCTTTACTCTGTGGCCAATTAAAGATTGTTTTTAAATGTCTTCTTACTATTTGGGTGCTGCTGGGTAGGTGGGTCTCTTTCTGTTCTTCTGGAAATGTGAGAATTCGTTTCCAGACCTTGCCAGTAATCTTGTTAAAAAATAAAGTATTTTCCAGGAAGCCACACTGTTCGTTTTCTTTAAGCTCTTTTAAGTAGAACAATCTTGAACTACACAAGTCATTGCCGATATAAGTCTTTGACTATACAAGTCATTGACAACACAAGTCATTGGCAACACAAATCACTATGATGTAAGTCATTGCCAATATAAGTCATTGACAACACAAGTCATTGACAACACAAGTTATTGACAACACAAGTCACTATGATATAAGTTATTGCTGATGTTTTAAAAGTGTCATTCAGACTGGGCATGATGGTACATTCCTTTATATTCAGCACTCAGGAGGCAGAGGCAGGCAGATCTCTGAGTTTAAGGCCAGCCTGGTCTACAGAGTAAGTTCCAGGACAGCCAAGGCTACACAGAAAAACTCTGTCTCAAAAAAACCAAAACAAACAAACAAAAAAGTCTGATTCAATTGTTTTGAAGGGAGCAAATCAGAGCCTTCCTGCTGGGGAATTAGCTCTCAGCTTTCGAATGGGAGGCTTGCAAATGGGAGTGCAGGATCAGAATCCTAAGAACCTTCTCCATGAGCTGCACATATGTACATAGTCACATTCTCAAAACATCTGGGAAACCTGAAAATTACCCAAGAAAGCTGAAAAGCAAACAAGAACAGGTTGGGAACATCCTGTCCCTAAGGCAGGAGGACGGCCCTCCCCTTCTTATTTCCTGACAGCAGAGGCAGTCTGTGCTGTACTCTGCACCTTCAAAGTTATCCCTGTTTTTCTTTTACTCCTTGAGACAAGCTCTCTCTGCATAGCCCCCAGGTTGGATTTGAACATGGAATTGTGCTCAGAACATTTTCTTTGAGAACGGGGATTTGAACAGAGGTTTTGTTCTTTCCCCTGTCTGGAAATACTCATTAGAAATATCTAAAATGAGCCCTCATCTTTGCCCAAGAAATAGTTTCAGTCCTTGCTGCTAAAAAGCTCACAAGAGATAAAATTGTAGTAGTCTCGCCTTCTGAGGGGAGAAGGGCTGGTGTATGGTGGGGCTTGGTGGCCTGCTCTGAGGTACTGAGGTGGGCATTTGACCAAAAACTCATTAATTAAGAACCGTTTCAGTTTCATTATAAAAATGTCCTTTGCCAGTTACAGGCTTGGTAAGACTGAGGAGCTTTGCCGTCACCCTCTAGCAGGATAGGGTAATGCCAGGGAAGGCAGAATGGAGTCTGAGGTGCTCATCACTACTGGGCAGCAGTGAGGCCGCACATGCACCTGTCAGAAGCCAACCTGGTAGGGAGCCTGGATGTCCACTCCCACTCATAGTGTGGCTAGGGTTTCACCAACCACCATGCCCTGGGGTTGTTTATCAAGACAGCTGCTTTGCCCAAGTTCCCAGCTCCATCTGCGCAGTCCTTTTCCAAAGATGACTTTTCATAGTGGAACATGGATGCCCTGACTGCTAAGAAATTCTCTCCTCATCTTTACCATGTCCCCAGAAGATACAAACTCCTGTCAACCATTTTTTAAGTTGTAGACACAGAGGGTGAAGTTAACCTAGGACCAGCACCCAGCCCGCAGACTCCCAGCCTATGACTTTGATCACATTACTATAATATCTATGACTCTACTCGCTACTAAGTCATAATACTTGATAATTTTCTTAGAATGACATGTTCATGCCTGGGGTGTCTCCAAGTATGTATCATGATGGCCAGAACAGAACATATCATCAGCTCCCAATAACAAGATGGCTGAAAGGCAGCGACCAGACTAGATAGTTCTTCTGTCTTAAGAACTCAGTGCAATGCTGTAATAGTTTAGAACATTTACTCTTTTGCAGAGGACCCAAGTTCAGCTGCCAGCCCCCACCTGGCAGCTGACAACTGTCTAACTCTAGTTCAGAAGATCCAACATCCTCTTCTCAGCCCCCTCAGGTACACACTAGGTACACATACTTACATGCAGGGTACACATACTCATACACATGAAATAAAAATACATCTAAAAAATTATCTGCCTATGACTAGTGAAGCTTTTTGGTGTTTTATGTTATATTAAAAAGGAGTTTAGAGTAGTGAGGTTCAGGTTATAAGGGTGAATAAAAAGGAGAATCATTACATGAATATTTGGGAAGCCTTTGAAAGACCTGCACTAAGATATTGAAAAGTAAGTGTGCCCCTGCCCCTAGAAGCTTTGTGGGTGTGGCAGCTGTGTCACATGTGCATCAATAGGTGGCAGAGAGGAGACAGGCTATGTCCACCCTCAATGTTCTGACCTATGACCATCTGAATGATTAGTAGCCTAACACTCCCAGAAAAAAAGCTGTCCTGAGATGATCACCAGTCTGCAATATGGCTCTGAACGCTCCCAGGATGGGGAACAAGGTGAAAACTAGAACTCCACTTTAAATCCAAGACAGATGACCCTTGCGTGGAGCCACTCAGGCAGGCCAGGCAAGGAAGGAATAAGCCCAAGATGACAGAGGTGTCATAGGGCCTGGACAGGGAGCTAACCTGAGACAACCACCAGTCCAGTGCCTCATAGACCTGAGAGGGGGCATAACCTCCTGAGACCACTCCTGAGATGACTCCAGACATGCAGAGACCTCAGGTGCCACTCAGAGGAGTAAGTGGTGGAGAAATGGAAGAGAAAGAGAAAGGATGGGGCACAATGAAGAGAGGCCGAACTGGAGACTCGAGGGTGGTAAGGATCGACCTGATGTGAATAGCTGATAATGACACCTGGGGCCATGGTGCAATCATGGTCTGTGCTGCCGCTGGGGGGTCACATCTGGGTCTGTGACTCATCAGCAGCAGGGGTCTTCTATCACCAAAGGCTAGGTGGACATTTTTGGTATGGGTTGCTGTTCAAGGACATGTTGAAGTCTAAAGGCTGTGCGGAACTGATCCCACCCCTCACCTGGGCATCATGTGAAGACTGGCCCTGAGGGCATGCTAGCAGGATAGCTGATCCCACCCCTTGCCAAGTGTAATACTTGGGAGAGTGGCCCCCACATATTGCAGGAGTTGCAGGCAAGCCATCACCTGAGGATACAAATGTGGGAGACCTGGCCTACCACTCATCTCCTGAGTGGATGAATGAGAGATATTTTCTTCCCCACTTGCCTCTCACCACCCGTGGCAGGAGGGAGACCTGGCCCTAGGGTCATGAGAGCAGGAGATCTGGCCCTGCACATCCCTAGCTGCTACACTCGGGAGAGCGGGCCCTGAACCTTGCCTGGGCAGCACAGTAGAGCTGACCTTCATGATAAGGGCCCAGGTAAGCCAGGCCTGAGGGCATGAGTGTGCAGTGACATGGATGAGGGAGAGATCACCACCACCATTACCATCCCTTGCCAGAGCAAGAGAGCTGTCCCTGTGCCTCACCTGCTGCAGCACTCAGGAGAGCAGACCCTGCACCTCACCTGCACAGCACAATGAATGTGGAGGTAGAGGGTGAGCCAGCTCCAAAATGTGGGAAAGCTACTTATCTGCTGGGCAGTGATGCAGATGAAGAGAAAGCCCTCAACCCCTCCCTCATTCCTCGATATCTGTAGCAGGCAGGAGAGCTGGCCGTGTCACTCACTGACTGCAACACTTGAGAGAATAGGTTGGCACCTTGCCTGGGCAACAGGGTAGAGCTGGCCCTGGTAGCAGAGTTTCAGGTGAGCCAACCCTGAGGGCATGAGACAGGAGAGCCAGTGGGCTGAACAGCTCAGATACTTCTCGGGACCAGATCCAGGACTTCGAATTGGCCCATCCTAGCATCTACGCCATTGAATGAACTGCTGGAGAGCATGAAGAAGTAGGTCCTACAGATCCAAAACTACAGGATCTCCATGACACAGGACAACAACAGGATATCTCAGAGGAGCCCCAGTGAGGTTCCAGTATTGGTAGAAGCCAGAGGCTTAGTACTAGACCAACGAGTCATTGCAATGAATGTTTTGAAATCAAAGTGTGAGCAAAGGGGTATGCTGTGGTACACACTGACACACTACATCAAACCAAGAAGAAAACTCTTGTTTGTGGGAGACGTAGCAAGAGTCTGGGGTAGGTACAAGAGGGGAGATGAGTGGGATTGGGGTGCATGATGTGAAATTCACAAACTAGGAAAAAATGTTTTAAAAAAATATTTAAAGCCTGACAAACAGTAAATGTGAAATTTCTGCTTTGATTTAGGGCTGAAAAATCAGCAAGCCTAAGGACTGGGGTTGGGTCTTTTATATCTATTTTGTATCAATGGATTTCATGTAATATCTGATGTGCACGATGCACATTTAGAGAAGAAAAACATAAAACATAAAAGAAGCAAATGCCTTTGACAATCAGATGCCTGTATAGATTTATTTTGAACATCAAAGTTTATGTTAGGTGGCAAGATGGGGTTATATTTTCTCTTTTCTTTTCCTTTTGTTTAAAAATAATTAGCTTTGGTATTTGGCAGGTATAGAGCAGTTTACCTTAGAGTCTTCAATAACATCTGCTCATTCTCATGGGAAATAGAAGAGGAGTGTTTTTATCTCATAACTCAGAAACTAGTCTCATTTTACTGCCAGATTCTTCTCACCAAAACCCTTTGTGAGCTGCGCAGGGGAGAGGTCAGTAGCAGCTTCAGTGGGCTGAAGAGACCACTCCGCTTCACTTCCAAAGTACAACTTTTATCTTTCAAAGGGTAGAGCATTTGCATTTTTTCTTTACATTTTAGAGATGGCACACATTTTATTTAGCACCTAAGCACTGGGGATGCAGAGGTAGGATCTCTGCAAATTCAAGGCTGGCTTGGTCTACACATAGCAAGTTTCAGGCCAGTCAGAGTTATAGACTAACAGAGACTCTGTCCAAAACAAAGTGACCAGACGTACTATTTATTCATTTCAGCCACCCCATAATGAAACACACCGTGGCTGTGATTTGAACATGGCGGGATGCATGTTGCTCTTTAGGCCTTCCTGGTTTATTCCTAACCCTTGTAGGCACAGCGAGCTGTTTCATCAGACACCCAGGAGAAGTCAGGGGCCTGTCTCGGGGTCTGTGGCTAGTAGACCTGCAGCTTCTGGTATCTGTAATCCGTCCACCGATTTAGGAAATGCTTCCCTGTGGCTGCGGCCACAATCACCACATTCAGAGCAAGAACCGTGAAGGAAAACAGGTGCAGATGACTGAGAGGCTGGTTTGAAATTTCTGCTTCATGTGTTTGAGGCAGAAGTCCTGGAATTGGAAATAGTTTTAAGTATTAGCTTTACAAAATTTTGGTAGTATTCATAATGTCAAGTTATACCCTACGAATGTTATGTGTAAATTAATAATATGTACTTTCAACTCAATATAGAGAGACAATTCTCAAACATCTAAATTCGTTATATTTAGGTTTTACTTTAGGCCATTTAACACTGGACTGTCTTAGAGTGTTTCTTAGGTTTCAATGTGCCCAGAAGTAGGTTATCCTATGTTAACATAATATATTCTATTTTGAAAAAAAATAACTTTTTCCCCAAATAGTCTCTCATGTGGGGCACTGGTTGACTTTGTTCTTCATTTAGAAATTTAAAATAGATCATTTCTAATTTAATTATCTGCGCAAACATCTATAACAAGGAATTGGGAAGCTAAAGGAAAGTTGTTTTTAGAAATGGTGTTAGTACACATACATTCTTAAATATATGTACAAATGGCTGTACAAATGACATTGTAGTTTCAGTGTGCTATCCATATATATGCACATATACACATTATGTGTATATAATATATGTATAATATATATACACATATACATATATATAATATGTATATATATATACACATATACATATATATAATATGTATATATATAATGGAGATACTCATCTCGTGTTCATAGTCACTTGTTTGCTAGGTCTTCTATGTTAAATGTCTAAACTATACATCTCAGGTACAACAGATTTGAGCCGCATTTTACAAGCCACAGCTGGTTTTTGATCATGAATAGTATGCTCTTGCCTGAATCTCCACTTGCACTTCGGTCCCTCTTCAGGCGAATTGGTCCTATAACAGAGTCAGTCTTCCATTTGTATGAAGAAATATCTCGTTTCCTTCTTGAGACACAGCCTTGATTGCAGCGAGACTCTTGGTCATTGGTATCACAGATCAAAATCTTACACTTGAGATACACAGAGCTCAGATGTCTCAAGAATTTAAAGGCATTAAACTGGAATCTTCCATAGTGCCCAAATAAGGGATACACCTTACAAGTCTCATCTCGACTACATCTGGAACAGAATTTGGGGACAGAACAGAATTTAGCACAGCAGCTTTTCCATATGGAGATAAGGTAATATAAGCATGTTCAATGTGTGAATCTAGGAACCTCTCTAGAGAGACACCAGTGGGTTAGAGTGTCATGGGTTTGAGCTATGGGGACAGTTCTGAGAAACATAATAGGGTTCCCACTCTGAAATTCCTGGTCCTGTGAGCTACCAGAATGCACTGAGGCTCAAATGCCTCTCCCAACATGCTCCATAGATGCACAAAAAGACCATGGTGCTTTTTTTCTTTATTTAAAAAAAACCTACATCTGTTTTCTTGAGAAAATCATGTGGTAAGGATGGCACACATCAAGGAGCTTTCCAAGTCTTTGCTGAAAATAGCCAAAATATACAAAAAATGAAACACAAATAGGCCCTTCTAGACAAATCATAAGTGGTTTCTCCCCATTACCACCAAGTATTTTATAGTCATATTTAAAATCCAAGGAATATGGGAAGTCTATCTAAATATTTTAACATGAATTATCTGCAGCTAATACATGGTAACAATTTTTAAATGATTAAACTTAATAAAATTCCATACTAGAAAAATTCTCATATATATATATATATATATATATATATATATAGAGAGAGAGAGAGAGAGAGAGAGAGAGATGACTGGACATTCATTGTTCAGTCAGTAAAGTACTTGGCACACTACCATGGGAGCATGAGTTCAGTCCCCAGCACTTACATACAAGCACACAAATCTAGCATGCATGCAATTCCAGTGTCAGGAAGGCAGAGCCAGGACAAGGCCTGATTTTTTTCTGTCTGACAGCCTACCTGAATCCACAAGCTCCAGGTTCAGTGAAAGACCCTCTCTCAGAAAATAATGAGAGGATGAGGGGATGGATCAGTGGTTACATCACGTATGATACAACTTGAGGACCAGAATTTGGATCCATTTATAACCTAGATAGAAGGATGTGTGTGGTGGTCCACATGTAATTTCAGCACTCAGAAGGTAGAGACAGGGAAAATCCCCAAGCAAGCTGGCTTGCCAGAAGAGTCTTACCTCAATGAATAAGAGGTAAGACTCCCAGCATCAACCTCAGGCCTCCACAGATACACATGCCCATGATTGTGAATACTCACATGTGCCAATACACAAGCGCACATGTGTACATGCACATATCACACATAGATACAAATAAGAAAACTAAGTAAGATAAATCAGAGAGTCTCTGAGGGAGACAACTGATGTCTCTAGCTTCACAGTGCACATGTGCACATTCACCTGCTCACTCCCAACACATACACATATCAGAAAAAAGAAAAGAAAAAAATACTGCTGGTAAATATGAAGATCCACTCTATGAGTGCATACCCGCTGTTGATTAAGTCATAAGTCGGAGATGCAAAGTCAGATGTGGGAGAGGCTCTGCAAGTATCCAGAAACACCACCAGGCTTGGATCTGAGGTGTGCAAAGTGACTTGGACAAAAAGAGTTTGGTTCAAATCTACATAGTATGGTGACTCCTGTACAAGGTTTTCAAATGAGCTGGACTCATAAAGAGCCATGCTGGTGTTGTATTTGCCCAGGACACTTTGATTTTGTATGATGTCATCCTCAGTTATGTACAGAATCTCCACAGTAGAATTATACTCCATCTCACATGTCACCACAATCTGGAGGTGCTTCTGTCGGGTGATCACAGCAGAAATTGGAGACTCGGTGAAGGTGATTATGTTGGTATAACTGATTGTGTGGTCCTCTATCTGCAAAATGGGAAATAATCCAAATATTTATATTTTAATCCATCAATATTGCAGAGAAAGATAAAACTTGTTGGCAGCAACTTAATTTCCTTTAGTCATGAGAAAACAGCTTTCATGTCAAATACTCTTAACCTTAAGTGTGTTTTATTCCAGGGACTGACCTTCAGAAGGAAGAGAGTGAAAGATACAGCTCGTATTAGAAAGACGGAAAGATAGAATTGGGTAGAATTTTCTTTCAATTATATTAACATCATTGTGGAATGCAACTTTCCAGCTCATTTAAGACTTTAAACTCACCAGGCTCCTAGGCAGGCTGAGGCAGAAGGATCACAAGTTCAAAGCCCACCTGAGCTACTGCTGGGTCTAACATGGTCTTAATAAGGAAAGACCTACATGGTTCCGCCCTTGGGATAGGGCCACCAGGCATGGGCCTCCACAAGTGTCAGTGGCTGCTGTGGGCATAAGGCTTGTTTATATATATAAAATAATGTACATATTTTACATTCCTCCTTCAAGGAATGTCCTCCCTGTTAATGTTAATGACTCCATGGTAATCAGAGATAGTCCAAGTCTGGGAGGTGAAGGGGTGGCTAATGTCTCAGCAAAATGGTAAACACTGGGACTTTCAGGGGCAGCCCTTAAAACTGTAGGAAAAAAAACCTCTAAAAACATGAGTTCAAACATATAATTTCTCAAAAAAATAAGGATGCAATATAAATTATATGAGAGGCTCCATAAATCTAAAGGAACAAAGGCAGCTCACTGTGAGCTAACTTGTCAGAAAGATACAAAGGAGATAAAGAGATTTGGGGAGTGGTGATTGTGGGAGATCCCACTCAGTTAAGTTTTTCAGACAGATTCCTGAGTTCAGGGTAGGCCTAGGACAAAGCAGGGTTAGACCCAGGTGTGGAGAAATGGTAATTTCACGATGGGGGTCCTACTAGCAAGTTTATCATCTGTATTTAACAGAAGCAGGCAGATCTCTGAATTCTTTTGGAATGTTAAAGGAAATGTGTGCTTGCTGTCTCTCAAGAATTAAGGGACTAGAGTCACAAGATGCTTGATTCATAGGATAATCAAATGGAACCTGGAGTAAATGACTGGATTGGTATGTAAAATGAAAGACTAGGCATATGATCTGCAAGCTATATATATATGAGAGGGGGGAGCTGCTTGGAGGATTAGAAAATGGGCATGAGCAGAACATAGAGAGAGAATGCTATCTGGAGACCTCCAGAGAGAGCAGAACATAGGGAAGGCAATCCAGAAAGCCGTCTCGAGCAGAACATAGGTCATCAGGTTGGACCCATGATTTGACTTCCAGTCCTTTGTTTTGCTTCTCCCAGACACCCCTTCCCCAGAACCCCTCTCCAGGCCAAGGCTGGTCCTTGGCAAGCTATAGAGTTCAAGGTCGGCCTGGACAACTCAATGAGATCCTGTTTGGAAACATAAAGTAAGAAGAAGACTGAAAACGCAGCTCAGTGGCAGAGGGCTTGTCTGGCGTGTGTGAGGCCCTGGAGTTGATAAATAGAAGACTGAACTCTACAACATGTTCCATCCACAAAGAGTCCTAAGTTAGTGTGTCTAACCAGACAGGTCCCCAAAAGTGTGTAGATGGAAGCTTGGCCTTGGTGTACCATAGACGTTTGTGAAATAAGAAAGCCTGTGTGTTCATTTTTGGAAGAGTAAAAGAACAAAAGAAAATATTTACTCTTTATCAACTCCTCTGGTCTAGCATCCATCCTCAATCACAAAATGGTTTAGGTTTACAGTATGTATATCAAGGGGCCTAAGAGTGTTGGCAGTGCTTAAGATCTTAAATGGCATTTCTAAAGCATGCAGACTTTATGACTCTTAATATGTAAAATGTGCTTTTACTTTCTGCCTTTTCAAGGATAATAAGATCTTAAATACAACTTGATTTTACCAAATATAGAATGGTGATATTCTGTACAACTTTTCCCAGTAGGCTAAGAAACCCTGACCACCAAAGATGTTCCAAGTCTCTCTAGTGAGACTTCAGAGCTCTCTGCCTTCTGTGAAAAGCAGCCATCCTTCAGTTCCCCTGCAAATGAAAAAGACAAGCGTGCTTTTGTGTGTGTGAATATATGCACAGCTATATTCATGCCTTTGAGAGTGAGTGAATGTGTACACAGTTATATTCTTCATGCCTTTGTGTGTGAGTGAATTATGCACAGCTGGGAGCATGCCTTCTCAATCCAACCATGTGTGTCCACTGTGGTTTGTAAAAGATACAGCAAGTTTCATACCTGTGCTCACCATGTGGCACATCTGGGGGGTGTTTGACAGAACCCAGCATGGGTTTCACAGTACCTTTTTGATTGTACCACATTCGTGCAGAGGGATAGAGAACTCTATGACGTTTGATACACTTGGTCTGCAAGTTGGGTCATTTAGCTGCAAATTGTTCTCGTTGTAGTTGAGTGACTGAAGGTAGGATTTGCTTATGATGACTCTCATCTTGTCAGAAGCACAACTTAAAGATGCTATCAAGAAAGAGGGGGAAGAATGATCACATTCGGGCCAGCTAGGAACTTAGCATTTTTAAAACTTTCGTGTGCAGGCTATTCTATAAAATGTTTAACCTGCTGGAACAGGTGCCAGACACCTTAATTCTAGCAGCTAGGAGGTAAAGATACATGGATCTCTGTGAATTCTAGGTCTACATAGTGAATACCAGGATAGCCAGGGCTACATAGTGTCAAAAAGAAAACTACATTAACAGCACCAACCAACCTGAACCCTCTGTGCTGAGAAGATGGCTTTCAGTAAGAGAACTTTCTACCCAAGCATGGGGGCCTGAGTTTGAGTCCCCAGCACCCCCATTAAAGCCAAGTATTGCTGTGTATGTTCCTGTAACTCAAGAGCTGTTTGGAACTGAGACATGAGGATCACTAAGGTTTGCTGGTTTCCAGTCTACCTCCAGATTAAGACCCTGTCTCAGGGGAATAAGGCAGACAGTGCCACACACACACACACACCACGAACACATGTCCACTCTCACACACAATAAATAAATAAATATCCGAACTCACAATACATTCAGTAGTAGGTGGAAGACTGACACAGCCTAGTAGTTGGTGAGCTTTTCACAATGCCCACTGCTACCTTGTTTAGAGCTATAATGTATACATCTCATTTAGTAGTTGTATAATCTATACATCTTATTACAGTTACATTACTTTCCCCTCTTTTCCTTTCATCCCTAAGCCCCTCCCAAGTTCCCCTTTCCAATTCTTTCCGTGCTACCACTCCTGAATTCATAGCTTCTTCTTACTCAATTATTATTGTTACATTTCTTTAAAACTATGTCATTACATAAGATATTAAGCCACCCAGATCTTGGGGGTCTACAGAAATCATTTTCAGCTTAATGGAGTCCTTCCCGTCCTCTTGTAGAAAGCAAGGCACAGAGCGGATCCACAAGCCTCCAGGTTAGCTATATTCCCAAGTACAGGAAGCAGGCAAACAAAGTTTGCCACAATCAGGCTAAGAATTAAGGGGAAGGCTCTATGTAAGTAATAATCAGAGAGCTCAAAATAGCTGAGGGTCATGAGAAGTGACTTACTAGTGTTGACATCTTCTATGTAAATTGAAGTGTAGGAAACAGAAAAGCCTTTGTAGGAATTGGCATAATCTGTAGATAGCACGACAGTCATGGCGTCAGAGGAAGATTCAAAGGTAGGTTTCTCACGGCCACAGAACTGTTTGAGCAGGCCTGACGTGGTAGAGGGGCCATCATAGACTGCGATGAAGTCAAACTTGCATTGGTTGTCCAGTTCTAGGCTAAGAGAGACAGTCTCTGGTGTAAAAGCTTTTCAAATGGATTTGGTTCTGCTTTTTTATCATTCCTTAAAGTCATGAAGGCTTTTCCCTTACAATGACATCTCAGATTTATGATGACAAACCTGGAACTTTGTCAGTCCCTTTGTGATACCTCAGAATGTCAAAAAAAAAAAAAAAAAAAGTCAACAGCACTGATAAGTATGTTTCTTTATATAGTGGTTCTCTGAAAAGTACCTACATGTGGGAGCATGTGATTTTTTTTTCTCCCCAGGTTGGTCTCCCAATGGCTTGGAGGTCGCTACAGTAGGCCACAATACTTACAAGAGATCTGTAAATGTCAAGTTTATCTTATAGCCTTTCTCCACTTGTATGTGCCACACACAATATGCCAGCTCAGGGTATGGCTGTGGATAATTGGGGCTGCTAAAGGAGCCTTCCAGTGTTTGCAGGTAACCACCACAGTTTGGAATGGCTGGAAAGATACAAAGACAATTGGATGTTTCTGTGACATATGGAGTTTAACATGTCTTCCCTGAGTGTCACACCACCCCTTTCTCCTCCGTGGGTCACATTGGAGGTTTTCTTCTTCTCTTAGCATCAGACATTTGCCTTTGGGGCACCTGAGAGCATAGCTTGCTGTCAAATCATACCAACGTGACTGAGCTGGCTAGAGAGGCCCTCCACCATCAGGACTGAGCTGCAGAAAGTAGCCACACTCTTGGGGCTAGTGCTAGAGTCTCCTCACCCGCCCTCACTGTCCAGGCTCACTGGCTATCACCAAAGGAGCTGTTTTTCTAAACTGCCCTTTCTTAACATGTCTGCTAGGGCTTCAGTATAGAGTCCTCTGCTTATATTCACAGTTCAGCTCAGATGCAACCTTCCTCCATCCTTCCCTGCCATGGTAGGCACTGTAGTGGGCAACATGACAAATAAACAGAGAAGCAAACTGAAGACCTGGCATTGGTGTAAGATAGTTTGGGTTGGCAGACTCATAGGACCCATGTTAAGTAGGGTCTCCATGTCAGGTGTGAGAAGGGAGCCTGGGTCCAGTTCCAGAAGAGCTGGATATCTGCACCTTGTTGGTTCTGTACTACAAGGCATCAGTGACAAGATCAGCTCTTCTAGAAAAACAGAATGAAGCTCTCCTTGTGAACCTGCTGGCTCAAATCCATGGCCTTCTACCTGAGGTAAAACTGGAATTGGGGGCCAACTGCACAGAATTGTGCAACAACTGATTGTCCCAAAACTGGCTCAGCCTCACCCACATTTGCTTGGTTGTCAGAATCACCCACAGGAGCTTGATAGATGCAAACGGTCAAGAGCTTCGACCTGTAGTTGTGTGGTGAGCCAGGGGACTGGTTATAGGAAAAGTCTCAGGAGCTTCCCCACAACCAAAGAATCAGATTTCAAAGATGGCGACTGAACATGTGACTCTTCTGTGGGAAGCACTGGAGAATTGCCTTTCTACCAGAGAACACTGTGAAAGCACAGACTCAAGAGCACAGTGTCCCAAGCAGGAGTTGCTGTAACCTGTGCTTGCAGAAGGCAAGGGAAAGGATGTGTCATGGACAACTTACTGGTACCAGAGGAGAAGAAATAGTAGAAGATAAAGACGCTCCTTTGGAAACTTGCCCAGTCAGTCACTATCTGAAACGTCAGTGAATTGGAGGATGATTCAAACACAGGCACAAAGTCATTTCTGCTACAGGCCTTCCCTAGCAGAGGCCCACTGGTGGAGTTTCCATCAAACACCTTAATGCTTTCACTTTCACATCCACTGTCTGGATCCAACCTGGGAACACAACACACCTGTGGTTGGAGAACAGCCACTAGCGAAGTGGCTTTTAAAAGGCATTGCTCCTTGTTTGTATTAACACAAGAGTTTATTAAGTGAGGGCAATCTGGTTCATTTAAATCAGTCATGAGCTCCATCCCTCTTCAAGATCAATCAAACCACAACCTTAATGGGCTCAGGAAAGTGAACTAACTTGCAGCACTTTCCCGTGAAGCATCCTCCAGCTGCGTCTTCCTCCCCACCATACTATGCTCATTCTGGAGGACAGTCCAATGCTCTGCATTGAACAGGGTAGCCCAGGATTTCTATTTTCTGTGCATACCGTCAGGCTCTTTCCAAATGCCCATAGAGGATCTATGTTCAAGATGACTTTGAGAACCTGAACTCCCTTCCACCTTAATCACTTCCCTGATATATAGCTTTGGACCAGGAACTTAGCCATACTTGACCTCAGTTTCTGCTTCTGTACAAGGTTTTGTATTTGGGCATCTTAGCATAACAAACCTTCTGTAAGCTTCATACACAAGAAGTCACCCCAATAGATGACTTCTTTCTACTGAGATTTGCTCTTACCATAATCCTGCTCTCTCTCTCTTTTTATATATCAAAAAAATGGGGAAGGGAGTATAGGTTTCTAGTGTTCCAGGAAGTCAGTGAGTTGCTGTCTTTGCATTTCACTGAAGATCAGTCAGTTTCAGCTTCTACAATGTAGAGCCCTGGTTCTCCAAGTATAGTGGCTGGAACACGGGGATCAGAGTCACTTGAGAATGTTTCTTATGCAGATTTTCAGACTCCATCTATCTTATTTAGATTAGATTGTATAGAGCTCAGCCCAGCATGTGCACTTTGATGAGCCTCTTGTGACAGATATGGAGCAGGAGAGACCCATCAACTCAAAGAAAGGAGTCCTGAAGCAAGAATGCTGGAATTCCATTCCCTTCTTGGACTAGTGGCATTGGTCCAGAAAGTGGCTTCTCTGAGCTTTCTTATCTACTGAATTAGGTTGCACCTGCTGCAGAGGGGTGTTGATAAACCAACTGGGGGCAGATCTTATGAAAGCTTTGTAGTACAGAGTCATAGATCTTAGCATGGCATCATCAAGGCATTACAATACATGTATGCTGTTTTTAAAATAGAATTTCAAAAACTGTCAAGGCTAGGTCCCATCCTCTGAGACTCTTATCTAACTGCCCAGGGCACACCTTAGGAAACTTCCATGATGGCTCTAATAGAGACCCGAATTTGGAACCAGAGTTTAGGATTTTAAGACCTACAGTCTAGCAGTAAATAGCTGGGTACCAACCTTGACTGATATGTACACTTTTTGATGGACATCCCGAGCTATCAAGCTCCTTGAGCCTGTAGCTCTAGTACTGGCTTCACCAGCACTGTGTGACCCAGAGTTTTGCATGCCAGTCTTTGATGATGACCAGTGGCCATAAACATTATTATCGTCATCATAGGGATCACATCAGCCTCCGGACGCAGCTGAGTTCCCTCTGCAGAGAGCTCACTTCCATCCCAACATGGTTAGAGTCAACCCCCTCCTTGAGAAACTGAAGCCTCTACTTACTTGATATCGGAGAAGATGATTCTGATGCTCCTGTTTTCAGGTCTCTCTATGGTCCAAGTGCAGTCCTCATCAGCATTGAGCTGTAGGATGAAGGCTTTGTGGGTCTCTCCAAGATTGGCCCCTCCCAGACTGGCCGTGCATCTTGATTTGCCTGGTAGATACCATAGTTGGCACTGAGGAAAGGAGCAGTCCCTGTCTCCCAGGAGGCACTAGGATTCAACTTCCCATAGGAAGGGGAAGTAGTTGACCAACATATAATGGATGCCACAATTTTTTGTGTGCTTTTATTTGATTATAGTTTTCTCTCCCTTAGAGTGTTGGTGCATTTGCTTTCTAAGATTTTAGGATTCTGTTGTTGTGTTGGGCTTGGGGATATTTTGAGAAAAAAACTTAAAGTGGGGTGGGTAGGGAGGAGGGGAGGATCTTGGAGGACAAGGAGGAAGGGAAGAATATGAGCAAAATACGTTTAAATTTAAAAATTGTTGGCTGGGCAGTGGCAGCACACACCTTGGATCCCAGCAGTTGGGAGGCAGAGGCAGACATCTTTGTGAGCTCAAAACCAGCCTGGTCTGAAGAGTGAGTTCCAGGACATCCAGGACTACACATTGAAACTCTGTCTCAAAAAACATTTTATGTAACAAAAAAAATATTGGACAAAAAAGATGCGGCCGGTGAGATGATTCCTTGGGTAAAGGCACTGGTTGCCAAAGCTGACAACCCATCTCCGTTCCACAGAACCCACACAGCAGAAGGAGAAAACCAACTTCCTGAAGTTAGCCTCTGACCTTCACTTGAGTACTGTAAGATGTGAGTACACACGTACTCAAGTACACACAATAAATAAATGTAAAAAGAAAAAAATTAAAGACCAGGAAGCCAATAAAAATTGAGGATAGGAACATATGGAGGCGTACATTTGTAACTGTAGCGTTTGGAAGACTGAAGGAAGAGGCCTCCGTGCAAGAGGCCAGAATAAGATTTGTAGAAAGACTCTCTCTCTCTCTCTCTCTCTCTCTCTCTCTCTCTCTCTCGCTCGCTCGCTCTCGCTCTCGCTCTCGCTCTCGCTCTCGCTCTCCCCTTCTTCCTCCCTCACCCTCCCTGCCCATGTATGTGTGTCTGTCTCTGTCTGTCTCTGTCTCTCTTTCTTTTTCTCTCCCTCCCTCCCCCCACGTGTGTGTCTGTCTCTCTGTCTGTTTCTGTCTCTCTGTCTCTCTCTGTCTCTGTCTCTGTGTCTCTCTTTGTGTGTCTCTCTGTCTCTGTCTCTCTCTCTCCCCTCTCCCTCCCTCACCCTCCCTCACTGCTCATGTGTGTGTATCTATCTGTCTCTCTGTCTATGTCTGTCTCTCTGTCTCTCTTTCTCTCTCCTCTCCCTCCCTCCCTCCCCCCATGTATGTGTGTCTGTCTCTCTGTCTCTGTCTCTCTCTCTATCTTTCCCTCTGTCCCTTTTTCCCTCTCTCCCTTTCTCTCCTTGTCCAGCAAGGACAAGAATAGACACATTTTCCAAAAGAGACTGATAAAATCCCTATGTACTAAGAAACAAACCTTTGTCTGTTCTCCGTTCTCTTTTACCCATGAATGATGAATGACCCGTCTATCTATCTTTACCTAACAATAATGAGGTCTACATTTGTCTGGGAAAAGAAATCAAAGATAACAGAAGAGGTGGCACAGTCCTACCCACCCAGGGGCAGCATCTTTATTAAAACCTTCTGTGAATTCATGTCTTTTCCTTTTCTCCTCTCTTTTTGATTTTAAAGATGTTCTGTGCATAGTTCTAGACATAAACAGCATCATATTGCAAAAATTTAGCCATTCTCCATCTTAACAGAGACAATTTCTTGTAGATGCAACATTTGAGAACCTAACAGATTACTTCCTTTTATTGATTTGTTCTTTAAAAAAAATCAGCAACTGAAACTTACATTTTTTATAAGAATTAGGCCAATATCTATTCATGTAGGGGTCATTTTCCTAAGCTATGCATTAGAAGTGGAATTGCGTGTGCCTTCTTTTCAATGCCCATGGCCACGTGGACTTTAATGAAATGACTATTATGCCCAGAGAGCACAAGGTTAGTTCTCTGTATTGAGAGCAGTGGCAGATATGAAAGCTTTCAGAATTTTGGGAGAAGCCTGGTAAAAGTCAGTCTTCTTTGAAGAACATGGTTCAATTTTCTTACCTTCAGCCCCTGTAGAATTCAGCTGTGCCCCACAGGAGACAGCCAAAACGGCCCAAATGAACAGCCTTCCGGTGACCTCCATCTAGGCAGGGTGCCTCAGGGCCTTCGGGCTTTTTATAATTCTCTGAGTTTTGTAAGCTTCCTGACATCTAGGGAAACGTGTCAGTTTGGCCACGCCAGGGGTGGTGATGGTGAGAACTCTACAGCTGTGGAACTGCATCCTGGCCAGCAGTTCCTGGTACTGAACTCAGCCTTCCAGATCGCTCCTCAAAGGGCTATGGGTCAACCAGCCCGATTCTGCACAGAGCTCAACAGCTACATAGCAGTTCCTCTGGCCTTGAAACTGCTCTGAAGTTGACCTTGCCTGTGCAGATCATAAACAAAGGAGCACTGCTCCAAGATACGAAACTCAGCAAGCCAGGGGAGAGTAAACTCTTGGAGCCAGCTGGGCCCTCAGATGCCTACAGGAGGCTGGCCCATGGGGGAGGGGAGGGACAAAGGATGTGGAAGACAAGACAATGTACATCAGGCCCTCCCACAGACCCTGCAAGGATCCCTGACCCCTGTCCCTCTGAAGAGGTTAACATGGGTGGATTAGAATCCCTCAGAAGCACTCAACTAACAACTCAGAGGTAGAAGTCCTAGTGCCCAACATGAGACTAGGGAGAAGAGTGTGCATGTGAAAAGGACTGCCCATTCATTCATTCATTCACTTATTCATTCATTCACTGAGCAAGTTTCCATTGCTCACTGTCCCAGGATGTGGGAATACAGAGCTTAGTACACAATACATAGACTGTGCATTTATGGAACCTTTAGTCCAAGTGGAGGGAACAATTCATACAGGGGCAAGTGTGTTGAGTGTGCTACAGGGAGATCAGAGAGAATGTGGCAGCCTTGGGTGGGAAAGGATGCACATTAGGGCAAAGGAAAGAAAGGCATCTCGAGAAGATGAAATGGAGGCAAATACAAAGACAATCATGTGTCTTAATTGAGGAATTTTGTTTAAGATAAAAGTATGTGTGTAAAGACCCTTGGTGTAAGAACTTCTATACACTGACTATGTGTGAAGGAGTGGGAAGGGGGAAGGGAGGCAGAGAAGTTTCAGGCAACAGTTGATGGAGACAGACCTGTGTGGCTGAGAAAAACTCACTCTTGTTCTAATTTCATGTGGAACTTTTCCATGAATGGCCAGTTTTAGGTACCGTGGTTACATTGAGAATGGCCCTATAGACTCCTGGAATTGAATTCTTGGTCCCTGGCTGGTAGAATTGTTTAGGAAGGATTAGGATAAGTGGCCTTATTGGAAGAAGTGTACCACTGCAGGTGGGCTCTCTGCCTCATGCTTGTGGATCAGATGTGAGCTCTCAGATACTGCTTCATTGCCTGCCCACCTGCCTGCTTGCCTGCAGCCATGCTTCCCACCATAATGGTCACTGACTCACCCTCTGAAACTTAAGACCTAATCTTCTATAAGTTGCCTTGGTCATGGTGTCATAGCCAAGCAACAGAAACATAACGAAAACACTAGGGTGACCCAGGAGCTCCCTGAAGGTCAAGGTGAATCAAAGTCACCTAGAATGGAACCTTCCCTGTACCCCACCACTCTTCTATGTTGATCCCGATTCTCTGTAGTACAGGCATCCTCACTCAGCCCTGGGCTGTGACTTGAGGAGGGTATCCTCAACTGTGCCCCCCAGGGAATCCACTCCTGGTGATCCCCAGGTCAGGCATTAGCCCTATTCCCTAGGCTACAGCAACAAGGTGGCTCCAAAGGTCCTGAGGAGTGGTTCTCACAAAGAGCTTGGAAATTCTCCAGATCCTACACAACTCTCCTGGATTCCTGTCCACACAAGCAGCCACATATGAGGCAGGGACATAGTATTGATGCGGGGTAGTGGGTGGGATACTTGTATAGGGATCGTTCTAATTACTAAGATGTATTCACAACCAGCTGTATCTGTATATTCTGGGCCTTGCCTCAGTCATTCCTCCTTCCCAGGACCGGCATCTCCTCACTCCTCACTCCTCACTTCATATGTCCCTGATCATATGAAGGCTTTGTGGTCATCCTGGGAAGGGGCATGGTAGACAGGAAGAATGCCTGGGGTCCAGGTAGGTGAGGAGCCTGCCTTGTGCCATTGCTGTGAATCATGGTTTCTGTGGGCTGGAGGACCTTCTCTCACTGAGCCTTCTGATCCCTACACAAGTGCCACTCTTAAAGCAACTGATGGCTAAGAGAGATCATGGGGCCTCCCAAAGTGGAGTTGAAATGCAATCGGCATCAAAGTTTCTAAAAGCCCTGTGCATGCTCTGACCTACTACCTATCTCAAAAGTCCCAAAAATATCTTGTCCCACCTTCCTCGTGTCCCTTCTAATACCCAAACTAGACCTAGTCCGTTAGGTAAGGGCATGCTGCCACAGGCCTCCCCATAGCTGGTACTCAGCTGCCTCCTGGCTGAGGTTAGAAGGTTCTCCGCTGCTCTCCACCCACTAGGACCTTGCTGGTGGACAAGAGACATCAAAACCAAGTAAGGAATGAGGATAGTGCTGGAAGCTCAAGAGAGATCCTTTTACCTTGACAATCCTGAGGCAGTGCCCCTGGGAGCCCAGTATGGAGGGGGACTGGAGTGCTCAGCGTATGAGAGTAGGCACACAAGAACAATAGGGTCCCCAGCTGTAACCCCCCAACATTTTAGTAGGCAGCAGCCCAACACTGGATAACAGCTCTTTATGTTAACTGTATCTGTGGTTTTCACAGGTCTAGCTAAGGAGAGGAAACTCATGGCCATTAAGGGAAAGACATCAGTCCTATGCAGGGGCTACAGAGACCTCAGTACAAAGAGAAAGAAGAGGTATAGTGACAAAGGGAACCTGGGCTTTGTGTATTGGGTTACATGTTTTTGGTAGAGTTGACTTTGTCTGCTGAATCAGCACTGGCCAGTATAAAAGTGATCTGCCTCTGACCAGATGTGCAATCGGACTGGTCGGCAGTGGGGGAGTCTGCTAGCACATATTCTCTCCCTCCCTCTCTCTTTCTCTTTCCAAAGTAGTTAATGTAACCCCAGACTGACTGAAAGTCACTGTGTAGTTGATAATGACCTTGAGCTCGGGATCCTCCCCTCCCAGGTGGGACTACAGGTACAGGTCCTTATGTTCCATATTCCCTTTCTTTAGAAGGCACCAAGGCCCACCCAATCATTAAATGTCTGCCAGTGTAAACTGAGAGATACACCACCAGGATGCACCCACTCTCTGCCAGCGAGGGGCAAGCTGGACTGAGGAGGAACAAGCTCTCAGAAGAATCATGGCCATTACTCCATCTTCCCACACCTACCTGCTGCTACAGTTAGAAGTGCCCTGAAATCCACTCACCTTTTCCATCCTGAGCTAGAAGAGTGCAGGGCACTTATATTGTATACTTTTTCCTACTTTTACTAAAAACATATTACATGCTTGCTTGCCCAAATCTCATAGTAGGTAATATGTCAGGTGTGATGTGGTTGCAAATGTGGCTGCATGACATAGTTTTGGCTGTGGGAGCACCAGCAACATGAATAGTGCATCTCTGACTTTCTAGCATACAGATGGTGGTGTTCTTTTTTTGTATGTTTGCCTGTCTTGCTTTTTCTATACCATATTTGCCCTCAAATACAACTTTGATTTAAAAAAAAAAAAATCTGAGAAAGGGATCGAGGCCATGACTAGAGAAGGAAATGGCTTTGATGTCCACAGCAAAAAACTGCTCTGGCCCCAGCCATTCAAGCAGCCACGCCAGGCATAACAGAACAAGGGGTTCTGGATGTGGAGACTGATGGCCTTAATTGTTCTCTGAGAAATCTTAGCCAACTCTGGAGAATCTGGAGGAAATGGACAGTTTCCTAGACACATATCAGACACCAAAACTAAATCAGGATCAAATAGATCATCTAAACAGTCCCATAACACCTGAAGAAATAAAAAGGGTCATAGAAAGTCTCCCAACCAAAAAAAAGCACAGGACCAGATGGCTTCAGTGCAGAATTCTATCAGACCTTCATGGATGATTCAGTTCTACCAGGAAACATCTGAAGCAGGAAATGTTTTTGAGAAACCTGAAGTTTGAGTGGTTAAGAAAATTGAAGATCCCCAAGGAAAAGGATCAGTGGGCCTGGGTCACTAAGGACAGGAATGTTCATTAAAAAATACAAGGGACAAATGAGATAGAGGAAGAAATAGCTGGGTCTCTGGATTAGTGAGCAAAGGTGAGAGCCCCTACCAGGGAAGATCTCTAATAACAGAGAGTTTGATTCAGAAATATTATTGGGGAAGATAGGAAGATATATAGATATATATAATAAAAAAGATAAGAAGTTGGGTAGAAGAGTTGGATTAGTAAATTGACCTTCCTGGAAAGACTGGAGCATGCTGATTTGAACCCCACCCCCCTGGCATTATCTGCCTAGGAAACTGGGGTACAAGTTCCAAGAGATAGAAGTCAGGCTTGTGAAGGAGCCCTGGGGGAAGCTGCAAGAGGAATTAATATTGCATATGGGAAAGAGTTTGAAAAGCATTGCACAAATAGATATTTGGATGAGCTTAATAAAGAGATTCTACAAATTTAGACAAGTTAAAAACATTAACATTAATTACCCTGACCTGTTAGCACCTTTCTGTTCTCAGGATAATGCTCTAACTGTAAGTTCATGCCAGGTGACTTGTGATTGATTGGAAGGCTTTTCTGAGAGCTAAAAGTTAATATATAACTTGCTTTAGCGGAAACTGAACTGTGACTTTGTATGTGCATTGTGCTTTCTGGTGACATAGACACATGAGGTTTTTCAGGAAAAATAATGGGCTTGAGGAAAATAATGAAAAGGCTTTTGATTATGTATTATTGTATAACAAGGAAGAGAGAGAGAGAGAGAGAGAGAGAGAGAGAGAGAGAGAGAGAGAGAGAACAAGCTATCTCTGAGTCTCTGAACACAGTTTCAGAACAGCAATGGTGACCTGTGAGCTTGCACCTGAGTTTGTGACTGAGACTGATTTTTGTGCTGATCCAATCTTCCCATTCTCCAGAACTCCAAAATGCCTGAGGCTGGTCCTCAGCGGCAACACATATAGTGGTATAAGAAATAAAACTAAGAAACATATTACAGGCAGAGATTGTTTTCATTATTGTACATTTATACAAAGGTACATTAATAGCATGTTAGATAGTACACAACAACATAAATGTTACAGAAATTGGCTTGAGTAAGAAAATATTCTACTAAGAAATTGAAATACTGATCATGAAGATTTCCTTTTGTCTGCCAGTGCCATGTCAGAGTCCTTCCCTGGTGTTACAAAGGCAAGGTGACACAGAGTTAACATCTTCATAGACACCACACGTATTGCAACACTGGAGGGGATGGCAACTCTCCACAGCAATCGTGTTGGCCTGGCAGGGGTGGCAAGCCTCAGCAGTGGCACTGTTGGCCGGGATGACCCTCTCCTGGGGGTCCTTGCATGGATCAATATAGCATTCATCATTTGTCTCCGCGATTCTGAAGAAAAAAACACACAAAACAAGCTTAGAATTTCCCTTCCCAGTGAGCTTCTTACAATTATGAGGGTTCTGTGAGAAAGTCCAGGGCTGGAGCCCATACATGTAGCACCATCCCTGGGCTAAAGCTCTCTGCTCCCTTCCCATCTCTTCCTCTCCTACAATTGCTATGCATGTGAAGCCAGGATACCATTACAAGTAAAGAGTGAATTGTCCCCCAGGGGCTGCTACAGGCCCAGGAGATGTGGGGATGATGGAGAAGGCACAGCAGTTGGCTGGGCTCAGCTCTGGCCCCTACAATCTAAGTCCCTAGAGAGGGACACCATGTCTTGTCTGACCTACATCCCTGTCAGCTGTCCTCCACGGACTCTCTTCTCTTTACCCATGTCACTTTTCCCAAAGTCACTGTTAATGAATGTGGGAACATGTGAGCTTCCCAGTGAGTGGAGAAGAGCTCAGTATGGCCAAGCTCTGTGTGCATAGGAGACAGACAGCTCATTCCCAGGGCATCCTCTGGCTTCTCCAGTCTACAGTTCTGAGGATAGACAGGATACCCAGCCAGGGCCCTGATAAGAAGCTGAAGGTTCACTCCCTGCATCTAAGTAACAGAAAAGTGATGCTGATGCCCATGCTGCCCAGGCTGAGAGCAGTCAACATAGGGTCTCACAGCCCCAAACTAGGAGAACTCTCAAACTTCTGTGCCCACCTGCCCTCACTCTCAAACCTGACAGTGGCTCCTGACTTTCCCCTATACTACGTGGCTGCTTCAGCAAGAGGTTACCCAGCTCCAGCAGAGGGCCCCAGTGCCCCATTAGAGGGGGAATTGTTCATTCTTACCCAGGTGAATACAGAGCCTTGGATATTTTGGAGTAGAGACAGAGCACAACTCCTATCAGTAGAAACATGGCTGCCAGGATCCCGCAACCAATGGCGATCATGATTACTGTTCGGAGGTCAAAAAAATCAAACATATCTGGACAGAAAAGTACAGACAAGCAGTGAATGTGATGTCCCACCTACACACCCATAGCAGACTCCACACATTTCCTTCAGTAAGGGGCAAATGAACCTCAAACACAAACGCTTACCTATAGACTTTTTCTAGAGAGGTCTTATCTGGCCCAAGGTAGGTTAGAAGGGAAATTTTCCATGTAAAAGGGGATTAAGATGTAAAATCCAGAGGCATGACAGCTAAAGGACATTCTGAAGATAGGATAGGCAGTGGAGGGACAAACATGCAGAAATTAACAGACACTCAATAATAAGTGGGCCTCCCCTGGAACTAGTGGTTGATTCCTGCACACATGCCTGGGCCTCCTGAGTTATGCTCACATTCAGAGTCACAACTACCTGTACCCTGAGTGTGAGCTTCAGAGGACTTGTTTAAGAATGACCACTTCTAAGACAAAACTCCAACAGTCTAAGAACCTGAAAACCCATTTTGTAAATGCAGCGTGCTATGGGCAGTGGGGGGTGTGGGTGAACTCAAGTATTGAAAGCTGTCATTTTTCCTTTTAACAACTGAATCTTCAACATTTCTTATTTGGAATAATCGATTTCTTTAAACTTAACTCTGACTCTCTCAGAGGAAAATCAATCCAGGGGGTAGGGGGGAAGATGTTCTGGCCATGAAAACCCACTTGCTGCTTTCAGAATCATTGCTGGGTGAAAGTCAACACTTAAAAATACAATTCAACAACAATTAGATGAACACAATAAACTTAAGCCAAACATGGGTTAACTCCCTAGAGGACACTAGTCAGGGAGGACCCAGAAACACCCCAAAACCTGAGGTATTGTAATATTCTTTGTTGTCACTCATAATTAGATTATAAGACCTTCTTGCTGAAGACACCAGACTTTGGTTGCACGACAGAGAAATCAATCTCAAAGGATCAGGAAACTTTATCCTGATGACTAGCTTTCATAAGGCCAGAATATGTTGTATAGACTCATAGTGGAGAGAGAGAGAGGAGAGAGAGAGAGAGAGAGAGAGAGAGAGAGAGAGAGAGAGAGAGAGATCAGAGGTCATACGCAATGCTGAACCCTGTAAGCTGACAGGCAGTATGACCCCATTATTGTGTGTGAGGCAATAGAGGCATTAATGTTTGGTGCATGGGGTGGGGATAACCAATTACTTCCTGACTGGATTTGAGGCCTGCACCACAAGAGGGAATCCATGTCTGGTAATATAATCCTGGTCAAAAACCTTGGCTGAGGAGGTCTAAGCTTTAGGAGGGAACCCATGTTCTTATTTTGCTAAATGGTCAAGTCAAACTACCTTTTCATATTTATATTTATACCCATAGGCCAATGCTGACCACCACTTTAGCCAGAGTAGGTTCATAACTGGTTAGAGTGCTAAGAATAAATGACCATGAGTGCTAAGGTATAGATGGGACATATACTATCAACTTTAGATCCTCTAACACTAAGTAAGGCTCAGGAAACATTGTGGAAAGGGAGCAGAAAGAATATAAGAGCCAGAAGAGAAGGCATGAAGAACGCTGTGTAATGGTGCCTTGTGGCCATGGTTTCATAGCAGCTGTGATAACCTACAAAAGATTAAGCCAGTTAAAATTTCAGCATATACAGGGTAGGGCCTCCTGAAGCCCCACACCCAGATAGCAGCTATTGGGGTTTCTGGGAAAAGAAGACTCCATTTTCTTTGAGATAAGGCCACTATGATCTAGCCCATGTCAAGGTGGACGGTTCCACACCTATGTGCACATAGGCAGTACTTATCAGACTCCGTAGGTTTTAAAAAAATAAAAGAAGATGAACTGAGAGTAGGAAAGATGTCAGAAGGCTTTCTGGGTATGAGAGATGAAAGGCAGAGTGGTAGATATGCTCAAGATACATTGTAGTCATATGTGACAATATGAAATTTTTAAAGAATTAAAAATGTTACTTAAGATAGAAAGAAAATGGTAATTATCGAGGTCTAAGTTTGAAGAGCTTACTTTCAGAAGGACAGCCTGCTGGAATGGACAGCCATTGTTAGCTCTTGCATCTCCCCTAGTCTGGGGCACATGCTGTGTGACTTCAGCTCTCTAGATACCAGCTTTCTTTCACAGAGTTCTAAATTCCATTCCGTGCTCAACTAAACCTCATCACAACTTGCCCAAACATGTCTGAACATAAGTAACACCCAATTTTCCTTTTCAGACTCTATTTCTCCAAAAGAAACTTAGAATTTGACTGTCAATCAAAAGTAGAATTGGGGTTTAAGGAAAGAGATGTGTTATTACTCCCGGTTCCTGCGCACTTCTCTCTGCCCTCTTGGGATCTTCTCTCCCCCTCCCCTTCCCCCCTCTCTCCACATGGTCATGGCCAGCCTCTACTTCTCTGCTCTCTCCTTCTCTCTGCCTTTCTCTGCCTCTACTACCCTCTTAACCCTCCTCCCCATGCCCTGAATAAACTCTATTTTATACTAAAAAAAAAAAAAAAAGAAAGAAAGAAAAGAAAAAAGAAAGAAAAAAGAAAAGAGAGAGACAAGGTGTAGAAGCCAATGTCTTAGAATATTCATTTCACTAAAAAGCCATTAATAGAAGACTGGCTGAACTCTGTATTTTAGCTACACAAATATGGGGTCATATAAGAGAAGTCAATCATAAACCCATTGGGGTCATATCATACTTTATGGTTAAGATGAAAAGATCCCAAAATGCTGACACCTATAAGACATCTGCTTTAATCATATTTCTCTATTTCCTCAAGGTATTCCAACCCAGAAAGCCCAGTGTGACAGGTTATTCCTCGTGGCTTTGGGAAAACCTAAGGGAGGCCAAGAATAGCAATGACTATGTCAACCTTTCCAGGCATAAGAAACTCCACAAGAGCTAGTAAATGGGATAAGTTTAGCTCATCTGCTGATGACAGAAGAATGAAAATACAGTACACATGCAATATAGTACTCAGTTGCAAAGAAAAATTATAGAATGTGCAAGAGAGCAGGCGAAACTGGAAAACATTATACTGGTGATATAACCTAGGCCCAGAAAGATAAACTGCATTTCTCTCTAATATCTAGATCCTAGCTTAAAATATTTAGATCTGTGTGTTTAACTTCAAATATGTATGTTCACACCACCAGAAAGAGTCCAGGAGAGAGGAGAGAAGCAGCGTAATGGAGGGAGGCAATGGTAGAATATGTGATAGTAAAACAGGGGGAAGGATGCTGAGGGTTAAAGGCAGGGATGACGGCAGGTGAATGAGGGAGAGGAGAGGAGGCGGGGAATATTGAAAACTAAAGCTGCATCAACGTTCTTATGAAGACCCACTATATGGGTAAATTTAAAAGTGTAATTTGGGGGGGGGGGTCTCAGTCAGGGCTTCTATTCCTGCACAAACATCATGACCAAGAAGCAAGTTGGGGAGGAAAGTGTTTATTCAGCTTACACTTCCTTGCTGTTCATCACCAATGGAAGTCAGGACTAGAACTCAAGCAGATCGGGAAGCAGGCCATGGAGAGGTGCAGCTTACTGGTTTGCTGATGCAGAGGCAATGGAGGGGTGCTGCTTACTGGTTTGTTTCCCCTGGCCTGCTCAGCTTGCTTTCTTATAGAACCCAAGACTACCAGCCCTGGGGTGACACCACCCACAATGGGTCCTCTCTCCTTGATCACTAATTGAGAAAATGCCCCACAGCTGGATCTCATGGAGGCACTTCCCCAACTGAAGCTCCTTTCTCTGTGATAACTCCGGCCTGTGTCAAGTTGACACACAAAACCAGCCAGTACACGGGACTAGAGAGTTAAGAGCACTTGTTGCTTTAGCTTTTGCAGAGGACCCAGGCTCTACTCTCAGCACCCACATAGCAGCTCACAACCATCTATAACTCCAGTTCCAGGGGAGCCTATGCCCTCTTCTAAACTCCCTGGACATCAGGAATACATACATGTATGCAGGCTAAACACTAACACATGATAAATAAATCTAAAATATTAAATGTGTAAGATTTTAAGAAAATAAAAAGTTGAAACATATGCAGCATGGGTAGATAATGATACTCCCAGAAAACATAGCTCATTAAATGAAAAATCTCAGTGCCATGCATGGGATATTCAAAAAGATATACTGTTAGCTGGGTACCCTAACTGGATGGTAAGATCAAAGATACCACAGGCTTTGTTTTCAGAACATAGAGAAACCAAGTTGGAACTGACAGGAAACTTTTTTTTTTTCCAGCTGGCTCGCTTGCAAGAGCCTGAAGGTGCTTTGTAGGCCTCTGGGGGTAGAAAAGAGATCAATGAATCCTGAGTACTATAATACTAACCTGACAGGCACCATGTGTCCACTAGCACAGAGTGGCATGGCCATTATGGGGAGAGAGGTAACAACTGCTTTTTTGATTGGAGTTGAGGTCCACTCCACAAGAGAAAATCCATGCCTGGTAGTGTGAACCAGAGAGAAACAAAAACCTGGGCTACTTGTCCTAGTTTTGTTTTCTTTTGCTGTGATAAAACACCAGCTAAAAGCAACTTAAGAGAGAAGAGTATTTACTTAGCTTACATGTTATAACCCATCATCAAGGGATACTAAGGAAGGAACTCAAGGCAGGACCAAACATGGAGGCAGGAACCAAAGCAGAGGCCATGGAAGAACACTGCTTACTGGCTTGTTCCCCACCGCTCACTCAGCTTGCTTTTTATAAAACTCGAGACCACCTGCCCAGAGGGGGCACAGTCCACAGTGGGATGGAACCTCCCATATCAATCATCAATCAAGAATATGCCCCCCCCCCCACAATCCTGCCTACAGGCTAATTTGATGGAGGCATCGTCTCAACAGGATGTTCCCTCTTCTCAGATGACTCTGGCTTGCTGACAAAAATAAGACTGAAGGGAAAGCTGAGCAGCCATTATCCCTAGTGTGTAAACTGATGACACAAGTGCTCTGTGGTGTGATAAGGGGGAGGTTTTTATTGTAGGTGAGAGGGGAAACAAGCAGAGACACCTGGCAGAGTTCACTAGACCTGGTCATAAGAGAAACAGAGCAAAGAGAAAGAGAAAGGGGGACACAGAGGGAGGGCAGGGGAGGGCAGAAAGAGGAAGACAGGGCAGAAGGCAGGGTGAGTGTAGATGAAATAGCAAGGTTATAAGGAGGAGGGGGAGGATCTGGGAGGAGGAGAGCCCATGTGCTGGGGGAGTTGAGGGGAGGGGAGGGGAAGGGGTGAGAAGAACTAGGATGCTAGCATGAACTTCGAAATGAAGTGTCACAGGCACTTGTGACAATGAGGGGTCCCTGAGGCCAGCATGTGCTTTGGTGTGCTAGTAGGCACTACAGATAGTCATTTGTCCCTTCTGCCTTTTGAAATTTGGGGAAAAGGAGTTCCCTTTGAATCTGACACCTTGATTCCCAAATGATATGGATTTTGGATAGCTCTGACATATTCCTGGGAGTCTAAAGACCATGCACATGTATAAAGTTGTGTGCCTAAGAAGGATTATAAGCACACCTAGAAAAGTATAAGCTAGCCCTAAGCTACTACATCTGGCGGTTGCTGGAGGCTCTTCCCAAGGAAGAGGGGGCTGAGACATGGATCTCAGCTGGCTGGCTCAGTGCTGCAGGCATGGCCCAGGAGTACACTGAACCCTTCAGCAACGACTGGGGGATTTTATTGTTCTTGTCCAGGAATTTAAAGAAATCTTTGTCTAACTATTAACCACCTCTGGGCAAATCAGTGGGCACATCTGACAAAGGACACAGATAGAGATCAGCTAAGGAAAGTCACTAAAGAAACTGCATAACTCCTCAACAGGCACAACAGCAGTCCTGGGGAGACAGAAGACTCTGATTTTCAAAGATGCCATGTTGTATCATTTAAAATATCTGGTTTTCAGGCTGGAAGGTAGTGGCACATGCTTTTAATCCCAGTACTCAAGAGACAGAGGCAGTTTTAAATCAGCCTCAAACTAGTCTACAGAGTGAGTTCCAAAGTGAATTCCAGGATAGCCAGGGCTACACAGAGAAATCTTGTCTTGGAAAACCAAACCAATCAAACAAACAAACAAATAATCTAGTTTTCAAAAATGACTATAAATCATTGAGAAGTAGGGTCTACAAAAAAAAAAAAAATAGAACAATCAAGTTGAAAAGGCTATTTGCTATTCGAAAAGGCCAAGTAAGACTTTGGCCCTACTTTGACAAAGATTTAATTTGGCCATTTTAAAATTATGTTCAAAGAAAGCCACGTCTAAAGAACTAAGAGAAAATATGTTATCATAAAGAACATTTATTTAAAAACTATAATGAAGAGTCAGGTAGAAATTATGGCATTGGAAACTATAATAAAGAACATTAAACAGAACTTAATAGTGAATGTGAGCAGGCAGAATCAAGAATGCGTGACCTGGAAGTGGGGCAACTGTGGGTACCCCGAGGCAGGTAGAAATGAATCCAGGGCTTGCTTTCCATTTGTTCCAATTGTGTGAAGAGCTTGGGTCATCCCATGCTCACAACAAGAAACTGAATGAACAGAAAATCAGCCATACTACAGAAGACAGCTATAGAACTAAAGCCAGGACAGCCAGACACTCCCTAACCCACACAGACAGGTGAACGAAGAGCTGCAGTTTACCAGCGACAGAGACCCTCTTGACCCAACAAGAGCCAGCAACGTGTGAGAATCCCAGAGAGTCATTATATTTCCTGGGCTAAGGGAGGGCTAGCTGAAGAGTTCTGAACTCTTGGATATCCAGTCTGAAAGTGGGAAAGCTGTATACTCTTTGCTGTTGGATGTTAGAGGTTTATAATTGTTTAACATTACAGGGATGACAGTTAAAAGATTGTCTTGAGTCTCAGATAAGGTTTTAGATTTTTTTATGTTATATGCATAATTTTTAAATTATACACAGTGTGTGTATGAGAGAGAATGAGTGAGAGAGAGAGAGAGAGAGAGAGAGAGAGAGAATTTTCTTAAATCGCACATATCTTTTCCTTTCAGCTGAGATGTATAATTGGGTGTTTGTGTCTAGGTGACAAATGTTAACATCAGACTCAAAACTTAGCTCAGTTAACTTGATCCCTCTGGAAACTGAACTTTCCCATAACTTCTGTTCCTGGGAAGAAATCTGCATTTGAACAAAGCCTCACATGTAAGTATCCTAGTAGGGGGTATGGGGCTTCTGAGGTCACCTTAGATTAAAATTAGTAAGTAAATAAATAAATGGAGCCTGAAAAAAAATAAGTCAAGAAAAAAAATCATATAATACAAATTTGCCTAAAATAGGTTTCCTCTCTAACTTTCTTTATATCTTTTCAACTGTGAAGCATGAGCCTCTGCCAGTATCACTGAATGTGTGCTTGAATCTTAGTAGTAAACAGCTTCACAATGCTTCACTGTTCAGCTAAAACACTGCCAATCACGAATGGCTTTCAATGTAAGGATGTTTAAAAACCTTGATCTGCCATTGCTTTTAAACAACTGAAAGTTAACCAGTTTTTGATTAGCAGACTCTCAAATGGTAGGCTTTAAGTGATCCCAAAACAGTATTTATAGTCTTGAAACAAAAATGTGCTTAGACATGGAATGTGGAATTCTGAGGAGGCGGGGCTGTGAGCTGATGTCACACAGGCTGGTTTGGTGATGCTACATTCTAGCATCCGGGCAGACCTCAGACCTCCAACAGTGAGGCACATCAGCCTGGATCTTAATTGACCTAACAGGTATGTTTATTTAAATCCTTCTTTCTCAAATCACAGATTTGAGAAACTGAAGGTTTCTGAAACAGCCTATTCCAAAAACTGTTTTTTTGTTGTTGTTGTTTTATTTTGAAGTGGTGGTGGTGGTGGTGGTGTGTGTGTGTGTATGTGTGTGTGTGTTTAAATAATTATCCTTAATGTAATGCTGGACAGATGACTTTGGTAAGTATGTTTGTAATCAGATTGTTTTCTGTCCTTTCTGGGCTTGTTGTTCCCCAGCTTCAGATGTTCAACTAAGAATATTGCTTACTCTAGAAATAGAGGATTCTGTGGGGAGATTAAGGTTTAATAGGGAGACACATCACCTGCTAGAAGACAGACTGAGCCTTAAGAGATTCCTGAAAGCTGGTTCATGATCTGTGCTAGTCTCTGTCACAGCCTCGGCAAGGGGTTGGCTGGAAGCATTCAGAATCTTTTAAATACTGAGACCGCAAAGCCTAGTTTGTCTGTTTTCCGGGTTCCCCTCACCCCTCATAAAAGCACCACTTTCAAAATAGATTTGTACATTCTAAGCAGTTTTAGGTAATAACATTTTGAAGAGCCATTCCCTGGCTCTTCATTCCATAAAGGTCTAACCCAATGTACTTGAGTCACTGTATACAAACTTCAGAAGGCTTGCGTGTTTGGCGGGGGAGGGGGGGTCCCAGTGCAGGCTTGCTTGCTCTACAAGGGCCTCTCACTGCCTGATAAATGGATTTTACATCCAAGTCCCTTTTCAACCACAAATAAACCCTCTTACTCACTTTAGGACAGCTTGGGCCCTCCTGCAGAGTTCCATAAGTATATGTTGGGTCCTTTCTTTCTCACTGAAGAATGTTGGGGGAGGGGGTGGTTAAGTGGCTCTTTGGGAGTGAAACCACTTGCGCTGTCTTGTCTTCTTTGCCAGGTGTGAGGGATGTTCGACTTGAGGACGAAGGTTATGATCGGTATCGCAAGCACTCTGCTGATTGCTGCAATCATGCTGATAACTGTTGTCCTCTGTCTTTATCTGAAAATATCCAAGGCCCTGAAGTGAGTCTTGGGAGTCAGAGGGGACAACACTGGGGCTCTCTGCTGGAACAGGGTCACTTCTTAACGTTGGCCACTTGTAGGGGAAAGTCAGGAGCCACTGTCAGGTTTGAGTGAGGGCAGGTGGGCACAGAAGTTTGAGAGTTCTCCTAGTTTGGGGCTGTGACTACTCTCAGCCTGGAAAGCATGGGTGCCAGTATCACTTTTCTGTTACTTAGATGCAAGGAGTGAAGCTTCAGCTTCTTATCAGAGCCCTTGGCTGGGCATCCTGTCTATCCTCAGCACTGTAGACTGGAGAAGCCAGAGGATGCCCTGGGAATGAGCTGTCTGTCTCCTATGCACACAGAGCTTGGCCATACTGAGCTCTTCTCCACTCACTGGGAAGCTCACATGTTCCCACATTCATTAACAGTGACTTTGGGAAAAGTGACATGGGCAAAGAGAAGAGAGTCCGTGGAGGACAGCTGACAGGGATGTAGGTCAGACAAGACATGGTGTCCCTCTCTAGGGACTTAGATTGTAGGGGCCAGAGCTGAGCCCAGCCAACTGCTGTGCCTTCTCCATCATCCCCACATCTCCTGGGCCTGTAGCAGCCCCTGGGGTACAATGGACTCTTTACTTGTAATGGTATCCTGGCTTCACATGCATAGCAATTGTAGGAGAGGAAGAGATGGAAAGGGAGCAGAGAGCTTTAGCCCAGGGATGGTGCTACATGTATGGGCTCCAGCCCTGGACTTTCTCACAGAGCCCTCATAATTGTAAGAAGCTCACTGGGAAGGGAAATTCTAAGCTTGTTTTGTGTGTCTTTTCTTAAGAATCGCAAGGGAGGCTGAAAGCTGTATTGATCCATGCAAGGACCCCCAAGAGAAGATCAACCGGGCCAAGCCCATTGTTGCCGATACTTGTCGTACCTTCCAGTGCTGTGATGACTGTAGCATCTATAAGGATATTGGCACCCTGCCACCTTGCTATTGTACCACAAATGAGGGACTCTGACATGGCAATGGTGGACACAAAAATCTTCACAATCAGTATTTCCTTCTTAGTAGAATGTTTTATTTTTTCAAGTCAATTTCTGTAATGTTTATACTCTTATTTACTATCTAATATGGTATTTATGTACTTTATATAAGCACACAATAATCAAAATACTCCTGTACCTTTAACTGGTGATGGTAATGGTTATGAATGTCCTTTATTCTAAATTTTTTTACTCATTTTGAGATTTGAGGCAACTAGCCTGTAATATTACTATGTTGCAATGTATTACTATGTTGCAATGTAAGCAAAGAGGGCATGCAAGCAGTTTTAAAGATGGGATATCATTTCGCTAAATGTCTAAAATAATTCTAAACATTTTTTAAGGTTAGGTGTAAGACTGAAACTTCTTGTGCCCAAAGAGAAAAATGATGCCTCTAAGTGAGATGAGTTTTTCTATGCTAAATTCTGCCTAAATTTGTTACATGCTGCCCTCTTCCTTCCTTTCTTCCTTCCTTTTCTTTTTTCCTTCTTCCTTCCTTTTTCTTTTTTCTTTTCTTTTTACTGTATTGTACTTGAAACTTTACTTTTTAAACTGAAGGCAGATTTTTTTCATACAAGCCCTTCTAACTACTGAGCCATGTTTTAGCCTTCAAAAAATATTTTTATCAGCAATATGAGAATTTTATGGATGTATCATAATTTAGTTAGCTCAAACTTTACTACTGAAAACAGGTATTATTTCTAAGTTCCATTTATTAAATATTAAAAGTAGTGCCATTAAAAATTCTTATCAGTAAGTGTATAATAACAGGATATAATACACTTGGTTTGGTGAGTCTAATTCCCAGGATCAGGCTGACAAATCTGTTACCAAGTTGCTAAATTCAGGTCCAAACTGGTTACTTTTCTCAGTGCTGAGACCAATTGCAGGAAGGATGGTTTGTTCTGCCTTCACAGGTTTAGGATACAGTGGGATGATACGGTGGCAGGAGCATGAGGCAGGTGGTGACACAGCGTCCTTAACCAGGAAGCCAGGGGAGAGGACTGCTGGTACCCAGCTTGCTTTCTCCTTTCTATTCAGGCTGGGACATACCTCAGCTACCCACATGTAGGGTTGGTGATGCCACCTTAACCCAGTGTAGTAATTCCCTCACAGGTACACCCAAAGGCTGTCTCCTAGATGACTCTAGACCCTGTTGACAACCAGTATTAACCATCACAGGGTGTTAAGAATTAAGGGGAAGCCCACTGCTCTGGGCTGCACAGGCCCTAACAGACCAAACTAAACAAGAATGGAGTGGCTGTATTAGCCAAAGTTCTCTAAAGGAATAGAACCGAACAATCGCTGTCTACCAACGAAAGGTCCAAGAATCCAGTAATTGCTCAGTCCATGAGGCTGGATGTCTCAGCTAGTCTTCAGTACACACCAGAGTCCCAAAGAAGCAAGCTCTAATGGCAGTGAAGGAATGGACTTGCCAGCAAGACTGAGAGCAAGCAGGCAACGAGCAAGCGTCCTTTATATATGCTGCCACCAGAGAGTGTGGCCCAGATTCAAAGTGGGTCTTGCCCACTTCAAATGATTAAAGAAAAAATTCCTCAAAAGTGTAGCTGGCTGCTTGGGTTTTAGTTAACTTTAGGTGTAGTCAAGTTGACAACCAAGAATAGTCATCCTAAGTCCCCTCCTTCTCAACTTGACATACAATTATATCTTCTTATGTCATCTTTAAACCCCAAATGAAAACAATAACCAGGTCATAATTATACCTTACCTGATATAAGTACCCCGTGTACAATCACAAATGCCTTATATATTTAGCCAGTTCATAATTATATGTAACGTGATATAACCATCCCTCGTGCAACTGCAAATATATAAGTTTGAGAACAGGTAGCAACGCCTATTGAGGGATATTCTTTTAGTCTCTCAGACTTAAATATTATAACCTGATATTCTCTTAATTGGTGTTACATTACATGATAAACACATTGAGGAAAGAAAATAAATATTTGAACAAACACATTCTTAACAAAGTATGACAGAAACACTCATGCCAATTATAAGCCGCTTGTACGACTGATCACATGGTCTTAGCTAGTATTTATAAGTATCTTCCTCAACTTCCCATTCTGTATTTCCTTCACCTTCAAGCAAGTACCTTAGCAGGTCTTGGCTCTTTTCTCAGAATGACCCATACCTTCATTCCTGAAGGGTCTGTGCCCTTTGTCATCCTACCTGGATTAGATTGTTGTAGTTTCCCATTAACTTTCACAACACATGGTAGTAACCAAGAGAAACCCTCAAGGACCTCTTGCTGCTCCAAACTTCTTTTTTATTTTTTTATTTTTTTTATCTCAATTGTGAAGAAGAATCCAATTTCCCCTTGGTAATCTGGATCAGTCACGCCTCCTAACACTGTTATTCCTTTCTTAGCCTTGGTTTAAGGGTATCAGAAGCCCAGAGGGAAGTCTGAGCTTCCAGTTCAATGGAATGTTTGTGGATCCTGGCAGGAATGCCTCCTGATCTGGGACCAAAACTTCTAGGCCAGCAAAAATAAGGTCAAAGGAAAAGGAGGTAAAATTTTTCCTTGTGGGTCCCTATGGGTGACAGTGAATGGGACTATTGCCTTTTCCACCCCTTGATTCCTGGATCCATGGATCCTGGCTGTGGGAGAAACTATCTTATACTGAATACTGATTTAAAGCATATACTGCTTTCTAGAAAACCCAGCCCCAGCACCACAGGCTGCTGCTACCTAATTAGCACTGGAACTGTGTCTTCAAAAGGCCATTCTATCTTTCTGTCAGGGCAGCTGATGGTGGAGAACATGGTAAGACCATAGGATTCCATGATTGTGGGTCCACTGTCATACTTCTCTGGCTATAAAGTGAGTTCCTTGGTCAGAAGCAATACTGTGCAAATACCATGACAGGGGATAAGGTATTCTGCCCATGAAATGGTGGTTTTGGCAGAAGCATTACATGCAGGAAAGGCAATTGCATAAACAGAAAATAAGTATCTACTCCAGTAAGGAGGAAGTTGTCCAGTGAAGTCAACATGCTATCAGATAGCTGCTTAATTATCCCAGGTAATGAGGATATCTGGGGTTGTTAAGTCTCTGCTCTTGAGAGAACTGACACCCGGCATCAGCAGCCGTAGCCAAGGTTAGCCTCAGTGAGTAGAAATCTATGTTGTCAGGCTCCATACATAACTTCCATCTCTGCCGCTATGGTCACTCTGTTCATGTGTTCACTGGGCAATTACAGAAATAGGCTGACTGTCCACAGAACAGGTCATCTTATTTTATTACTGAACTTCTCCTCTGCTGAAGACACCTTTTGATAAGCATTTATATGGGACATAAGTATCATGTATCCTTCATCCATTTGGATAGATCTATCCACATACTTCTTCCCCAGATGTCTTACAAAATTTCCAGTCTTCCCAAGTTCCTGACCATCATATAAAATTTTATATATATATATACATACACATATATATGTGTATATATATATGACTTATTAGAATAGCTTACAGGCTGTGGTCCAGCTAATCCAACAATGACTGTCTATCAATGGAAGGTCCAAGAATCCAGTAGTAGTTCAGTTCCCAAGGCTAAATGATTCAGCTGGTCTTCAGAAGTAGGCTCTAATGCCAGTGACGGAAAGGATTTGCCATTGGGGGCAAGAACAAGTGTCCTTCATATAGGCTGCCACCAGAAGGGGTGCCCAGGTTAGAGGTGGAGCCTCTCGCCTCGAAAGATTCAAATTAAAAGTGGGTTTTCCCTTTTTAGAGGATTTAATTAAGGGAAAAAAAAAATCCTCACAGTGTATCCACATGCTTGGGTTTTAGCTAATTCCAGATGAGGTCGAAGTTGACAAAAATAAGTGAGTTCTGTTTTAGTTCCATCTGAAGTAGCTGAGATAGCCAATCTAGTTTTTACTCTTTAATTGTGCTTTGATGATGATGATGGTGGTGGTGGTGGTGGTGATGATGGTGGTAGAGGAAAAAAAGCTCTGCGTTCATCTCTGATCAGGGATTCTCACTCCTAGACTGCTAATAAAAACATCAATTCCATCTTGAATCTGAATTTGCTATGATTTTGTTTTGAGATCATTCCTAATAAGTTTTAGGCCTTCTGCTGTCAGTCCAGAGAAAAGTCATAGTTATTGTCCTTAAGGGTCAACCAAAGAAGAAAGCGTTGGCCAGGTATTATGGTACAAGTCTGGCATCCCAGCACTCAGGAGGCAGCAGAGATAATAGGATCAGAAGTTCAAGGCCAGCCATGGCTACATGAAACAATATATAAACTAAACAGCATCCATGTCAGTGGTACATGTGCTGGAGACACAGCACCGGCCCCGCAGGAGCGCGCAGAGTCCCTCCCCTCTTTCTGGGGAAAGCCAGTCAGATAAAGCCAAATTTTGGCTTTGAGCAAAAAAGAATTTCAGGATAAACCAGTATAAAGTTGAGTTGTAGTTTATTAAAGACAGCTTAAGAACAAGCGTTAATATAGAGGAGCTCAGATCATACCCAAAAATGTGAGTGTGGGATTCTTAAGGGAGAAGCATGCTTCATGTCTTTCTAATAGTCACATATAGGATTTTGTTGGCTTCCAAGGCTAGTATCTTGAAAGGGTTGTTAAATGTAAATGCAGTCACAGAATCCTCCTGAGAAAGGCTGGACAGGATTACAACTCTAACACACTATATCAGTAGCTTCACTGTGAAGCTACACAGTTAACAACACAGCTTGTTGTGAAGCTAAACAAGTTAACAGTTTTGCTAGTGAAGTTCCCAGAAAATATCCAGAATATTAAGGGCATACTCAAGGTCATGTATATACTTAGGCCTTAAACCTGGTTTATTGCTACCTTAACCATTTTGGGGGTTGTGGGGGACATTGATAAAGGCTATGTATGCAGGCCTGACTGGCCTAGAACTTGCTATGTGAATCAGGCTAGTCTTCGACTCAGGGATAAGCCTGTCTTGGCCTCTGAGTGCTAGGATTAAAAGTGTATACCACTACGCCCAACGTTTTTGTTTTGTTTTTCAAGGTAGAGTTTCTCCGCATAGCCCTGGCTATCCTGGAACTCACTGTATAGACCAGGCTATCCTCAAATTCAGAGATCCACCTACCTCTGCCTGCCAAGTGCTGGGATTAAAAGTATGTGCTACCTACCACATACAGCTAAACTTACTTATGTATCTTTTTAAATGTAGAAGTGCTCTGTCTGTGTGGATATCCATATGTCTGAAGAGGGCATTGGATCCCTTTATAGATCGGTGTGAGCCACCATGTGGTTACTGGGAATTGAATTCAAGACCTCTGGAAGAGCAATCAGTGCTCTTAACTGCTGAACCATCTCCAGTCCACCTACATCCAGCTTTTTAACATTCTTGTTCTAGAAATATTTTTATATAAAACAAAGACTGCTTGTATGTAAGCAACCTTCAGAACAAATGTTAGTAAACATCTTTTCAGGTGGTAAGAGACAACCACACTTTAAAAGCTCCATTTTCTCTGCATAATAATTCTCTCTGTATCTTATCTCATCTCCAATCATACAGACCACTGAGGGAGCTCCAGACAGGTAGGAGCAGGCTGTGTTCTACATCTTAGGCCTAATCTAGCACAGGTGGGACTGAGAGACATCCACAAACTACGAGCCTTTAGTGAAGTAAAAGACAAGTGGACAGTGCCCGAGGAAGACACCCAGGATTGACCTCTGGCCTCCATATGTACATGTTCACTCACCCCATAGGGATACAAACTTACACAAATACACACACTGAAAGGCAGACAGAATCTAGTTCACCTCACAGTGTATTTCCTTGAGCACCTTATGTTCTACAATACTCTTGCTCTATATGAGATTCAGGTACACAGTCCAGAGTATTGGTTCAGGAAAAAAAGTCCTGGATGGAAAACACCACGCTAAATAAGATTCAGGCTGCAAAGGGGTACAAGGAAGACACAGAGGTAGGGACAGATCCTTAATATGAGCAGAGCAGCTGGAAACAAGCATCCTTCAAGTGAAGACATTTAAATGTCTTCCAAGGTCATCAGAGGTAGATGGGAGACCAGAGGCAGTTAAGAGCTGTTAGTGACCAAGTCCAAGAAGATCTCAGAAAAGCCCTGGGAGCTCTAACCAGTATAAAGTCTTAGCACCACCAGACAAGTCGGAGATGAGAAAGAGAAGAAGGTTTTCTTAACAGAGCAGAAGCAGATGCAACAGGGAGTGGTGACCACTCGAGCACTTATACACAGGCTCTTCTTGGTGGCCCTATTTTAAATGATTTTTGACTAAGGCCACTTGACAAGGAATATTTCATCTCTTTGCCATGTCAGGGTGCACAGCACAAGATTACGCATGGTGTTTTCTTTGTCAACAGGAATCCCATTTTGACACTTAAGGATCCCATAACAAGCTATTATATGAATCTGAAGATTCGGGTACCAGCCACTTCTTTAAAAAAAAAAAGAGACAGAAAAAGGAAATGTTTAGTTTTAGTCAGAACTGAGGAGGGTAGGGGTGGGGAGGTGGTGTTCCTTTCTCCCCACTTTTCCTATAGCAGTGATACAATCCCCAGAAAAGATGAAACAGAAGCCAGAAAACAAGCATCTATGTGTATAGACGGAACCGTGAAATAGCTCATCAGACTGTGAGCAACTCACAGCTGGCTAGAAGCTGTCCTAGTTGTGGGCTTCAGGCTATTCCCACCCCAACACAGGATTTCCTGGAGGGTTGTAATTCTTCAGGGTCCATGTCACTCTATGGCAGACACTATATGGTTTATGAAATGTGTTTCCATCTTTAACGGTTCTTGCTTTTCTGTAAGTTCTTCCCATTGGCTACTTCATGCTCCCTGCTCAGTCCCTATGTCACAAGGATCAGAGGTGAGAACACAGGGATTCTTGGTTATGGAGGTAAAGCAAGAAAGGTGTGTCAGGCTGAGATGAAGACAGTTTCAAGGCCTTCACTTAGGGGTATGGTCCTATCCTGCAGATCCAGGGAGCCCCAGCTGATGATTTTATGGGCCAGAGGGCACTACTAAGTCAAGGGTGGTACTCTGTAAGTTAGGGAGGAACCACTACTACCACAGACTAGAGCCGTGCATGAATGGTTCTCTCCTCACTGATCAGGAAATATCTTACACCTGCACGTGGTGTGACTACCCATCCCAACCTTGGCCCACCAAAGATGGCCAAAATGTGGTATGTCCTACATGCTGTGTCACCTTGGCTGTATGATCAAAATCAACAGTTTGTCAAAACAATGGACAAGAACAAAATATCCCCCTTTTAAAAAAGAAACAACCAAATTAGCTGACAAGAATTGTATTCACTTACAGGTGGTCTTCAGAACAATCCCTTCAGGCGCAGTTGTGTCGCCAACACATAACAGTTAAATTCTGAAAACTTGCTGGGAACCGCAATCCCCTGGATTCATAACTTTACCCTCATTTTAGATTCTTAGAATGTCACACATTATACATGCTAGAAAGGCCTGGGAGGAAAAAACAAAAACAAAAACAAAACAAAAACAAAAACACAAACACCCAGGTGGTGGTGGCGCATGCCTTTAATCCCAGCACTTGGGAGGCAGAGGCAGGCGGATTTCTGAGTTCGAGGCCAGATTGGTCTACAGAGTGAGTTCCAGGACAGCAGGGCTGCTTCACAGAGAAACCTGTCTCAAACAAACAAACAAACAAAAAACCACACACACAAAAAGAAAGGCCTGGGAGAAGAACCAGTCCGTTACAGAAGAGAATTTCCTTCCATTTTATCTACAGCACCAAATCTGAAATCCTAAGACTGAGAATAAGTAGTCTACAGCTGCACTGTAATGAACAAGCAGCTCAACCCCAACTGTGTAAACTCTCTCAAACAGCCCAAACACAGCACACATTCATCTCAGATAAACAATAGGAAGTGTAAACTGGTGATCTGAAGAGTCCAAGTATCCAACTTCCAAAAATAATTAGAAAAAAAATCGAATATCTTATTACTTTTCATACTCCTGAGACTATATTTTATACGTATCTGTATAAATAAAAAATCCACTTCAAACACATGTAATATACAATACAAACTAATGAACTGTGCAGTCCTTAAACATGAAGTCCTTAAACATCTGAAACAGTTGCACAACACAAGTATACATTTCTGTAAGAGTGAAAAATGTAGCAAGCAGAATAACTTACGACTGTATCAGGACAGCTGCCGGGCACACCTGGATCTACAGTAACAAGCGCAATGCAAACAAGCACTGAGGTCACGTCATGTAAGACAAACAGTCCTTCAAGGGACATTAAAGACTTGATTTTCATAACCTTTTTGGATTCTGGCTTTGTAATAAATATGTAATAAATATCTGCAATAATAGTATGTGCATAGCTCATCTTTCTCCATTGGAAAGTCTTTCTCTGGAGTCATAGTGTCTTAGGGGCATTCCTGGGGGTGGGGAGCTGGGGCTTCGCAGCAAGTCCACTAACAAAGCCATTTTAGCATCTATGTGTTCCTGGAGCTGATAGATCCTCTCATCAATGTGGTCCATAAGCTTCTTTTCCATCAGTTCCATGTTTTTAGAAAGAATCTTTTCCAAGTAGGAGCAAACAGGCTGCTGCTCTTCCATCCTAAAAATAAAATTTAAAGTATATCAATTTTATGTCATGACAAAAACAACTGAGGTGGCCCAAATGGCAGCCAAGATACACCATCGACATTGGTCTTTAACTACACAGCTCCTCAAGGAACATTTCCAGCTCTAAAACCTACATCAGTGGCCACTGTCCTGAATGCACAACACTTTCCTGTTTTCGTCTAGTTAGACAATTGAAAACAATATAAAACAAAGACAGTTCCTCCAAAAACAAGCTGAAGGTGTGACTCTGTGGCTACAGTGGTTTTCCAGCATGCAAGAAGCCTTCGATTTGGCCCCTCACACTGCAAAAGACCAGGCTTAGGGGCAGGGGAGACAGCTCAGTCACTGAAAGATGTGTCTGCCTTGCAATCATGAAGAAAGACCCCAGTTAGAGTCTCATAATTCAAGTTAAAAATTAAAATTAAAAGCTGGGACTATGGAGATGGCTCAGCTGGGAAAGCTACTGCCATACAAGTATGAGGACCTGAGTTCGAATCCCTGACACTCCATAAACAACCTGATGATACAGCTTGAATCTGTAATCGCTGTGCTGAGGAAGCAGAAAGATGATGCCTGGCACTGTAGCTAGCTAATCTTGCCAAATCAGAGAGTTCCAGGTTCAGAAAGAAACCCTGTCTCAAAAACCAAGGTGGGACATGATTGAAGAAGACATCCAAAAGTAACTCCTCCCTTCCACCCACATGTGCACACCTCATGCATACACAAACACATACTACGTAAATTCACATAGACATGCCAGATGTGGTAGTGTGAACTTAAAATCCCAGCACTGGGTAGGTAAAGACAAAAGACAAGAGGATCTCAGAGGCTCTCCAGCTGGCCAGTCAAATTTGGTCAGAGGGCTCTGGGACAGACCCTATCTCTAAAGACCATGTGGACAGCTTCTGAGATGCAACCCCTCAGCTTTTGCTCTGGCTTCCTTCCACATGCTGAACATGCTTCACATGTAAGCACATACAAACACAAGGTGTGGCATACACCTCTAATTGGGAAAGGAGACAAAAAGATCAAAAGCTCCTGGTCAATTGCAGACAATCAGAGGCTTGCCAGGGTTTGAATGAGACTCGCCCCCGCAGGTGCATATATTTGAATGTTTGGTCCCAGGGTTTAGCAATTACGACCTTGTTGGAGGAGATGAGCCACTGAGGGTTAGGGCTTTGAGGTTTCTAAAGTCCATGCCATTCGCAGTCAGTTCACTCTCTGCCTAATGCTTACAGAGCAGTTTAAGGTTTTAGACAGTCTGCCTGTTGTTGTGCTTCCCACCATGATGGTCACGGCTATAACCCTCTGGAACTGTGAGTTTCCAAATTAAATGGCTTTTTGTTGTTTTGTTATTGCTTATAAATTGATTGGGCCATGGTGTTTTAACTAAGACTACATGAAAATCTGTCTCAAAAAGAAAAAAATAACAAAAAACAACCCAAAAAAAAACCTCCCCTCCAAAAATAAGCTTTTAGGAAAGAGCTGCTATATTCAGTGAACACCATGACAGTGAACTCACAATGGGGCCTTTCCTGCAGGGACTCAATGAGGTCCACAGTATTTCTATGCTCATAGACTGATGGGGCCCGACTTGTTCATCCTTATGCTCTTGTGAAGACTCGGTAGCATTTTCCAAACATACATGCAGTGTAATGCTAAATAACTCACAGAACTGGTAGCAGTGACTCTTCTGTTCTCTAGAATGCCCTAAGGTGGTAGATTTACTGTATAAATATGTGCACTGCAGACATTGCCTCTGTTTGCTCTCGATGTTCTCACTAGTTACATGTTGTAAGGTAATACATAGAAAATTGTAGCCAAAAGCTCAACCCAACACACACACACACACACACACATTTATGTTATGTGTAGGTTTTTGCGCACATATTAAAACAATTTTCACTTAAGTTTTTGCTTATTTTCATACTTTTGTTAATTAATATATAATAGTTTTCTTTCTTAAAAACTCATATTACCACATATATGTATATATATGTAAACCCTGTACCATTTTATTATGTACAGTTATTTATTCTCCCAGAACACCAGTCAAGATGTCACCCTCCCTCTCCGAATTCCTTAGTATGCTCTCTCCCATCTGCTATGTGGCCGCATGAGTCTCTGTTGTCTCTCACCGTAATTCAGCTGAAAGTTATTTAGGTGGCTGATTTTATTTTACTTGATTGGGATTTGGTTTTTTTGAGACAGAGTTTCTCTGTATATCCCTGGCTGTCCTGGAACTCACTATGTAGACCAGGCTGGCCTTGAACTCAGAAATTCACCTGCCTCTGCCTCCCAGAGTGCTGGGATTACAGGCGTGCGCCCCCACTGCCTGGCGGCTGTTTTTTGTAATTGCTGATTACCACAACAGTTCTTGAATCATCTCTTACAAAATAGAACATTACAATAAAGCTTCTATAAACAATAGTTTACTGCATATGAACTATTATATGGCCATAAAGTTCCCTTCTCTGGGATAAATGCCTAGGAATACATCTGCCAGGTCATATGATGATGTACATCTAAGTAGTCCAACTTGCCAAAATATTTTTGGGTGACTGTGCCATTTTATGATTCCAGCAGCAAGCTGTGCAACATCTATTTCTCCATGTCCTTGTGAGCTTTTATTTATTTATTTATTTATTTATTTACTTACTTACTTACTTACTTACTTACTTGGTTTTTTGGGACAGGATTTCTCTTTAGCCCTGGCTGTCCTGGAACTCACTCTGTAGACCAGGCTGGCCTTGAACTCAGAAATCTGCCTGCCTCTGCCTACCAAATGCTGGGAGCATTTTTAAGTTCTAGTTATTCCTAGAAAGACATGGTGCTCCTCTGTGGTTTTAATAAGCATTTCCCTGGCAACAATGAGGCCAGTGCTGGCCACCCTCTGTGCTCATCTGCTTCCATTAGAGTCTCCTCCCGGTGAAAAGATTCCCTGTTTTCTGTATTTTACTTAGGATTGTTTTAAATGCTGAGTTGTGGTACCTCTTTATGTTAGAACAAGCCATTTTTTGGATTTCTGATTTATTAATATTTTCTTCCAATTTATATTTAAATCTTCTTAAGAGGGTCTTCCACAGGCATAAAGTTTGACATTTTGCTGGGGTCTACATATAACTTTTTGTTTTGTTCATCATGTTTTTGACAGTGTAGTTTTTCCTAAGTCCCCAGGTGTTTCTCTCATATAATTAAAACGTTTCTGTTTACTTTCGGGAATATGGCCACCCTTGTTCATTTTCACAGAAGTGTGAGGATCAGGCCTTGGCTTCTTTTTGCCTGTGGAGATCCCACTGGCTTAGCACCACCTTTACAACTGTTCTTCCTCAACTGAGCTGCGATGCTGCCAAGCCTCCTCTGTGCTTCTGGCTGCCCACCTGTGGGTCCCACTCCCCGCTAGTACCACACCTGATGCTGCCACTGGACCAGGTCCTAAAGTGGAGAAAGGATTTCTCTTGCTTTATTCTTTTTAAACTTTTTTGTTCTAGTTATCTTTCTACTTTATAGAGCTTTCTAAGTTTTAGAATCATCTCCATACTTAGAAAAAAATTCTTGGTGGCCCTTGATAGAACTATACCAATTAGGGGAGGACTGTTTCTTTTACAAAGTAACAACATGGCATGTCTCACCATTATTTTAGGCTTTTTCAAATTTTCTTCTATTAATATTTTATAATTTTCAGTTCACATATCCCATATTTTGTCAGATATGTATAATTATTTTATGGATATTTAAAATATGTATTTACATATATCATGTATTTGAAGTTCTTTAGAATCTAGTTGGGATACAAGGGTAAATAGCAGCTTCATAAAATAAGAAGTCTTTCTCTGCTTTGATTTTCTGGATTATGTAAAAAATGGTATTCTCTAACTGTTTGTTCTCTAGTGGAACTATCTGGACCAGGATTTTTCTTTTCATGAACACTCTGTGTTAGTTGGCTTTCCATCACTGTGATAATATCTGAGATTAAAGGTCAGCTTTACTTGACTCCTGGTTTCAGCATTGTCAATGCACAGTCTTCTATGGTTAGGCGGAACATATCTGGGAGAGGCCAGGGCAAAGGGGTTCATGTCATGGTGGCTAGATACTAGAGAAAAAACAGGGACAAGCCTGGGATGGAACATCCTCCAAATCCACACCCCAATGACCTATTTCCTCCACCTCAGCCCCTTCATATCACCTCTAAACAATGGTATTCAAGTACAGCTCTGTCAATCTGAGTGCCTGCTGATCCAATTACCACAGAATGACTGGATCCACTAAGCCAGCAGTTCTCAAACAGTAGATACTTACATATCAGATATGTATATTATGATTCATAATAGTAGCAAAATCACAGTTATAGAGTAGCAACAAAACAATTTTATGGTTGAGGTTCACCACAACAGGAGGAACTGTGTTAAAGGGTTGCAGCATTGGGAAGGTTGAGAACCACTGCACTAAGAAGAAATTAAGCCTTCTTCATCATGGGGGAAACCACATCCAAACTGTAACACCATCCCTTTGCAAATTCAGCTAGAAGGTCATTCCATTATCTACTCCAAGTTGTGTTCTATAGTTTGTGTTTTTTGAAAAGTTAGTCCATATCCTCTATGCTATTAAATTTGCAAGCGTGAAGTTTACTCTCACAGCCCCTGACTACCTGTAAGATGCCCAAGGCTGTGTGTGATCTTCCCCATTGCAAATCATACTGGTGCTTCTACCTTTTCACTTATGTCCTAGTCTTAACAGAGGCTTACTAACTTTAATGGAGCTTTCAGAGAACCATCTTTTTCATTGGTCTCTTTCTTTGGTGTCTTCCTATCGTGGAATCCTCCTCCTTTGACTTCCCGAATGCAGGAACTGTTTGTGCCACCAGTGGACTTTTAACACAGTCTTTAAGTGTTAGGACTTCTCGGAGCATCTATTTCATTGTTTAAATTGACAATTTTTTAGTACTGTCTGAGTATTTTGCTTGCATGTACATATAGGTCCCATGCATGCCTGGTGCCCACAGAGGTCAGAAGAGGGCCCTGAACTACTGGGATGAGAGTCACAGGCTAGAGTTGTGAGTTATGTGGGTGCTGGGAATTAAAGCAAGACATGTTCTCACCTGCTGGGCCATCTCTCCAGCTCATACGTCCTTCTGGGGTAGTTCTGTGTCACTGTCCTCACAGCCATCCGCACTAAAACAGCGTATGACGCCACAGACCCAGGTCGTCGCTTCTTTAACTTCAGCCCACAAACTCTCGGCTCTGAATTTTTACTCAGCTTTATGTACTTTAAAAATACTCCTACTGGACTTCTCTTGTGTCTGATGTGCATGCTGTGTGCATGTCTACATGCACATGAGTTATAGAACAGGAGGCTGACATCCAGTGTCCACTCTGTTACTCTGTCACATTTGCTGAGACAGAGTCTTTCATAGAACAGAGAGCGCATTGATTTGATGAGATTAGCCAGCCAGCAATCCCTTCAGGTACTATTGCCTGTGTCTCCTCGGGACCAGGATTATAGGAACATACCTCCACACTCAGGTTCTATTTTTTAAAAATCATGGATACTATGGTCTGAGACTCAGGTCCTTATTCTTGCACAGCAAGCACTTTACCAACTGAGCCATTTCTCCAACTCCTAGACTCCTTGAAACACATAAACTGTGCTGCTTAATCATCAAGTGTTTGGAAATTTTCTTATTGTCTTTCCTTTACTGTTAAGTGATTTCTTACCTATCTTTATGGTTAGAGAAAATACCTTCTATGATTTCAGTCCTCTTAAATTTGGTGAGGCTGCTTTATGACTTGAAATACAACATATTTATGTGAATCTTTCACAGACATGAAAAAGCTATTCTGCTATTGTTGATAGAACCTAATATAAGTGCTGATGTAATCATGTTGGTTGGTGGTATTTACTTCCAAACTAATAAAAGTACCATTTTCAGATGTAAACTTTAAACTAAGAAAGATTAAATAGTAGCGTAAAATGGTTAATGTAAGCTATGAACAGAGTTCTGTATTTTGACTAGAACACTATTTTGACAAGCTGTATCTGTGAAAAGGATTAGGAATATGCTATTTGGCAACATCTTAATCAAATAGATGCTGCAAAGATAATGCATTGAAACCAGAGGATAATATGTTCTGCACTGTAAATAATTCCCATCCCACTACAATTTTTGACTATAATAGTAGCCTGGAACAGACACAGGCTATACAGTTAATCTCTTACAGTGACATGCATAACAAACCTAATCAAAAATTATAAATTCTCATGGTTCCTCCAAATTCATGCACACAGTTTTCTATTGCAACCATTAGCCAATAGCTGGAACTCTTCCATAAATGCCTGAAACCATGCAATACCAATCTATATAGTCCACTCTATTCTATTGCTAGTAAGTAATATCAGTGAACTGTAAATGCTGAAAACAGACAGATCATCAGGCAGTGCACTGAGTTTCCCTTCATCTGAGTCTTCTGCCTACCAAATCTCAACTATATTTAACTTAAAATAAAATACTTACGAAACACCAACAATGCCCTCTCGGGGCTTGGAGATGTTTTCTTGCCACCTGGAATTATGTCCCACGCGGAGATGGTTGACCTGACTGCATAAATTCTGGAGAAAAGGCAGCAACTCAGAGTTGGGCACGTTTGAGTTGCCACTGGCCTTCTTTGGTAAGAAAGAAGACACTGCGTTTTTAAGATCACTTTCAAGGGAATGGTTTTGTGGCATAAGGTGACACTCATCGTGGTTGGTGGTATTTCCTTCTCCAGATGGCTGTGTGCTTTTATCAATAAGAGCCTTTAAATTTTCAGTGATGGCTGAAGGTGTCAATCCAGTTCTGAAAGGAAAAGGTGTAGAGGCTGCCTTGTCTAAGACTCCCGAAGCCGGTGAAGACTGCAACGCCATCAGATGCTTGTGTCCTGTACTTCCCAACACCGACTGAAGCTGATCCCCGATGGGGAGACAATTCTGAACAAGAAGAATAAGTAAATATTAAAGAGTGAAGGCTAACCTCTCGAGTAGTTGCTACAGGTCAGGCACTATGCATTCTTCCTTTGATCGCGCATTTCCATGATCAATGTCACTGAGAGGACACCAAGGGAAAGGTCCCTGCGCAAGGAAACCAGTCAGGAAGTGGCAAGGCTGGAACATAGACCTAAACTTCTTAAAAAAAAATTATTTCTGTATGAGTGCTCTGTATGACTGCCTACAGACGAGAAGATTTCAGATCCCATTAAAGTAATGTTCGAATTGAACTCAGGACAGCCAGTGCTCATAACATCAGAGCCATCTCTCCAGTCCAACCTAAACTTCTTTTAATCATTTCACTGTAGCTTTTCTAAGGAACATATTAAAATATATACTGCTATGATGGTAAAATACAGATTGTAATCATTTTACTACTAAAGGCTTTCTTATGTCAGTATAATATTAATTAATTAATTAATTACAACAGTTATCATTTTCTTTTACATTTGTTTAATTTTTATGTATATGTGTGTATGCCTGAGCATATGTGTATGCACCAGATATGTGCAGATGCCCACAAGGGCAAGGAAAGGGTGTCAGCCTCTGGGACTAGAGTTACTACTCCTTGTTAACCACCTGATGCTGATGCTGGAACCAGGACTTGATAAAGAGCAGCAAGTCCTCTTAACCGCCAAACCATCTCTAGCCCCAGGCAATCTCAAAATTCAACCTACACTTTTAAAATATGTAATAAACTATTACATATATATTAATATATGAACTATATATTTTAATAGTTTTAATGGAGGTCATATGGAGAGTTACACTGTAGAAGTAGATGCTCTATGGATACATTTGTGACACTTCTGATATCTAAAATGGCATTGGCTGCATTAATCGTGTTTAGGATAATAAGAGTTATATTCTAGAGCCACAACTAAACTTACTATAAGAAGAACCTGGCTTATGTTAAGGAGAAGACTGCACTACCTCCCGATTATGCCTTCCAGTTTCTTCCAATAAGAAAAGTAAAATACCTCTAGTCCAACGAACACTGTCAGACAAATGATTTAACTTCAAAACATAGATTGATTTTTTTTTTTAAACCAAGGACTATTGTCTCCCACTATGGTTGGTCAACAGCTTTTGAGAGATAGGTCCAAAAAGTAATCAAGATTAGCTGAAAAAACTATGTTCATGTGTTCATCTAAATGTTCTACATATTATCGCAAGGCAATGCCAGAGCCGCAAGGCAGTTATCAACAAATGTTCACCAGGTCCCTCTGTGCTATGTTCCATCTCAAGTGTAAGAACTACCCCAGAGAGCAAGCCGAATACATCCCTGGCCTCATGGAGCCTGCACAAGCAGGGAAGACCCAGGGACGTGGGGGACAGCACAGGATGAAGACGACAATAAAGACGTGAGGGAAAATCAAGGAGGAAAGGAGGCTAACGGCAGGGAAGCAGAGGCTGGGCTGAGGTGGTGTCTGTAACAGACAGTCTCCACCTAACTTCACTGAATTTCATTTTTCAAAAAATTCTAGAGAAATATCACCCTGTTGTTAATTTATCCTATTCCACTGAACATCAGTTTTGAATAAACCTGAACATATTCCTGGAATAACAACAAAAAAGTATAGTTACACAATTATAACATTAGATATCTTTCCTTTAGCTTGAAGGAGCTTTATTCAGTCATAATAAAAATGCCATTTCTTTATTATAGCTCAAAAGTGTACACTAGGAAATTGATCAATACATACTAACAGTAATGGTATTTACACTATAGTCCATGTCAAAACTAAGGGTTATCAGTTTAGCAGAAAAAAATTAGATAATCATAAATGTAAAAATATTGGCTAAAGGCAATTCTTTTTGACAGTATATCCTGTCTAGTTATCTGTAAGAAATTCATTGATTATAAGAATTAGCCAACAGAAATGTAAAATGCAGTAGCAGAAAACAGCACAGAAGACCCTCTCACATTTTAAAATATAACTACAATGTGGTTGAAAAGCTCAATTGTGGGTTCCAGAATCCCTGGCCACAGGGTCCGTGGTAGTAACCCACCAGTGTGACTGTCAAGGAGGAAGCCCTTCCAGGTGTTTCCAAGCAGAGAAAGCTCAAAGGACACACCCAAACTGTTGCCATGGTTACTTCTGGGAACAGAATGACAGCAGCAAAAACACTGGTTTTTCACCAATAATTTTCTCTAAGTGAAACTCATGGGATAGAAAACTTATAGAATAAAACTAATAGAATAAAACCAAAAAAACATGTAATTTTCCCAGAGTCAAGTTTTTAAGACAGAAATTAGTGAGCTGATTATGCTTAATTCATTACTCTCCTCTAATCATCTCCATCATCCTTTCTATAATTGCTTATTTGCTTTTTTATATCTACTAAAAGAATATATAATACACATGAACTTTGCCTCAGAAGTCACCACCTAAAATACTGATTCTTGAACTCCATCCTGTCAGATTTAGTAGGTAAGAAGCAAGGGCTTGGAGTCAATCATCTGAAGACATTACAAGAACTTTGCATTCTGGGGGACATACTTTAAGAAAATTCAGACTAGTCTGATATGGTGGCAGTATGTCTTTGATCCCAGGAGTCAGAAGGATCTCTGTGAGCTTGAGGCCAGCCTGGTCTACAGAGCAAGTTCTGGATCAGCCCAGACTACATAGAGGCCCTACCTAAGAAAAATCAAACTCTCATACACCTAACAAGGGACAAACGTCACAACCTGACAAATATTTCCACTATCCTCAATATTTCTTTATATATCCACCTTCTAATTTCCTCTTTATGTCTAAATAGTTTGGGGGGGAAAAACTTTTTGCATCCAATACCTCCCAAATCCAGCTGCTATCTAGTCCTCCAGGGTGTGTTTTATATCCTATTGTTATTTAACTTGCTCCTGAAAGCACTAAAAGAAGTATTCATATGATAAACCAAACCAGCAAACATGTATACACATACATAGTGCCATAAAGAAAATAGACAACTCTGCTTACAACTTTAATCTCAATTTAGTGAGAAACCCAACTAACAGACACATAACAACGTTTTAAGAAGGGAACAAATAAAGCTATGATAAAGATTGGGTGACAGAAAGGGTCTTATTAAAGATATAATGATTAAGGTGACCTTAGCGTAGTAAGGACAGTAAGAAAATAGATACAGTGGACAGTGGTAGCACCCACTTTTAATCCCAGCACTCTTGAGGCCGAGGCAGGTGTATCTCTGAGTTCAAGGCCAACCTGGTCTACAGAATAAGTGCCCAGTATCACAAGAGGGGAGTTCCAGCCAAGAAAATACAAAGGCCCTGAGGTAGCAACATGTTTGCATATGTGAGGTCTAGAAACATCAGAGTGTCAGTAAGGGACCCAAGGATGTGCCACCAAGCTGCCGGGGAAGGAAGGCCAAGACACTTAAATAGCTACATGCAAACTAACTGCAAAGACGAGTAGTCAGGGCCTTGCGCGTGAAGCTTGGAGTCCTTCTGAGCTCATTCTGCTTGGATGTTAAAGGTGGGCTGTGGCTGAGCAGGAGGGCCGAGCAGGAGCCTAAGTTACCCAAGTGAGATAAGGCTGGACAGGAAATAAGCCAGAGGCTGACATTTGTTTTCAAATGCTTTTGAGGATTCCAACTCTTCAGTTCTCCCGGTTGTCTTACTTCTGCCCATACTCCAGAACTGCCCTGACTCCAGCAGTGAAACCATGTGGTATTTACAAGCTTTTTCAGTAGTTACCTTAAATTTCCACATCAACTCTGTGCTCTTTATAGTGGTATCACATCAACTTTGTGAAGAGAATTTCATTATAAATATTAAATGACTTTAATTTCACTTTAGTAAAGCTGAAGGAGACAGAACTACTGAGTGACAAGACAAGAGCTCACCTGGCATTAAAACCTCCCTTTGATGGCACCTGTTAGTTGGTCACACCGGTGCCTTGTGTTCTTCTGGTGCCTCCTTCCTCTCCCCAGTTTGCTAGATGTCGCTACTTTCCAAGGGTCTTTCTCTCTAGTTTCAGCCTCTCAGTTCAGTGTTTCTACTGTGGGCACACCTTCCCCAGCCCCCTTCTAGACAGCCACCTCCTTCCCTCCTGATCCTATCTGCAAATTCTGTAACAGCCTTCCAGGCAATCCCTTGTTCACAGCTGAATTTTATATCCCCCAAATTCAACTCCTTTTACCAAGTATCCTCATGTGTTTGGTTCCATTTATATTTCTCATAATGCCATCCTCAAAACCCCAATTTCCTCTCTGGCTTTACTTTCTCCTTCAATAGTATTAACTGCCTAGTCCCAATGACTCTATGCTTCCTGGCTTATTAATCTCATAACCCAGTGTCACATTACAGCACCTAGTGTAAACCACATAGCCTCTCATGGGTGGGGAAATCACATACAGCTGGTCTCTCTGTTGCAGTCTTGCTTTCTTTTGACTTACCTTCCATATAATAGTGGTTGAAAAGCTCTTTAAAACAGGCCAAAAGCATTTACACACTTAAGACAGCATCAAAGCTCTGTATGCTCCAGCACTAATCTTTAAATCTCTCCAGTCTATTCACACCCTTTCATTCTCAGCTAGAACCTACTCCTTCCAACACAGAGGACCGTACCCATTACTAGAATTTCTCACCTGAAATTCCAACCTAAAATAACCAACCTTTGATGGGATGTAACTAATCCACCTTCCACTTTCATAACCTAAATGAAATGCAACTTATTTCAGTTTACCTTTGTTTTTTCTTGGTAGTTCTCTGTGTAACTCAGGCTGTCCTGAACTCACTCTGTAGACCAGACTGGCCTCAAACTTGAGATCGACCTGCCTCTGCTTCCCAAGTGCTGAGATTAAAGTCTCTGGCCAATATACCTTTCTTACTCTCATCATTTGCCACATATAATCTTTAAGTATAGGCTACACACTAACTGATCATCTTTATACCCTCAAAAGGGAATAAGCCAGAACCGTGTTCACTGATGAATGAATGTCTAAAATGATTTGAGGAAGAACTGAAGATACATAGTCAAAGCATTTTATAGAAGAGCAAGTTGACAAAATGTGACTTTTATAAAAATTAAGGATAGATGACAGTTAAGTCAGTAGTAGAAACTAATAAAAAACATATATGTATATACTATATTATCATGTTAATGGCCCGCATTAAAAAAATTGTTTGGGGCCGGGCAGTGGTGGCGCACGCCTGTAATCCCAGCACTTGGGAGGCAGAGGCAGGCGGATTTCTGAGTTCGAGGCCAGCCTGGTCTACAGAGTGAGTTCCAGGACAGCCAGGGCTACACAGAGAAACCCTGTCTCAAAAAAAAAAAAAAAAAAAAAAAAAAAAAAAAAAAACAACACAAAAAAAAAAAAAAAAATTGTTTGGCTTTTGGGGTGTGTGTGTGTGTGTGTGTGGTTTGGGAGCAAGGAAGAGCTAAAGTCAGAGGATTACCTCAAGTTGTCACCTTTCACCTCTGTGGAATAAGGTATATACCGTACCAAGGGGGTTGTGAACATCAAGGGATTCTCACACCTTTACCTCCCATTCTTTTGTAGGAAAAACAGGGATTATAGACTTGTTTAATAATACTTCCTGCTTTCACATAGGCTCTGGGAATCCAAACTCAGGTTTACTCACTAGACCATTTCCCCAAAACGGCATTTTAAAATTTAATAAAATACATCTCTACTTGCCTGCTGCTGAAACCTAATCATATTCATCAGTTGCTGAGCTCCAGGGGATAACTTGGACCCCATGGACTCCATTATGGTTTGGATATTGTCGAGGTCTATTCGTGATCCCAGAGCAGCAGAGCGTGGTGAAGGATTTGCAGACCGTGGTCTCAAGTGCACCACAACTTTACTGACGAGCACACACTGCTTTTCCCCGAAGGACAACAGCTGCCATGAAACAAAACATTCCAAGAAATGATGGTGGTTGTTACAAACAACTACCATTTAGAAGACTTCTTTGTATTACCAAAGCAAGACAGGGCATTCAAAAGTCTATAAATTATCTTCAAATGCACTTAAAGATTTCTTTATAGTAGTCAAAGTTAGAAAATAAACTCCAATGTATCATGAGGCAAACACCAACTATTTAAATAAAGAAATCATTTCCAAGCCATAAGACATACAAAAAGAATATGAAAGTTTTGTTTACTTGGTTTAAGAAACTGTAAGTAAACTACACCTGGCTGGGAGCATAGCTCAGTGGTAAAGCACTTGACTAGTATGCTCAGGACTCCAGGTTTGAGTTCTCTGTATGACCAGGGGAAAAGAAGAAAGCCAAGAACCTTCGATCTTAGAGTACCTCAGTCGTCTTTAATATTATTTAATATAAAATAAAGCTGCCCATACAAAACTTATCTATATCCTAACCATAATCCACCCTTCTGTAGTTCAAAAAGGAAGGGATGTGATGCCAGAACTGCTTAATATTAATATTAATAGCTATTAATATGTAATAGCTTGTGGTTTACATAAAAACCAGAGGTCACAGTGACTTTCTAACTAAAGACACTCAGTGGGTGTAAATCAAGTTTGGAACCTGGCTCTCTTGGCCTTTTTCACCGTAGATCTCCATGTTTATCTTTTGTGTCTCCCTACATGCTGGTCAGTGCTGGCTCTAAGCCACACCCCATTGCTCTGGCAGTTTAGGCTATGCATGCTTCTGAACCAAAAGACATTGCATGCGTGGTAGAAAGGGAATGGTTTTACATCAGACACACATAAGGTTTAATTTTGTGTTCTGCCATTTCATAACCTGTGCAATCCTGGGCAAATACTAAAACTGAACTAGAGGACAGTAAGATGACTTTGAATAGAGGTTTGTGAGCCAAAATAGCCACTATGTATCACTAAATAACGTTCTAAATTCTCTTATCAGGAACATTTATACAAGCTTTCATATACGCCAAAGGGGATTCTCAAATTGAAAGCTCTCTTGAACTAACACATATTTCCGAAGAACAGTTACAAAAATTATTTACTTTGAAAGACACATAGACTCCAATCACAAAGACACAGGTCAAAAAACCTCAGGCTCTATAAACTCAAGTGTGGTACCAAAAAGTATGTGACAGTCCTCGATGGTTAAGGAAGCACTCATTAGGCTTGCATTGGACCTCGTTTATTACCTCCCTTCTTTTATCTATGTATTTTCACTTCTTAGTTTCTTCCGAAAGAATCTCAGTAGGTAGCCCTGGCTGGTCTGCAACTCACTACATAGAGCAAGCCTGGACGAACAATGCTTCTGAGTGCTGGGATTATAGGTGTGTGTCACCATACTGGGTCTTACCGTCTCCTTTATATTTTATAATCCCAGAACCCTTTTTCATCATTGACTACAGTATCTTTTTGTTTCATTTTTGAAAAGGGGTCTCTATGTAGCCCTACTTGTTTTAGAACTTACTACATAGATCAGACTAGCTTTGAACTTATAGAAATCCACCTGCCTCTGCCTCTGCGTATTGGAATTAAAGGTCTGTGTTACTGTGACCAGAGACTTCAGTATATAGTTTATATCATATATAATCAGTAAATCTGATTATCACCTGTCTTATCCCACTAAAATAGATGCAACATGGAGGCTGGCACTTCAATTTTCAATTGATATTTCTAAATGTCTAGTGAAGTATCTGTTATGACATGTACTAAAATATATGCTAGATGAATTAAATTACTTTATTTAAATGCCTTTACAAGCTATTAGTTTATTCCACTTAAACAGATATTGGTATAACCAGCTTTGTGAACTGAGCTCATCAATGAAAATCATTTTTCTTTTTTAAAACTAATTCTTACTGTCTTCTGTGATAATAAGCACATGATTCTAGGTATAAAAAAATGATCCAAGAATTTGGTTTCTATGGTCCATTAATTTTCTTCATAAATTAGGTCCAGTCAAGTAAGCTGGCATTGGTCAAAGCACTACTTGGTAACAGAGTTTAATTAGTATTTATAACGTCACTTGGGCATTCCAACTCAGAACCTATTCCTAATTCTGACAACATCACTAATACCTATTTTAAGAATATTATTCTGGCTGAAGACGACAGTCTGGGCTCCTCAGAATTTCTGGTTCTCTTGTTTGCCCTTTTCCTCACGGGGCCAGTTCCAGGTCTGCCTTTTGTGGTACTACAGTTTTATAGAAAGACTTTTAAAATGTTCTTAGCTGGGCTTCACAAGGCTTCAAAATATTAGCACCACTATATTAGCAAACCATTTTCTGTAACTAACATAAATTGATACTTTTTTTTAGAAAATAATACCCCTTTACAAGCTAACTAAACATTTCTGGACTAAACCTAGGGACCAAGCTGGACTAAGTGCACTGCCAAACCAAGAGAAAATAAGTGTGTACAGAACAGAAACAATTTGGTCAACTTTAAATCTTAAACATAGTGGTGACTTACCTTTATTTTACAGGCATGTGTGGGAGACTCCAATTTTAGGCATTTTTTGTACAATAAGATCTTTTCATGTTCACTAAAATAAAAGAATTCATTTTTAACAGCCATTGGTTGTTGTAAACATTAATATACTTAAGAACAAATGACTCGGGGGACATGCCTTCACTCTGGGATTCCCTTTTCCTGGCCAGGGACAGGGAGTGAGAGGCTCCTGGCTGGGCTGCACTGCGTGGAGGAACAGCATCTACCACCTACCAGCTATGTGGGGAGACTGAACAAGGTGGCACATGGCACACTTTAAAGTGCTGTAAACCGCTATTATTTCCAACATGTGTAGGACATAGAGTGTGCATTATATTAAGGACAGATCTGCGAAGAACCCTGTAAGAGACTAGGGGGATAATCACAAATTGCCCATCTTGTAGTAGGCTGATAAATAGGCCAACATGGCAGTCTTAGTTTGATATACCAATTGTAAGGAGCTTTCTAGAAGGGAATAGATTCAGTTTCAGAATGTCTAATGGTTGTAAAACAGATCCTGTTGAGTTACAGTAGAGGAACAAGAACTTACCTGGACTTCATTCTAATAAAGTTCTTCCACTAATTACCAGTGACCCGGCCAATTCACTTGCAGTTAATTAGCCCTAAATTTCCATATTTATAAGCTTGCTCATCAACCCTGTCGTTTGAAGGCTTACTGGTCTAACCTATGTCTACTGGCATGTTTTTAACTTCTCTCCCCTAACGACTCCTGTCAGTGTTAGAAAATCCACAAGTATTAAGAGCTGAGAATAAAGACACTGATTCACATGAACACTATCACCTAGACAAGTCACAAACCTGTCATCCAGGACAGTGCAGACATTCTTGCCTCGACTGGTTCCACAATACTCCTCTCCTAAGTATACTTCCATGTTTCTTGCTGAACTCAGAATGCCAACCGAAAGGATTTCTTCACCCCCATTAGGGTCACACTTCAGGTAAATGAAGCAGGGGTCATCTCGGGGGCTCCGGCTGCTTTTCAGGCTCACCAGATCCTGGCTGAGAAGGAAATTTAACAAAACAAACAAACAAAAAAAAAAATCACACAGATAAGTTTTCCGAATAGAACCATTGATCCCTTCAAACTCACTTCTACTTGCCATGAGAACCAAGAACCTTCCCCAACAACCACAGATACTTCGCACAGAATTCATAAGGAACAGAGGCTGGAGGCGCCAGGGCATTCATTCCCTTCCACCTTTCCTAGACCGTGGACCGTCTATTGAAATACCTAATTCATTCGCAGTCAATTAAAAGCGTTTATTGAATGTAAAAATAACGATGTGTCTTTTTCTAAGACGCCGTGGTTCTTTTTCCCCCAAATAGAAGACTGGAGGAGTTCGCGGGTGGGGGGCGAGGAGGATTGTAACAGGAGCCGGTGGAGGGGATCTTGAGTTTCCCAGCCTCTCCGGCCCAGCGAGCACCATTTGCTCGTAGCCTCGCCTACCTACAGGCACCGCCGCCCTCCTCCCACCCCCGCCGGCCCCACCGCCTCGCTCGGCTCCCTCGCCCGTCTCGGCTCCCGTCCTCCTCCCGGCTCCTCAGCAGCGTGACTGTCAGCGGCCCCGGCCCGGCGCACCCCGAAGCTGGCGGCTCCAGCAGCTGCTCGAAGTCCAAGTCTTGAGCACGTGGCCCAGTCCGGGTAAGAAGGAGGCTTTGGGTCAGCGCCCCGCACGCCTCATCCCAGGACGAGGTCAGCGTCGGGCCGCGGTCCAGTCCCGCATCTTCGATCGCGGTCTCCATTCTGTCTCCTCCAGCCTAGGCGGTCGGAACTTCTCTCGCGGAGCTTGCGTTTCCTTCAGTGCCCAGAGGAGGTGAAGATTCAGCACAACTTCCGGTTCTTTCCCCGCCCCTCCTTCAAATTCCGGGACCCAACCACCACACATGCGCATGCGTGTTTAATCTCACTTCCAGAAGTTTAAAATCTTCGCGGGAGGAGATCCAGGGTGAATTCCGTGCTCCTGGCGCAGGTGCCTTGCGCATGCGCAGTGTTCTGCGCGCGGAAACGAAGTTTATTTCCACGTTGGCAAACCAGCGGCGCTTAGGCAGGGGGGGGAGGGGGCTGGGCAGGGGGGCAGGGGAGGGGGGAGACTGGGCGGTTTGGGGACCCTTAGTGTAGTACCAAAGCAGATAGGTGTGGCCTCCTCTGCTCTAGCAACCTGTAAGACCAACTTTCAATCTGAGGACCTCGGAAGAGGACTCCGGGGCCCTTCCTGCGCCAGCCTGCGGAGTAAAGGCCACGAGGGCTGCGTTTGAAGCTGTGCGACCACAGCTGATCATGTTGTTTCACTCCTCAGGTCACCTCCGTGGGCTGTAGAGTGGAGCGAGGCGTTTAGCATTGCAGAGTACTGCTGAGTGACAGAAGGCACTAAACACTGAACCCAGTAAGACCCGGCTTCTGAGCCTCAGGAACCGGGTGAAGCGTACTTGCAGGTCCTAAATGGCAGAATTCTCAAGGTTAAAAATGTTCAGGGGGGCTCAAAGCTGCGACTTAAGGTTTTTCACTCATAACCATGACAAGAACTGGTAATGGGGCCTTTGTCCCTGCAGAAGTAGATTGTACCGGCAAGCTTTCTGTGGTGCAAGTGGCACTTGAAACTTTATACTCATAGGAAAGAAAGCTAGGTATTGGCTGCCCCCAGTAATCTTCCCAAAGTGGGTTGTGTACATAACTTGAACATCTATTGAGGTGATGGAAGAAATATGTTTATAGAAATGTGGAGTACCTGAATTTCAAAGTTGTCCTTGAGCCCTTATATATAATTTCTGAGGAAGTTTTGTTTACCCATAACCTAGTTTTTTCCCAGAACTTTTTGTTCATCACCCAGAAAAAAAAGTTTTGCTTTAATTTTCACTTTAGTCTGTATGTGTACCCCTGTTCAAAAATCTGACAAGAAAAAGATGATTGTATTCTATAGATAGTCACCAGAGTGTATGTATAGTGAGTTCATCAAGTTTGAAAGATTAATCAGAGACTCAATATAAACAAAATCTAGAAACAGTAACATCCAATTTTAAAAGATTCTATTTTTAAAGGAAATTCCACTCATTCTAAATAGTCATCATTCAATCAATTGAAAGTCTTTATTCTAGGTATAGCCCCTAGGAATCCAGAACACGGGATTTTAAGAGACCTTAAAGTTAAGGCTGCATCTGAGCATTGCAGAGTAAGCAGTTTTGACAGAAGCTAAAATAAGCTGTTAGCCAGCCCCCAAGGAGGGTTCTGGGCAGACAGACAACTTAAAAGAACAGTTCATTGGAGGAGTTCTGCACAAACTAGCAGTTTCAACAAAGGCTAAGATAAGTTATCTAGGACATCCTGACCTTTGGTTCCTAGAATAGAGTGGAGTAGCTTTCCATGGGATTCTCCATCTCAAGGAGATCAAATTCTAGGTAAACCTGAAACCGGCCTCGGCAAGAATGCAAGATGGAGGAAACTTAGTACTATCTTGCCCTGTTACTCTGTATTTCCAGCTCCTCTGGTTATGAATTAGATTAATACAAGTAGACAATCCAAGTGGAAGTACACACTAGAAGCACTAACTTGGCAGTTTTGTGTGCAAGATTAATAATACCTCATGGGGTTTTACTTCCTTAAATAAGGCTGATGAAGCAGAAAACTAAAGAGACCTATCAAAAGACCCCTGCCAGTAAATCACAATTTCTTCATCCTCTCAAAAGCTCTTACTTCATCTTTGTTTATCATGTGTTGAGGCGTTAGCTTCATCTGAATGGTTCTGGGAGTTTCTCTGCCAAGATCCTGAGCCTGTTCTCATTCCCACCATATCCTCTGCTCTGCCCTCTATCCCTTCTAATGATTGATACTGATGACTGAACCAACATGACCTTTATACCTTACACCACCAACATTTCAAAGCCTGGTGTACTCTGATCCTACCTTCCTTCCAATCTTCTCTCCCTAGAATACTATTTCTTTTCAATAGTATTGGAGAAAAAAAAAACTATCATTCACAACCAAGCTTAAATCCGAGTTATAAAATGGAACTAGTTCCTCTGCTACATTGTACTTTTTGAAGTACTGTAATTCCCTTGCAGTTCTAGGCTTAGCCAGTTCCAGGGTTGTTTTCCCTACTAGCTGCATGCTTGCTGGCGTAAGGAGCCATTCTGCCCCTGTGAAGAACAGTTCTACTGTGTAAATTACTAAGTTGGTGAGAAGTAGTGGCTATATCACAAAAAGAAGTATAGCAAAGCAAAAATCATGAACGTTAAGGGTCTTTTCAAAGCCTTCATGGCTATAGTTCAAAGCTGACCTCAATCTCAACATACAAAGAATTGCAAAGGATTTCTTTTTATTTTTTCTTTTGAAATAATTAAGAATATTTGTTAGTTGCTGGAGTCAGTGGTGCATGTCTTTAGACCCAGCACTTGGAAGGCAGGCAGACCTATGTGAGTTTTGAGTCCAGCCTGGTCTACATAGTGAGTTTTAGTATAGCCAGAGCTACATAGTTAAACCTAGCCTCAAAAAAGAAAAAGAAAAGAAAGAAAAAATATTTGTTAGAAACCTCTCACCAACAACTAATAAGAACTCTGTATGCCTTCTAAGAGAGTTCTTCAAATCTGTTTTCAGTGAGACATGTACCTATTGCCCCAGCTACTTAAGAGATAGGTGAAAGGGTCATAGGCCCACAAGTTAAGAAATAAACTGGGCAACAGGCTTGGGAAAAAGAAAGAAAGAAAAGGGAAAAGGTATCTGGTTTAGAATATGAATCAACACATTTGAAAGGTACATTTTAGAAGAGGAATTTTAATTTTTTCTTGAGCCCTTTCATTTGGCAATGCAACTATTAAACCTATCTTAATTTTAAGTAGTGAATTCTTAGTGGATAAATATATCTACCTATTACCCAGGAATATACTTCCCAGCTAGGTGGTTATAGGAAACTGATTTCCTCTAGGACCACATAACTGTCCCTCCCCTCCTTCCTTCCCTACACTGCTCACAAATTCACTTGGTTCCCTATAGGAATCAGGATAGTGGGATGTAGATGGAGTGGAAAGAATGGAGGAATCAAGATGATGTTTTGTTGATCCCTCTGTAAAAGCCAGCAAAGATGGGGAAGCAACTCAAATATCTGAATTCAGTATTTTGACCATGTATAGGAGAGACAAACTAAAAAGCCCAAACTGAAACTTTCTGCAGGCAATGCATGTTAATCTACCATGTTAAATGTTTACTTTGAAAAAAATCCACTACTTCAGTCTTTGGAGGAACAAAAGGAAATCTCTAGGCATACCAACCACAATGTTGAAAATACAGCTAAGTTAGCCACCATTTAAATAAATAGGAAGGTGGGACCAATCAAGACAATAAAGGCTACTGAGGCTCAGCTGTTTAGGGTGCTCCCTGCTCTTGTAAATATGCAAAGGAGCAGGATTGGGCAGCTCATAGCAGCCTGTAACTCCAGCTTCAGGAGATTGCTGTAAGGAAAATAAGCACAGTGAGAAAAGCACAAGGCAAAAGAAACCAGACAAAATGCACCAGGCAATTCACAGAAGAGTCCACGTAGCCAGGAACAGCCCTGAAGAAAAAGAACAGTACTCCGCCACACTGGTGATTAGAGAAATGCAAAGAAAGACCATTCCAAGGGGATGCTATGTGATGGTACTATACAGATAAAGTATCAAGGCAATGTGTCTTGCATTTCTCTGAAAAAGTACCAGTGGTTAAGATTCGTATAATTGTTTTGAAAAACTGTTTTCTTTAGAAGTTTAACGTGTATCATTCAGTGGGTGAACAGTGTGCTTGATAAAACAGCAGTCAAATTGAGTGAATTATATCAGTGTGCCATTGTAGGGATAATCTCTTGTGTACCCTATGGAAGCAGTACCTGTCAATAAAAAGCTGATGGCCTATTATTAGCAAAAGGCAGGAAATACAAGGTCTGCCAGTGAGTCAGAGGTGGGAAGATTGACCACAAAGACTTAAAGGAAGTCAGATGTATGAAGCAGAGGATAGGCAACCAGCCATGCAGCAGACATAGAAGAGTTTGAACAGGCTAAGTTGTAAGCCCTAGTTTAAGGCTATGAGCATCGTACATACGTGAGCCTCTGAGTTCTTTGTCAGGAACTCAGGATGGGTGGATGGGAAAAGCCTGCAGTTACACACCATACTATGGGAGTCCTGGTCACGAGTACTGCCGTGATGAAACACCATTACCAAAGCAACTTTGGGAAGGAAAACTATTTATTTGGCTTATTATTGGTTGAAGGTAGTCCTAGATGTCGCAGTAGAGAGAGAGGCTCACCATGATGCTAAACCTTCATTTTCCAAAGGAACAGAGGGGTTCAGCCTTCTTGGAAGAGACCGACACCAAAGACTTGACTTTACAAATCACTACATCTTCCTCCTTTCTGTTTTTAAATGGATTTGTTAGGGGTAACAATTATGTAGGAGATTATGGAGCTGTGCAGTAAACATGGCCTTTTCTCTAGTTTTCTAACCGTTTTATGCAAATAAAATCAGATACATTTCAAAGCCAGTAAACTTATCACAACATCTTACACTTCCAATTTTCTTGAAGTAAGTCAGGACAGGAATTCAACCAGGGCAGGAACCTGGAGGCAGAAGCTGATGCAGAGGCCATGGAGGAGTACTGCTTATTGGCTTGCTTCCTGTGACTTGCTCTGCCTACTTTCTTAACAGAACCAAGGCCACCATCCAAGGGATAGCACTACCCACAATGGGCTGGGCCCTCCCTCATCCATCACTAATTAGGAAGATGAAGATGTTTTATTGGATATTTTCTTTATTTGCATTTCAAATGTTATCCCCTTTCTCGGTTCCACCCCCTCCCCTCCCCGCTTCTGTGAGGGTGTTCCCCCACCCACCTACTCCCAACTTCCCGTCCTCAGAATTCCCCTACACTGGGGCACCTAGACTTCACAGGACCAAGGGCCTCTCCTCCCATTGATGCCTGACAAGGCCATCCTCTGCTACATATGCAGCTGGAGCCATGGGTCCCTCCATGTACTCCTTGGTTGGTGGTTTAGTCTCTGGGAGCTCTGGGGGCTCTGGTTGGTTGCGATTATTGTTCTTCCTATGGAGTTGCAAACCCCTTCAGCTCCTTCAGTCCTTTCTCTAACTCCTCCATTGGGGACCCTGCACTACAGCCAGATTTTATGGAGGTGTTTTCTTAACTGAAGTTCCCTCCTCTCAAATGACTTGTTTACATAAAGCTATATAGCACAATGGGTGGCCAGCTCTTGGCTAATATAAAGCTATGTTCCTAAATCTTACAGATATCATAATGCTTCTGAACTTTTTAAGATTTGAAGAATTTCAAGAATGTAGATCCAAAAGTAGGATAAGTGTGGGGGTCCAGATGATGTTTCCTGCTTTTGGAGGAATACCCTCGGTAACATTGATGCATTTGAAGTGTGCTGTTATCTTGGACACACACTGGCTTTATCCAGACTGAGACACACTTCAAACTTCAGAGCATATCTGGGGGCAGTGGTCTCATTTACAGTATTAGGAACCTGTAGAGCCCTGGAATGAGAGATGGCCGTGACTGTTAATATCGCCAACCTGGCATGATCTAGTATCACTGATCAGATGTACTTCTGGGCATGTCTGTCAGTAAGTTTCTTTTTTGCTTGTTTATGTGAGGAACTTTCTAAATTGGGGTGACTAAGGTGGAGAGTCACATTTGGGGGCTCCAAATGTGGGCAACCTATGGTCTGGGGTCCTGGACTGAATTGAAAGCAGCAAGCAACCGGCACACCAGCATCCCTCCTTCTCTGCTTCCGGTGGGTACAGTGTGACACTCTGCACCATGTTTCTGATGACATGATTTTCCTGCCATATCTCACTGTACCCTTGAACACCAGGGCAAAACAAATGCTTAAACTGACTTTTTTGAGTAATGAGAATAGCTAATATGATGGCTGAAGATGGAAATGTATTTCGAAGAGAAAATGGAGGGAGCTGGCAGATTGGGGATAAAGAAGAGGCCAGAACCAAGGGAGACAGGTTAACTGGGTGGACAACAGTGCTCTTTATTACTTTAATGGGAAAGATGAGAGCAAACTACATAGGGTTTATTTTTTTCTGAAGTAATGAACTTGATCTGGGGTCAGTAAATGTTTAAATCTGTAACAGTTGCACGTAGACTGATCCTGAGTAATTTCTAGACATTACTGCTCAGTTGATGGAATTATGGAGTATATGTAAAGCCTTGGGTTTTGCTATCACTTTAAAATACAACTACAGAATATATAATTGAAAAGTGAACCTCGATGTAAACTCACTGTGTGGGGAAATATAGTGTATGTTCATGGTACAGGCGTTTGGTGGGACGTGTCCAGTTGCATACAGAGGGCAGAGGAAGGCCTTCCCTGTCTAATGCCTTGAGATAGGGCTTCATCTGGCACCAGCTCTCAGAGTCCACCTGTGCCCAACCTGAAGTGTTGGGTTACAGACACAAACAGCTCTGCCATTCACACTTTCTGACATGGTGTTCGGTGAGGGTGTTAGAGGAAGAAAATGGTGGAGATAAGTAAATTCATATTACACTGTATTCCTGTGTGGAATTCTCAAGAATAAAGGATTTTCTAAGAATTACTTGCATGTGTGTGCGTGTGTGCCTGTGTGTAATCTCCCCCAAATAGCCATGATTTTTTTTTTTTTTGCCTGAGAAAACATGGAAACTTATGTGGGTATGGAGAAGGATAGAAAATAAAAGCAAATGGTTTGGGATATACCCTTGTATTGGGCCAATGGCAAAAATGTGAAAGGAGGTGTTTTTCTCTTCAACCAAAAGATAGAGAACATGTATGCACTTTACAATCATACATTACATAGCATCCAATTCTCCTTTGGGTTTTGCTTCTTGTTTATGTTTATTTTTTGTCTTTGTCTTTTGAGAACAGGTCTCACTCACACTGTAGCTCTGATTGCTCAGGCATTCTCTTTGTAGACCAAGCTGGCCTTGAACTTACCATGACTCTAACTGCACCTCCAGAGGCATGTGCCACCCTGCTTATGTCAGTTGAAGTTCACTTCAGCACACACTGATTTGGGTCTTTAGTGTTGACCACAGTTTGAACACATCTCTTATGAATACAAAGTACCATAAAGGTAGTCAAAGAATCCAAGCTTATTTTTCTTATACCATATACCCCTACAAATTTTTGTTTGGTACTTTTTTGAGGTCTGTCAGTCTGTTTTTTGTTGTTGTTATTGTTGTTTTGCTTATTTGTTTTCGGAAGGGTAATGAGCTTGAGACAGTCTCTTGTTGAACTCTTGCTCTCCTGCGTGCTGCTGTGCTCCTGTGTGCAGCTCCTACCAAGTGCTGGGATTATACTCCAACTCCAAACTCGCTAATACTTTAAAAATATCTATAATCCGAGTTTTTTGCCAGCATTCATTTGGGGATAAGGATGTGCATTTCCTGTCCTTATTCTTTCCACTAGTTGCTGCCTAGTGGCACCAGTACTTAGTAAGGAATATTCAACCCTTGCACCCTTCAAGCCCAGAAAGAAATAAATATGCTGTCCTCGCTTCACCTCCTTCTGTTAGATTTCCCGAACTTTACATTTCAAAGCCTTCCTTAAGTTTCTAGTCTCTCTTTGTACAGAGGACGCTCATCGGAACCAAACCAAAAAGGAAACCCTACTAGCTTGAAGGTGGGCAGGGAGGATGGTTATACCTGGAGTAAACCCAACTCTGGGGCCCTTAAAGTGGGTCCAGAAAGTATGGAAAGGAGCGCCAAGGACACCTGGCCTAGGGTACTAGGGTCAGGGACAGCTGACAACCATTATTCACAAGGTCCAGAAGGCCATCTGAGTGGCAGCTTGGACCAAGACATCTTCTCTAGACTCGCATCCTCGCTTGTTCCTCCACAATGTCGCCAGAGGGCGCGGCATGGTGCTGGGACACTGCGCGTGCGCACCTGGCGCAAAGGGTTCTGGAGACTGCAGCAAGGGCATGAAGACCGCGGCGGGCGGTGGGGCCACTCGCTGCGACGGACAGCCGAAGCTGGGACTGTGCGTCCTCTGCGGCTTGCCGGCGGCCGGAAAGTCGACTTTTGCGCGTGCGCTGGCCCTCCGGCTGCGGCGGGAGCGGGGTTGGGCCGTGGGCGTCCTCTCCTACGACGATGTGCTGCCTCTCGCGCTCCCGGACGGCGCTGCCTCACCGCCTCGGGTCAGCATCGGGTCGGGGCGAACGGGTTTGCAGGCTGCTAGCCGTCCAGGATCCTGACCAAGCAGTGCCTGTGTGGGAGGGGAAGCCTGACAGGAGCCGGAGGTCAGGGAAGCTGGTTAGCTCCGTTCTGTAGACCTGTGTTTCGGAATAATATGGTGCTGGGGTCAGGGCCATTGCTTTGTAGAGGTGTTTATGCCAAATTTGGTACGTTCACATATTGCATATTCTGTGCAGTGGAGCTTTAAGATAAGGCCTAGCTTTGTTGCCTGGGTTAGTCTCAAACTCCTGGGCTCAAGGATCATCCTGACCCCTCCCTTACAAGAGCCCTAAGGCAGAGGTAGTTTTAAATTTAGTGTAGTAGGTGGACTTCCTAGGCTGATACCACTTGATGATAATCCCTCGGGTAGTTTCTCCAGTCTAGGGCCTAGGCAAAGGAAGGGATCGGAGGGAGAGGAAGCACTTATAGTCGCTTAAAACCAGATTTTGTAGGACTGGAGCTTTGTAGCTCTGTAGCATTTTGGAACTACCCATGAGAATAAAGAATACAAGTGATAAATAACAAAATTGCTAGGTGCCTCCAGGAAAGTTTTGCCTGGTCTGCCACTAGTATTGAAAAATGTGGTGCTTTCTTGGTTGACAGCCAGGTGGAGTGATAAGCTTGAATTGTATGTGCCAAGTATATACTTCTAAATCCCTGCTGCATTTGCAGCCCAAAGAGGGGCGCCCACGATAGAAGTGCATGGGAGCCGACCCAAGGCAGAACAGAGGCCAGTCTCCACTTGCATACTTACTCTAAAGCAAATGTCTTCTGACATCTTAAATTGTTACATTTGATGGTTAGTGATCGGATGTAGAAAAGTTACATGAATTTAAGACAAATAGGATGACTACATTTTCTAAGTATATACAAAGTACTGACACACACAAAGATAAGTATGTACAAAGACTCAATGTATTTGGCTCGATGAATTTGGCATGTGGAAAACTTGTATTTCTTCATCAGAATATGGTGCTTCAGTCTTGTTATGAGGAAAAATAAAGCAGTAATTGGGTTACTTGTATGGTAGTATTTGGAGAAAGATAAAGGTGATTGGTGAGGGTTGTTTTCCCTTCACCTTTATTACGGTGTATTTATTTCCCCCCTCGGGTCTTATTTGATCTGTGTGATTAGAAGCTCCACCCTTTAGGCAGTGGCACACACTTCATTCTCTGGGTTAATCCAGTGTACTTTTTTGTAGACAGGGCAGGAGCAGGGTTTCTCTCTTGTCCTTTTGTATCTCCTCCAGCCTTGACTGCAGAACTACTCTCCTCTCCACCACCCCTTGACACACAAGACTCCTTGTATTCTAAAGCACCTTAGCTCCTTCCTTCCGTTTCTGCCATCTTTCCCAATCTCACAATCCAATTGTTGGCCTGAGGTCTTCGAATCTTGACCAAAGGACCTTCAAATGGACGTATCTTACTGGTATCCCTTTTCATCACAAGGACAAACGAACACGGTTTGTAGCTTAGGTGTTTTAATCCAGCAGGATATTGATTGTGCCTCCTTTGGTCTCCTATATAGTAAAAGGTTTTCACTCTCATATATTCATGCATCCACCCATCTATCGATTCATTTATTCATTTAAAATACATTTCTAGAACAGCTGTAAGGTGTCAGTCAGCCTCTCTGCTGGAGGTGGGTGGGCTGGTGGGAGAAATATGAAGGTGCACAGAAGTACCCGATTGACACAGGCCCTGCTAGAGTAGGGGCAGTGTACAGAATAAGGCCAGATTGCCTTCTACACGATTGAGTCTGACGAAGCTTCACACAGCTCTGGGGGCTTTGGAAATATTCAAGGGAAAAAGGATGCAGGAACTATAAAGACAGGAAGGTATGAGAAACAGGGCGTCGGCCAAGAGCTGCACTGCTTCAGCGTCGTGACCTGAAAGTTTAAATGGGAAGAGGACAGCCAAAATCCAGGCGTGGTGTCGCATACATTTAATCCCAGCACTTGTAATGCAGAGGCAGGTGAATCTCTGTGAGTTCAAGGCCAGCCTGGTCTACAAAGTAAATTAGTACAGAGAGAAACCCTGTCTTTGGGGGGGAAAAGTCTAATATAAATTTCAATTCTTTCTTGTTGTGTTTCGTAGCCATCCCAATGGAAGATGTTCCGACAAGAACTGTTAAAGCACCTGGAATGCTTCCTTGCATCGGTCATTAGTGGGGCTCAGATGTCTGCCCCACCCAACAGGACTGAGGCCTTGTGGGAAGATTTTATAACCTGCTTAAAAAGACAGGATTTGATGATCTGTTCTGCAGCTCCAGAGGCCCAACCTTGCCACCTCATGGCAAAACCTGCTGTTTCTACACCTTTGTTTTTGGTGTTAGATGACAACTTTTATTACCAAAGTATGAGATATGAAGTCTACCAACTAGCTCGGAAATGTAATTAAAACATTTCTTTTTCTTACACATGGAAACATCGATTCACATATATCAAAATCACAGCTGCCTTTAGTGAGATTTTAATTGGATTTCGTTTATATGGATTTAGTTTTTAAAGAGGGTATTCGTTATTGCAAATGGAGTTTCTCCTGCATCCTTTGGGACTAGTATATATTTCTTTCACATTTCTGGAGAGACAGACTGGTAATTTGGTAACTTAAACTGTTTTCAGATTCGCTAGGTTTTTGCCAGCTCTTTTTAGACTGTCCCTTGGAAACGTGTTTGAAGAGGAATGGAGAGAGGCCCCAGCCACTGCCTGTCGAGACCATCCAGCTCATGGAGAGAAAGATAGAGAAACCCAACCCTGAGAAAAATGCCTGGGAACACAACAGCCTCGTACTTCAGAGTTCAGCACGTTCTCTGGAAGCCAGGTATTCTATTGTAAGCCATTTTGGTGCTCTCCTGCTGGGTACCCTGGAAAACATGCTTAACGGTATGGGGTTGACCATTCTCCCACAAGCTTGGGAAATTGTGTGCTGGAACAAACTAAGCCAAGAAAGTTTAGTTTGTCCAGGGTCACCAAACTTTTAACGGCTATGATTTGAATCCAAGTTTCTTTATAAATGTCTGCTTTTAACTGTTCAAACTGTAATGTCTCAGGCTCGGGAGAGAACTCAGTGGGTAAAGGGCTTGTTGCTGCACTGGACCTGAAACTCAGATATGTAAAGTTGGGCATAGCTATTCACATCTACAATCCCAGCACTGGGTGTGTGTTTGTGTGTGTGTGTGTGGTGTGGGGGGGTGCTCATGACTAGCCACTCTATTGAAAGACTCTGTCTTTTGGTATTCTTGTGAAAGTTGCCTACTAAATAGGTTGTGAAGTGTTTTTATAGAGATCTATAAGCTCAGTGGTCAAGCACCTGCATAACTTATGCAAAGCCATAGTATCAAGCCTAATACTCCTCAAAAGTCTTACATTGTAATTAAACTAATATTGGGTTTTGGTTTGCCCTAGTCATCCTGCCCATGTGCCTTTGAAACTGTCCATTAGTGATATGTCTGCAGAATTTTGGAGCAGAACATTTTTGATAGAAATTTCATGAATGATGGAAATGTTTTCTGTTCTGTCCAGTATGGGAGCAGCCAGTTCTGAGTGTTGTTGAACACTTAAATGTATCTGATACAAGTGAAATGGGAGCTGATAGTTAATATGGTCTCAGGTGGTGATGAACTGTGCTGTTAAACAGTATGGATCTCAGATACACTGTGCACATTAGTAAATACTTTAGTTTAATTTTTAAGCATAATTTTTTTTATATAATCAAATCATTTCCTCACTTCTCTTCACCTCCTATTGCCCCCCATTCCTTTCCAAATCCATGGCTTCTTTATTTTTGTCATATACATGCATACATAATATGCTTATACACGTATAATATATAATACAACCAGCTGAATCTGTTTAGCATTGCTTTTATATATGTGACTTCAGGGCTCACAACTTAGTATTGGATAACCAATTAGGGACCTCTTTAGGGAAGACTTTCTCAGTAGTCATTAGTTGTCTATAGTTCTTTGTCCAGGAACGGGTCCCAGGAGAATTCTCCCTTCCAAGTTAGACTGTCTATTGGTGTTGTCATAGTTCAGATCTTATTTAGGCAGCCAGATTGTTGAGATAATCATGGGTATGGTTTCTGTGTCATCGCTAGGAGACACAATCTCACAGCACATTTTCTGGTCCACTGACTCTTAAGATATCCATGTCTTCTATGACATTCTCTGAATCTTGAGTACAGGAATTATGTTATAGCTGTAACCACTAGGTCTGGACACCCCATGATCACTTGTTTTCTGCATTTTGATCACTTGTAATGGTCTCAATTGGCTGCAAAGAGAAATGTCTTTGAGGAGAGGTGAGAGCTGCTCTTCCCCTGTGGGGAGAAGGAAGTATTTAGAACGTGCTTGGGGAGTAATGCTGGTGTGGTATAGTGGTAGTAATAGGTACTCTTCTGAGGTCCATGGCCTTACTAACTCCAGGTAGTTCAATAGGTTTCCAATATCAGGCATGTTTTCTGTTGAGTGGGCCTTAAGTCCAAATAGGCAGCTATTGGTTACTGCCAAGAAATAATTGCCAGCCACTATTACTACTTTAGAGATATGCCATGCTGATTTTAAGCTTAATTTAAAAAATTCATTCTTTGAAAGTCTTTAGACAAATTTCTCAGTGCAGTTTCTCTATAGTTTATAAATTTCACATATCCACAATAAAACGGACCTAGCACTTAAGTTGTTATTGTCTATACAATTCATAAAATAAGTAACTGGTGAGGTTTCCAGTTTTCTAAAACAGGGTCTCAGTATGTGGCCCATCCAAGCTGGCCCCAAATTTATAATTCTTTTTCAAATTTTTCAAATTCCTCCCAAATACTGTGATTGATTGTAGATATATGCCATCAAGCCCAAATACGGTGTCTAGTTTTGTCATAAAATCTTGAAACTGAGCAGGCACATCACCAATGGATTGCTATCCTTTCTGGAACTCTTATTAATCCCTCCCCGTCTCTGGTGGATTGAGGTACTATTAGAATGGTGTCAGTTGGTCCTCACTGCTTTGACACCAGTGAGATGTGGGTAAAAATTTAAGGGTAAAAACTGCATTAAACTTCTGCTTTATGCTGAGATAATTGGGGTCCAGGTAAATCAAGTGACATGCCTAGGATGTAAATAGCAGAACTAAGGGACCCAGTGCAGTCACAGTCTAGGGCCTGGACTCCCCACCATGAGAAAGATCAGGGTGGAGATGTTACATTGTAGTCATTAGCTTGTAATTTCAGCTCTGAACCCTTTTCTCTAAGTAAAACCCAAAGTCTGCTCCTGACTTACATATTCTAGGAACCACCCTGCCATCATCCCAAATGAGCCTCCTATGTTATGTGAGCACCAAGCCTGGTGTCTGATGTTGTTTCCCCTGCCTGGCTCAGCCATCTAAGATGGAGTGAATGATGGTATCTTGCTACCCAGTCTCTCGGAGCCATCACCTAATTGACTTCATTCAGCCACTTACCAATGTCCAGTATTATGTTTTTGCTCAATGGCTTTCCTGTCGCAGGGCATCCCATTTTCAGGATTGGAGTGGTGGGCACCTTGTTATACCCCCAGATTAGCGGTTTCACAAACAGTGTTTCATATGAGATGCTCAATCCATATATTTACTGAATGAATGAATTCTACTTGAATTCTCTAGGGATCTTTGGCTAGTAATTTGTTAATCCTTATCTAGTAAATAAGCAGCAGCCAGAAGTAAACACTATGTTTCTTTAGGGAATACAATAGAGTTTTAAAAGTCTACAGTTCAGGATATAATAGGGGAAGAAATTGCTTATTGGTACATCTTAGAAAATTAGCCTTTTATGATGGCTTGTAATTTGTTTGATCTTCATTTAATATTTTACAAATGGAAGATGGCTTCCAGATCACTCACATTATCCCTTTCAATAAGGATCTTAGAGGACAGCAGTTTTGCTATCTGGAGTTCAACCTAGTATTATTCTTGCAGGCTCTTTAAAAATAAAATGTCTTACAGAAAGATTTTTTTTTATACTTTATCTCACTTTCTCTGTAGCCTGGAGGTGACTAATTTGTTGCTTACTGCTTTGGAAAAGCCCATACAATGTGTTGAGGATAATACGGAACAAAAGGTAAGTATTCATGTTAGACTTGCTTTGCAAATGAAAAGGAATAACTTTCTTACAGGGAGATCTTTTGAACTGATGTAGAAGAGAAAAGGGGAAATGGTCTTTTAGCAGAAGGGCACTGCACCAGCCTTTGGCTTCTGACATCCAGTCAGGGATCTGCCAAGGGCCTGTGCTCGCTGACCAAAGCCCCATGGTAAATGTTTGGAAATGTTGGAGCCCTATGTTGGGGACTTAAAGTGGACCAAGGTGGAAGTGCTTATACCATTAAAGCAGGAAACAACTACATGTAGGCTGGAGGAAGTTTTAATTCCTAGAAAGCCAACTATTGCACACTCACCAGCACACTCTACAAGTGGACATGATCCATTTGGATCTTCTGTGAGATAAACCAACAGAAAACGACCATTACTTTTCTTTTGGTCCCTTCAAATGAGTCTGTACCTTGGTCATTCCTTTTATAAACTATTCCCAGTAACTGTGTCTATATCACACAGGAAATTGACAGAATTATTTGTTCTACTAATGTCCTTCATAAAGCAGATGAGACACTCCGAAGAACCGTCTCTCAGACAATGAGGGAAGTCAAAGGTACGTTGATTTAGTTATGTGCTGTTTAGCTGTGGGGGTGCTCTCTCTTGCTGCTGCCATTTCCTTGACACTAAAAAGATTTATTCTATCAGAGTTTGTATCAGTATTTCAGTTTAGCATCTGCTGTTTGGCTACATAGCTAGCCATCCCCCAAAACTGCATCCATCTTACTTGTTCTGAGTGGCCTCTTTCTTTCACTAGAACTTTTCTTAGATGCCAGGGAATCAAGAGGAAGCAGAACACTCTAGTGAGGAGACAGAAAAATGCAATTATAGAAATACATGTCAGTCCCCTGAAGTACAGTGGTAGATTTTTTTTTTTTTTGAGAGGAATTAGGGTGCTGGAGAGGTTACTTAATAGTTAAGAGCAGTCAAGGTCAGGGGTCAGACTAGCATAGGATTTGAATAAGGTCACTGTATTATAAATATGAATAAAACTTAAAAATAAGCAGTCATTTCAGATATGTGGTTAACTATAGCTTTTTTAAATAGTTGCTTTAGGTCTTGAACATTTAATGCCTTGTTATGTTTAAATTTTGTTTTAAAAAGACAATAGCACATTAACTCCTTTAATGCGCTATGTTTTATACTCACTTTTTATAGTCATGTACAGTGGGTGTAATTTTACAAATAGGAAATGGGGGTTCACTATGAATTAAGTAACTTTCCTAAGGCTGAACAACTGCTAAGTTTGGGGGCAACCTGGGACGAAGGTGATTCTGACCCAGTCTGCTGTTGTGCCCCTCTACCTATATTGTCACCCTCATGAAAGGTGGAAACAACTGAAAACCAGTGTATTATCCATACCATGTTTCTCAAATCTCTTTATCCATGAGCGTATGTTGTAAATTGGGTGTGATGTAGTGTATAAACGCGGGAACATGTGGAAACAAGCTTGAGAAACGCATCCCCATATTTAGTGGAATGTTTTATTTTCTCATTTTAGAAAAAATGCCCTTTGCCACTCATTAATGAATTACAATCCAAAAATTCTAAGAGGGTTAGAACAGAAATAGCATTATAATTAGAACAAAGCAGAAATCATTCTAGTTTTTCTCAGCCATTTGCCTCTTGTTGTTCTGTCTTATGCCCAATGTCTTATATCAGTCACCATTCCCACATATTGGAAACATGGATACTTTTCTCGAGAGGATTGGTACTGGTTTCTAAATGTGTGCTTGAATAAAACGAAAAAAATTCAAGAAAGTGAGGTGGCAGCCCACAAATAGTATAAAACATTTGCAAATGTCTCATGAACATATAGAGAAATCTTTACCACTCAGTAACACACAGGTAATCCAAATTTAAAATGGGATAAATATCTAAATAAACACTTTTCTCCCAAGGGAGATAGACTGAGATGGCCAGTATTCAAATGAAAACATGCTTAAATTTAATGAACAGCAAAATTGCTTCACAGCCATTAAAATGGCCAGAATGAGGAGTCCAAGACTTGTTGAGGATGTGGATAAATCAGAACCCTCTACTGATGGAAACATAAAATGATGCATGAGCTTTGGAAACAGCCAGGCGGTTCTTCCAATGTAGTCACCATGTGGCCCAGCTATTCTGCTCCATGGTAATAGGATTGGAAAAAAAATGATAATGTTGATACAAAGCTGTTTATAACAGAACTATTCATAACAGCCAAAAGGTAGAAATAACCCAACTGACCATCACCTGATAAATGGGTAAATACAGTGTGGTTGCCCATGTAATGGAATGTTATTTAGCTGTAAGTAAGATGAGAATACTGACACAGGATAGAACATGGGGAGGGGAACCTTGCAGCTATCCAGACTGAAAGAGCATATGAACATCCAGAACTAGGAAATCAGGGCAGAAGGACAGGCAGTAGTGGGTTGGGATATGGAAGTGGGGTTGAGAAGAGTGACTGTCAGGGGATCTGGGTTTTCCTTTTAAGTTATGAAAATGTTCTATGATTACACATATGTGAATAATCTAAAAAAATACTTATTTTGCTTTTTGAGACAGGGTCTAAGTAGCTCTGGCTCTACTGGAACTCTTGTAGACTAGGCTGGCATGAACTCACAGACCCACCTGCCTCTGCCTTCTCAGTGCTGGAGTTAAAAGCATGTGCCACTATTCGAGCTAAGCCATTACATTTTCACTAGATATATTTCAATAAAGCCAATTTCAGATGCTCAGTAACACTACCCATATGGCCATGCCTGGTAGAACATTTCTGTAATCATAGAAAGTTGCTTGGAACAACTGTTCAAATGTATTATTTATCAGCTTCAAAAAAAAAAAAGCAAAAGATAATAAATCTTGGAACAAAAATAACATGCTGTGGCAAACCTTTAATCCTGGCACTTGAGAGGCAGAAGCATGCCTATGTACGTTTAGTGTCAGCTTGGCCTACATAGCAAATTCCAGGCCAGCCAGTGCTACATACTGAGAATCTGTAAAATCATCCTTTAGGGATATAGAGAGATGGGTCAGTAGTTAAAAGCACTTGCTAGTCTTGCAGATGACCTGTGTTCAGTGCCTGGCACTGACATGGTGGCTCACAGCCATCTATAACTCAGGATCTTATGCCCTCTTCTGGCCCCTGTGAGTACTAGGCATACCAGTGGTGCTCAGACACACATATAAGAAACATTCAATACATGATATAAAAATAAATAAAATCTTTAAAATACATTTTCTTCCAAGTTTATCTTTTTCTACTCAACATGTCAAAGCAAATACTTAAGTCAAACCACTTCCTGTGGATGTTATTTCAGATGAGTGTTCTAGATCACATTAATGTGGTTTCTTACCTATGAACTATTATTATAAATGCCTCCTGATTAATTGTTTATTAATCTGGACTGTTTGATGGAATCAAATGATTGATGGCAGCAGGCAGTCCAGACTGACTTACAGGAATAATGTTAATATATGTTTTATTTTAGATGAACAAATGCCTCCTAATAGCATGAAGCAACTAGCAGAAGAACTTAACAAGCTCAAAGCAGATGTGTTGGAAGATCTAAGACAAGGAAACAGAAAATATCTGTGCTTTCAGCAAACCACTGACTTACCAGATATTATTTCTTTTTTTTGTAAGGAGAGAGATACTATTGTGCAGAAGTATTTTTCAAAGCAACATTAAACTTTCTGAATTTCTAGTCAAATGTCTGATTTGGGTAAACTTTTGCAAACCATTTTGTATGGCTGGGTGTTTTCTACACCAATACTATGACTTGCCAAAGACCACTCTGAACACAAAAAGCTATCAAAATCTCTATTCTAAAAGTTCCATTTGCATGCCAGAAATCACTTCAGTGACCTACTTGTCGAATCAACAGAGATAACTGAGTATATGAGGCAGCCTTCCTCATTTATGTGTCACATACTGAGAACAGCAGCCTAAAAGAGGAGGGATTTATTTGGGTTCACAGTTTCAGGAGGTGTACATGGGGTAGGGAAGGCATGGCCTCTGGGTTGGCTCTGTACAGAGTGGTAGAATCTTGTGGTGGTTGTTTCTCCTGCTGTGGAGAAGGGAGCAGAGAGCTCTAGACCAGAATCAGAGGCAAATAAAACCTTCAAGGACTACTTCCACCAAAGAGGCACCACATTCCCAAGGTTCCACAACCTTCTGAAACAATGGTACCAACTGTTCAAGTGCGCAAACTGAAAAGCCTCTAGGGCACATCTGTCATTCAAACCACACCAATTAGAAAGGAGTTTTAGATCTATAGAGCTCTTTTGTTTTAAACTTATAATACCTCTTTCTATAAGGGATTCTAGAAATTCAAACTAGCCAGCCATAAAATCCTTTATTAACATTTTTATGTACTGTAAATTACTAAAAACAATTTGATTCTAGTTTTAAAAAACAAAAAACAAAAGTCATTAGAAAGTGTTATTTTTTATTCATACATTACAAAAGCAAAGCATTATTCACAATAGGAACTACATACTATAGTTACTTCAGCATTAGACTGCTTTCTTGATCCCTAAACAATATAATGTATCTTACAATTGTAATGCAAGACTTACACCTCGCATAGAAAACATGTTCCATAAATCCAGCTATCAACAAAAACAAGTTCTAGAAACCAAATACCTACCCCCTAAGACTAACAAAAATGTCTTTAGCAGGGAATTTAAATTTTTCTAACAATTCTTCATTTGGTAAGTTTTTTTTCTTTTCTTTTTAAGTAATATTCCCTTTGTTAAACATTTGCAGATAAACAGCAAACACATTTCTAAAATGAAACCAATGAAACTACCTGATGGAAAAATTTCAAAACAGAAGTCTAGTCTTCACTTGAATGTCAAGTTGTAGCTACACACTACATTAGTAAAATCTGAAATAAAATTATTCTGTTAATCTCTTCACAGTTTCTTTAAAAAAATATTAGTGGAGATAAATTACCAACTTTAAAAATCTAAACTCATGTTCACTGAACAAAAATAAATTTAGTTTCAGAACATTGCCTGTTAATGGCAAAGTACTATAAATAGTGCATGTTAAACTTTTCTCAACTCATTTCTATAAAACATTTGGTTAAAAATAAAATGAGGAACATATTTAGTATTTAAGGAAAGAATCCAACATCTTTCCTAGTACAGAATTTAACTCAGAATATTTAAGCAAAATCCTAAATCTTTAAAAGTACAATTTCAAAAAAGTTTCTAAGGTAGATTTGCTTCAAAATTTTAGTGCATTTCGAAGTACTTGTAGCTTCACGCATGGACAGTTTTGGAAGACCAACTGTGCTCTTTATGTTATTGGAAAATTAGGATTGTTTTCCTTCTTGTCTGTAATTATGAAAAGTCTTTTCCATATTTAAAATGAAATGTACCTTCAGAACATTCATCTTTAGTTCTTAGGAAAAACAAAATGCACGTGTCACTGTTTGGCCCAGAATGTATATACAGGTAATAACATTGGCTGTGAGGAGAGCCCTTTCAGGCTGTTTGGCCTTTGAGACTGTCTTGCAGTGTTGCCTGGCCTGGCAGGGAACCCCTGGGCTCTAGCACTCTTCCTGCCACTGCTTCCCAAGCAGCTTGGACTGAAGGTGCACAGCAGGGCACTGGGGTTCTCCCTCCTTCCTCCAGAAGTTTTCACTGTCTGTTTGGGAGTATTGCTTTTAGTTGAATCAAACTTTAAAAACAGCAAGGTTTCCAAACAACCTGTTTCTTTCTGACAGCTGATACGCACAACAGTCGAGTCATGTATTTGGAAAGTGTTGTGCTGAAACTAACCTAGTGAATGATTTAAACAACAGAGCAAAATCACCAGAAAGTTATGGTCACAAGAGAAAGTGTCTTTGGGGCTGTGCTTCAACAGTGCAGCTGGGATGAGCCATGCTGGCTATGTAAGCACAGGCATCCTCGGAATGGCTTTCTAGCACAGGGGGTGGGGTGCGGGCACAGATCCATCAACAGGGCACTTGGGGCTTCTTGGGTAGACACTCTCAGTATTTCCCTCTTATTTACTGTAAGAGGTAATTTTTGGTTAATAAATGCTCAACAGGGTATTTCTTTTAAGAAGCCAATTAATATTTTCAAGATATTAACCAAATAAAAATGAAAAATTTGCAAAGTACACAGAAACCAATAGTAAATGACAATGTTTTATTGTTCTGCCAGGCTCTCTTCAGAGTAAGCTACTTATTACACGATACAAAAATAATGGCTTCCTATGTAAAACAAACCACTCTAATTCTAAGTAAGTTAAAAGTCACATTTGAATGTGCTTCATAATAACTCTGTATCCTTTCCCGCTGTGGTGACCATCCCACCGTCTCTGTCCATGAAGACTCACAGGGAGGACTTCTGTGGCCTGCCCTGCCCTGCTCTATTCTACTCTGCTCTGCAGAGGAAAGCCAGCTCTGTTTGGGCATGCTCTCCATTTTGTGGCTGTTTCCTCACTATTACATTTCTCTGGGTTTCTAGATTGACCCTTCTTGAAAATTATGGGGAATAAATGTACAGAAGGCAGAAAAGGAAACTTTGGAGATTGTTTTGAAGCATCTTAATAAGATGGATGAGTTCTACTTCCTCTTTGGTCATCAAAGACTAGGAAGAATAAAATAATCAGTGTGGGTGTCAATCTTACCTGACACCAGCAATAGGTGAATGCAGAATTTAAATGAAAGATTCAGATTGAAAAAGGCATCTAGCACTCTAGTATATTTACTTGTGGCTTTAAAATAATACTCAAAATATATAAATATATATAAATGAAAAACTAAAAACTAACATGTTTACACATTAAATGAACAGATATCTCAAATACCAAACACAATTTTCAATTTAGCCCCAAATTTCAACTTCTAAGACTTTCATTTTTTATAATTTAAAATTGAAAAGAACTGTTTTCTCTTGAAGAGAAAGGTTTATTACACTGAAATAACCACTGGTTTTGGTTGTAATGAAACTAATTCAACCTAAATTATGTGAATAAAAATAGCATTTTAAGTAAGAGCAAACTTAAAGGCAGTTTGTCTATAAACAATGAAATGTTATAAAGATTTTATGAGAAGTTTACTGTGCCATTTTGACATATGGCAGAAAGAATGTTAGCTGTAATGTGTATCCTGAAGCATCAGGAGTACAGACAACCCTGGGAGTCCTTATGGACAAATGTAGGAGGCTGATTATGACTGTACTTCAACTCTCATAGGTCTAAATGAAAAAGACATCAATGCACCTAACTATCTAATGCATAAATAACCCTGACCAGACTTTTATGAAAAGAGAACAAAACCTTTTTTCACTATCAAACTTCTATTTCATGAATAGAATGTATAAATTTTAAATTAGCATATACCTTATTAGGGATGATCAAACTAGAAACCAAACTACAAACTCCCAAAAGGCCAAAGCAAGTGAGAACAATGTTGATTGTGTTCAGTGCTGGTTATGTTGCCCTCTTGCAAAATGACAGGCAAAATCATACTTGTTTTTACATTTGCATCCACATATATTACACTGAAAAGGATTCTCATACCCATGGCATCCCATGTGAATAGTGTAAAGGATATTGTCTGCAAAGTACATATCACAGTGCTGGCAGTGGTGTAGAAGTTGAGGATCCTGGACCGGCAGGGTTGGAGCTGGAGTGCTTGGCTGGCTGTTTCCTATGCTGGGAGTACTGGTGTGGGCACTTGGTTCACTGCTAGGCCCGGCCACTGGACTGTAGTTCCTCTGACTATGCGACGGCCGAGGTTCTGGACTTGTGGGGGAGGAGCTCTGAGGAATACTTGCTGACACAGCGGAGACGACTGCTTGGGCAGATGGCTGCTGAATCATGAAAGGCTTTTCATCAGGACAGGGATCTACGTCAGGGGAGGCAGGATTTTGGTTTTCCGGTGGCAAGCTGGACAACTGTCCTGCTAAAGTAGAGAGCTGATTCAAAGGGTTGTCAACCATGAGTTCTTGGGGGTCCCTTGGCAGGCCACCAGTTGGTGTAGCTTTAGCCATAGCTTCATAGGAGTCAGTCTGAATATTTGGGATTTCATGGGTAAAATCATTAAGGTAGTCTGGCTTCTGGACCACCATGGAAGGTGGACTTAGGTTGATAAGTGCTCTTCTGCTATAACCCAGATTGCTTGTTTTCTTTTGTAAAACCCCCCACATTTTCTTGCTGCTTAAGGAAGATCTGGTACCTTTAATTGGCACCATTTTATGTTTGCGCCTTCGATGGTGGGACAGGTTGCTTCGGTCACTGCAGCGGAAGGAACACAATTCACATTTGTATGGTTTTTCCCCAGTGTGAGAGCGCATGTGGGCCTCCAGGTGGCGCTCGTAAGCAGATGCAAATGGACATAAGTGACACCTGTGAGGCTTCTCACCTGTGTGAGAGAGACATGGAAGAGACTGCAGGAGGAGCTCACTTAGAGGACTTTTCATGTTTGTCCACTGAATGTGAGAACTTATACAAAAACAAAATGCTTTGCAGAAATGTATACTTGTATAATAGGTTCGTAAGATCTGAAAAGAAACCTAAGAACTGATATAAAGCTTAAGAATTCATTAGCAACAACTTGTGATATATAATTAAAATCTATTTAGTATGAAAACCATTACAGCTTCAACTGGCTCTTGGGGAAAAAATAAAAATATTATTCCCCACATAATAAAGAGATATAAAGATCTTATCAGCTAGGGAGTGGCAGTACTGGGCTTTAATTCCAGCACTTGGGAGGCAGAGGCAAGTGGATCTGTTAGTTCAAGGCCAGCCAGTGCTACACACAGAAATCCTGTCTCAAACCACCACCCCCAAAAATATTTTTAATCAACAGTATGTTTCAAAGTATATGTTCACAGATCTATTTATGCATAAATACTTTTGCTTTCCTGAAGGGGGAAAAAACACCCCCACCCTGCAAAAGAAAGTTCAAAATCAAAATGAACTCCTAGTTCAAATATGAAATTGTCAGGGCCAAGGCTTCTCCTCCACTTTCCTATTCTAGTTCAGAAAGACCAATTTTATTTAAAACTCAAACTCTCCAAATATGTAAAACTATAATTTAGAATGTGAGACTGAGAATCATTCATCTGACAAGGACAGAGCACCCACCCTGTTTCAGATTCCATGCTAGCTTTGGGGGTTGGGGGGCAAAGATGGCCTCTGGATGTCCTTGGAAGCTTTCAGGCCACCATGATGTAATAAAGAAGCTTGGACTGGCATAGAGCACATAGAAAAGATCCCTGGGCTTGGGTGAGGGCAAGGCATACTTTGGAAGGTTTCTCCAAAGGGTGGCTAAGAGAGACCTGGGTTTAGCAAGTACACTCTACAACTGTACAGAAGCCTTTCTATTTTCTATAGTAATAACCTGACAGCAAAAGATAAAGATTATATAGACGAAGCAGAAAAATGGGTAGGGAGAAGAGCAAGCTCTCCACGGAGTCTGTTTCCAGTATTTGAATTCCTTTACACCACTGCTTGGGAAAAAAAAAAATGGAGTTACTACCCAGCACAGGCTGATGACCCTTGCTCAGAGCATATGCGAACCATGTGGACTTGCACACACCACCCGCCAGCTGCTTCTTCATACCTGTGTGGATCCTGATGTGCTCGATGAGCCGGGCTGTGCCTTTGCTAGCATAGTTGCAGTACCGACACTTGAGCTTCCCATCAAAGGTCCTTTCAAACCCGTCTACTAACATTCCTGAGTTTTCGTCCAGGGACACTTCAACAGATGGGTGATCAAGTCCGTTTTGATCACCATCTGTTCCAGCTATAAACAAAAGCAAAAGAAATCATGCACCTCAGAATCAATTCAGTTCAACGTTTTAGACTTCAAGTGGTTGAAGATCTACAAACTGATATTTTCCTTCCCATGAGTTTAATTCATAAAACAATCCAGTTTCTTGTACTGGGACAATGTTTATACAAAAATAGAATTATACTCTAAGAACCTTTAAAGAGGACCTCAAATTGTTTACACATAAAAATTTACCAACTTTCACATGCTTTTGAAGAAAACAGGTAAGGTAGAGAGGAATAAAGAGATTCTTCAGGCTGGAGAGATGGCTCAGTGGTTAAGAGTAAAAACTGTTCTTCCAGAGGTCCTGAGTTCAATTCTCAGCAAGCACATGGTGGTTCACAACTATTTGTAATGGAATCTGATGCACTCTCTGGTCTATATATGAAGACATCTACAGTGTACTTATATATAACAAGTCGTTTTTAAAAAAGATTCTTCAAGTATGAGTTCAGTCACACACAGGTGTAGTGTCTAAATACTGGTCATGACTACAACTTTAATTAGCAGTTGTTACAGTTCTAAAACAATAACTCAATCTTTTTGTTTTGTTTTTTCGAGACAGGGTTTCTCTGTGTAGCCCTGGCTGTCCTGGAACTCACTCTGTAGACCAGGCTGGCCTCGAACTCAGAAATCTGCCTGCCTCTACCTCCCAAGTGCTGGGATTAAAGGCGTGTGCCACCACTGCCCAGCTCAACTCAATTTTTTTTTTGTCTAAAATCAATTATTGGATATTCTGTTCTAGTCAGTTATTTGTGTTTTAGATTCTGGGTTACAGTTAGGATCTTAGAATTCTAATCAAGCACATCAATGAAACAAGGTATCTGACAGCTCTAAGTGTAATGACTATATGGATTTCAGAACTAAAATGTTTGGGTGTTTGCTTCTCAGCTCAACATAGGAACTTTGTATAAAGCAGCAGCAGAAACAGGTATTCATGATTAGGAACTACACATGTTGGGAACTACACCCATGGGTACAGGAGACATAGTCCTCATATGCGCAGTTCAAACCCTATTCCTTTCCTTCTACCCTTCACCAGAAATAAATTTACTGACCTGGGCAAGTCCAGCAGATTGGTCCAAAAGGAACCAAGTGGAGAGACCAGGCTTGCAGTCTCCCTTTCTCCCATTGTTTTCCGAAGACCCTGATGCTCAACATTTTGATAAACTGAATCACTAAATCCAGGCAGGAATTGTTGCTTACCTTTCTAACAAAATTCTGGGGAATGTGATCCCTGATCACTGCTGCCAGTCCCTGCGCCTTCATGGCTTATAAGAGCTAGGTCAGAGGTCAGCAAATATTTTCTACAGGGCTGAGATAGTAAATACTTAAAGTCAGGTGGGTTTGTGTCTACCATAACATCCAACTCTGCTGCTGTACCATAAAAGCAGCTATGGAAAATAAGCAATCTGGGGGTGAATGCAGCTCATTGTACAGCCCTTGCCTAATGTATGCAATAGATGTTGATTGCCAGTAGGACAAACAAGTTACAAATATGTAAAGTAAGCATGCAGGTGTTTCAATAAAATTTTATTTATGAACAATGAAATTTAAATTTCATATAATTTGCACATGTTATTACATTCTTTTGCATAATTTTCAATAATTTCTAATTGTACAAAGTAATTTCCAGACTGCAAGCTATAGGGAGGCAGTTAGATGAGGTCCCTGGGTGGTACTCAGCTGACCCTGAGCTAGGTTAAGGACAGCATATGTGATCCACAAACTAGAGAAACTATCTGTAGCAGGCTCACCAATGTTTGCTTCTTCTAATTCAGTCTCTCTTCTTTCAAGTAAAGAGAAGACATCCCTAGCTGAGGCTCAGGTCTAATCCATGCTGCCCGCTGGACAAGGAGCCCTATGGGTTCCTTGAACTGACTGTCAGTTAACAACATTAAAGGCAGACAGACAAGGGATTTAGATGCCCTAACCTTTCAACAACTGTAACAGTTCTGTAGACTACATTAAATCATAGCAGAAGTCTGCATGTTAAAAAGAAGGGAGAGGGGCTGGAGAGATGGCTCAGCGGTTAAGACTGCTCTTCCAGAGGTCCTGAGTTCAATTCCCAGCAACCACATGGTGGCTCACAACCATTTGTTATGGTATCTTACCCCCCTCTTCTGGTGTGTCTGAAGACAGCTACAGTGTACTCATATATAATAAATAAATCTTTAAAAAAATAAAGAAGGGAGAAAATGCCTTGTATCTTTCTAGAAAAAGAAAAGAATGATCTACATCAGTCTAGAGATATGGTCACAGAATGGAGAGCTGCTGTACAGGAACATTAACGCGTTTACCAATGTGAACTTTTCAATAGTATGAAATAAGTCTACCTCCCTGAAGAGTCTCTGCTTCTTTGTCCCCACTAACTGATCCCGAGATCATGTTCACATGATGCGTCTGCTGTGTCAGGTATTCCTGGAAATCTTTTACAAAGTCCAAAGGCTCTGGTTTCTTTTCACCCATCTTGGTGCTTTTATTTTTCTTTCTTTCTTCCTTTAAGGTGAAAGTCTGTTATATCTAGGGGACAAGGAAATAAAGAACCCATAAATAATTTTAAAAAGAAAACAGTACAAAATTTAAAAAAATATATAGACAAAAAAGATTTTGTATAAGACATTGATTAAAGCAACAGAAAAATAAAAGCTGTCTTTACATACTTTATACTCTATCTGGAAAATTAAAGAAAATAAATATAAAACAGTGAGAAACAGATTTAATAATTACACTGAGTTTATAGGAAATGGAAACAAATTACCAAGGCAGAAAATAAGAAAAGTTTACTTATAACAGCCAAATATCGACGATTACCCAAATGATCCTCAAATAAGACCAGATATAAATTGGTTGTAGCATGATCACACAAGGGGCTATAACAGTGAAAATAAGCAAACTTCAGCTGCATGCAGCAACACACAGATAGCTCACAATCCAAATACTGAGCACTAGAAGCCAGACAAAGGTTGTTAGTCTATGAACCTATGGAAGAGCAGAAACTAATGTCCAATACCAGAAATGAACAAAGCCAGGGCAGCTAGAGCCTAGCACTGGAAGGGACATAAAAGGAGCGTCTGGGACGCTGGTAGCCTTCCACTGCTTCATATCAATGCTGAGCCCATGACCAGAGTCACCACTCTGACCATCCAACAGACCAAGCTTTAAGATTTATAAGCCTTTCTACATACATGCTAGATTTCAAGAAAAAGCTAAGCAATAAAGAATTGAGTAATCTTTGCATGCCTACTGCTAGCCATTAGAGATAAAAATTACTCTTTAAATAATTTGAGTTTAGGAAAAAAATTTCCAGAAACGTCTCTACACATTTGTGTTGTCTATAGAGGAACTGAAATGAAAGTGTATGCAGATTCAGCTTAAGCAATGTCAAATAACTTTTTAGTCATTAACACTGATTTACTCTATTGGCACATGAATAAGAGTGACTCACGTTCTCAGCAGTACTTGTCTTTTTTTATTGTTGCTATTTTGGAGGGTAAGTGGCATTACCACACCAATACATTGATGATAAATGAAGTTGTATGTGAGTACCTATTTATATTCTTTTAAGTGATGACTGTTTTACATATAGACTATCTTTTCTAATAGATAAGAATTCTTCATAATATTTTAAATATAAATCCTTCATTACATATGTGCATTTTAAGTATCTTCTCTTTAAAATTTTTTATCGACTTTTTCTGGACTTTTTTTTTTTAAATAGGGTTTAAGATACTATATACCCTAGAATTTATTCTTAAACAATAGAACTATGACATTGCAGAGGTAAGATTCTTTTCTGAAAGCAAGTGGTGATACAACTAATGTAAGATCACAGCACTACCAACACTAATAATCAAAAGGAAATGAGGCTAGACCAAAACCAGAGTTCATTTGGCTAAGATTTTTCATCCATATTTTAAATTAAGAATTAATTTATAAAATGTAATCATAGGGATATTCGAATATAAGAAATATATGCTTCAGGCTTTGTCTCCAAGTCTTTTGCAGAACATTATTAAGGTAGTTTTAATTAAAAACAAATTTATACAATATATTCTGTTTAGAGCTTCCCCTTCAACTCCACAGCTCTCTATCCACTCAAATCTAGACCGTTTCTTTCTCTCTTTTTAGGTTACAAACAGGCATCTAAAAAAAATAATAAAATAAAAAGCAATTAATAAGAAAAAAGCAAAAAAAAAAAAGCACAATAAACACATGTATATGCAGGCACACCTGTTCACACACAAAGAAATCCCATGAAAACACAAGGCTGGAAACCATAATATATGTATAAAAGATATGTAAGGAAAATTAAAAATTAATAAATAAAATCATGCTTAGACAAAAGTTTATGAGACAAGGAGCCTGTCATTGAGTTCATTTGTACTGGCCATCTGGTCTGTGTCCTTAGTTGTTTGTATACCCCATGAGTCTGGTTACTGATTGGAGATAGCTTCAGGTTAGGGACTGGGGCTCATGTCTACTTCCTCTGAGTGATGGGACTCCATCTGGCTTCAACCTGTGCATGTCCTCTGTATGCTGCCACAGTCTTTATGAACAAAAGTGGATTTTATTTTACTTTTTTTCTAATTAAATTATAACTACATCATTTCCCCCATTCCTCTTTTCTCTCTAACTCCTCTCATGTTCCCAAATCCATTTTGTGTGGCTTGAGGTATATAATTTCAGGGCTTATAACTTGGTGTTAGAAAATCAATTAAGGGGCTTATTCCTAAGGGATATTAATTCTGCTCTCTCAGTAGTCATTAGTTTCCTGAGTTCTTTGTCTAGGGATGGTTCTCATGGGAATTGCCCCTTCTACATTAACACTGGTCCTGTCACTGTTCAGGACTTCTTTAGACAGCCATGCTGTTGAGATATCATGGGTATAGCTTCCCTTTCATTTCTAGAAGACACAATCTCAGTACATTTCCTGGTCCACTGTCTTCAATGATTTTTTGCCCTCTCTTCTATGATGGTTCCTGAGTTTTTGGTGCAGGAATGTGTTGTAGATATATCCACCCCATGATCACTTGTTTTCTCATTTTGACCACTTGTGTAATGATCTCCACCAGCTGAAAGAGAAACTTCTTTGAGGAAAGGTGAGAGCTACATTTCCCTGTGGGTATAAGGATAAGTATTTAGAATGCTATTGGGAAGTTATGCTGGTTTACTAAAGTGGTAGTAATAGGTTCTCTTCTAAGATTCATGGCCTCACTGCCCCCATGTGGTTGGGTAGGTTTTCAGTGCCAGGCATGATTTCCTTCCTTCTGAGTGAACCTATTAGATAGCTGTTGGTTACTGCTAAGAAATGACTGTCAGTACCGAACCTTTTGGGGTATCATGCCATGTTGGCTATTGTTGGGGTTCATGGATATCACAGCTTGGTAAGACTATTGTTTCTTCCCTTGGGAGACTGCATAGCACCTTCAGGCTCTATGAAAGCTAGTCTTCATGGAGCAAGTTTTCAGGTCAGATCCTGCTTGAATCATGAGTCCTATATCAAAGTGCATGGTATCTTTGGCAATCAGGACTTCTAACCTCTAGGAGGTAATCAAATACAGCAGCAACAGTTCATCTTGGACTCTGCTGGCCAACAATTCAAAGGGCGATTTCTTATGCCTAGTCCTGGAATTTGTGTTAGTCTATGACTCTTCCAGGAAGCATTATTACCCCAAATGGCAAAACTTTGCTGAAACCTCTCTCTCTCTCTCTCTCTCTCTCTCTCCTTCTCTCCCTCCCTCCCTTATATGTAATTTTAGGTAAATATAAAATAACATGATTCTTGTGGCTTTAAAAAACTTTAGATTCATCTTTATTTTAGGTATGTAAGTGATTTTCCTGCATGTATGCATGTACACCATATATATGTCTGGTGTCTACAGGGTCAGAAAGTGACCAAGGAATGGCATTGTAGGTAGTTGTGAGACACTACGTGGGTGCTAGAAACTGAACGTGGGTCCTCTGCAAGAGTGAGTAATAAGTACTCTTAACTGATGAGCCATCTCTCCAGCTTCCTGAACATAAGTTTTTAATGTAATCCAATTTACCCATTTTCCTTTCTATATTTTATAACTGTCTATGTCCTATTTAGAATAACCATGCCTCCATCTTATTTGTATACAGACCTTAATATTTCCTTGAAAAACATTTTTCACCTTTCATATGTTATCCAGACTTTAGTTTTATGATTGATGTAAAACAAGAGTCAAAAGAATATTTTTCCAAGAAAATATCCAATTGTCCCACTTATAGGCATTTAACAGATTCCCAATATGCCCCAGGATTGCCTCTTTGAATTAGGTAATTATATTCGAGGAAGTTTATCTCTGAATTATCTACTCTATCCCACGAAGCCTGTCTATTCTTACAGCCAAATTTATTCTCAACAAGCCTTTGTTACCTTGGTAATATAACTCTATCAGTTTTGTTTTTCTTCTCCAAGAATACCTGAACTCTAGTTTCTTTTTGCTTTAAGATTTATTTTTGTCTGTGTGCATGTACACACCATGTTTGTGTTATGCCTACTGAGTCCAAAAGAGGACATCAGTTCCCCTGTAACCAGAGTTACAAGAGGTCTTCTGGAATAGTAGCAGCCATTTCTTTAGTCCCTGGCCCAAGTTTTTAAATGGCAGAGGTTAATGAGTGAGGGACTTTCAGAAAAGTACATTTCTCAATTTGCAAAAACCTCACCAACTTTATAAGAAGCAAACCTTGAACACATCAACTAGAACCCTAGTGGAACTAGACCAACCTTTGACTGTGCCTCTATTACAGATCATTATCCTTTATATCAACGCAGGGATACCCTCAGGCAATGACAGATACAAGGCTGATATTTCCCCTAATACTTACTGACCCCAAGCTGACATATTTGTTTATTATTTATCTTCTTTAAGCTTATTCTGCTCTTTATTTAAAGGTATTTCACCAAATAAGGACATACAGGTGACTGAACTTTCAGTAAATGTAATCTTTTGAGTTCTTGCCTTCCTTCTTAAAAGCTATCTAGAAGGTCTGAAAAGTTGTTATTGCTAATCTCTTTTTGCTGTTTTCTACAAAGTTCCATTCTATGAAAAAACTATTTTGCTTTTACACCTCGCTAGCTTTAGAGTCTGAACAGAATGGGATCACTCTTAAATTTAAAACAGTGAACTCCCATTTTATAAACTAAGACAACAATACAAACTTACAGTGCTCTTTCAAGCTTTATATTAATCATATATAAAATATTGCAAACTATACAGCTTATGGTAATCTATGAGACAATGTTAACTATTTGGAAACAATTATTTTTATAGCGAAATAATAAAATTGTATCTTGGTCTCAGATTCAAAGTTGTTTCCTTTATCAGTTCATCAGCTTGGTTAGAAAATAGAATTAGCATCTATTTGCTCTTTAGATTGGTGAGATAAGCAGCAGCCACCTTAGTTCCAATTAGTTCACACATCCCTGTTTGCAACTTTCTAAGTCCATCTGTAATTTTCCACATTTGCCCTTTCTTATCTTACTATGTCACTTCTTTATCTCTTGCTTTAGTTTATTCAGCTTTCTCAACCTTATTAATCATTATTTTTCTTATCTTACTATATTAACTAGTTATGTCAGACTATTTGTTTAACTATAGTTAATACTACTAATTATTTGTTCTTTCAAATTTGCACTTTAGTTAAAAAACACAAGTTAGTGAGCCAATGAAAAAGATGGTTAATAAGATGGACAGGCTTTGCTTACCTGTGATTTAGTACTCAGGAGGTGAGGGCAGTAGAATTATTGCTACAAAGTAAGTTTGAGGACCCTGTCTCAGAAATTTTTCAAAAAGAAAGAAGGAAGGAAGGAAGGAAGGAAGGAAGGAAGGAAGGAAGGAAGGAAGGAAGGAAGGAAGGAAGGAAGGAAGGAAGGAAGGGAGAAGAAAACCTGAATTTTTAATTAAAAAAATAAACTGGGCTGCACAGGTAGACCCACCCCCTCAACTCAGAGGATCACGCCCGGAACCCTTTGGCGGAAGTCTCCGGTCTCTGTCTCCTGCTTGGGCCCACCCTCTGCCACTGCCAAGTGACACAGAGAGGTAGCTTAACACTCAGGAGTGCAGAGAGACCAGACAGCACAGGTAGAACCACCCCTGCTGCCAAGAGGAAACAGCCAGAAACACTGAGGACACAAGAGCCTGGGAGCAGCCTGGGACAGGAGCCTTCTGATTTCTTCCTGTGCCCAGAGTTGATAGGGCCACAGAGCTACATAACCAAATACAACCACAAGAGAGCGGGTCTCACAGGAGCACAGATACAGAAGCTTGTATGACAGATAAGCCATCATCAGAGACAGCAACACCAGCTAACACCAGAGATAACCAGATGGCAAAAGGCAAATACAAGAATATTACCAAGGCAACATGGCACCATTTGAACCAAGTTCTCCCACAACAGCAAGTTCTGGATACCCCAAGACACCAGAAAAGCAAGATCTGGATTTAAAATCACATCTCATAATGCTGATAGAGGATTTCAAGAAGGCTATAAATAACTCCCTTTAAAAAGTACAGAAGAACATGAGTCAACAGGTAGGAAACACAAAAATCCCTTAAAGAGATACAGGAGAACATAGGCCAACAGGCAGAAGCCCTTAAAGAGGAAACACAAAAAAATCCCTGTTGATGCAAACATAAACAACAGAATACAAGAGATAGAAGAAAGAATCTCAGATGCTGAAGATACTATAGGAAGCACTGACTCAACAATCAAAGAAAATGCAAAATGCAAAAAGCTTGTAAAGGAAAACATCCAGGAAATCCAGGACACAATAAGAAGACCAAACCTAAGGATTATAGGTAAAGAAGACAGCAAAGATTTACAACTTAAAAGGCCAGTAAATATCTTCAACAAAATTATAGAAGAAAACTTCCCTAACCTAAAGAGAGATGACCACGAACATACAAGAAGCCTACAGAACTCCAAACAGACTGGACCAGAACAGAAAGTCCTCCTGTCACATAAGAATCAAAACACCAAATGTACTAAACAAAGAAGGAATATTAAAAGCGGTAAAAGAAAAAGTCCAAGTAACATATAAAGGAAGACTATCAAAATTACACCAATCAGACTTCTCACCAGAGACCATGAAAGCAAGAAGATCCTGGACAGATTTCATACAGACCCTAAGACAACAAAAATGCCAGCCCAGACTACTATACCCAGCAAAACTTTCAATCACCATAGATGGAGAAACCAAGATATTCTATGATAAAACCAAATTTACACAATATCTTTCCTCAAATCCAGCCCCTCAAAGGATAATAGATGGAAAACAACAATATAAGGAGGGCAACTACACCCTAGAAAAAGCAAGATAGTAATCTTTCAACAAACCCAAAAGAAGATAACCACACAAACATAAAAATGACATAAAAAATAACAGGAAGCAACAATCACTATTCCTTAATATCTCTTAACATCAATGGACTCAATTCCCCAATAAAAAGACATAGACTAACAGACTGGATACGTAAACAGGACCCAGCATTTTGCTGCATACAGGAAATATATATCTCAGTATCAAAGACAAACAGTACCTCAGAGTAAAAGGCTGGAAAACAATTATGCAAGCAAATGGTTCCAGGAAACAAGCTGGAGTAGCCATTCTAATATCGGATAAAATTGACTTTCAACCAAAAGTCATCAAAAAAGACACGGAAGGACATTTCATACTCATCAAAGGAAAATATCTACCAAGAAGAACTCTCAATCCTGAACATCTATGCTCCAAATATAAGGGCACCGTTATTTGTAAAAGAAATTTTACTAAAGCTTAAAGCACACATCACACCCCACACAATAATCACAATAGTCACAGAGTGGGTGACTTCAACACCCCACTCTCCTCAATGGACAGATCAGGGAAACACAAACTAAACAGAGACACAGTGAAACTAACAGAAGTTTTGGACCAAATGGATTTAACCGATATCTATGGAACATTCCATCCTAAATCAAAAGAATATACATTCTTCTCAGCACCTCATGGTACCTTCTCTAAAATTGACCATATAATTGGTCACAAAACAGACCTCAAAGGATATAAGAAGATCGAACTAATCCCATGCCTATCAGATCACTATGGAGTAAGGGTGGTCTTCAATAGCAACAAAAACAACAGAAAGCCCACATACACATGGAAGCTGAACAATGCTCTACATAATGACACCTTGGTCAAGGAAGAAATAAAGAAAGAAATCAAAACCTTTTTAGAATTTAATGAAAATGAAGGCACAACATACCCAAATTTATGGGACACAATGAAAGCAAAGCTAAGAGGAAAACTCATAGCCGTGAGTGCCTCCAAAAGAAAGCTGGAAAAAGCATACATTAGCAGCTTAACAGCACACCTGAAAGCTCTAGAACAGAAAGAAGCTAATACACCCAAGAGGAGTAGAAGGCAGGAAATCATCAAACTCAGGCCTGAAATCAACCAAGTTGAAACAAAAAGAACTATACAAAGAATCCACAAAACCAGGAGCTGGTTCTTTGAGAAAAATCAACAAGATAGATAAACCCTTAGCCAGACTAACCAGAGGGCACAGAGACAGTATCCAAATTAACAAATTCAGAAATGAAAAGGGAGCTATAACAACAGAAACTGAGGAAATTCAAAAAGTCATCAGATCCTACTACAAAAGTCTATACTCAACACAACTGGAAAATCTTGATGAAATGGACAATTTTCTAGACAGATACCAAATACCAAAGTTAAATCAGGATCAGATAAACCATCTAAACAGTACCCTAATCCCTAAAGAAATAGAAGAGGTCATTGAAAGCCTCCTAACCAAAAAAAGCACAGGACCAGATGGTTTTAGTGCAGAATTCTATCAGACCTTCAAAGAAGACCTAACACCAATACTCTTGAAACTATTCCACAAAATAGAAACAGAAGGAACACTACCCAACTCGTTCTATGAAGCCACAATTACACTGATACCAAAAACACACAAAGATCCAACAAAGAAGAGAACTTCAGACCAATTTCCCTTATGAATATTGATGCAAAAATTACTCAATAAAATTCTTGCCAACCGAATCCAAGAACACATCAAAATGATCATTCATCTAGATCAAGTAGGCTTCATCCCAGGGATGCAGGAATGGTTCAATATACAGAAACCCATCAATGTAATCCACTACATAAACAAACTCAAAGAAAAAAACCACATGGTCATTTCATTAGATGCTGAAAAAGCATTTGACAAAATTGAGCATCCTTTCATGCTAAAAGTCTTGGAAAGAACAGGAATTCAAGGCTCATACCTAAACATAGTAAAAGCAATATACAGCAAACCAGTAATAAACATCAAACTAAATGGAGAGAAATTTGAAGCAATCCCACTAAAATCAAGGACTAGACAAAGCTGCCTTCTCTCTTTCCATATCTACTCAATGTTGTACTTGAAGTTCTACTAGAGCAATTAGACAACAAAAGGAGGTCAAAGGAATACAAATTGGAAAGGAAGAAATCAAATTATCACTATTTGCAGATGATATGATAGTATATTTAAGCAACCAAAAAAACTCCACCAGAGAACTCCTACAGCTGATAAACAACTTCAACAAAGTGGCCGGATATAAAATTAAATAAATCAGTAGCCTTCCTATACTCAAAGGATAAACAGCTGAGAAAGAAATTAGGGAAAGGATACCCTTCACAATAGTTATAAACAATATAAAGTATCTTGGCATGACTTTAACAAAACAAGTGAAAGATCTGTATGACAAGAACTTGAAGTATCTAAAGAAAGAAATCGAAGACTGCAGAAGATGGAAAGATTTCCCATGCTCATGGAATGGCAGGATTAACATCGTAAAAACAGCCATCTTGCCAAAAGCAATCTACAGATTCAATGCAATTCCCATCAAAATTCCAACTCAATTCTTCATAGAGTCAGAAAGAGCAATTCTCAAATTCATCTGGAATAACAAAAAACCCAGAATAGCTAAAACTATTCTCAACAGTAAAAGAACTTCTGGGGGAATCAGTATCCTGGACCTCAAGCACTACTACAGAGCAATAGTGTTAAAAACTGCATGGTATTGGTACAGTGACAGGCAGGTTGATCAATGGAATAGAATTGAAGACTCAGAAATGAACCCATATACCTATGGTCACTTGATCTTCGACAAAGGAGCTAAAACCATCGAGTGGAAAAAAGATAGCCTTTTAAAAAAAATGGTGCTGGTTCAACTGGAGGTCAGCATGCAGAAGAATGCAAATTGATCCATTCTTATCTCCTTGTACTAAGCTCAACTCCAAATGGATCAAGAACCTCCACATAAAACCAGACACACCAAAACTAATAGAAAAGAAACTGAGGAAAATCTTTGAGCACATGGGCACAGGGGAAAAGTTCCTGAACAGAACACCAATAGCTTATGCTCTAAGATCAAGAATTGACAAATGAGACCTCATAAAATTACAAAGTTTCTGTAAGGCAAAGGATACTGTCAATAAGACAAAATGGCAACCAACAAGTTGGGAAAAGATCTTTGCCAACCCTATTTCTGACAGAGGGCCAATATCCAATATATACAAAGAACTCAAGAAGTTAGACTCCAGAGAACCAAATAGCCCTATTAAAAAATGGGGTACAGAGCTAAACAAAGAATTTTCACCTGAGGAATATCGAATGGCTGGGAAGCACCTAAAGAAATGCTCAACATCCTTAGTCATCAGGGAAATGCAAATCAAAACAACCCTGTGATTTCACCTCACACCAGTCAGACTGGCTAAAATCAAAAACTCAGGAGATAGCAGGTGCTGGTGAGGATGTGGAAAGAGGAACACTCCTCCACTGCTGGTGGGATTGCAAGCTGGTACAACTACTCTGGAAATGAGTTTGGCGGTTCTTCAGAAAACTGGGCATAATACTACTGAAGGACCCTGTGATACCACTCCTGGGCATATACCCAGAGGATTCTCCAACATGTAATAAGGACACATGCTCCACTATGTTCATAACAACCCTATTTATAATAGCCAGAAGCTGTAAAGAACCCAGATGTCCCTCAGCAGAGGAATGGATACAGAAAATGTGGTGTATTTACACAATGAAATACTACTCAGCTATTAAAAACAATGAATTCATGAAATTCTTAGGCAAATGGGTGGAACTGGATAATATCATCCTGAATGAGGTAACTCAATCACAAAAGAACAAACATGGTATGCATCACTGATAAGTGTATATTTACCCAGAAGCTTGGAATACCCAAGACACAATTCACATATCAAATGATGCTCAAAAAGAAGGAAGAACAAAGTATGGATACTCTGGTCCTTCTTAGAAGGAGGAATAAAATACCCACAGAAGGAGATACAGAGGCAAAGTATGGAGCAGAGTCTGAGGGAAAAACCATCCAGAGACTGCCCCACCTAGGGATCCATCCCATATACAGTTACAAAACCCAGACACTATTATCAATGCCCACAAGTGCTTGCTGACCAGAGCCAGATATAGCTGTCACTGGGAAGCTCTGCTAGTGCATGACAAATACAGAGGGGGACACTCTCAGCCAGCCATTGAACTGAGCACAGGGTGCCCAATGGAGGAGCTAGAGAAAGGACCGAAAGAGCTGAAGGGGTTTGCAGCACCATAGGAGGAACAATATGAGCCACCCAGTATTTCAGAGCTCCCAGGGACAAAACCATCAACCAAAGAGTACACATGGAGTTACCTATGGCTCCAGATGCATACGCAGCAGAGGATGGCCTTGCTGGACATCAAAGGGAGGAGAGGCCCTTGGTCCTGGAAAGGCTTGATACTGCAGTGTAGGGGAGTACTAGGACAGGGAAGCAGGAGAGGGTTGATTGGGGAATAGGGGGAGGGGAGGATGGCTTATGGGATTTTTGGAGTGGGGGGACCGGAAAGGGGACAACATTTGAAATGTAAATAAAGAATATATTTAATAAAAAAGGAATAAAAATAAAAATAAATAAACCAGAACACAAGAGGAAAGGGAAACTGTTAGGAATACAGAAGTACCCCTTTCCGGCAGTGATGACCTCCCTACAAGAACATGTCTCTTGCAAAGGATCTCCTTCATTCCTCCCCAGAAGAGGAGAAGAGAAAACACGAGAAAAAGAGCCTGGTGCAGAGCCCCAATTCCTACTTTATGGATGTGAAACGCCCAGGATGCTATAAAATCACCACGGTCTTTAGCCATGCACAAACGGCAGTCTTATGTGTTGGCTGCTCCACTGTTCTCTGTCAGCCTACAGGTGGAAAAGTAAGGTTGACAGAAGGATGCTCCTACAGGAGGAAGCAGCACTGAAAGCCCCTGATTCAAGATCAGTGGGAACCCTCAAAATAAACACATTTTGGATTAAAAAAGGGGGGGGGAGATACAGAAGTAGAAAAGAGAAGCAGGGCTGACAACGATGGGGTAATAATAGAAAGGAGGAAAATGATCTAAGCATATATGCACATACAGAAATGTCACAACTAAGACCACTTTGTACAATTAAAATATACTAATTTTAAAACGAGTCATATCCCAGATAGTTTTTTTTTTTAAATTATAAAGGCTATGAGGGTCTATCAGTTTTCTGTGTTCTGATTATAAAAGCGTTATAGGGCTGAAGAAATGGCTCAGTCAGTAAGGAGGCATGCAAGTATTAAGATCTGTTAAAATTCCTAGCTTCCACATAAAAGGAGGGGCACGTCAGAAAGCACCTATAACCTCAGCATTGGGGAGGTGGAGACAGCAGGATTCCTGGAGCTTGCAGGTTAAATGAGATACACCCCCCCATCTCAAAAACTAAAAGTGGAGAGAGATTGAGGAAGACACCTGATGTCAACTTCTAGCCTCCACATACATGTACATATGCACCCACACATAACACATGCATACATGCACATATAAACACACAAACACAAAAAAACTAAATAATTAAGAAAAAACCCAGTTTTTACATTGCAATTCATAATTTCTTGTTGCCAATCAATTTATATGCAAAGTGATACATGTTCCTGGAAAATTAATGTACTTTAATGGGCCTCAATCTTACCAAATCTTGATTAGCCATGCTTCATGCAATACAACACTTGACAATGCAACAAAAACACAAGACTTACCATAAGCAAGCAGAAGAAATGGTATTTTTATACCTCTAACTAGAGTTTAAGGACAGAAATGAGCTCAATTACAGAGCATGGCTGACATATTTTGACAGTCTTAGCTATTCGCATTGTCACATTACAAGTTTCACTGTGTTCTCTGCCATAAATTGTATGCCACTATCAATTATGCATGATGAATTAAGGAAAAAAGAATGCCAATGAAGTAACTGAAAACGTTGCAGACATGAAGACCAGCTTCTGATTTAGGGATTCAAACACACTTATATGGTTTAATCTACACATTCATCCATGATTTAAAACTTAAGTGACCTTTCATATCTAAGCATCTTTGTATCTAAACCTGTATCATCTATGTTACATATACCTGTGGGCAACAGGCATGATAGCCAGTGTTTTACATAGCAATAGACAATGAGACAGACTTGTGTAAATAACAGTTGCCTAAATTGAAGAGATGAGTCTTTGGCTCAAACCCCAGCTTCTTCCGTCTCAGGTCAATACCTCTAAGCATGATATATGGGAAAACAATAATTCTGAAACTAAAAAGAGCCCCTGCTATCAAAATACAATATGGGGTTGCTGTCCACACCATCCCGGTAACGGAAACTCCATATATAACCTGTCTGAGGATGTAGTTCAGTACTGACAAATTTAAAACCCTACAAACATAATATGAATGATATATACATGGATTCAACCAAATGTGAATGGGAAACATTTCAAATAAAAAAAAATGCATCCTAAACAGTTTAGATTCAGTCCCTTGGCATCCCCTAAACAATACAGAACCAGAACAACGGATGCTGTACAAGCCATCTGAAGAAAGAAATGTGTGTAGAAGGATGGTAACAAATCACGTGCAGATCCTATTGTATTTTACGTAAGACACTGAACACCCTCAGATTTCAGTATACACAAGGGGTCCTACACCAATGCCTCAGGAATATAGAGGGACAACTTACTGCATGCACATTAGAAAATCAGGGAAGAATCCTCTTTCAAAATGGGATGTTAAGTTTCAAAGTCTGGACAAATGGCTGAGGTGCCTACTTAACATATCCAAGTGGACCTGGCCACCATGTTCTCGCAGCAGCTCTCCTGTCACACTCCCTACCTGTTACAGGGTCCATCCAGCTTGCATATACTGCCCTCTATCCTGAAAGTGCCAGGCCCGGGGGCTGGGCTGTCGTTCCCTGCATAAGCCAATCATTTTGGCCACATGTCCTTTCTGCTCCTTTGGCCTCTTTGCTGCTGTTCTCCTTGGCTCCCCTTTCTCCCTTCCATTCCCTCTCTCCCCTCACGGCTCAGGGTCAGGTTCACTCTGGACTTTCTCAGAGGTGTCTGCCTCTGGCTGTGCTCTCCCTCACATCTACAAGAAACTTTCTCCTCCACCACACCTAGGAGCAGTCATGTCCTTTCCTTTCCTTTTTATTTTCTTTTTTTCATTCAGTATCTTTCTAACTGGCTGTGAATTCAACACCTTGGACTTGTTAAAAAAATTACTTATATTTTCAATGTAAAATGTCATCAGAGAAACCTATTTAAGCATTCCTAATATTATTATAGATTTTGATAGTACATTGCAAGTCAGATCTACTCTGTCCTAACTGATTTTGCTCAGTTAGTATAATTTCTATATTGAAATTCTAACCTCCAATATGACATTTGTTGTGAAGGCAAATCCATCAGAATAAGATTATAAGAATAATAGTTTGCTTTCTGTTTTCTGCACTATGAGTATATATCCAGAAACTAGATCCTATATCTGCTAGCAACTCAAACTCAACTTCCCAGCCTCCAACCTGAACGAATTCTCCTTTAAATCACCTAGCTTGTACTAGATGGTTTATGTCAGCCTGACACAAATTCAGGCATATCCAAGAAGAAATTTTTGTTTCCAAACAGGGTGTCATTAGGGTAGCTTTGCTGGCCTGGAACTCACTATATAGACCACAATGATCTTGAACTCAGAGATTCACCAGGCACTGCGACCTGAGTGCTAGAGTTAAAAGCTTGCGCCATAATGCCTGGAGGAAAAGGAATCTTATTTGAGAAAATGCTTCCATAAGGTTAGCCTCTAAGCAAGCCTATGGACTACTGCCTTGATAACGAGAGCTATGGAGGGACTAGCTCACTGTGGGAGCTACCACTCCTGGGCAGGTTGTCCTGGGCTGAGCAAACCATGAGAAGCCAGTCAGTAAGCACTAAGAAAAAGTCTTGACTTCTGTGCTATAATTCCTGCCCTGCCCTGCCATTCTTCAGTGATGGAATGAAAATATAGGATAAAATAACTCTATCCTCCCTAAATTACTTTTAGTCATTGTAGTTAGTTAGTTAGTTAGTTAGTTTGTTTGTTTGTTTGTTTGTTTGAGACAGGAACTTTCTACATAGCCCTGGCTGCTCTGGAACTCACTATGTAGACCAGGCTGGCCTTAAACTCAAAGATCTTCCTGCCTCTCTGCCTCTACCTCCCTCGGGCTGAGATTTAAAATGTGCACCACCATATGGGCTAGTCATGGTGCTTTATCAGAGCAGTACAAGCCCTAAGTAAGGTACAGTCCATTCGATTTGTTATCAGTGTGATCTAAGATATATATCTACAGCATCAACTAAAGGAGAGAAAAACTTACAAACCTTACGATTATAAAACATACTGTCCAAGCTAGTAAAGGGAAAATATCTAAGAATTAATATTACGCATATCCTGTGTGTGTCTCTGTGTGTGTGTATGTGTACATACATTTATGATCAAACACCTTTTAATCGGGAGCTAATTATTTAAAAGGGGTGTTAAGATGCAACCTGGAAGATAAGCACAGCTACAGGTAGTGTACAGACCAAAGGGTTTCCTTTCCTCCCCTGTCATGCAGCACATGCCTGACTGGGCTTCTTGACGTGTTTCCCCCTAAGACTTTAAAAATCAATACATTGCTGGCCAAAAAACAAAATTATTTTATTCCCCAAGGGATTTGGATGAAAACTAATGACAAAAATCACACACAACTTGTTTAAATTGGAATTTGATTTGCTTTTATCTGTTCCACATGAGCTAATGAGTTTCAGCTATAAAATATGTAAAACCTGGAAAAAAAAAAAAACAACCAAAACCTAGTCATCTAAGTGCTTGAGAGGTGACTTACAGTTAAGAGCCCTGGCAGCTCCTGCAAAGGACCTTGGTTGGATTCTTAGCACCCACACAGAGGCTTAGCCATCTCTACCTTAAGTTCCGAGGGATCAGACCTCCATGCACACCATGCACAGACATATATGTGGATAAAATACCCATATGAATGAAATAAAATAAATTTAAATCAAGAAGCTCTTTAATATGCCCTCTCCACAAAAGGAGAATTCAAAGAACAGTACAGGGTATTACATTTATCTAGCACTGCTTTAAAAGAATGTTTAAGCTGAAGGGTTACTACTGATAAGGAAGAATACTTAGCCCAACTTTTTCTGAGACAATTTAACTCAGAGGTTAGGCAGGCCTACTAAAGTTGTTTACAGTTGTTTACTTCTATAACCTACTGATTATGGTCGTTGAAAGATTTACTCTCCAAGAGAATATGCATTAGTAAAGAAGACTGATAAACAAGACTCAGTTCATATAGAGTAACATGGACCTTCAAAAAGAATGAGAACACAATTCCTGAGTTCCTGGCTGCCAAAGACTCTGAATGCATGAACACTGTGATAAGGCTCTTCTGAGAAAGCAGAAAACATAAAGAGGAAAACAGAAATGAAGTCACATCAGGAGAAATCCAAAAAAGAATGATACAATCTAACCTGTTCACCCCAAATTAGTTCCACTTTTTTCTTCCCACGGCAACAATGCTGAAATGGTGAATAATTGAAATTTACTCTGGAGACATACCAAAGGACTCCAAAAGGCCATGGAGGGAATTTCAAATAAAATTCAAAAGCCACAAGAAGTCTGCAAAGAAAGACACACAAGTGAAAACTTTGTGAGGGACTACAGGTTTAATGACAAGTTAAGATCATAACTTGTGTGTCACTATCATTAGCTGAAAAAAAATTAAGACAAAAAAAAAAAAAAGCAAGGGCAAGCTTGGTGGCCCACAATTACATTCTAGCTATTTGTGTTACTAATGTTGTCACTGGTGATTTACTTTTAACAACAACAAACAAAACAAAACAAAACAAAACAAAAAAATCCACCTTAAATGTCATTCCATATTTAATATGTTAATTTCAAGAGAGGTCAGGCTTAATATTGCTGGGTAAGTTCAATAACACTTAAAAGCACATTAGCCCTATATCAGGGAAATATATGTAACAGCCACCAGAGCCCAACCTCAGCATATCTGATCCCCATCTTCAGTATCCTACAGTACAACAGTTACGGTTTCCTGGGAAACACGGGACCATTACAGGAAAAGAACTTCAAACATCCCAGTTCATTGCAAGGAACTTCCAAGAAAACATTCAATCTCAGCTGTGCTGAAGACAACAGAAGCTCAAGACAAAAAAATCTTAAATATTGTCCAGATATTTTAAGCAGCTGTTTTCATCTTGTGTCTTCTAAATGTAATTTCCCTGGATCTCACAACTTCATGTCCTTTCTCACTCCTCTGTCCGGTTCTGACCAGCACATAAAGGAGTCATTAAATAGGCCTGTGGTTACTGGCAGCTACCACTGACTATCCTTAGGATCTACAGTTAGACAGACATACAGCCCTTGGACGCTTAGCTGGGGAGCCACGCTAAGCATCCAAGAGCACTCCGGGAGTCGGTCGATCGCGGACATAAGTCTTGAATGAGTCGGAAGAGCTCTTGGCTGTAACATCCTCCCCAACCTCACCTGTTAAGTACAGGCAGTAGAAGCCAGTTCATGGGAGTAAACTCGGGGGTTTAGAAACTCCTTCCCAACAGCAGCCCGGGACCGGCGTCGAAGTAACACCCTCTCCAGGATACACTGGGGTCGTTGGGGTCGACTCCTGACCCTGGCACCCCGAGAACGCACTACACGGGGAGCGCACCCGGCGATCGCCACCTGTCAAAGCAGGAGACAGCTCCCCACCCTGAGCTCCGAGCTCCGGCCCGACGGCGCCGACTCGCGAGCCTCCGGACGGCGGACTCAGTCACTTACGAGCCCAAGAAAGTCCCGAGTCACCACGCCGCCAGCCCACGGGGCGCGCAGGTCCCTCCGCTGTGGCCAAGGCTAAGGCGGTGTTAGCCGGCCAGCAATGAACCCGGCACTTTACCTTCCGTCATTCCGTCAACGTGCCATGCGTAACCGTAACGCCGCCGTAGAAGCGGACCTCCCGTTACTCACCTCCCGACAACTGCACCGAGGAATCACCACAGCCTTTTTCGCCACCACCGCGGCCGCCGCGGCTGCCACCGCCTCGGCGTTCGTCAGCGTCGCAGCTGTAGCCGCCATATTTGTTGTGTCTCCTCACCCATCCCGCCTGCCCCCGCCCCGCCTTGCCTTGCCCAAATCTCGCGTGAGCGACCTGTAGGGAGCAAGGAGAGAATTATGTCTCTCCTGGGGTTCCGTAGGTGGGAGTGGGCGGGGACTCGAGGGGGTGTGTGAGGGGCGGATGCTAGTGTGGGCAGAGCCCGAGCTTGATCCGCCCAGGGTGTCTTGCGCAAAGGTTCTATAGAAAGCCAAGCAAGCTAAACAAGCCACTCTGCCTGAAGCAAGGATGGCCGTGTCTGCTTTCCAGTTGTGGCGTGCTGGCCGGCTGGTGAGTGGGTTAGAAGCGACCGTCTCGGGAGGCCTGGGGCCACACTGAGTCCTGGCGACGTCATCTTTTCCTAATAGGCTGGGAGGGCTGGCGGGGCTGGTCTCTGCAGACCATCTTTCACTCTTTCACCGCCATCTAGACTTTCTTCAGGATCGGTCCCACCTCATGCCACATATCCCCGGGTGATGATGATGATGATGTTTTTAATGGTTAAAATCTAGGCCTACTCGTCGAGCCTAATGACACCCTCTTCCCATTAGCAGCCCAGCTGGAAGGGATCTCATATTCCTGGGACTTCACCATTCAGGGAAAACATTTCTTAAACTGTATTTCACTGATCAGCCCCCTTGGAGGGACCTACCTTAGACTCCGAGGAGCCCAAGAGCCCATTCTAGTGCCCTTCCTCAAACTTGGTCTGAGGGCTAGCCTCTTGTTTCACCAGGATTTTTCTGGCCTCCTTTCGCACCCTTGGATCTTCTGAGCTTGGAATTAGGACACACAGAACAGTGCAGAAGACAGAATGTATTATAGAATAACAAAAGACACTCTTAACAGTCAGAGTGGGCAATAGCCAAAAGAACCATTGTGCCAGCCCACATTTGTAACTGGACTTGATGCTCATTCTTCGGGTGCCTAAAATAGACAACTTTCCTGGAGGGTGTTTCCCTACTTAGGCGATTGACAGATCCATTTGGCTAACTTTTAAGTGAAAGGATGACTGGGTGTCTTTGCTGTGGTGGTAGTTAGCTGGAAAACCTCCAGCTAGATAGTAATTTTAAAATTTCCTTGGGCAGATGTCAAGTCTCAAGACAGATAAGACTCAGATCCCACTATTTTGGTGAGCAATCAAAATCCTGCAGTCTTCCTTCCTGGTTTTACGAGCTACTGATGAGAGGAAGTAGCTTGTAAATGGTGCACCTGCAGTCTGCACCTCTCTGCCTCTCATTGTAGATAATTAACGTTATTTGATTGTTTTACAAGCTTGTGGTATTTAGGAAATTATAAAGTTATGTTAGTGCATTGTCACAAAGGATTAGAAATGGGTTCTCATGATTATTATTTAATACTGTCTGATAATTGTTGCTTAATAATAATGTAGCAAACAGACTTGTCTGAGTTTTTTCAGTTTGTTCCACCATTTGTTTTTCTAGCCTACAAGTCCTTGGTGCTCCTCCAGCTTCCTGTCTCTCTTACTTTTCATGAACGTCTTAACAAGTAGCAGTTTAATCTTGAGATGTAGAGATTTCATACAAAGGATTAGGTGACTTTGACAAACACTACTGCTGCTTCTCCTTGGTTGGAGATACCACGGAAGTATTTTGTTTAGATTTGTGCATTATAGTCTGGCATAGGTTTTGGATCTCTTGTATGCAAATTAGTATATTTTACTGAAATTTGCCTGTAGCATGGTGGTTAATTAAGTAAGTTCTGGTGCAAAGCTGCTTGGATATAGAGCCCAGGCTCTGTGGTATAACCTTAACTAGTTGCTTAAACTCTTTGAATCTTTTTTTCTAGGTTCTCCTCCTCCAGAACCATGTCTGCCTATGTGCAGCCATGCTTCCCACCATGACCAATAAACTAAACTTCTGAAATTGTAACAAGCCCCAATTAAATTCTTTCTTTTATAAGAGTTGCTGTGAGCCGGGCAGTGGTGGCACATGCCTATAATCCCAGCACTCTGGAAGGCAGAGGCAGGCAGATTTCTGAGTTCGAGGCCAGTCTGGTCTACAGAGTGAGTTCCAAGGCAGCCAGGGCTATACAGAGAAACCCTGTCTTGAGGAAAAAATAAAAGTAAAAATAAAAATAAAAAGAGTTGCTATGGTCATGCTTCACAGCAATAGACCACTGACTAAGACAGCACTTTTATAGTTTCTCTTTAGCATGCACAAAGTTCCATGTTAAAGTTTTTCTCCTGCACTTTGCAGCCATTATCAAAGCAAGAGAGGTCCTGAACATCACCAAACCCTTGTCCCCTACTGCTTGTGCTTCATCTTAAGGGAAACTGTTGCTGCCTCTGTCATCCACACAAAAGCAGAACTTATGTAAGGTGTGGGAGAAAATAAGGACATTGTAATTGTGATTACCCATCCCTACTTTTTGTTTGGTTTGGTTTGGTTTGGTTTGTATTTGGTTTGTTGTTTTGTTATGGTTTGGTTTTGTTTTGTTTTTTGGTTAGGTTGGCTGGTTTTCATTTGGTTTGTTTTTTTAAGCAGTGTTTCTCTGTGTAGCCCTGGTTGATCTAGAAACTTGCTCAGTAAACCAGAACAGTGTTGAACTCAGAGATCTACCTCCAGAGGGCTAGGATATAAAGGTGTGTGCCAACACCTCCTGGTTTTCATTCCTGCTTTAATGACCTGGCAGAGCCATCTCTATGTCTCATCTATATTTATGTGCTATATTAATCCTTTCTTTTACCAGCTTGCAATCCCACCAACAATGGAGAAGTGTTCTTTTTTCCCCACATCCTCTTCAGCATCTGCTGTCCCTTGGGTTTTTCATCTTAGCCATTCTGACCAGTGTAAGGTGGAATCTCAGTGTTGTTTTGATTTGCATTTCCCTGATAACTAAGGATGCTGAACATTTCTTTAGGTGCTTTAGAGCCATTCAAGTTTCCTCAGTTGATAATTCCCTGTTTATCTCTGTACCCCATTTTTTAATAGGGTTATTTGATTCTCTGGAGACTAACTTCTTGAGTTCTTTGTATACATTGGATATTAGCCCTCTATCGGATGTAGAGTTAGTAAAGATCTTTTCCCAATTTGTTGGTTGCCGTTTTGTCCCATTGACTGTGTCCTTTGCCTTATAGAAGCTTTGTGATTTTATGAGGCCCCATTTGTCGATTCTTGTTCATAGAACATAAGCCATTGGTGTTCTGTTCAGGAACTTTTCCCCTCTGCCCATGTGATCAAGATTTGTCCCCACTTTCTCCTCTATAAGCTTCAGTGTATCTGGTTTTACGTGTAGATCCTTAATCCACTTGGACTTGAACTTTGTACAAGAAGATAAGAATGGGTCAATTTGCATTTTTCTGCTTATAGACCTCCAGTTGATTCAACACCATTTGTTAAAAATGCTGTCTTTTTTCTACTGGATGTTTTTAGCTCTTTGTCAAATATCAAGTGACCGTATGTGTGTGGGTTCTTTTCTGGGTCTTCAATTCTATTCCATTGATCTTCCTGCCTGTCTGCATAACAATACCAAACAGTTTTTATCACTATTGCTCTGTAGTAGAGCTTGAGGTTGAGTAGATTTGTTGTGGAGAATAGTTTTTGCTATCCTGGGTTTTTTGTTATTACAGATGAATTTGAGACTTGATTTCTAGATCTATGAAGAATTGATTTGGGGTTTTGGTGGGGATTGCATTGAATCTGTAGATTACTTTCAGCAAGATGGCCATTTTTACAATATTGATCCTGCTAATACATGAACATGGGAGATCTTTCCATCTTCTGAGACCTTCTTCTATTTCTTTCTTCAGAGGCTTGAAGTTCTTATCATATAGATCTTTCACTTGCTTCGTTAGAGTCACACCTAGGTATGAAATATTATTTGGGACTATTGTGAAGGGTGTCATTTCCCTAATTTCTTTCTCACTCTGGAAATCAGTTTGGCGATTCCTCAGAAAAGTAAACATAGTACTGCCTGCAGACCCAACTATACCACTCCTGGGCATATACCCAGAAGATGCTCCTACATGTAATAAGGACACATGCTCCACTATGTTCATAGCTGCCTTATTTATAATAGCCAGAAGCTGGAAAGAACCCAGATGTCCCTCAACAGAAGAATGGATACAGTATGGATGTGGTATATATACACAATGGAGTACTATTCAGCTATTAAAAACAATTAATTGGAACTAGAAAGTGTCATCCTGAGCGAGGTAACCCAATCACAAAAGAACACACATGGTATGCACTCACTAATAAGCGGATGTTAGCCCAAAAGCTCAAAATAAACAAGTTAAAATTCACCTAGTACAGGAAGCTCAAGAAGAAGGAAGACTTAAGTGAGGGTGCTTTGGTTCCTCTGAGAAAGGGAATAAAACACTCACAGGAGCAATAAGGAAGAAAATGTGTGGAGCAGAGACTGAATTAAAGGCCACCCAGAGACTGCCCTACCTGGGGATTCATCCTATGAACAGTCACCAAACCCTGACACTATGACAAGAAGCAACCAAAAGGAGCATGCCATGGTTGTCTCCAGAGGGGCCCTGCCAACAGAGTCAGAAGCTAGCAACCAACTATTGAACTGGGCGTGGGGTCCCCAGTATAGGAGCTGAAGGAGTTTACAGCCCCATGGGAAGAACAGTGATTTCGACCACCCATTTGCCCCAAGACTCCCAGGGACTGAACCATCAACCAAGGGGAACACATTGTTCCAGCCAAAAATGTGGCAGAGGAAGGTCTTGTTGGGCATCAGTGGGATGAACGGTCCTTGGTCAGGTAAAGACCTCAATAGAGGCCCCAACAAAGGGAAACCAAGGGGGGGGAAGGTGGGAGTGGGTTGGGTGGAGGGGCATATACGTGGAGTCAGAGGGTGGGAAGAGCGGTCGGGGGTCTTTGGGGAGGGGGGAAATCAGGAAAGGTTTTACCATTGACAATGTAAATGAAGACTATATTCAATTTAAAAATTTTTATTTATTAAGTAGCATAAAAGCTCATGAAAATAAATGTTCGCATTTGGCAGTAGCCAACACTGAGCATAATTGTGTGTCAATATTTGGCCTTTAAACTTACATTTGTTGGATACAAATATTAGCCTGAAGGACCTCCCCTTTGATTAGTAGCTTCTTGTTACTATAACAAAGGCTGAGATAATCAACTTACCTTTTTAGAGGGAGTTTTAGTTAGGCGCCCAGTTTTCCGGGCCTGTGGGCAGACAGACTTGTTTCTTTTCTGGGAGTGTCTGTCCCATGGCAGATTGATCTCATACCATAAAGAGGAAGAGAGATGAGGAAAGAGCTGGGGACCCACACTGGGCAGTTTGGAACAGTCTGCAACTCTAGCTTCAGGGTATCTTAGCCCTCTTCTGGCCTTTTCAGGACCTGCACACAGGTAGCATGTACACACACACACACACACAAAATTTTAATTAAAAAAATAGAGTCCCATATGTTCTTTATCCAGTCACACACACACACACACACACACACACACACACACACACACACACACATTACTAATTGTAGTACAGTATCACATTCAGGAAATTGACAATGTGATCCACCAAACTATTTCAGATATGCCTATGTATGTGTGCGTAGCTCTGTGCGGGTTCATCACGTCCTTATTTGTATTTGCAGTACTACAGCCAAGTCAAAGATAACCCCAGCAATACAGAGCTCTTGGCTGCCCTCTATTCTCATGTTACTCTTATTCCCTCCCTGGCCCTTAACTGCTGCCACCAACAACTAATCTCTTTTGTAGTTGTATCATTTTATTTCAACAGTGTTGGATAAATGGAACCATTTAGTAACAGAGTCCATTTGGGAATAAATAGTATTCTGTTGTAAGAGATGGGTAAATATTTTTTCTTCTACCATTTAGATTCAGTGGCTAACCCTGAAACCCAAAATAGAAAAAACAGATTAATGATTAATAGTGGTGAGAAGTTTATTTTGTGTGAATAGCAAGTATGTGGCTGATTAGAGAATAAATTTGAAGGCTTGAATAATAGTGTTTCCAAACAGAAAGTTTTACTCATAGTTTTACTGTCTATAATTTTAGCTCCCTGCAGGTAACTATATTGTGAAAAGATTAAATGGAAAATTCCAGAAGTAATCAACTCTTCAGTTTCAACTGCACACAATTTTGAGTAACATAATAGTCTGTCCAATCCAGAACATGAGTTAGTCATCTATCCAGCCAGCTGTATGTGTGAAGTATATGCTACCCATCTGAAAAAAAAAAAAAAAAAGAGGAGGAGGCGGAGGAGAAGAAGAGGAAGAGGAGGAAGAAGAAGGAGGAGGAGGAGGAGGAGGAGGAGGAAGAAGAAGAAGAAGAAGAAGAAGAAGAAGAAGAAGAAGAAGAAGAAGAAGAAGAAGAAGAAGAAGAAAAAAAAAAAAAAAAAAGAAAAGGAAAGAGCTGCAGAGACCACAGGAAGCAGAAAGATTCCTCAGATGTATCCAGGCTTGATAGCAACTTCCATCTCTCAGGATGCTTTCCTTCCTTCATGGCAGATCATCATTAACATAACAAAACTTTGTTTACTGAATATTATAGTTCTTTAGGTTTATATTTGGCTCTAGCCAGATTTGTGACTTCTCTGGGCTACATTGGACAATGAATGTCTTGGGCCATATATTAAATCCTCTAAATCCATGAGTGTCCAACCTATTTCAAAAGCATACATTTATTTTGCATGACATTATAATATGATGTTGTCATCTGCAAAGTTTATGTTCAATAACTATCCTATGACGTTCCAAAAAAAATTACAAAACACTTATAATGGGGCTGGAGAGATGGTCAGTGGTTGAGAGCACCTCTGCTCTTACCGAGGACCTGGGTTCAATCTGTAGCCACCCATGATTGGTGGCTTACAACCCCTATACTTCTATTTCTAGGAAATCTAATTTCCTAAAAATAGTTCCTGGAAGTGGTTCTGTTTCTTTGGGCACCTATACTTATTTGCACATACCTACAGCCAGACATACACATTACACATAACTTAAAAATAAAAATAAACCTAAAATAGATACACACACACACACACACACACACAATCTCATAATGTTTTAAGTCAGTTCTTGGTTTGGGGCTGCTTATGTATCTTGGGCCATAAATTGGATAGCCTTGTTTAGATGAACACAGTGTTTCCCTATAAACCAAACATGTCCTATATGTCTGCTTTTAGTTTTAAAAAAATAGAGCAAAAAAAAAAAAACCCAAAAAACAAAAGATAGAGCAGCAAATTACATGCTTTGTGTTAGATGACCCACATAGTGACATCACCAGAAAGTTTTCATATGTTCTACCCTCTATAAATCAGGAGTGAATTGCTATTTACTAAGTCTTTTTAATTCCTTTTCCCAGGAGTAGCTAACCTTGCTGTTAAGATAAAAAACAAAAAAACAGCTTTTGCCAAAAACAGAAAAACAAAACACTTTCAGGCTACTGAGTAGCCTCAGTCAGAGGTGTCATCTACAGCAGAGCTGTCAGGACCTCGAAAATGAGTGATGGCTTCATAGTCAACTAAAAGCATTTGAAGCTATTTGGATTTCCCTTAGTTATTCCTTCTTCCCAGGGGAGAATCAAGTGGGAGATGATTGAACTTTTAGAAGACTACAATAGTCTCCTTCATCTGCGAGGTGTATCTTCCAAAATGCTCAATGGACACCTGAAACTGTGGGTAAGACCAAAGCCTGTAATGTCCTTCCTGTATCCTGAGAACTGCCACACTTGTCACCCTGTGCCCACTGCTTTTGTGGCCTGAGGTCCTGCAGTAACCTCAGTAACTACAGGGATGTAGTTCTTTTTACTTATGCACAGTTTCATGGATCATTTGTTTTTATTGTAGATCCTAGCAATCTCAACATATGTTTGGTTTTGTTTTTCTTTCCTTATTAAGGTAAGAAATACTTTTCATTTAAAGGAAATACTGCTTTCTCTGGCACATCCAAACAGCCCGACTGAATTCTTTCAAACATTGGGGACATTATTAAGTGAAGTAAGTTATTTGAGCACAAGCACTGTTGTGATGCACTCTCATGGTAAAGTGTCATGTGCTGTTTGTGCTCTGAGAGGCAGACTCTGGAAGCAAGGTTGTCTTCTCCCCCCATGTCTGAGGAAGAACAGGGAGAGGAAGAACAACCCAAAAGTTAACTCATTCTGCCCTTGAGAACAGCTAGAAGATAAGCCATTTTCTACCTAGGTTACTGTGATTATGCTATAATATACTAACGCTTGCAGTGGGAATAGGGAGGAATTCAGTGGTGCAGAAGCTCACCCATGGAGAGAATGTGGGGATTCTCTCTAGGGAGGACACTGGCTGACTATCCCCCTTCCCCAGCTGTCTCAGTCAGGATTTCTATTTCTGCACAAACATCATGACCAAGAAACAAGTTGGGGAGGAAAGGGTTTATTCAGCTTACAGTTCCAAATTGCTGTTTATCACCAAAGAAAGTCAGGACTGGAACTCAAGCATGTCAGAGAGCAGGAGCTGATGCGGAGGCCATGGAGGGATGCCTCTTACTGACTTGCTGCCCTTGGCTTGCTCAGCCTGCTCTCTTATAGAACCCAAGACTACCAGCCCAGGGATGGCACCACCCACAATGGGTCCTCCCCCCTTGATCACTAATTGAAAAAATGCCTCACAGCTGGATCTCATGGAGGCACTTCCCCAACTGAAGCTCCCTTCTCTGTGATAACTCCAGCCTGTGTCAAGTTGACACACAAAACCAGCGAGTGCACCAGCTGATTTCTGATAGGTGCTTGTAAACACTTGATTTGACATTACCTATCTGCTGCTTGCTCTTGGTTCCTTTACTTGGGAATCTTACCCAGAGGATGTTCTGCTTTGCCTAAGACTCTCAATATGGAATTCTAGCTGACTGCTTAAAGGGATTCCTTGGCTGTTCATTAGGTGTTTGTAAGCCACCTGATTTGATGACATCACTCTGCTTTTCACAGTTGGGCTACTCCAGTGTCTTGACTGAAGTGTGAGTGCCCAATTTGATAATGCTTTGCCATCTGTCTCTTTATCTGCTGCTACTCACTATTTATTCTGGTACCTTTTGCTCACTATATACTTAATAAATCACTCATTCAAAACCCACCGTAGATCATTCTCTGAACAGTACAAAACAATTGCCATACTGCCAACAGTCTGTTTGATAACCTGGCTGTCCACACAGTTATCTGTGGCCAGCTGGACAGAATAAGATAATGAGAGACTTCCTTATGTACTCTGTATGGTTTACAATTTAAAACTGCACTTGGTTTATTTCTGCAACTCTTCCATTTAGCATTTTCAGACCACAGATCACAGGAGTGTGAAAAGCAAAACTGCAGATAAGGGGGGAGGGGATAGGTTGCTGAGGAAGATTTTTAGGAGAAATGAATGGGCCCAAGGACAATTAATGGCCTGGGATGAGATATAGCTAAGCTCTGGGTCTTGTTATTCTTATCCTGCTATTAATCATCCTTGTGTAATGCAGTCTTGGCAGTATTGAGGACAATTAGGCAATGTCTTAAGTAAGATCAGATAAGTCATCCTCCCGGTAGGTCATTGCTTTCTGACCTTCAGGAGAAAAAAAGCCAGGTAGAGGAAGGGAAGTCAATTATCGGTAAATGTTTCCAGAATAAATCAGTTTATTTCGTTTAATTATATGTAGCTTTGAGAAGTCCAAGAAATGATCCTTTAAATGATATCCTGAATAGGTTACCTAAAACCTTCTTCCAGCCTTTTATATCATATTAAGAAGCTTCAGCAGGTGATGGAGAGATGACCTAGCAGTTAAGAGCACTTACTGCAGAAAACCAGCGTTCTGTTCCCAGGGCCTGGCCACCCACAACTTCAAGGATCTGATTCCCTCTTCTGGCTGACATGGGATCCTACAAGCACATGCTGCAAATATACTCATAGGCTCACACACATATAAACAAATACAATTTTAGAAAAGAAATTTTAACTTTAAAACTTTTATCAAGTATTCTTAATAAAAGGACAGAAAGTAATGAAACTGACACAAACCCTTTACTAAGATTTATTTTCAAAGAAATAAACATTAACGTGCCCCCCCACTTCTGTCCTATCCCATAGATAGTAACTCCAGAGCTGAAATATATACTTCAGTCCATTTCTTTAAATATTTAGCACATTTGTGCTTTAAAGTTTATGTAGGCATAATGTTTTATACACTGTATAAAGTTTACCCTTGGGTTATTCAAATGCTGATTTCTCTGCCCTCATATCTTGTTTCAATCCAGACACGGTTTGTAATGTTTATACCAAGACTCTCCTGTCTCAGGTTTTTACAATTTATTCTCTGCATTGTCAAAAAATGATGATCACCCAGTGGCTGGGCAGAATACCAACCAGAGGAAGGAGAAAGGGGAGCGAGGGAGATTCAGATCAGTGGGGAAGGTGGAGGATTTGGAGCCATAAGAAAACCGTAAGGAAGGGGTCAGGAGAGAGATGATGGAAACACACTAAAGTCCAAAGAGTCGGATAATAATAATATGCAAGTCTCATAGGGTGGGGCTGGGAGAGCCAGGTAAGCATAGACGATAGCGATAGATCATTTAATTGCTCAGCTACTGAGGTACAGTTTTAAATAAATTTTGGTTTCTCAGAGCAGTTATTGGGGACTAGCATAAGGTAAAGAAATACAGCTGCCAGATTAATTCACTGTTTACATTTATGATTCATTTATGAGTGTGCATAAATGCTGTCACGCTGAACTTTTATTTTTGCGAATTGTATTTTTCCTCAGTATTTTAAAGACTGGTTTGCCTTAATAGTCATGAAATAATTGTATTGAATCAATATACCACAAAAATTTAACCCTTCCTTCATTAATATTTAATTGGGTTTTTAGATTTATTTACTTTATGTATGTGAGTATAGTATATTTTATGTATGTGAGCTGTAGCTGTCTTCAGACACACCAGAAGAAGCCATCAGATCCCCATTATTATGGTTATGAGTCACCATATGGTTGCTGGGAATTGAACTCAGGACCTTTGGGAGAGCAGTCAATACTCTTAACTGCTGAGCCATCTCTCCACCTTATGTTTTTAAGGTTTTACTTTTGCTGACTTCACTGTATCATTTCCATGTGTCTACTTGTGCCTATGACTAATGTAGAATTGTTGTGTCTTCCTATAAATATGGCATCTTATAATACTGTGACACAGTACCAGAGAGTAGGCATATTTTAAAGATTAGATGTTTATTTTCTTATAAACCTCTGGTTAGTCCAAAAGCAACACACCAACAGGTTAGCTTGCCTGTGTGGGCTTCCTTGCTGAGGACCACTATAACCTCACATGACTGGCTGACTGACTCAAGGGAAATGAGTGGAATGCTGGGTAAAGCCTCTTTTGCAAGAGTAGGATGGTTTAGATATAAAATGCTCCATAGGCTCAGGAGTTTAAATACTTGGTTTCCACCTGGTGATGTGTTTTGGGAGGTTGTAGATCATTTGGGAGTTGGAGGGTGATTGGAAGAGGTGGGTTTTTGTGGGTAGTCTTGAAGTGTGTGGGCTTGCCTGCTTCCTTGTCCCATCTCTTGCTTCCTGAGCCATCGAGATGTAAGCAGTCTCATGTTTCTGTCACCCTACCCACAAGCCACTCCCCTTAGCATGTCTGTGCCAGTGTTGTGAAGTGTCTTCAAATAGTGAGTGAGCCAAACAGAACAAATCTTTTCTGTTGCTTCTTGACAGGTATTTGGTAACACTGAGAAAAGTAACTAGTAAATGGGTTTAATTCCATTCACAAGAGAGGAGCCTTTTGGCCTTATCTCCTCTAAGGGACCCCACATCTGAATACCACTGTCTAGTTATTAAGTTTTAATACCTTGCATTTGGGAAATACTCACTTAAGGAAACAGGGTGAGAGGTAGTGAAAACTAGCTTTCACAACTCTCCTATAAGGCATTCCAGACAAAGATTTGTGAAGAAAGGAAAGTTGCCCTTGATCTAGGAAAAGAAAAGCTACATTAATCGAAGTATAAAATTGTTTTGTTGTTGTTTTTGTTTGTTTGTTTGTTTGTTTAGAAGAAGAAAATATTGGGATCTGGGTAGTTAATGAAGGTTGTGAACTCAAGAGAGAGACCAGAGTAAAAAATACTTTTGTTGATCAGCTTGAGTAACTGATGGCATGTTCGAACAAGTTTAGCACCATATGTTATGAGAAAAGCTGGGGGACAGAGATTGAGACTGTGATCAGATACAGAGGCCTTAAGAGATGCAATACTGAGTGGCATCTCAGAGCAGATGCATAGTAGCTCTGTGTGCTAGTGGGGGGTTCACCGGATATGAGAAGAGGCCATGACCAGTGTGTCACTTGAATTGGCCTGTGGCCTGAAATCTCCTAAGCTCCTGATAGGTGCTGGGTAGAAAGAATATTTGTTCAATAAAAAAGGACAGTTGTCCAGTAGGGCATAACAAGGGTCAAGGGGAGAAAAGGGTGCCTTTGATAGCTTTCCTGAGTCTTAAGAGAAATGGTCACCCTTCTTTGTCCTTCCCCCAAGAAGGACATTCTCAAGTCCTATAGCATTCTCAAGGTTCATTGTGAAGTTCAGGGGCCCTTCCTCCTTATCCTAGGAAGGGAGACTGAGAGAACAGTTTCTGGAAGACAGCAAAGTTACCCTTAATTTAGGAAAAGGGTAAGAGTGTTCTCTGCAGCAGCAGCAGCAAAAGCAGACTTTCCTCATGCCCTGTGTCAGCAGGTAGTACACACACACAAACCTCTGGATCCCTCTGAGAGAAGGAGGAGCCAAGAAGGCAAGCAGGGCAGAAAAACAATGGCCACAGAGAAGTGCAATTCCTATTGAAATTTCTCCTTTTGCAAGGCTGCCTGAGTCTATGCAAGTCAGCATGGCTTCTGTAATGTGCTCTTTGCCTTTCTGGGCTGTAAATGCAGTTAGATCGGAAACACTCTAGGAACATTTAAAATAGCACTTCATTATGCCAAAGCATGGTGGAAGGGCTGTGCTAACTAACACAGTGGCTAAATATAACAAAAATAGCAATTGATTTGCCAGAACATTCCACAGTCAAGCATTCTTAACTTTTCAGCACTTAGAGTGCAGCATATGTGGCAGTATAGTAAAAGTTTATAGACCTTTCCTCCAAATGTTTAAAATGCATAAAATAAAAGATACAGCATTATAAAGGAAATCAATTATAATGAAACAGTTATAAAATGTCTTAATGTGATTGAGCATGTGTGCTTTTTAAATACAGCTTGGCAGTCATTCTGATAGCCACTGTAATTTTGCCATAGTGATGAACAAAAATATATTTCAAGATACTAGCACTCTAAATCAATGTGATATGAAAATGACTATGATTTCTTTTCGCAGAGTCACATTTACTGCTCATATTACCAAAATGTGTTGCCCATATTCATAATTTTTAATGCTGTTTTTTTGCTAGAGGTTAGTGAAATAAATATGTAATTCCCCAACCCTCCCCAAGTTCATGGACTTGATCCTTCTAGCCATGGTACATCAGAACTCTTTGGTCAGCTGAGTAGAAACAGATCATACAGAAACTAAGGAAAGGATTTGGCAAGGCATAAATAACCACTATCCCATTCAAGTAACAATTGCTGTTCTATACAAAAAAAAAAAATGTGATGATGTGGTACAATGGGTTATAACTGCAGAAAATCATTTTGATAGAGTAGATACCAAAACTGCAATGACTGTGGTCAATGCCAAAGCATAGAGGCATTGGAAAAGTCAACAGTGAAATCCTGAGTGTGCAGTTAAAGGCAAGAGGAAGAAAGATTTCCTTTCCTTTATTATCCTCTACCAAGAGACATAAGTAATCTCTCATGATGCTTGGGCTACAAGTGGATTCCACTCACAGCATTTAGTCTTCATATTTTATGATTAGCATCTTCAGTAACCTACCCTACGATTGTGTGCCATTTTGAACTTTCTAAAACTTCATTTGCCCCTGCTATCTCCTTTGAATCTGAAGTAATGGTTGTGAGTTGAACTGGCATGTGCTTTGTCAGTGGCAATATTGAGACTAAGGGGCTTTCACTGGTGTCAGCAGGAAAAATAGGTATTATTGCAAGACCCACTGGCTTCTTAAGTTTCCCAGCAGTGGGCTTTCTTTTAAAGATCAACGTAGGTACAAAGGTGATATATTGACTGAAAGACAAAAAGAATTCTATAGTGAGCTTAGTGAAGTAAATAACCTCCCCTAGAAATGAGAAATGCAGGCTTTGAAATGGATAGGCAAGTTTCACAGGCAGTTTATGGAGGTAGTTGGCTCATTCTTTCATTCTTTGGACTATATATCGAGGGCACAATCCAAGACTCCATCACCTGCACTGAGCAAAATTGCCCTTGTATTTATTTCTCTTCCACTTCCATATTTCCACTTCTCCCCATCCTTCCTTCCCTCCTTGAACCAGCTGCTACCACTTGCCTCCCTTTGCCTATTAGCAGCATGCCTTCCTGTCTGTAGTCCCTTTGCACTTCTCCTTTCCTGGTCTCTTTACTTTTTCTTGTCTGTCTCATCAAGAGAGAAATAATGTGTTTCCCCATTCTTCCTCCTAGCCTAGAGTTATTGTCACAATTCGTAAGTAGAAATAGTGACAAATATTGTCAAAGTCATAAGTAGAAATAATCACAAATATTTATTAAGCTCCTGCTAAATGGTGATACTGTGATAAATCTTTTATATACAGATTGTTTTATTAATCCTCACAAGACTCAAAGAAATTACATGAATTTTATAAGTATAGAAACTAAGATAGTGAGATATTAAAAAAAAAATCACCTGTACCCCTCTGACACTCACTGTTCTGTCATTGTGTGAAGAGACCATGACCAAGATAACGCTTATAAAAGAAAGCATTGAACTGGGGGCTTGCGAATAGTTTCAGAGGCTCAGTCCATTGTCATCATGGCAGGGAACATGGTGGCAGGCAGGCATGCAGGCAGACATGCAGGCAGGCAGGTGTTAGGTTAGAGATGCAGCTGAGAGCTACATCATGATCTGCAAGCAGAAAGAGAGAGCCCGGGCCTGGCATGGCTTTTGAAACCTCAAAGTCCATCCCCAGTGCCACACTTACTCTCACAGGCCACACCTATTCCAACAAGGCCATACTCCCTAATCCTTTCAATAAGTTCCACTGTCTGGTGACTAGGCATTCAAATATATGAGCTTAGAGGGGCCATTCTTATTCAAACCGCCACAAACAATGGCAGCACTTGCCAAAATGACATAGCTATTGTGTAGCCAATGTTAGGGTTTAAGCCTAGATCCTTTAGACTCAGAAGCTTGTTTCCTTAATCCTTAAACTGCGTTGTCTCCCCATCTTGGCAGTGGTTAGTCATAGGCAACAGGAGTCTTATATTCCCATCCAAGAAGTTAATGAAATGAGAAATGTATTTAGAGAATGAGTTGAGGCTGGAGAGATGGCTCAGCTGATAAAGGCTAGGCTCATAACCAAAAATATAAGAGAATGGGTTCAGTGTAATAACTTATTTATTATACTCATTAATATATTCATTCAGTGTAATACTTGTTTCCTTGTGGGTTAAAAGGTAGCTGGACTGGAGATATGGCTTAATGTTAAGGATGTGCACTAGAAGATTGGTGTAGGGACACACATTTCTAATCCCAGGAGGCAGAGGTAGGGGCATCTCTGAGTTTTGAGGCCAGCCTGATCTGCCTGGAGTTCCAGGACAGCTTGAGCTATATATAAAGACCCTGGAGAGAGGAGGAGAGGAGAGGGAGAGAGGGCACTGCTTTCCTTTTTCAGAGGACCCAAATTCAATTGCCACCACCCACATCAGCTGGCTCACAACTGCCTGTAACACCAGCTCCAGGGGGATCTGACACCTCTGGCCTGTGTGGCCCTCAAGTGCACATACCTACATACAGACCACACACATACACAGAATTAAAAAGAATAAAAATAAAATTTTAATTAGAGGGTCTGTTTATTTACAATAGCCCATTGCTAGATAAAGGAGTACCATACAATATTCAATGACTTTGCACTGTGTTTAAAAGACAATGGATTTAGTTGGGCATGATGACATACACCTTTAATCCAGTGCTTGGGAGGCAGAGGCAGGTGGATCTCTGTGAGTTTGAGGCCAGCTTGGTCTAAAAGTGAGCCCAGGACATCCAGGGCTACACAGAGAAACCATGTCTCAGAAGAACAAAACAGCAAAAAAGTGCATTTCAAAGTGTACTAAATTAAGCTCGCTTATGTTAGAATATGGGTATAGGGTATAAGAATGAGTGGCGTAGGCTGTTCTTGCAGAGGACCCAGGTTTGTTTCCCAGCACTCATATCATGGCTCACAACCATCTAAATCTCCAGTTCCAGGGGACCCAATCCCCTCTTCCACCGGCACTGGCACATATGTGGTATAAATAAACTCATACAGATAGATAAATAAATAAGAATGGGTGCTAGAGTTATTCCCAAGGAAACTAATGTTCAAATTGCTTTCTTCTATGTATGTCTCTTCTTCAATTGGGTCTGTTCCTAAAGCTAAGAAGAAACTTCCCAACTTGCTTGTCTTCCTGGAAAATTCCTCCTCATGTCTTCAAATCCTCACAACCAGAAGCATTACTCAGTATAACAAATAATGCACTAGCCTCTGCACCTCTACAGACATTTACTGATGAGGAAATTATTATGCAGAAGGCAGGTAAGTAAAAGTAAACCTTCAACTTCATCCTGTTGCCCCTCTGGTCATGGGAAACAACACAAAACAGCCTGGGAGATATGCTCATCTCTGCAGTGGTGGTTGCTCTGTTTGGGGGCTTGAGGGTATTTGTTTGTTTTTGAAGCAGGATGTTGCTGTGTTGCCCATGGTGATCTCAACTCCCTGGGCTCAAGTAACTTTACCTCAGCCTCCAAAGTAAAGTCATATAAATGGAATATTTCACATAATAGTTTGGAAAAAGTAATATAAAAACAACAGCAGAATAAAAGGCTAGGTTACAGGTTAAGGCTTCCCCATCTTTGTTCCCCAGTTCTCCAGCTCTTCCCAGAAGCCGCTTCACTTCCAGTCTCTTCTGTAGCCCTGGAGTGAGGACATGACACTGGCCATTCTACAGTGCACAGGGAAAGCGTCTCCAAAACAAAGGCTTACTTGCCCAGAACATTCTTAGGGCTGAGGTGGAGAATCCTTCCTATGTGTGGTCGTGCAGCTATTAAAAGGTCCACGTTAGATAGGATGTGCTTATGTAGAAAGAAGGTTTAAGCAGGGAAACCACAGGTGTCTGGCATGGGGGTATATGTCTTTTATCTCAGAACTCTAAAACCCGAAGCAAGTAGATCTTTGTGAGTTAAGGCTAGCCTGCTCTCATAGTAAGTTCCAGGCCAACTAGGGCTACACAGTGAAATTCTGTCTCAAAAATAGCAAAAAGAATAAGATGGGAGGGGCCGGAAGCAGGGAGAAGGTTGGATGTATGTCTTATATTGGTTTGTGTAATAGAAGTAAAATGATAGGTAGAGCGTCTGGGCAGAGATATGCAGAAGTCTTTGAAGAGAAGCTTTCAGAAGGAACACCTATGTTTAAAATCAGTTACCTTTGGGGAGATGAACTCTAAATCCAAGCTAGGAGAATCAGGCTTTCATTTTTCATTTTATGTCTTCCATATTATTTGCATTTTTGCTTCAAAGTGGGTTAGGGGATTGCCTTTCTGTATTTAAAAAAGGAAGTTGTAATTTGTATCTTGAAAAACTAAATTTAGTCATGTGTATTTTATAGATTAAAAAAGTTTATCAACAAACTGTTAATGAACTATTTCTTTCTTGACTTAAAAATATCCACTCTATGGCAGAGGAATGCTTTGTCGGGCATCAGTGAGAGGAGAGGTCCTTGGTCCTATGAAGGCTCAATAGATGCCCCAGTGTGGGAAATTGAGGGGGGATGAGGTGGGAGTGAGTTGGGTGTAGGGGCATACTCTTGGAAGCAGGGGGTTGGAGGATGGGCTGGGGGTTTTCAGGGAGGGGGGAAACCAGGAAAGGGTACAACATTTGAATTGTAAATGAAGAATATATTCAATAAAAAATTTTTTAAATCCACTCTATCTATGTAAACATAAACTTATCAGCAATTCTTTTTCCCACAGTCAAAAAATTTGCACAGGAACAAATTGCTCCTTTGGTTTCAACTATGGATGAAAATTCAAAAATGGAGAAATCGGTGATACAAGGATTATTTCAACAAGGGGTATTTGTTTCTTAATTCTACTTTCAAGTTTTTTGTTATTTAAATTTTTATACAATATATTTTATTATATTTTTCCCTCCCCTACCCCTCTCCTGTCTTCTCCCACCTCTCTACCCACCAAGTTTCATTTTCTCTCCCTCTGTTTCTGTCTTTCTCTCTCTTTCTCAAAAAAAGAATTCAAAGCAAACAAGACAAAAATACCCAAACGAAACAAAAAGTGCACAAAAAACAGTCCATTTTGTATTGACCAATTACTTTTAAATACATCTTGTATATTAAAATATGTGCAAGCTTCTTTTCAGTTGAGGGATTGTAATAATCATAGTGAATTCCCCATCCCTAGTCCAAAGTATCTATGTTTCTTCTCTGTTAAGGATTTGGTTGATCTTATACAGTTAAAGATTTTTAACTGGATTGACATTTTAAATTGGCAGTGCTTTTAAAGGAGAAGGCCATTAGCACGTGGCAGGAAGAAACATGGGACACTACAGACTGAACATCCCACAGCACACAGGAACGCTCAGCTGAGAACTGATTAGCTCTGTCAAACATTACAGGTCATAGACACTGTGGGTCCTGTGAATGTGGCAATCCTAAAGAAGAGCTCATATCTGAGTTCCACACTAAGCAGATTCCCAGCTTTGTGATTCACAGTCTTTTGTCACATAACTCTTGTCACCACATATGATGTGTAGAATAGATTAAAGTAGAATTAATCTGGCTGTGAGTAGGGTGTTGTCAATGGGAACTCCAAGGAGGACATCTTTAAAAATCACCATGCTAATTATTGGTGTCTCCCTTGTCTTTAGGTTCAAAGGGTGTCTTAGTCAGGGTTTCTATTCCTACACAAACATCATGACCAAGAAGCAAGTTGGGAAGGATTGGGTTTATTCAGCTTACATTTTTTTTTTTTTTTTGGTTTTTTGGTTTGGTTTTTTGGATTTTTTTTTTTTTTTTTTCGAGACAGAGTTTCTCTGTATAGCCCTGGCTGTCCTGGAACTTACTCTGGATTTGTTTTTTGGGTTTTTTTTTTGTTTTTTTGGGTTTTTTTGTTTTTTTTTTGTTTTTTTTTTTCGAGACAGGGTTTCTCTGTGTAGCCCTGGCTGTCCTGGAACTCACTCTGTAGACCAGGCTGGCCTCGAACTCAAAGATCCGCCTGCCTCTGCCTCCCAGAGTGCTGGATTACAGGCGTGCGCCACCACCGCCCGGCTTGGAACTTACTCTGTAGACCAGGCTGGCCTCGAACTCAGAAATCCACCTGCCTCTGCCTCCCAGAGTGCTGGGATTACAGGTGTGTGCCACCACCGCCCGGTTTGTGACCAGCTTTTGATGTTTTTTCTAATTTTTTGTTATTAGTGAAATAGGAAATGGAATCCCATGTAGAGACATATGGGGACACACAGACAGTTAGACAAAGACCCTATGGCTCCTCTCCTAGCCCAGTTCTGCTGTCATCCTGGACAAACCCCATCCCCCTGCCATGCTTCTGTGGGAATCCTTTGCTGATCTCATGGCTGGAAAGGCCTGAAAACTGTTCTCCTGGGGTAGGACTTCTTGCATTCAGGGCCCTGTGCACTCACTGTCCGCCTATGGAAACTGTTTTTGCTTAGAGTAGCTCAGCTGCCTCCTAACTCCTCAGTCCCTGTGTTAGTCACCTGCCACATATCTCCAATTAAAGGAGGAGCAGTATTGCTAACAATTGCTCACACTTGGAAATCACTGTCAGACCCCTAGGTCTACCTTTCTGTTGGCTACATCCTCGCCCTGAAATATATAGCCATAGCCCTAACTCAGCGGTCCTGTTTTAGGAGAGCCTAGAGAGAAAGGGAACTTCACCCTTTCTGCCACCAGACGTGGGTCTTCAGCCACTGGTATATATCATGTTCCTTTTCTAAAACAAGGACAATTAAACAGGGAGCAGTACTGAGGACATTTCATGTGCCAGACTTAGACATTGAACTCAAATGGCCAACATTTAGTGTTGTTTGTCAGCACCTGTGACTTGCTGGGTGTGTTACTCAAACACTACCAGGTGTTGTCTACTAACCATCTTGGACTTTCTAAAATGGCCCCAAATAGATGCTTGTGAAGTCATTATTTCTGATGTAGAGGTCGTATCAAAAGACCTGCTTAGACGACACTGCCAACTAAAGCTGCAGACGTGCCCTGGGAGCTGATTCGGCTCATGCAGTCACTTATTGCATCAATTAGTATAGAGGGCCTGTATTGAACAGCTCGTGCTTTCTTAATAAGAAAGGCTGTCAGAGCATACTTAGAGTTCTTTATTCCATTCATTTATTCTTCAAAGCGTTTTGTATTTTTCTCTGTTATCTGAGACCCAAAACAGAAAAAATAAATCTAACATAAATTCATCCTTCTCAAGAAAAGAAAAAAAAAGGAAAAGCAAACAAGCAACCAAAAAACCTAGTATTTTATAGACTATTGTTTATAGCAAAATAGCCATATCAAATTAAAATAGAAATAAAAAGTTTAAATCCAGAACATATATATATATATCACATATATATGATATATATGTGTGTGATATACATATCATATATGTGATTTATATGTGAGATATATCATATATATGATATATGTGAGGTATATATTATTTTATTTATATATAGTGGGCTGTGACTATAGCTTGGGTGGTGATAAAGTGCTTGCTTAGCATAAGAGCCCCAGGTCATATACATGTGTTTACAGTCTCCCAGTATAAATAGCTTTCCTTACCTGACTCATTTTTCCTCATCTGTCTTTTCTGTCTTTGATTTAGCTGATGAGCATTGAAGTTGAAGCAAAATATGGAGGAACAGGAGCTTCCTTTTTCAGTGCTGTCCTTGTGATAGAGGAACTAGCTAAGGTGGATGCATCTGTGGCTCTCCTGTGTGACATCCAAAACACAATAATTAACAACCTGTTTAGAAAACATGGTACAGAAGAACAGAAGGCCACCTATTTGCCAAAGCTGGCTACAGAAAAAGTAAGTTGAAATGAGTTGTTGAAAATTGATTAGATCTAAGGTTCCAATGTTTTCGAGAGAACAGTAACTGCAATATTGGCTTTAATTATCCAAGACCACAATGCAGCACCATCAATTAACCAGGAAATGCTCAATAAATTACTGCTACCAGAAAAACACATTCTACTTCTCATTTGTCATGTGGAAACTTAGGACATAATCATCAGACGATTACTTTTAGCCCGGCATGGCGGTGCATACTTGTAGTTCTAGTGGTCAGAGGCTGAGACAGGAAAGCTGCTCCCTCGAGACCCAACTAGGCGACATGTCAACTTCCAGGCCAGCCACAAACAAACAAACACTCAGCACTTTTTTGTTTTGTTTTGTTGTTGTTTGTTTCTTTGTTTTGAGACAAGGTTTCTGGCTGTTCTGGAACTCGCTTTGTAGACCAGGCTGGCCCTGAACTCACAAGAGTATCTGTCTCTGCTTCCCAAGTGCTAAAATTAAAGGTGTGTACCACTACAACCTGGCAAAACAACAGTACTTTTATCACAATTCGTTTTCCAGTACCTTTGTTGAGATCACATCCTACTAGAATTAAATACATTTAAGCAAGTGGGGCTTTTTGTTTGTTTGTTTTTCTGGCTTCAAACTTACAACAAGCTTCCTGCATCTTTTACTTGAGCTCTGAGATGGCTGGAGGTTCTAACTGTGCCATGGGAAGTCTTAATGGAGGTAGACTAGGAAATGCTACATGGTAAGCATGTGTTCCTAAATCTATATTTTATCTTAGATAAACAATAAGGGTGCTTTTGAGAAAATAATAATCACAATTCTATTAGGACAAATATAGCCTTTTTTAAAATGCAGGATCACTATGTAGACCAGGCTGGCTTTGAACTCACAGAGATCTACCTGCCTTTGCTTCCTGAGTGCTGGGATTAAAGGCATACAGCACCATGCCCAGCCCAAATATAGACTTTTTTTTGCATAACTAAAGATTTGACTTACAAATGTCTATTTTTTAAAGCTGGGCTGCATACACTTTAATCCCAGCACTCGAGGTGCAGAGGCAAGCAGATTTCTGAGTTCAAGGCTAGCCTGATCTTAGAGTGAGTTTCTAGGACAGCCATCTCTACACAGAGAAACTCTGTCCTGGAGGGGAAAAAACCCCACAAATGCCCATTTTTTCCCTATGACTTGTTAATATAAAGGATAAATACAGTATTTTTTTCTCCTCACATCTATAGATAGGGAGCTTTTGCCTCTCTGAGGCTGGAGCTGGTAGTGACTCTTTCGCTATGAAAACAAGAGCTGATAAAAGCGGAAATTACTACATCATCAATGGATCGAAGATGTGGATTAGCAATGCCGAGTATTCAGAGCTCTTCCTGGTTTTTGCAAATGTGGACCCCGCCTCTGTAAGTATGAAAAAGTGTCTCTCTTCTCTCCTCCCTCCTTTTCTTTCTTTTTTTTCTTCTTTCATTTCCTTTCAATAGTTAATTTTAAGCTCTGTGAGAATTAATCTTTTTTTCATTCATCTAAAAACTTGTTGATATAGTTATTAATTACACAGATGACCATTTATTACCTTTTTCCTAATTCCCTAATCTTTAACTGGGTAGAACGTTAATTTTTCTGTATAATAGTGAAGGATTTAAGTACTCATAAAATACATTACTTTTAAGAATATTGAAAAAGATTTAAGAGTATTTTATTCAGATGGAAGAAAATCATACAGCAAAATGGTAAGTATGTTTTATTTTGTTTTCTGAATAATGATTTTAAAGCATAGGATTTCATGATCACATACTTATAAAAATAATTTCAGCACTCACTGTGGGGTGTGGAAAAGTACAAGAAGTAGTAAAGTCCCTCTCTAGATGGTGCTGGCTGCCCTAGAACTCTCTATGTAGAGCAGGCTAGCCTCAGACTCACTGAGATTCACCTGCCTCTGCTTCCCAAGTGCTGAGGTGCACTTAGAGGCTGTACCACCGTGCCTGGCATAAGGTTCTTGTTTAAAGATTTATTTATTTTATGTATGTGAATACACTGTAGCTATCTTCAGAGGGCATTGGATCCCATTACAGATGGTTGTGAGCTACTATGTGGTTGCTGGAAATTGAACTCAGGATCTATGGAAGAGCAGTTAGTGCTCTTAACCACTGAGCCATCTCTCCAGCCAAGGTTCTTGTTTAGTCACTAATGTTCTCTAATTATTCTGGTTCTGTAATGCACATGTTGCAATTCAGAGTCCTTTGGTGTTTATTGTCCATTTTAGCTTTCTTTTCTTTTTGTACATGTGTGCACATGTGTGTGTTTGTATAGATGTGAATGCATTTGTGAGGAAACCAGAAGTCAACCTGAGGTGCTGTATTTCAGTAAATGGCCACTTTTGTTTTAAAGATTGATTTTTTTTTAATTAAATCTTACCTCTGTGGATATGTATTTGTCTGTGTAAGGGTATGTACACTGGGTTCAAGTTGCCCATGGAGGCGAGAAGATGTCAGCTCTGCTGCTGCTGGAGTTACAGGTGGTTATGAGCCACTTGCAGTGTTGCAGAGAGCCAAACTTGAATCTTCTGCAGGAGCAGTATGCACTCTTACCTATTGATTCCTCTCTCAATCCCCCCAGCTCTTTTTGAGGCAAGGCCACCCCCTGGGAGCTGGGCCTCGATGATAACATTTACCTAACTGCATCTGCCTGACTGGGCAGCAAGCCCCAACGGACTCACCTGCCTCCGCCTCCGCCTCCGCCTCCGCCTCCGCCTCCGCCTCCGCCTCCGCCTCCGCCTCCGCCTCCGCCTCCGCCTCCGCCTCCCTAGCGCTGGGACTGCAAGTGCATGCCACTGTGCTCAGCTCTTCACGCAGGTGCTTAGGATCAAACCAGCAGCCCCAAGCTTGCAAAGCAGCGCTTTACCAGCTGAACTGAGGCTGAGGCTGTAACTTTCTTTTCAGTCTTTATGTTTTTTTGTTTTTATTTTATGTGAGTATTTTGCCTGCATGTATGTTTGTGAACTATATGCATGTCTGATGCTCATGGAAGTAAATCCCATGAAGCTAAAGATACAGACAGTTGTGAGCCACAAGGTTGGTGCTCCAAACTCTGGTCCTCTGGAAGAGCAGCAAGTACTCTCAACTGCTGAGCCGTCTCTGTAACCCCTTAGCTTTCTTAGTTTGAACTCTTTGTAAACAAGGATTTTTAAAGCCTAAGTGATAATTGCATTTTACTTTTTCTTTTTAGGGATATAGAGGCATCACCTGCTTCATAGTAGACCGAGATACAGAAGGTTTTCACATAGGGAAACGAGAAAACAAAATGGGGATCAGAGCTTCTTCTACCTGTCAGTTAACATTTGAAAATGTCAAGGTAGGTATTCTAGAATATTCTGTAAAAGTTTAGTGAAAAATCAGCCTCACATAGAACCATAGAAAATATACAAGAGGATGGCCAAAACAACAAATAGTTTAAGTGTGCATGGAAAAGTTCTTGGTGGAGCTAGTCAGCAGTTAAGTCCTGACCAAGAACATTTTTCACAAGAGTTGAAGTCCTTTGCTCAATTCTTTTCTATGGAAAACTTTTCTGTCCAACCTTTGACCTGAAAGCAAATTCCAGACATTAACTTTAATTATTGTTATTATTATTATCATTATTATTATTTATAATATAAATTCTTCTGAAACATTTGTACTTATAACTTGGCACTTAATGAACCTAACTCTACTGGGAGAAGGAATTCTGAGGTCAGTACACCAACGGCCACAAGATGGAGATGTTGCTTAGTAAGAGTGGAAAGCAACCAGGCTACACTCACAAAACAAGATCTTTCTCGGGATGCTGGAGCCTGGCTTGGGCACGGATGATCCACGCTCCTGGATCTTTGTGGGCAGCTGTGTCTGGAGTACTGAGATATCATCACAGATATCGTTGGGCCTAATTCCTTCCTTCTTCCTACTTGCTCTTACCCCATCCATTCCTCCCTGCTCTCTCTTAACTAAAGTATTTTCTTTTGTTCCTAGTATTGATTTGTTCTAAGTATTGATTATTGAGGATATTTTGCTGTATGTATGTGAATGTTGTTTTGCATGTATGTATGTATGTATGTATGGTGTGTGTGTGTGTGCATGAACCATATATGTGCCTAGTGCCCTCGGAGACCAGAAAAGAGTACAGGACCTCCTGGAACTGGAATCACAGATGATTGTGAGTAGCTATGTGGGTGCTGGGAAGAGAACCTGGATCCTTAGAAGAGCAGCAAATCCTCTCAGCCACTGAGCTATCTCTCTACTTTTACTATTAACTTTTTATATTGTAAGGAAATATAGCTTATAATATATAGCTTATACCTTTCTTCTTTTCTATTTACTGACCGCATTCTCACACATGTGCGCGCACACACACACACACACACACCTCAGTAGACTTTTCTCAAAATGAATCATCTCAACAGAAGAGCAGTTTATTACTCTTGTTTTTGAAAATACTTCATGTTTTTGTGGTTTCTAATGACTTATCTCAACATGATTAACATACAAATAAGAATTGGGGGAAACTTGTTATGCATATATGTTATTGACAAATTTTGTAAAGTTCCCTGTTTCCAAATGTATTCATTCATTAAGGAGATTGAGCTTAGGCTCAGGAGAATGCACGACTGAGCAGCAGGGACTCGGGAGGACAGTCAGGAGATGCAGATGTCAGCAGGCAGTCGACCCTGGGGGCTTGGTTTGGTTGCTTTTTTCTTAATTGTTTTATTTTTGTTTATTTTATTTTCTGTGTGTGAGTGTTTTTGTCCGAATGCATGTATGTGTACCACCTGTGTGCTGTTGCCTGCAGAAGTCACAGGAGGATGCCAGATCCCCTGAAAGTGGAGACATGAATGGTTGTGAACAATCATATAGAGTGCCAGGAATTGAACTTGGGTCCTTTGGAAAACCAAGTGCTTGTAACCACTGAGTCATTTCTGCAGCTTTTCTCATTGACGTTTACTCAAGACCACGATAGAGTAAGGTCACCATTGGGGAGATTCAAGTATGTGTGTGTAATTACATATTATGTATATTTAAAATAAAAATAAATGATGTAAATCTAAATTTGGAAGTAAGTATACATTTGTATTTCCAGGTTCCAGAAACTAATATTTTGGGAAAAATTGGGCACGGTTATAAGTATGCCATAGGAAGTCTTAATGAAGGTAGAATTGGAATTGCTGCACAGGTAAGTCTTCTGAGCTCCTTCACATTTTGAGCCATTTAAGATAAAAATGAAAAATAAAAAAAAAAAAGAATTGCAATGAGACAATTAATTATCTGGAAGCTTTTGAACACAAGGTGGCACCCTGTCCTTGCATGAGGGAAAAGAATTGCTTCAGATTATTTCTATCAAACTGTACTTTGGTCAATTATGTAAGCTCCCAGAAGATCAAACAATGGCTTAGTAATAGCTGTTTTCTGCTTTGAGAACATTAAAGTATTATCTAATACCTACACCAGTAACTTCAAGGAAATATATTACATATTAAATAATCGCATCTGTTTTTCAGTTAACTTTTCAAAACCTGAAATTCATTCTTTTAGAACTTTTTAAAATTAAGAACATGCATTCTATAAGTATGTATATTCTATTATGTAAGCATACAGATATTCATACATATATTCTATTATATAAGAATCCATACATATGTTTGTATATATACATACACATATGTATATTTACATACATATATTCTATTATGTAAGGTTTTCTTCATATATATGTGTATATATATATATATACACACACATATAACCCTAATCTCAACCCTTAATATATTTATATCATATCATACATACATATATATGTGTATGTGCATGCCTGTGTGTGTGTGTGTGTGTGTATGTGTGTGTGTGTGTGTGTGTGTGTAATTCTGATTACTCTCTTCATTCTTTCCCTTATCTCCTTCCCATCCTTAGCAACACCACACCCCCTTCATCCTACCAGATTGAATTTTATAACTATTGGCTCCATTTCCAGGGCACTATTTGAGCACTGGAGCTTGGTGGACTTACCCCCGACCCAAAATTTGTCAGTAGCAGGTAGTTCAACACTGAGATTTGGCACCCCCTAAGCCCTTCCTGAGCCAATCAATAGTCAGATAGATAGATAGATAGATAGATAGATAGATAGAGATATATAGATATGTTTTTAATCAGTATCTAAGATTTACTAACTTTAAAGCTTTTAGATTTTGATACAAACTATATCTGTTAGCTGTTAAAATAGTTAAATGCTGAATTATTACTCCACATTTTTCCTGCGACTCTTTACTACATTACCAAAATGATGTTCCCCCTACCCCTGAGGGGAGACTTTCTGAGGACCCTAAACATACTAAGCGTCTGCTCTACCTCTGAGCTATACCCTCACCCTAACAAACTATTCTTAGACCAGAATTCAATTTCGGTTGCTGACAAAGCTAAAAGAGTTCTAGCATACCCGTGCTTTTAAAGGTTTCTTGTTGTACAACTTCATTGGATACAACATCAAAGCTCCAGCATGAAGCCTTATGATTTCTAGATACATAATATAGATGTTCTGACCATGAAGTCCATGACATGGGATTGGGGAGATTCAAGTATGTGTGTGTACTTACATATTATGCATATTTAAAATAAAAATAAATAATATAAATCTAAATTTGGAAGTAAGTATACATTTGTATTTCCAGGTTCCAGAAACTAATATTTTGGGGGAAATTGGGCATGGTTAAAAGTCACTCCACATCATCTTATAACCCAGTAAAATGTTAAAGCAGACACATACTGGTCTCAGTGGGTGCTTGCAGAGGAAAAGGTACACCATGAACTAGAGTCACTGTTCTTCAAAACCCTGCAATTGCAGGGAATTTATTTCTTTACTATTTAAAATGGAAGCATCCTACCAAGACAGAAATGCATGTTTTCATTCACAGTGGGTAATTTCAATGTTTGAGTCAGGGGTGTTGGCACATGCCTGTGATCCTTGGGTTTGAGGCAGAAGGGCTGAGAGTTTGAAGATAGACATAGAAAGTTCAAGGCCAGTGTGTACATAAGGAAACCTACCTAAAAGATGAACTTCAGGGCTAGAAGGATGACTCAGTAGTCAAGAGCACTGACTGCTCCTCTGGAGAAGCCAGGTTTGGTTCCCAGGTGGCTCACAACCAGCTGTAACTCCAGTCCCAGGGGATCCAATGCTCTCTTCTGTCCTCTGAAAGTCCTGCATGCACCTGTTACACAGACATATATGCAGGCAAAACACTCATACATATTAGAAAATGGTGAAAAGAAAAAAATGTAAGACCCCAAATGAACCTTCACATTCACAGAGGCTTACATGCTGGAAGATGGCATTGTCTATAAACACCAAAACTTGCTGACTCATTTTAACTTGGGGTTTGTGGGGACATTGTCCCCTTAATTTTGGATATAATCTTCCGTTTTTCAGAGAATACTAAATAAAGGCTAAAAGAAAATGTGAATGAACACTAATGAAATATTGATGTTTTTGAGCATTTCACCCCCAAAGCTTTAACTATTGATTTTTTCTTTTTCTTTTTTTAAACCTACATAGTTTGACATAATTAGATAGTGATTTACTAGCTACCTAATGTTGAAGTTTAAAAACCATTTTTAAGCTCAAATCGTTCGATAGTTATAGAAATTGGTTAGCAATGAGAGAGTTCAGTTAAAACTGTGACCACCTTTTGACTTGTTCTTCAAGTGTAGAAATTAGTGTTTTTATCAGATTTTCTCATCTGATACTTAACCCCAGTTAAGTCACCCAGGGAGGTCTTTAAACCACATCCCCTCATCCCCCTTCCTCCCACTCAGTGGTAGAGTGCTTGTCTAGCATGTTGGTATCATGGGTTATCCCCTCTGTACTTCAGAAAGCAAAACAAACAAACAAAGCAATGCAGTGAGTCCATATTTGACTCTGAGGACTGGAGACAGAGTCTAGTCTTGAGTTCATTCCAGGCTAAGCTAGAGAATCAGAATTTAATGAAGAGGACTTTCTGAGCAGTGTCCTGGTCCTATAAACATAGCTGTAGCCAGAATTTGCTAGAATTAAATGCACTTACTCCTGCATGTATGAAAAGAGTCCACATTGTCTCCACATGATCAGATACATTAACAAAGATATATAGTGAGTACCCAATGCACCTGCCAGCTCCGCATTCCTCTCCAAGCTTCTGGCCCCGCCCCCTTCCCCCTTCCCCTTCCCCTTCCTATCCCAGTTCAGTCTTCCCTGTGAAAGGAATGTGCTACTTAGGTAACTAAAGGCATAAACTTGTGACAAAATACATTTTGATCTTTTGGTTTCTCCCTTTTCTTTAAACAGATGCTAGGACTGGCCCAAGGATGTTTTGACTACACTATTCCATACATTAAAGAAAGGATGCAGTTTGGCAAACGAATATTTGATTTTCAGGTATATATAATTAAACTCTTTCTGCTGTCTTGGACTTTTCTCCTTCCTGTGTTGAGAGCCATAGAGGGAGTCCCCCAAGGATGTTCTATTGGGAGAAGTAGGTCTCATGGGATACACTTGTGGCCTTCTTAATCTTTTCTAAGGGCAGAACCATAATCCTTGAGGCCACCTGTTGTATGTTTGGGATGCCTTGGTGAGCACTGGAGAGCTGTCCCCTCTGACCTCAGAAGTCCAGCATCCCCTAGGTTCAGTCAGATTCATATGACTTTATCTGAAGTGCCTGGCACTAGAAATATTTCAGGCTTCAGGTGTTTGCAGAGTTTGGGACATTTTTGTGTACATGTAAGATGGCCTGGGGATGTGAGGTAAATCTGAATAAACTTCATTTATATTCCTTATATGCCCTTTATGTAGCTCTGAGGTAATTTTATATAATACTTTTAATAATTTTATATATGACCCAAAATGTCATGGGTTGAACTTTCTACTTGTGGCACCATCTTGATAATTAAAAAGTTTTACATTTTGGAGTGTTTTGGATTTCAGATTTTCAGATTAGAAATGCTTGCCCAGTAGTAGCTATAGCTCCTACCATCATCTCCCTCCCATACAAGGAAATTGGGGCACATAGAAGGTGGGCTCCCAAAGTCATGTAGTTAGTTTGTTGTTTTTTTCATTTTGGTATACTAGAGTACTGTGTCAAAGCCAGCTTCCAGCGAGAAGGGCAAACAGCGAGACAGGGTAAAGGGGGTGTTTGATTTTCCCTATAAGCTAGGGATCAGTGTTTGTTTATATATGCTCAGGGTCAGGTAAACTACAAGTAGAGCAGTGGTTGCATTTTTAGAGACCATTGGGGAGTATGGGTTTTTTTTTTTTTAGGCGGAAATTTAATATTAAGAAATTTGGTCATGCTAGGCATGGTGGTACATGCCTTTAATCCCAGCCCTTAGGAGGCATAGGCAGGTGGATCTCTGTGAGTTCGAGGCTAGCCTGGTTTACATGGTGAGTTCTAAAACAGTCAGGGCTACATAAAGAAACCCTGTCTCAAAACAAACAAGCAAAAAAGGTGTGGGGGACAAAAGGGAAATTTGATCATTAACTGTATAAAGCTTTGTCGAGAGTCAGTAGGGTTATATTTCACTATCCATCACCCAAATGACTTGTTTTTCACCTGAGTGTGTCAATGACATCCTTGTCATCTCTAGACATTAAGGACAGGACAGAACTCTCAGTTCTTCTTTCAGTGTAGATTTGAGCACTGCTCCAGGCAATGCCTGCTGTTAACTGTACATCCAGGGACCTATGTCTAGCTATCGAGAGTTGGGTTTTTGTTTTGTTTTGCATTGTTTTTGAGGTTTTTTTTTCCCCAAGGCAAGAGGCATACCACTATTACCTTTCTGCCTCCCATGGTAGTTCATGCGGTCATTGAATAAACTGTTGTTATTATTGTTTAATTGATATGAAAACTATTTTATTTTAAAAAGGATTAGAATCTCTGAATTCTGCACAAAAATCCATCAGAACATATATAATAATGATATTGGCATAAAACAGGCAAATTGACTGATAGGCAAAGACAGAAAGGCCAGCACTAGACACATGCATGTTTGCACACTGGTACATGGTGGAAACAACCCTGTGGGCTACAACATGAGACTGTCCTCTGCATGTGGAAAAAAGTGAAATCATCTTTGATTCTTACAGCAGATAAAATTCAGATACAGTAAAGAACCCATATTTTAAAAAAGTTTATATTCTTAGAAGGAAGTAGGAGACTATGTTTATAACACTAAGGTAAGAAGGGATTTCATAAGTAAAACATAAAAAAAATGAGTAATCATAAAGGAAAAGAACTGGCGAATTTTCAGGCCGGCCTTGGCTACATAGCAAGTAGGAAGCCAGCCAGCAATCAGGATGATATACCAAGACACTATCTATAAATGAATGAATGAATGAATGAATGAATGAATAAATGAAAGAACGGAAAGGGAGAAAAAAGAAAGAAAGAGAAAATATAAGCAGAGAATTTGCTTACCAAATTTATTTTCCTCAAAAAAAGATATTAGAAGTGGGCTGGGCAGGAGGGGAAGCTTGGTGGTAGAGTGCCCACCTAGAACGTGGTATAAGACTTTGAGCTCAGTGCCCACAACACAAAAAGAGAGCAGAAGTGAAAAGACATGTCATAGCAGGGAGATACTTGCTCTGCATAGGCTCACAGGTGATGCTTCAGAACTTACACATTCACACTCGTCTTTATGCACATCAGAGTAACGTGAATACTAAATACCACAGAAGGAAAATCTGATATCTACAGATAGCCCCTTCTGCCCAAGCTTTCACTCCTTTCCTTTTGGAAAAGCTTTTCATTAATGGGATTATTAAATAATTGCTTTAACTGAGACTGTCTTAATCTTCAGCACATATTACTGAAATTATTTAATTGTCTTCTGTTATTAGACTCAGATCATGAAGACAAGGAATTCTGGCTATGGTGTTCATTGTTGTACTCCCATTGCTCAACACAGAATTAGCATATAATAAATGCTTGAATGGTGGTGGATAGGTTAGACATGAGAAACATTCCAGTCTATAGTAAACATTGAGGCTATATTTCTAGCAAATTGGGCTTTGGAGATTTACCTTTGTGTTTTGTTTTCATTAACGTATTTATTCATTTTACATTCTCATCACAGCCTCCCCTGCTCTCCTCCCAGTCTCACACTCCCACCCACCTCCACCCATTCCTTTCCCACCTTCTCGTCCTCCCCACCCCCATACCAACGTGCCCTGGCACATCAAGACTAAGTGTATCCTATCCTACTGAGGCCAGACAAGGCAGTTCAGCTAGGGGGAAGTCCTCCAAAGGCAGGTAACAGAGTCAGAGACAGTCCCCCACTTTAAACGCTGGGAGACCCACATGAAGACCAAGCTGTATATCTGCTATGAATATGTAGGGCGTTAAGTCTCATCCATGCAAGCTCTTTGGTTGGTGGTTCAGTCTCTGTGGTCCCCATTTTTTTTAAAGCCAGGGTCTCAGTGTGTGGCCCAGGCTGGACATGAGCTTGCAACAGTCCCTCTCGGTTTTGAGTTCAAATACTGGAACTGCAAGTATGTCCATTCATGCCTGAACCAAAGCTTAGCAGACCTTGTATGACCTCACGATTTACATCATATTCTCACTAACACATCTTAGTCATTGCCAGGCACTTAGTGGCACCTCATAACTAAATAAAATTTCAGGGTAACAGTAATTTTTTTAATATGCTATTAAAGTTGTTCTTTAAAATTAGAATAAATGGGGACTGGGGATATGGTTTAGGACTTGCTGGACAAGCTTGGAGACCTGAGCTCCAATAAAAGATGAATGAAACTGATATTGCAGAGGGGACAGGGCATCCTATCCCAGAGACTTACTAGCCAGCAGCCCCAGGGTAGGTTTGGTGAGATCCCTGTCTCCATAACTGAAGAGGAGAGCCACAGAGGAAGGTAATATACAGCTGCTATCTATTATTGAACATTGGAGAAGACTCACATTGATAAAGTTAGTTGAAGAAAGAAAATTGGTGCTTCAAATACTCTCATTATTCTATAGCTAGCAACTTTGAATGTGTTGAGGTCATGTTCAAATATCAAAATTTTCTTATTCAATCAAGCAAAGAATATTTGAAAGTTTTGTTCTGTTGGGATTTAATATAAGCCATTTATCATAAACAGTTGAAAATAATTACTAAATTTGAGAATCAAAGCTTTAAAACCTAACTTTTATGGTGCTATTTAAAATCTTAACAAACTATGAAGCATTACATGAGTTTTGAAATTTTTCAAAAAAAATCCATAATATCTATAGGGTATTGTTATTTCACTTTAGATTGCACATTTAAGGTATTTAAAAGGATTGAATCTGGATTTCTTTGGGGATATGTTTTGAGTCTGTGGGCATTGTGTATCTAACTTGCAGTTAGAAGTAAGCTGAGTTTTGCAAATTGTCATTTTCTAACATGGGTCTGAATGTTACAGGGGCTCCAACACCAAGTAGCTCAGGTGGCCACCCAGCTGGAAGCCACTCGATTGCTAACATACAACGCTGCTAGGCTCGTCGAAGCCGGAAGGCCATTTATAAAAGAAGCATCTATGGCCAAATACTATGCATCCGAGGTAAACTAGAAGGAGCTTTTTTAATAAATGAGAATCTTAGTCTTTCACTTGGGAATATTGGTTAAGCATAGGCTATCCTCCAAAAGAGAATGTGCTTTCCACTTCCTGAGGCAGAAGGGTAAGGGCAGAGCTGCCGTGGGAAGATGTGTGACTTCTGTGCTGTCTCAGTGTTTTCATGAATGGCCAGTTCAGGTTGAAACACACCACACCAAGTCCCTATAGAGGCCTCCTCTGAGGGATGGCTTCAGGCCGTGGTTTCAAGTTGGGGTACAATGAGTTGCCGTGAAGGATATGTTCATGGCTAGACCATATGAGACTGAAAGCACCAGGAAAACATGACCTATGTGTGTAATAGCTTCTACTCAGATATAGCCATTCTCTGTGTTCACATGGACTATGGCAAGAGAGTTGACCCACATTACAGGGCAGGTGTCTCCCAGTCTTGCCACTGTGTATAATATTTTGATTTAGGAGGATCCAACCTTTTGACATTCTCCAGATAGGAGGAGCTGTTTTCGTAGCTTTCCTGTGGTACATATAGCCCATGGGCTATAGGGTGGCTCCACTGACAAATACTCATTTAACCCTTACAGCTTCTAACATGAGAGACTGCCATGATCTGGGGTCAGTGTGAGAGCAGAAGAAACCGGGAGGCAGGCTGGAGGAGGACAGGCGGCCTGACTGGGTCTAAGGATGTCCAGAGAAAGCCTAAACCCCAGTGTCTCTCTCTCTCTCCCTCGCTGTCTCTCCCTTGCTCTCTCTCTCTCTCTCTCTCTCTCTCTCTCTGTCTCTCTCTTCCTCTCTCCCGCCTCTCTCTGCTTCTCTCTTTCTCTGCCACCTATCTGTCCAGACTATATCATTTCTTAGCCAAACTCCTGGGCCACCCAGCTGCTTTCATGGTCCCTATTGCTATCCCCAGTCCAATCTTGCTGTGTTTTTGGTGGCTATGATGTCACTTGGAACTTTTCAGTGACTTCTCACAGTAAATGGAACAATATTCATATTCGTTTCTCACAATGCTACAGCAAGCAAATTTCTCAAAATGTAGTGTTTTTGAAATGTGCAGTTTTTATCAGCTGCCTGCCACTTGAGGAGGTCAGAAGTCTGAAATTGGCTTTTTGGAGATCAAATAAAGATGTTCAGTGTAGCACATTCAAAGGTCTCTCTCTCTCTCTCTCTCTCTCTCTCTCTCTCTCTCTCTCTCTCTCTCTCTTACACACACACACACACACACACACACACACACACACTCCCTCCCTCTTGTTGCCATGGTCAGCTTGCCTTCAGCGACTAGCTCTCCAGCATCCTCCCTCCTTTATAAGCACTGTCGGGATCCACGTGCTCTGTCCCAGTACCCCAGATGATATTCTTGTCTCAAGTCCTTGCCTGCAAAGCCCCTCTGTTGTCGGGTTGGATAGCACATCCTGTTTCTGGGAACTGGGCTCTCTCTGGACATCCTTGAGGAGCCGTTACAATAGTCAAGCTGTCACCCTCCTCCCAGGGCCACCCTTCCAGTGTCTTCTTCCCACTCACTCTGACCCCAGTCTCACTGGTCCCTGAGGCCAATGGGCCCTGCTCTGTTTGGCGTCTTCATACATGTTATGCTATTCCTCGGCCCCTAACTCCTGTCGTAGCTCTCAGCCAAGCTGTCTCCTCACAACAGTTTTCCCGACGAGCTCTTCTGCTCTTTATAGCTTATAAAATCTGTGTCAAATGTTTTAATGTCTGTTTCTATATGACCACAAGGGTAATGCCTATCTTCCCCCACCCTCAGTAAATATCTGCTAAGAAATGATGCCTGTTGGCAAGCATCTGCATATAAAGAAACAAGTCTGGCTTCTTAAAAAAAAAAATCTGTGGTTTAATGGGGGATTTTAGAGAAATAACTGCAGCCCTTGCACTTGCTCCTAAAAATGTCGCTCCAAGGCTCACCTTGCACAAGTTCTGGTCTGTGACCTGCTCCCTGCCTTTGGTAGGTCGCTGGGCTAACAACAAGTAAGTGCATCGAGTGGATGGGAGGGGTTGGCTACACCAAAGATTACCCAGTGGAGAAATTCTTCCGCGATGCAAAGATCGGTAAGCAGACTTTCCATGTTCTCTTGTTTTATTTGCCACTGTGGGTATTTGGGCTATTGTGTTTGTCGATTTTATATTACTGGTACTTAGGTAAAAGCATTTTAATCTCTACAGAATGTTTATTGACTTTTTTGTGGCTGAATTTCTTCCTTCTTCCTATCAGAAAAATGAATTTATATTTCTAAAAACACCAAATTGACTCTTAAAATGCCTCCGTAGACCTTTTAAGAGAACTGCGACAAAATGCACTGTCTTCATTTTCCTGTTACTGAAGTTGTTGGTATTTACCATTCCTGGAGTCTAATGCTGCTCTTTGAAGTATGGTTCTAATTCCAGAAGGCAGCGGCCTCATCGTGCCTCAGTGCTCCATCAGCAGCTAGGAGAGCAAATGGTAGTCCTGAACGCTGCCAGGCCCTTAGAAGCAACTGGGCTTGCTCACTTATGCTCTAAGAGCCAAATCCTCAACTGCTCAAAGCAGATTTGAGTGAGCACAGATCAAATGGAAAACTGTTACCTTGTCAGAATCACTTTGGAAACTGAATCCTGTTCCTGAGAGTAAATGCAGGGATGATGTCTTCCATATTCATCTCTGCGTGGCTCCCTTCAGCTGTGGGTCCACTCCTAATTGTTCCATTTCTCCCTTTTGTTTAAGGTACAATATATGAAGGAACTTCCAACATCCAGTTGAACACCATTGCAAAGCACGTCGAGGCAGAGTACTGACGTCTGCGGAACGGGATGGGCCCTCTCTGATGTCACTGGCGAGCCATTCCAACTGCTGTGCCTTATGGAGCAGAGTCTGAGAGCAGTGCACTGTCCTGGTCTCAGGCCTGGACTGTGTTCCTGTCTCTTTCCAATCTACTCTAAAACTATTTCTAAGCTTCTGAACACATTTGTATTTCTCATCCAAGTTTCAGGGTATACAAAAGTTTCACTATACCAGCATTTGAGAAGAAGAAACCATTTGAAGTATTGGTATTGCTGACAGAAATAGTCACTTTATATTCCTACTACATCTTTGTACTATGGTATGAGCCAGAGGAACGTTTGTTACAGTTGGCAATTTTTATTCAATACTTTATAGATTCAGTGGTAAGTTGCTAAACAAGGTAGAAACTGATAAAATTTATTTGGAAAAATCTAGAACTCTTAGTTCTAAATATTAAAGAAAGAGTAGAAAATAAAAATGTAGCTTTTGGCTATATAATTGACAACAACAAAAAGTCCCAAATATTATTTTAACCAACAAAAGCAGTATGTTTGGCTGCTATAATTGAACTATATGAAAGATGTATTATGTGGTAGCTTTCAGCTGCTCATTTAAAAGACATGTCCCTGTATTAGTTTTCAACTATAAAGTTTAAATAATTTGGCCTAATCATCTGAAAATAATTTATTAGATCATGCACTATTTTTCAGTAGTATGATTTATTTCTGTATTTTTATTGAGTATTTTTTCCTCAAACTTGGTTATTGGACTTTATCCTAAATAGTAATTAATTGAGAAATTCAATTTTGGTTTTCAAAATTGATTCTTAAGAGAAATATACCCCCATAAGAAAATAATACCACAATCTCATAAGGATGGGGAAGGGAGACTAGATAGTCTGAAAGGGCACATTCAGAATAAATGTATGTAGCCATTTATATAGTATATTAAATAATTTTATATTTGTGAAGACAAATATCTATGTCTTACAATGTAAATGAAAAACAGGCAAAGCCTAATCAGGTGTCCACAGCTGGTGAAGCCATTGATCAGTGTTAGGAATTCACAGTCAAGACTAGACCCTCCGGTTGTAGACCCTGAGTCCTCTGGAGAGAGAAGCAGACAGTAGACAAACGAGTTTCACATTCCAGACGAAACATCACAAGCTAGATGTGAAAAATGCCCCAAGGCTCAAGCAGTTGCTGGAAATATTCTTTATTTTAGTGCGTTTGCAAAAGGATAATGTTTATTAAGAAAACTTGACATTTTCTAGGTAATTTTGCTTTGCACAGTCATGTTTATTGAGCTAAATTAATTTCCACAATGCAAATCATAGTTAAATATGCAAGGTTGTATAAATACAGTTGAGATAGGAATTACATTAAAGCAGTAGGAAGAAATAAAACAAATTTAGACCTTGAATCCAAAGAGATAAGGTCTACTTGACTTTCAAATGGGGAAAATGATCAAAGCCCCTCACCCAGGCTTTCAGAACAGACAGATGAGTATGATAAGAAGGGAAGGGGTGGATGCAGTGCCCTGCCGGGCAGACATCGTCCACGTCTGTGATAATGTCAAAGATGTGGGCTTACGGACGATGCAGTGGGAGTCAGAATGAGTAAACAGTCCTGCCCTCCTCCTCTAGAGTTAGAAACCTAGGAAAGGGTGATAAATGCCATGTTCTAACTCAGCATCCGCACAGACTGTCCCTTACCTATTTGGACTTTAAATGTGTCCATAGCACTCAAAATCTGTGTGTAGATTTTGTACATATTCATAAAGGATAGTTAACAGCATTACTTAGTAGTGCAATTAACATACAAATTCACCTTCTTCTGCAGTGAGTCTTTGTTTTGTTTCACCAAAGAGGACATCTGGGGTCTACTCATATTTCTTCTGATTTCCGTGACTTTCTAATCTGTCACAAAACTATGTCCCTTGAATTTGTGTCTGGTAAGGAACCACATGCTGTTTGTTAATTTGAGGATTGAGATGACATGGGGCACAGGAGATAAAGAACTGACCTGGTATATGCAGGTGGAATTGGTTGCCAAGTTTGCATCATTAGAAAGACTAGATAACCACAAAGGCAGTTCCGTCAATTGAAAATGGAACACTTTTAACCAAAGCTGCTTTCTCAGATCATCCATCCAAGGACAAAGACAAGAATTCGGATGGACTGGCTCATTACCAAACACAGTTGTTGTTCAACAAATTTTGGATTTTATCCTTGTTTTACTTTGTTGTTGATTTATTTCAAGTTTAACTGATAAATAATGAACATCATAGTGATATTGTGATTGATCAGTCACTTGCAAAAGGTTATAGCCCAGATATTAGGTCTGAAGATGGCTGTGTGAGATCATTTTGTATCACTGTTACACTGTTTTTAAAGAAATACTCCTCCGGGTATTTATGCTGATCTGTCATAAAGCAAAAATTCTATTTTAATGGTATGTATGGGATTTTTTTCATTGTTCTAAGATCAGTGTACTATGTGGAATGAAAAGATAAAGCACTAAGTACACTGGAGATTCTTGCTGCTAGAATAAAGCACGGTTGCCACACATAAGGATGAAGTCTTCTTGAAAGGCGGGAAGAGTGGACAATACCTTTGTCCACCTCGCCAATAGCTCTTAGGTAAGCCAGTTTCCTTCATTCTTAGAGAATAGGCCTTGTAATATAGACTAAGTGTAAATTCATGATGCTAAAAGTCCACCCTCCCATCCCCCAGAGGACTCTATTTGTTCATTGCAGTGTTGGCAGCTCTCAAGTGGGGAGGCCACTGCTTTTGAGCATATCCTCCCAGCAGATACTATCCTGCAGATGTATGTGCTTGTGTGTTAAAGAATTACTTTCTTGTAAAGTTATACTATCCCACTTTTAAATTCAGTGATACACCACAGTACAGTGCCAGAGAAGATTCCAGTGTGTATATCCCCTATTCCTACATCAGTTTAAAAATCTAGACATCGGTAAAAAATGTTTTCACTCAGAATGTCTTCTTGTGATGGTTCCATCTGAAATATTGTGGTTTCTGAGCTACCATTACAAAAGTAAGTGTCCTCTCTTATTTAGGGTGTGTCCCTTATTTAGGGTGTGTCTGCCCTTACTTAGGGTGTGTCCGTGTCAATGTAGCATTTCTGTTTTCATTAACACAGATTCACAAAAATGTTAAGCAGAAAAGTGCCAATATGGGTCCTGTGCAGGAGTACTTTAGATCTATTGAAACTATAGCAAGCACTTAACACCTTTACTACACCCCAGCCTTTAGTCTCTGGGCCTTTTTTTTTTCTTTTGAAACAAGGTCTCTCTATGTGCTGTTTCTAGAACTTCACTATATAGACCAAGCTGACTTAAAGAACATACAGATTCTACTTGTCTCTGCCTCCCAAGTGCTCAAATTAGAGGTGTACATCACCACAGCCAGCTCTGTTCTATAACCTCAACACCTGCTAACAACAATCAAGAAGGAGGCTGCATTATGTCTTATTGTGCGGATAGCATGGAGAATTTAAGTAGGCTGTGCATTGGTTCATACATGGGATTTGTGGGGAATCTGGCTGCTGAAGGTTCTCCTACTTTCATTTCTTGGAATCATTATGGCTGTTCAATCTTCAGAGGCTTCCCAATGAAATGCCACTCCTAACTAGTCCTTTCTTACCTAATCAGCCTCCAGAGAACTCTTTTCAAGCTGCGAACAAGGTAGGTAGATGAGTATGGTTGGAGTGTGGGTTTTGGGAGACAATGATAAAGCATTGGAGGTGTGTGACTAATGCTTAGCATATATCAGACATTGGGTTTGGACTCCAATAAAGGAGTAGGTAAACTGGGTGACAGGAAGACAGCACTTAGAAAAGCAAAGTTCTGAAAAGGACCTAGTAGATTTGCACAAATAAACTGTCTGCCATATTTGACTCTTAAACTGTAAGAAGGTCTTTTAAAGGATGCAGTCACCAAGAACTATCCTAGGCTGTGTGTAGGCCTAATAGAAATCTAAGTGCTCACAACAGGGTATTCGAGTTGCAGTTATCTGTACAGACAGATCACTGTAAAAATCCTAATATTACAGCACTGTGAAAAACAAAACTGTGGTAGGACTGAGGGTATAGCTCAGTGGTAGAGCAATTGGTGTATGAAAGGCTCTGGATTCAATCCCCTTCACTGGAGAGGAGAGGAAGGAGAAAAAAACACTGTAAACAGGAAGTATAATAGGATGGGAATATAGCATACAGAGTACTATTTATAGATGGAAGTGGGTTAGACCTAATTATTAAAGAGTGCTCAGATAGCCCTGCATAGTGACATAGTTTAATCCCAGCCCTTGGGAGGCAGAGGCAATCAGATCTCTATGAGTTCAAGGTCATCCTGGTCTACAGAGTGAGTCCAGGATAGCAGAGCTACACAGTGAAACCCTTCCTTTCAGGGTGTGGGATTCAAATGAGAAGGCCAGAGAGATGGGTCATCAGTCAAAAACACTTTCTGCGCTTGCAAAGGACCCAAGTTTGGTGGTCAGCACCCATGTGGTGGCTCACAATCATTGGTAACTCCAGCTCCCTGGATCCAATGCTCTCAGCTGCCTCCCACAGGCACTAGGCACTCACATATCTGCAAACAAAGCTAGTGCCCATAAAGATAAACAAATCCTTTAATGCTATTCAAATGAGGTAAGAGAAAATTTTAAGTCCTAGCTACATAAAGCTGAAAATATTTAAAACAAGAAAAGAAAGTTAGAGTATATGGGAAAAGACTGCAAATGCTATAAAAGCAAAAATAGGAATAACTGTATATTTAACAAAACTGAATTAAAGACAAAACTAATTTTAAAGAATATCTCATAAAAAGGGAGAATTCTCCATGATGATCCAACAGCCATGAACTTTTATGACCCCCTCAAAACATATGGGAACTTCATAGAGCAAAACAAATAGAAATAAAAGAATAATTGACAAAGCTGTAATCATGGGCATGACTTCGAAATCAAGTCAAAGATGGAGCTGGGATGCAGACGTAATCTCAGCACTGGAAAGCCTGAAAGCAGGAGTGTCGCCATGAGTCTACAGCCAGCCGAGGTTACACGTGAAGGAGAAGAGGGCCAGGGCAGAAGAAAAGAAAATTCCCCAGTCTCTGGACCAAGAACTAGGTGCCTGTTTTAAATTGAGTGAGTGAGCTATGACTTGGGCCAAATCCAATGTACCTTCTATTGGCACTGCCTATTTTTGTCACAGCCTATAAGTTTGTAGATTTCTGTGCTGTAAATGGGTAGTAAAATGCATGGCATAGCTTCAAATAAGAATGGGCTTCTATGTTTCAAGCAATAAACACAATGTATGTAAATAACAAAATGTCCTTAATGTTGACTTTTGCTACAAAGCCTACAATATTTACCTTTTGGCCCTTTAAAGAAAAGTTGTCCATTCAATGACTACCTCTATGTCAGATTTCTCTCAAGAGGTTAATCTGTCAAACTGTCAGGGTAGAATACCAAAACACAAATTGACAATGAGCTATATTCACTCTTGATTTTATTTTTAATTCTTCTAGCTCCCTCCTTCCCTCTACAAATAGGTTCTTATCCCCATCCTTAAAAACTGAATTTTCTGTTGGGTAGTGGTGGCTCACACCTTTAATCCCAGTACTTGGGAAGCAGAGGAAGGGAGATCTCTGTGAGTTCAAGACCAGCCTGGTCTACAGAATGAGTTCCCTGATAGCCAAGGCTACACAGAGAAATTGAGTCTCAAGAAATAAGCAAACAAACAAATTAAAAAAACCCTGAAATTTCCCAGCTTGGTGTGGTGGCACAGGGTTATAATTCTAACAGTCAGGAGACTAAGACAGGAATATCATAAATTTGAATCCAAATGACCACAACCCCATTTCACAAAACTAACTCCCTAAATTCTCGTGAGCACTGCTCTGCAGGTCTGGAAGTGGACCATGGCTTCCTTATATCCAATAGCTCTTCATTCTTCTTTCCTCTTCTTCAATCACCATTTGTCTGCTTTCACTTTTATGGGTGAGTTTAAACTCCGAAGTCTTCTCTTTGTCCTCAGTTGGTACTCTGCTGTATCTATCCCAACTGTAATTTTCAGATGGCCTTCCTAGAAGCCTTGCTCTGTGCCTGAGACCTTCTTCTGGATTCTTCTCCCCTCAGTGACCACTTTCATCCTGACGCTGTCCATGTACCCCACTTTTCTTTACAACAGCCTGCACTATCCTCTAGAGATCAAGGAGTGTCTTAGACGCGCAGGCTGAGGAATGGTGCCCCCCCCCCCCATGTTTCTTAATCACCCTGCAGGGGCCAGCAGACTTTGGAAGTCTGAGTTTACATGCCAGAGAATTGAAGCAGGAGTCCTGGTCATCTATCAGGGTAACAACGGAGAGTCACATGAAGCCTTTAGTAAGGGTGGAATGATCTAGAATGGTTCTTTTCAAAAGGCTCATTTCTAGAGCCATGAATCCTCTGGTTGGGCCTGGGCCTGGGAATCCGTCTCTTTAGAAGCCTTCCTAGGGACTTCATCACACTAAAGCTTGAAAAGGGTTCTCAAACAACTCTTATCCCAAAGACCCCTTTTTCTGTTTCTATCCCAGTGTCACCCAGCAAGGCTCAGTCAGTAAACCTCAGGGCTCCCTGAAATCCTGCCTGCTTAAGGAAGGGAAAGAGGACCTCTCTACATCTTCTCAAAGTTCATCACAGATGCCCCATTTCCATCCCAGAGACCTCCTGGGAAGGCATATGCCTACTGCTTTCCTAGGTCTGTGCAACTGAAGCTGCCAGGAAAGATCTACTCACCATACTCCCACCCCACATGGAAGGCTCCATGGTGCTTGTTTTGCTGGGCTTTGCCTTCTTAGCAAGAGAGCCCGTGAGAAGGAGGCTGCTAGGATGCGTCACCAAAGCTTCATGTTTTTAAAATCCAGCTGTTTCTCTGAGAGAAGTTTTCCCATTTGGGGATGTAAACTAACAATAAAGTGACATCAGACAGTATGGTGGTGTACCCGTGCAGGGCTAGGAGTCAGAGAGCTCATCCAGCCTAGTGGTCAGCCCCAGTACAGTAAATGTACAGCTCCATCCTTCCCAGGCACAGGCTTCAGTGCACTTGTTGATGGGTGCTATGCCCATTTTCAAATGTGCTTAATAATTCCCTCACTTCCCCAGTGGGCATGAAGTCCTGGGAATTACTCAGGTTGAAATGTATTAATATGAAAGGTTGCTGGATATAGCAAAGCGTATGCCTGAAATCCTGCTGGGGAGCAGAGGTGGGAGGGTTATAGGTTTTGAGCCATCCTGGACTAAAAGCAAGTTTCAAGGCAGTCTGGGTTCATAGACCCTGCAGAGAAAGAAGAAAGGAAGGATGGTGAGAATTAAAAAAAAAAAAGACATGGACTTTATGTTTTGTTTTGAATGTTGTGTTCAAAGGACAGATTGTTGGTGTCTGTGTTCTCAGAGGTCCCCTTGGTGTGCGTGAGGTGCTGCCTTTGCTTGCACTCTTTAACTCAATTGACCCCGAGTTTACACACCTTTACCTTGTTCCCGCTGACTTTTTTTTCTTTTTAGTCTGTAATTTCTACTGGACCTCAGCAACCAGGATGATCTCCGGAAGAACAAACATTTCAGAACAAGCTGGCCCCAGCATCTCTGGCTACTAGTATAGGGGATGAGGGGACTCAGTCTGAATGAGGCTGAATGCAGAAGTCTGAATGCCAGGGCAGCAGCCCGCTGCTCCATTCCAGGAAAGCACTGCACATTCTAGGCAAAGGGCAGAACATCCCGCTGGCATTTCGAATAGCTCTTGAAAGGCAGCCCTCGTCCGTCCTTGTTCATGTCCAGCAGGGTTCAGCAGGAGCAGGCAGTGCACTTGTGTTTGGGGTTAATTGGTTCTTTGGTTTGAGGCTTTTATGTCGTTTCTCTCAAGATCCACCTCTTACTCTTCAGCCGTTGTCCGATTTGATTGACTTCTAAAAAAAAATGGTGTCCAATTCCTTTACCATCTTAGGACTTCAGTTTGTGGTTTCCCCTCCAGGGCCACCTGGTCACTTCAGCAAAGGACACCTGAGGCCTCCATTCTCGCTGAGGTCTCCATTCTTGCATTCCTCGCCTAGAGCTAGCAGGTGACTATTAGACTCATCAATGGGCCTATTCTTTCTAGCTTTTATATTCAGAGTTCTACTGCTACATTTCAATGTAATTTAAGGTGTAATTGGGGGCTGGAGCTGAAGGATGAGTAGTTAAGAACATGTGCTACCCTTGCAGAGGACCAGGGTCTGTTTTCTAATACCTCAGGGCAGCTCACAGCCTCCTCTAACTCCAGCTGCAGAAAGCCTGATGCCCTCTTCCAGCCTCTGCGGGTACTTGCATACATACAGTGCACTATACGTACACTCAAGGACACAAATACACATAAGATATAAATAATAAGTGTTTTCTTCTAAAGCATTTAAAGTTATAAATTATTTACACAAAACTTTTAAATGTCTCTTTTGAAATTTTAACTAAATGTTATAACTTTTTATTAAAAAATAAGAAAAAGAAAACCCTTTCACAGACTTCGGATTCAATGTCTACAACCGAATGTAGAGAATTCACATGATATTCTGTGTGTTACCACTAGGCCTTAATAGTTTTTTAAATTTAAGAGAAAGTGGTACAAATTAGTAATACTTCAAGCCATTGCCCAGCCCCTGTATGAAACTGTTCCAAAGCCAGGCCTATTCCTGGAGGTCTTTGGAGCTGCCCATCAAAACACAAAAGAAAATTCAGAAAAGATCAGCTTAGTGCCATGGGGAGTAATGACTGGTTACAGGAGAGTCTGTTACTCTTCTGTCATCTGAGAGGAAGGAAGCCTTGACAGGTTTGTAATTGGTCTTCTAGCTAAGAGAATCTTCCTTACTGCTGGAGTAGTGTATTCCTCTGATAGTGACTTCCCCTGGTGGTTTATGTTTGGATGTAGCCTCCTTTTGTGTTACTTCTTTGGGGACAGGGCAGACGGGGAGTGGGGGGGGGGGGAGGGGGCGTGGAGCTCTAGCAACTTGTAAGGTGTTAGGTGACAGAATGATATTTAGGTTCCAGGCCATGGCGTGCTGGCATGAAGTATAGAATTCCAGTGAATACATTTATTATCTGTTTGTTTATGGAATGCAGGCCATAGACAGTGTAAGATCTGAACTCCACAGGTCTAAGAGCAGTTATCATATTGAAAATATTTGAGCTAAACTTGGAAAAAATGTGTAGGATTCATTCTGAAAAGATCTGACTGATTGCTGGATTCATGGGACTAATGAGTTAATATTTTGTCTTTTCATTGTTTTTTCTTTTTAAGTCAGGCTGGAAAGGTAACTCAGAAAGGCAAATGTTACTTCTTCTCTAGTTTTGGAGGCTTCTGGCTTCAAATCTTCAGCTGTGAATTCATAGCTTGTAGTTACTACAGAAATCAGGGGGCGGGGCTTGGGGAGCAATAGAGGGGGGAACAGCAGGGAGCAATAAATCAGGAAACAGAAAGGGGAGCTCCTTAGGGAGGGGAGGGAGGTAAATGCAGAGGAGGGGGGAATAGAAGGGAATAGCAAGATACAAGTGATCTGATGGAGCAAATGAGAAAAGGGGGTTCTTTAGGGAAAGGTGACAGGTGTAAGTAAAGGGGAGGGGCCAGTAAAGTAACAATAAGAATATTTGAAAAGCCACAAGGAGTTAAACTGTTAACTATTACAAAAAAACCTATAATACACATAGCTTTTTTTTTTTAGCTTTGTGTGTAAATATACATATAATTTGAGTGAACATTTCTCATCTGGGCTGATGATGCTCCCTCCAAGAACCAAAGACCACCTAACAAAAACCCCAATATCAGATATGAGACGCCCTCTTTTGAGTGGTTGACCACAACAGTCCAAGAGACTCCCAAACATACAGCCCATTGTTATGATCCCTACTTACCCCCAGAGGTGGAAGGTAAGTCCCCATTGCTTTAGAAACAGGGCCCAGAGACCCCTGAGCTGGAACTGATCTCAATGCCCCCTTCTCTGAGGACTAGCTTTCCTTGGCCAAGAAGGCATCATGCAAGTTTGCAAAGGCACCTGTGAACCACATCAACAGCCAGCATGACATGGTGGTGCCGAGGATGCAGTACTGGCACACATGTCTTACATGTAACCAACAGCTCTCTAATTGGAATTAAGACCCACTCAATAACAATAGAAGTCATGGTTACCTGAAGATAACTATGACCACCATATCCCTAATGACCATCTATAAACATTTATTTGCCCTTATACCTACAGATAAGTGTAGCCTTCTCTCCACCACTCATAAATAAAATTTCTCTTTGCTGCTGCTGAGGACCAAGGCTGGGTCCAGGGTGCTACCAGAGCCAGGGGCTGTGTTCATGTCCTTATCCTGTGTTACCCCCAAAGGCCACACAATATCTGTGGTCTCTGCTGCAGCTTGAAACCACGGTGATTGATGTCCATGGACCAGGCCGCCGCTTGGGGCCATATTGATCTGAGTAACCTGTGCTACCACCCGAGGCCATGGTTATATCTGTGGTCTGAGCTGCCTCCGGGGGTCTTATCTGGGCCTGTGGGCCTACTGCAGCTGAGGGCCATGTTTGTAGTCTGCGCTGTCACCAGAAACCATATGGAAGCTCATGATCAGTGCTCCTACTGGCTGTCAATGTCAGGAAGCTATTTTTGCAGTGATAGACACATAATTGAGAAAGAGGGACACGGAAGACTTCTGTGACAACCTCAACCCCCAAACTCCAAAAAAGTAGCAGCCTAAACAGGAAACCATCAAAGAGAACTCCTAAAAAAGTTTGATGAAGATGCTGAAATTTGCTGTCCACAATTTGATGGCTTCTGCATGGGGTAGGGGTGGGGCATCTATTTAAGGGGCAGATAACTAAGAGTTTGACCATGTTCCGGTGAGTATGTTGATAACACAAATTGGACTTTTAAATTTTTAATATTTTTATTTTCTTTTGTGGGGAGGTCACAAGGGTGGGGGCTGACATGGAAGGACTGGGCAATGAGTGTGACTGGGGTCAGCATGTGAAGTTCCCAAAGATTCAATAAAAATATTATGTTGAAGAAAAAATGCAGATTTGTGAAGCACAGTCCCAGTGGCTGTATCTATGGCACTTCCACTCTTAAGGCTCAGGGAACATTGCACACGAGTGGGTGGGAAGACTGTAAGAGTCAGAGGATCCGGGAGTTGGCCGTCTCTTAGTGATATCAGAAGCTACACCCATACAATCTCATCAACACGACTGCCTAAATGTGTGCTGAACAGGAAGACACCAAAGAAGATGCCAAAGAGGACTGAGGACAGCCTCAACCCTTCACAAAACTATAGGCCTCCCCTAGGGAAGAGCACACCAATTTGTCCAGTACCTAACAGTCAGCCCTGAAAATGTGTAGCATTATATGGCCTGTGAAGGAATTGTAGGAATAACTTATATATATATAAAGTTTGAAGGAGAGTGGGGAAGGGTATGTGGGAGAGTATGGAGGGAGGAAAGGGAAAGGAGAAATGTAATTAAGTTAAAATCTAAAAAAAAGAAAGAAAAAAGAGCTAGAAGGATAGCTTGGTGGCTAAGAGCACTAGCTGTTCATCCAGGGGGCTCAGTTCCCAGCACCCCAGATGGTGGCTTACAACCATCTGTCTGTAACAACTCCAGTTCTAGAGGATCTGACATCCTTTCCCTCCTTAACTAGCACCAAGCATGTATATGATGCACAAACTTCCAAGCAGGCAAAACATCCATACTCATAATTTTTTTTTAAAAAGTGTCTGTTATATCTTGTTCTAGAAATCCTAGCTAATGCAGTAGGATAAGAAAAGAGAAAGATATATTTCTAGGAAGGAAGAAAAAACAAATCTTTTTGTTCACAGGTGATATAATTGTGTAGCTATTTCTTTATAATTGAAACATTTGTTCCTTGGGAGGAAAGAGGCTAAGACTCAGAATGACCAGAAAGTCTTGAGTCTTAAGATCCACAAGGACCCTCTCCAAAGGCTATATAAGCAGTAAACAATTAGGGAGAGATAAGATTCCTTATTGGAGCTGTTGTCTGGGGAACTCTAGAGATGCAGCTTTGTCACCTGTGCTGGGGGTGAAGTTTGTAGATAATGCAGCTACCCCAAAAGTCACCCATGTTCTTTTAAGTAGCCCCAATAAACTCACTGCTTCATCAAGCTAGACTTTTAGATTTGTTTTTTGTTTTGTTTTTCTCTGCTGCTGGTGTTCTTCTGGGTGAATACGCATCTGTTTATGTCTCCTCAGAAAAATCACAATACAATCTGTGTAGATTAAAGGAATCAATGACACAAACTCTCGGGAAGATATGTGATGTTAGTGAGGCTGCAGGACAAGCAGTTAACATCTGCAGGTCAGTCTCTTATACACCACCAAGGAACAAGTGGGATCTGAAGTTTTAAAAAGTAATGTTATTTACACTAATACTCCTTAAAATGAAGTAGATGTAAATCTAACAAAATATGTGCTAGATCTATAATAGAAAAACTGCATAACATTGATGAATGAAAGAAGCAAATTAAATGGAGATATATTGTATGTCCATGGGCAAAATGACTCCGTATTATCAAGATACTAGCTCTTCTAAAATTACTGTAGCTATAGACTCAATACAATCCTTATCCAATTCCCCAGAAAGCTAATTTATAGCTATTATCAAGTGAATCCTACAGTTTATGTGAGAGAGGCAAAGTAATTAGAGTAAGCAAAACAGTACTGAAGGGTCAGGGGAACACTAAAGAGTTACCCAACCTCAAGACTCAACTGTAAAGCTACAGTGACCATGTGAGTAAAGTATCAGAGAACTGGCAAAGAGGGCAAAGTTCAGAGCCCCAAAATAGACCCAGATAAGTATTGCAAAATGGCCAATAGCAAAGAAACAGAGTTGATAACAATGAATCAATGATAGCTTTTCTAACTACAACTGGAATAAAACAACCAAACATTCACATAAAAAAAAGGACAGACTATATCTGTCACAAAACTTAAATCATAGAATTAAATCTAAAATACAAATGTGAAATACCCAGAAGAAAAGCCAGATGACCTTGGATTTGCTAATGACATTTTTTCATTTATTATTTATTTCAGTATGTGCTATGAACACACACACACACACACACACACAGATGCACCTGCACATGCATGCACACACACAAATGAGCATGCCATGGCCAGTCATGTGGATCCCTGAGTGTGAACACAGGCTGTCAAGCTAGAAGCCAAGCACATTCACCCAATAAGCCATCTCACTGGACTGCTGAATATAACACGTCAGACATGACCTGTTGTGCTTTAGGTCTTAAATGTCTCCTACTAAGTGCTCTTGGAAGTTTGTAGAACCATGAACATGGGTGTGGGTCCTAATAAAAGGTCTTCAGGTCCTTAGGAGTATTCCCTGGAAGGGGAACTCTAGTTCCTTTATCTTCTTCCATTTCTCCTGGCTCACCATGAGGAATCAAATGAACAACTCCCTGGGATATCTATCTCCATTATAGTATACTGCCTCTCCCCAGTTCCAAAAGAAGCAGGGTAAAAAGAAAAAAAAAAAAAGTGGACGGAAACCTCTGAAATCAAAACGAACTGTCTCTGAAAGTTGACCATATCAAGTGTTGCCGTAGTTATAGGAAGCTGAGTAGCATGTGACCCATGAAAGACTCAAGAGCCTGAAATGAAGGCTCTGCCCTGCAGAAGACATAGTTGAGAGAATAAACAGGCAAACCACAAAGATGTTTTCCAAGAATCTTTATCCGTACTGGACAAGGTAATATTCAGCAAGAGGAAAAGAACCAAATTTAAAAGTGGGCTCAGGGTCTGCATAGCTCAAATGGTTAAGGATGATTGTTGTTCTGATGGAGGACTTGAGATGAGCTCCCAGCACCCACCATTGGGGAGCTCACAGCCCCCAAACTATAGAGGCTCTGATATTCTCTTCTGGCCTCTGAATACCCACATACACAGTACACCACACACACACACACACACACACACACACACACCTCACAACCTCCAAACTATAGAGGCTCTGATAATCTCTTCTGGCCTCTGACTATCCACATACACAATACACACCACACACACACACACACACACACACACACACACACACACACACACACAAATAATAAAAATAAAAGGTGGACCCAAACTTTAAGAGGATCCTCAGCAAAGGAGAATTACAGATGGCAAATGAACATATGGAAGTCTGCTCCACGTTAGATGCTGTCTGGGAAATGCAAACCCCTACTATATACTCACCACAGAACACTACACATGCCTGGAACTACCGTGAGTTGGAAGCAACCAGGGCTTTTGTTCTTTGCTGGTGGGACTGTAAGGCAGCTCACCACACTGGAAGGCACATTGGCTATTTCTTAGAAAATAAAGCATGCCATTACTAAGCAATCTGGCAATCACACTTCCTAGTACTTACCCAATGGAACTGGAAAAAAAAGTGAGTTTGGCCACAAACACCTGCATGTAGATGTTTACAGTGGCTTTATTCATAATTGCAAAAATTCGAAGCAACCAAGGTACTGATCAACAAGTCAATTGGTAAGTAAATGATAACCTAGCCAGAGTGGAGAATCATCCCACACAGAACTGAAATGAATTGTCTCAGGAGGATGGGGCGTTTGGCCTGGCCACAAGTTGACTGAAGAAACTGACCACAAGCTCTGGGCTCCAAGGCTCTCTTTTCCTCCTGAGGTCGGCCTTCTAATGTTCAATTGTGCGGAGTCTGCATGAGCCATGGGGCCCTTCCTTGCTCAGGACTCCATTAACAGGTGATGAACTTTCCCCCGATCTAGTACTGAGGACTTACCAAAGGAGTGATCCTTGGAGCTGCCAGCCCTCTATAGGCACGTGGGACCTGGGCTTGGCTTCCAAGTCCTGTGTACAGTGCCTGCCAAACATGTGGTATTTCATGCAGAAGGCTACTGGAAACCTCAATCTTGCATTGACATTGAGATTGAGACTTGGCCCGCATCACCCAACCATGGTGATGTCCAGGTCTGACTCTGCATTGAGCTGTTTGAGAAGGCAGGGAAAGGCATGAGTAGTTGGGTAAAATGATATCATGTCTGTTCTTTGGGCCCCAGGGTACTTGCTTTAAGCTTCAGGGACATTCTGAGGCCAACCCAGGTCCAGTGAGCACAGGAGCAACCATAGCTACACACACACATACACACACACACACACACACACACACACACACACACACCACCCAGGGTAGCAGCCATCAGTTCCTGCCTGCTCTTCTTACTAACCAGCATGGTACCTGAAGCCCTCCTGCTACTTCCATCACAGGAAGAATTCAGTAGCCAACTGCCTCAGGTTTTACACTGGGACACAAGCTGGTGGTAGCTTAGATCTTAGGCCTCCTCACCATGGTGTTCCTCTAGCTGTGAGCTTTCTGCTGGACTCACCCCACCCTCCCCTTCCATGTGGTGATTTGATCACTGTGGTGCTTACCCTTGCTCCATCTCCCTTCTCCTCATGTCTACCCTTCAGTTGTCATCCCCTATCCTAAATACCCAGGGATTTGTACTCATTTTTCAAGTTGAATAAAATAGTTTAAAAATTTTCAAAAAGAAACAAACTATCAATCCATGGAAAGATATAATAAAGCAAAATAATCGCAGAATACCCACTGGATAGAGCAACATAGGATTGGAATCTTGGTGATGACATTTGGAAAAAGGCAGAATTACAGTGGGGAAAAGACTAGTGGGTTCCAGGAGATAAGGGAGAGAAAGATGAGCTGTGGGTTGGAAAAGAAGCTGTTTTGTGAGACGTGGTAATGATGAATCACTTGTCCAAGCCCACAGGACACCGGCCACCAAGTGCTGACACTAATGTGACCTATGAACTTCAGAAGTAAGTGTGCCAACAGAGGCTGATGGGTGGTGTGTGTGTGTGTGTGTGTGTGTGTGTGTGTGTGTGAGAGAGAGAGAGAGAGAGAGAGAGAGAGAGAGAGAGAGAGAGAGATCTATATCTACCTCTGAAGTTTGCTGTGAACCTAAAATCTCTCTCTCTCTCTCTCTCTCTCTCTCTCTCTCTCTCTCTCTCTCTCTCTCTCTCTCTCTCTCTCTTTGGTTTTTCAAGACAAGGTCTCACTGTGTATCCCTGGCTATCCTAGAACTCACTTTGTAGACCAAGTTGATCTTGAACTTAAAGATCTGCCTGCCTCTGTTCCCACCTCCCTTTTTCAAGTCATGACTGGTGGTTCTTTCATTACCAATGCTGTTTTGGGGGATAAATAGACTTTCTTCTTTCTAAACAGTCAATGTATTTATTTGTTTGTTTGAGGCTAGAGAGGTGGCTCAGTGGATTCTCGCCTGCACAGCACCTTACGACTGTCCATAACTCCAGTTCCCATGAGTCCTATGCCCTCTGCTGACCTCCCCAGGCACTAGGCACACACATGGTACATAGGCACACATACGATCAAAATACTCAAAAAATAAATTAAATAAATCTGTTAAAAGTTAAGTAGTTGGGGCTGGAGAGATGGCTAAGCAGTTAAGAGTGCCGACTGTTCTTCTGAAGGTCATGAGTTCAAATCCCAGCAACCACATGATGGCTCACAACCATCCTTATTGAGATGTGATGCCCTCTTCTGGGGTGTCTGAAGACAGCTACAGCGAGTGAGCAAGCAGGACTGGAGTAAGAAGAAAAAGTATCTGAAGACAGCTACAATGTACATTCATATAATAAATTAAATCTTTTTTCTAAAAAATTAAGTAGTTAATTAAAAGCTATATTTCTTAAAAATATTTGTTGCTGAATCTAAAAAGTTTGGTTTTTTTTTATCTGTTTAGTCACAGCTAAGACTCTGGAATGGTCATATGCTATTTCTTCTTGCTAATACATAGTACTGGAATAATTAGGTCATAGCATTTTTTTGAGATTTTATGTATTTTTTATTTTATGTGTATTAGTGTTTGCCTAAATGTATGTCTGTGCAATATGTGCATGCAATTCCCATAGAGGCCAAAAGAGGGTATAAGATTCCCCTGGAACTGGAGTTACAGAAGATTGTGGGTGCTGGGAATTGAAGCTGGGTCCCCTCGAAGAGCAGCAAGTGTTCTTAACCATTGAGCCATCTCTCTAGCTTCTGAAATGATTTTTTTCATACAATACATTTTGATCCTATTCTTTCCTCTCACTGAACTCCTCTCAAATCCTCCCCACCTCCTATCCACCCAACTTCATGTTCTTTCTCTATCCAAGAAAAGAAAAGAGAAACAACAACAAAATTCGACAAACCAAAAAGAAAAGAAAATTAATAAAACAAAAAATATAAAAACAAAACAAAAAGTTCAGACACACACATACGTATTTCGGCCCAGGAATCAGCTCCCAAACTACCCAAACACTGATCTCAGTCAGACAGGGTTAGTTTATTGAGCATACACCCTAGGACTGACCGACCAGGGCCATGGTCCAGACTCAGAAACTGAACCATGACTCTGAGTTAAGACCCTACAGCGTTTTTAAACCCAAAATTTACAAACATCTGTGCCAAGGTACTTTACCAATCAGGATTTAGGGACAGGGGATTTCCTTAGGAACATGTCTTTGTTGTACACTTATCCTGCTCCCACTGGTTGGGGTATTCAACTGTGGTAGGGGACTTCCCTTGTCTAACATTCATGTCTTAACTTGCCAACCAGGATGTCAATTACCAACGTGCATGTCTCTCTCTGCCAAGTAGTATATCAGTTCCCAGGGAACTACTACTCAAAATTGAAGACTTAATCCTAATAGTTTCTTATATCTCTTATGTTGGGGGCCATCCCTGTGGAAGCTTATACCATAAAAGCACACAGGTGCAGGAAGTGCTGTTAGGTGGTTGTTTCGTGTCCAAGCTTATTGTAAGTTACTATACAAAACAGTTCTATGTACTTCCATCATGATTGGTTTCCAAGGGCACAGAACATAATAGAATATGTAATCAATCTTGGCATTAGAAAGTTTCCTAGTAATATCAGAAACATATGAGAAAGTTTTCTTATAATGGCAGACTAGTTAGGTAACTGTTACCTAGGCCTCAACATTTTACCTAGGACCTAACAACACAGACATAAACATAGAATCTGTTTTGCACTAGCCAATCAACCACTCCTGGGCCTGCAGCCTGCCCTGAGGTATGGTTGAAATACCCAATGTTACTGCACGAAGGGAAAACTGATTTTCTCTTCCCCATCAGATATCAACTGCAAATCTTGGTTAGGGGTTGGACTACTCAGTGCTGGGATTATGTCTGGCTGGACCCATGCAGATCTTGTTTGCGTTCTCATCATCTCTGTGAGTTCATGTGTGTGTCAGTTCTGCTGGGTCTGGAAGATGCTGTTTCCCTGAGTCATCCACCCCCTCTGGCTCTTACGGTCTTTCTGAATCCTTTCCCCATAGATCCTGAGCCTTGAGGAGGGGGACTCAATAAAGGCACCCCATTTAGGACCGAATGCTCCAAAGTCTCTCACTCTCACTATATTGCCCAGTTGTGGGCCCCTGTGTTAGTTCCCGTGCACTACAGGAGGCAGCTTCTCTGATGAGGGCCGAGCTGGCAGGTACTGGTCTATACAGTACAGCAGAATGTCAGTAGAAGCCGTTCCATTGCTGTGCTCTTTAGCAGAGCAATACTTGTAGGTTCCCCTATAGGCCAATGAACTGGTCTGTCTTGGCCACATCAGCAGCACAAGGTATGGGTTCCATCTCTTACCTTGAGTAGGCCTTAAATTCATGCAAAAGTGGTTGGTTAATCCCATAGCATGTGTGCCATTATTACCCCAGGATATAAAGTCAGGTCTTTGTTATACATTGCAGAATTTGTAGGCAAGTGAAATTGATGATTATTTTCTCCTCTGGTAACATGCAATGCTACCATAAATATTCCAGAACCATAAATGTTAGTCATCATGAAGCGTTTAGTTAATTTAAAAGCTATATTCCTTAAATGCCTTTGTTACTGTGTTTTTGTATAGATTGCTATTTCCTCACTTAAGAATTGGCTTCTGCTCAAAATAAACAAGTTACAATTCACAGACCACAGGAAGCTCAAGAAGAAGGAGGACTGAAGTGGGGGTGCTTGGGTTCCTCTGAGAAAGGGATCAAAATACTCACAGGAACAATAATGGAGACAAAGTGTGGAGCAGAGACTGAAGGAAAGGCCACCCAGAGACTGCCCTACCTGGGGATCCATCTTACAAACAGTCACCAAACCCCGACAATATTATGGACAAAAAGAAGTACATGCCAAAAGGAGCCTGTTATGGTTGTCTCAGGAGCGGCACTGCCAGAGCCTTAAACATACAGAGTCAGATGCTAGCAGCCAACCATTGGACTGAGCATGGGGTCCCCAATGGAGGAGTTGGAGGGCAGACTGGAGGAGCTGAAGGGGTTTACAGCCCCATGGGAAGAACAATGAGGTCAGCCACCCAGACGCCCCAGGACTCCCAGGGACTAAACCATCAATCAAGGGGTACACATGGTTCCAGCCAAAAATGTGGCAGAGGAATGAATGCCTTGTCAGGCATCAGTGGGCAGAGAGGTCCTTGGTCCTGTGAAGGCTCAATGGATGCCCCAACAAAGGGAAATCGAGGGGGGAAGGGGAAGTGGGTCAGTTGGAGGGGCAAAAACTTGAAGGCAGGGGGTGGGAGGAGGGGTTGAGGGTTTTCGGGGAGGGGGAACCTGGAAAGGTTTCAGCATTTGAAATGTAAATGAAGATTATATTCAATAAAAAAAATAAATTGGCTTCTGCCAGGCAAGGTATACATACCTTTACTCTCACCCCTTGGGAGACAGAGGAAGGCAAACTGAGTTTGAGGAAGGCAAAGTCTTTGAGCTTGAGGCCAGCCTGGTCTACTTAGTGAGTGAGCCCTGAGCCAGCCAGGGGTTCTGGGGAAAGTGGGTGAGGGGAGTTCCTGACATAAGAAATGCTAACTAGGTTCCACCCACCCTTGAGGGCTCTGGGGTATGTACGAGACATATATGTGTATGGCAGAAATACATTCCTGTTCTCAAGCCTAGAGTTTAGGTTAAAGAGCAGAGAGGAGGTGGAGGCACTAGCCCTTCCCCGCGAGTTTGTCCCTAAAGCCATCTGATGCTCTCTGGAGTGGGATGAAGGTAACCCTAGGAAAATAGCCAGACTTTATTTTTCTTGACAAATGAAATATGAAGTAAGCCCAGAAGCTTCCAAGTGTGGGCAAAGAGAAGCCTTACCTGCGGCTTCTCTCCCAGGTAAGAAATCTTAAGAAAAAGCAAAAGAACAACCTCAGAAAACAAGCTGGGGCCTCATTACATCCAGCAACACTGCCCCGCCCCGGGAAGACAAGAAAGGCGCTCAAAGGGAAGATCCCCAGCTGCCCTCACTGGAGAAACATGATGGACGTGGGAGCGGCAGCTACAGAATACAGGATACACCAGAGAGGGACAGAGAACTTTGCCTCTGCTGAGCTTGGTGCACTGGGTGCTGGGTAGAAGAAGAACAGAATTCCTCAGGAGGAGAAAGATGAAAGATGGTGCATGTGGGAGAATTAAAGTCAGGAGGATTGTGAGACTTTGTTTTATCTTGTTCTCTGTTTTTCAAGATAGGGTTTCTGTGTGCAAAAGTCCTGGCTGTTCTAGAACTCACTTCATAGACCAGGCTAGCCTCAAACTCAGAGATCCACCTATCCCTGCCTCCTATGGGATGAAATTAAAGGTATATACCACCATGCCAGCCCAAAGGCTGTGAGACTTTTGAAATTAGGATTACATTTTTTCCTAGCCGGAAAACACACACACACACACACACACACACACATTAGAATTAGGAACAAGAAGAGGGAGAAAACGTTAGAATCCTGAAAGCTTTGGGGGGATAAGAGAAAGAGTTCTTTCTCCAATCCCTGCCCATCTAGGCATCCCAAATAGCTAAGACCTTATCCTGAGAAAGCCCATGTAGTTACGGGTTCACTAGACAAGAGCTGCCTCCAGCTCCTTTCCTAAGGATGGAGGGTAGATTCCTTGTGAGTTATCGCTTCCCAGAGACCCCATTATATTACACCAGGGCATCTAGGCTTCAGCCTATGGGTTTAGATGGATGAAAATATTGTGACTACAGCAGTGGCTACTTGCTTGATCTCTGTAAGGTCGGATTTTTCTGAAATGCAAAGTGGATGCAGTGGTAATACTGATGCCCACCTCAAAGGATCACTGCGAGACGTTACCAGGCCCACACTCAGACGTCAGTGAACAGCAAGTTGGGACCACCAGGTGGGTCTCCTGACACGGTATCCAATGTTCTTGACTCCTAAAGTCAAACCAACTGCTAGTAAGTAGGTTAGAAAGTAAATCTGAATAACTTCAGAAATCCCACTTTTCCTCAAATTACAGAACTCCCTTGGGGAGTAAAATTCCTAGACTTAGGCCTAGGTTGACCATCAGGCAGAGCCTCTCTGTGCAGGCAACAGGAAGTGTTGATGGTGTTTGAATATTTTGTTTTATTCTAAGGTGATGGGCATGACTCGTGGGCCAGTCAACGCACAGAGGACACACCCAGGGCAAAGAAAAGTGCCCAGCTGACCTCTGGGGACTGCTTTCATTTTTTCAGAAAGCCTCTCAGGTTAAACAAGGGCAGGAGCCAAGGTGCTGAAAGGTGGGCTGGGTCCTCTGCTTTCCCTGGGAGGGGCTTACTCTCCTTCTGTTCTGTTGCATAAAATCTGAGCTCCATGTCCTCTGAGACCTTGCAAGGCTATGGTTTTTTGTTTGTTTGTTTTGAGACAGGGTTTCTCTGTATAGCCCTGGCTGTCCTGGAACTCACTCTGTAGACCAGGCTGGCCTCGAACTCAGAAATCCACCTGCCTCTGCCTCCCAGAGTGCTGGGATTACAGGCGTGCACTCCCACTGCCTGGCTACAAGGCTATGTTTTAAGCAGGACTTTCAATCAAGTTGTTAGGAGTGTGAGGACCCAGACAGACATCTGCCTGGAGGAGACAGACAGACAGGCCCACATGTGCACACACACAAACACACATATACTTTGTCTTTTCTCTCAGCATTCTTCTCCAATTCAAAGATCTACAGGGTTTCTTTTTATCCCCTGGTATATTTCTCTGTCTCAAATGTGCTCACCTCATTTACAACACCTTCAAAATGAACGAACGAAGCCTAATGAATAGTTAAAGGCCTGATTAGAAATAGGTGTCCGGCCTTGTTTCTCTCCTAAACTGGTTGATTTATGCCTTGTTGTGATTTTTTTTTTAAAGACACAAAACTACTAATTTATGTGTGAAAAGGACATTGAATTAATCCTGAAGATCCCAGCAGCCTTTAAAGATCCGATTCATATGTTGGGCTCGTTTAAAACTTGCATTGGAAATTAAGGTGGAATAAAGCCCTTTAATTTGAAAAGTGCATCCACAGTGGCTGTCCCTAGGATGTCTGCAGGGTCATTATTCAGAAAGGTTAAGGAGGGACTTTATTTTTTTATATTCACTATGTATTTCCCAGTTACAGCTCACCATGGTGCATTTCAACTTATAAAAGGAAGGAGATAAAAAGAGGGGGAGGGGAGCTCTTTCTTCACTCCCCACTTAATTTCCTCGCCTCCGCCAGTCCCAGCTTAATGAATGTAATTGCTACCTTTGATGAAAATACTATTATCAAGATCACACATTACATTGGAAAACAGTTTTTCTTTAAACACAGCTACTGCAGTCTCTAATTATGCATGTAACAAGTGTCTCCCGAACAAAAGATCATGTTGTGTACAATTGCTAGGAATTGGAGCAAGGCGAATTTGAACAAAGGACAGATTAGATTTGCTCCCTGCTCCACAAAGCCCATCCCTCTGATTAATTTCCTGCAAAACCTAAAACAATTCTCTTAAAAGGCACTCACCCCCTCTCTCCAGAATGATCCATATGCCATTTGGGTCTTTCTATAGGATGATAATGGCCCCAGATTTGAACCCACATTAGAAAATAAGAAAGGGCTTTTATGAACTTCCTCTTTCATATGCAAATGAGCACAAGCTCTTGCGGGATAATGAGCCCCCCACCCACCCAAAAGTGACTTTCTCAGTGGCCATAAAAGAGCTCACTGGTAGGGGAAGGTCTATGTTGAGCATATTCAACCCAATTATTTTATTAGTTTTAAGAAATGAAACATCTTTATAAAAATACTGTATCTGGTGAGACTGACCGCAGCTTTGGCAAGGCAGCCTTTGAGAGAAGACACCTTCTTGACTCATGAACGGCATACTTAAGGTTTTAGGGAACACTGGGTTTTAACTGTGCCTGCGTTGAGTGAACAATGGGGCAGACTGAACAAGTTCTTCCTGGTCTCTATTTTATCCTTATCAATTGTGGAAACAGGCCACTTCCTCAGAGCGGCTTCCTCATGTTACCCACACCCAGAAGGAAAAGCCAAGTTAGTGTCTGGTTAGGCCTGTCTAAGAGGTGTCTTCCTCAGAAGGCCAATGTCAAGGCCTGGCCCTCAGGTGGTGGATCCAGTCCCTAAGCAGTAACCGGATCCCGGATCCCGAGGACTCTGGCCTAAGAGATGAATGTTCTTACTGGGGTGTGCATCCCTGAGGGCATGCCTGACTTCTTCTTTGTCTGTTTCTCAGCCCAGTGTGCCCTTTCACAATAATGCCTGAGCCCAGAGACATGAAGCCAAATAACTACAGACTAATCTCTCGCAGACAATGAGCTAAAATGAAGCCTGCCCACTTTTAAGTTGTTTCTCTTAAGTATTTGCCACAGTGACAAAAAGCTAAGACATTGTCTAAACAGTATCCTTCATAAATGTGAGGTCCTCAAGGCAGTCGGCCTGGGACCACATCTCTTACTCACAATGGTGCACCCTGGAATAGATAGTCCTCCTGGGTCTTCATTTCTTCAACATTAAAATGATAATAAAATTAACAGGGCAGCAAGACAATGTGAAAAAAAATGAGACTGGGAAAATGGGCACAGTGCCTGCCCAGGAGGAATACTTATCCTAAGTTGCACTAACAACTGGAAGATGGCAGCTGCTGAGTGAGGGTGGCTCCCCAAAGGGCCACCTTCCTCCACCTTGATTCCTGGGGAGAGGGCCCGGGGCAGTGCTCTCTCCCTCTGTCTATCCAGGAAGGAGAAGTTAGCTGGTACTGGGCTTAAGGACATCCCCAAGAGTCTAGAGTTTTTCTCAGCAGTGTGCCACTGTGCTGCACGTGGCTGCTTCTCTTTCTGGGCTTGTGTCTTCTGTCAGGTTGTCTCTAGGACCTGGCCCAGAGGAACCCAACAGGAACCATGGAGAAGAAGGCAGCTGTCCCCTCCACCCCCACCCCATCCTCTGAACTTCCACGCCCCCTGGCTTTCTAACAAAGGGAGGACCAGACACTTGAAGTCTGGCCCAGCTTCTCCTGGATCTTACAACTCATTACTGTGTCCTTCAGATGTTCCCCTTAGGGCAGCTAAAGTCATCACAACGCCATGTATCTAAGTAAGTGTCATCCACGCAAGCCTACCCCCTGCCAGACTATCCCGGCCTCCCTGGCTTAGCCCATCTCATATTGGGCATCCTTATTTTCTGTCTTACTAATTGTCAGATTCGATTGCAAAGCCTGTGTATGCTGATTGTACACTATATCTGCAAATTGTACTCTGCAGGATGTCACACGGTCATAAACGTGATTCGGGAAGACCATAGGAATTTTGTGAAAGCCCTTAGCAGATGAGAAAATGACCATTCTTCACCCTAAAGGAGGAAAGAATGGGCAGATGTAATACGGAGAACACTCAAAGCGGGGTGACCTGAGTGCTGTGAACTAAGTTTGGGACACCACATGATGTGCCTGGATAATTTTATCACAATGATACTCTCTAAGACCATGCTGTGAAAATCGGCCATGAACATCGACCTGCAGAGTAAGCTATCATGCAATTTGGTGCTGAAAACCCTGTCTATCCAAGACACATTTGCTTCATTCCTAGCTTAGCCTATGATACTAGATGCAACTGTAGCCTTAACTCAACAATGAGATAAATATGTTTTTCTACTTAAGATAAATTTAAGTTTTGAGATAAATTATCATTCCTTGGCTGTTCTCACACTTACTGGAAAAGAGGGTCCCTGATTAAGCATATCTGCATAAAGTGGGGTTACTCCCAGCAGCATCTTTCTAAGATGACAAGGATCTAGGGTACCTCAAGTGATACCTTTAGACCCTAGTAAGACAATGTATATGTTCTCATATAAAATGTTATAGAGCCACATTAGTCTGGACAGTATGAATAGAACACACACACACACACACACACACAGAGGGAGGTGTTGCATGTAGGAGCAGTCAGTCAGGTCTGCCTTTATCTTGCTAGGAAGGCCTTAGCCATCTTGGAGCCCTCCCATAGATAAGACACCTGGATCTTAGGACTTATGGACACAAGAGAAAGGGCTATAACACTTTACCCCCAAAGCATCGGGCTGAAGGTGTGGAATGAGATGAACAGAAAGAAGGTCGAAGAGTAGGGCCCGAAACAGCTTCTTGCACATCACAGAATCAGAGGATCAAGCAGTATGAATGCAAGCCTTGTTCTTAGCTGTGTCACCCGTGTGGCCTATCACCCTCAGCCCCATGAGTAATGGACGGAAAGCCACATGGGGCTCAACAGGGACCCCAGAAGTGCTCAGCCTGCATTGTAACAATTCTGTTCTCATTTCCTCCCACTCACTGGCCAGCGGCTCTTCCAGAGCAGCAGATTTGGGGGTATGAGGATAGGCCCAAGGGCACGGAAGCCAGGGCAGGGTGAGTGTGCAGGTGGGCTCTTTGCAGCCCTCCAGACACAGCCCACACATCGATGGACGTGTCCCATCCCTCATGCTGCCTGCCACCCTGGACCAATTGCTCTTAGGAGTCCTAACTAGGAGATGGCATTAAAGACACGTGAACCTGGAGGCAGCATCTCTGAGTGTTAATGGCAGTGCAAATGGCCAGCCATTTCCTGGTCCACTGAGTGCACAGGGGATTAGCATACTGCTGGTGGGAGCTTCTCCATCTGTCTTCTATACTCCTCATTGTCTGCAGCAAAGTGGAATCTATACCTAACCTCTGAGTCCATGAGGGACAATGTCCCAAATGCCCCTGAGATGATACATTCATGTGAGTGGCCACAGAACCACACTTTGGGGCTCCCTGAGAAGGTCCAGTAGGCACCATCTTCATCGAGGGGTGTTAGAGTTTCCTGTGCTTAAGGAGCAGGTAGACTCTTGGGGGAGTCAGGAAAGTAAGGACCCTTGACCTTCTGTAGGTTCTGAGGGCTATTTATGAATCATCCAGGCCTGCTGCTGCCTTCTCTGACTTTGTCAGCAAAACAGGTATCATCCCAAAAGCCTCTCAAGATGGCCTCTGAGTCCCAATTCCAGGTCTGCCTTCCTAGGAAGCCTTTCTCAACCCCAGCCTCATCTTCCTCTTTAGCCCAGAGGACCAACCATTATCCTTCCCCTACCCTCCTTGCTCAGTCCCAATCCCCAATATTCTTTGTTTGTTTAGTCTGGGCAACTTTGCTCTGTAGGAGCAATGAACTCTGGCTTCCTTCTTGTTCCTATTGGCAACCTAGGGTCAGGCTCATTTGGATGGCATAACTCCTAGGATTAAGGAAAGGGGCCCAGGCTGAGAAGAAGCAAGATATCCCTACCATCTATCAAAGGATGCCTTCTGAAATCAGTTGGCTTCAGGAACCTAAGCCTATATACTACAAGGTAGGAGAGTTTGGGGAAGACTCACATGGAGTTCTTTGGAGCTTGCAACCTGGGCAGAATTGTGGTCTGCACCACTTTGTTCATGGCCAGGGTGCTTTAAAGAATCAACTCTGAGATATTATATAAAACACTTTCCCCAACAACTCCCATTGTTGATGCATGTGGCAAGCCAGGAGGCGCAGACTTCCCCAACCACTGCTACTATTTGAATGTGAGAATCCTTCACAGGCTCATGTCTGAACATTTGGTCATCAGATGGTAGCGCTGTTCTGGGAGGCTGAAGAACCTTCGGGAGGTAAGATCTAGCTAGAGGAAGTGGGCCACTGGGGCTGGGGCTTGTGGTTTGTGTCAGCTGCTTATTGTTTCCTTATAGCTTTGTGTCTGCTTGAGTGTGAGGAGGTAAGGTGTCCACTAGGGTGGAGCTTCTGGACATCACATCTCCTCAGCCTGACTGATGGCATCCCTTAAACTGTGAGCCAAAGTAGTTTTCCCTGTATCTTCTGTCAAATATTTAGCTACAGTAACAAGTTACTGATGAAACCACTTTGCTGAATACACCCACATTGTAAGACTGGAGTGAGAAGATTGAATGTGGAGGGAGATGGAAAAGAGGGATAAGAGAGGGACGTGGGAAGGGACAACAGCACTAAGGGAGGTTGAAGAGTCCATGAGGAAACCAGCTTCTGTAGGAGCTTCCTAAAATACGCAGGCATGTAACAGAAATCTAAATGGAGTCAGTAAATAGCAAGGGAGACAAAGCCAAGTGATCGGTTGAGTCTAGTTGAGTCACTGGTCAAAGAAACCCCGTGGAAAACCCCAAACATCTCAGGCATTAAGACCAAGTCCATAAAATGGAACCCATGCCTGACACTCCTTGGGTGACCAAGAACCTGAGACTGGACAGTCCATGGACCTAAGGAAAAACCAAACACTATTCTGCTAACAGAAGATAGCAATAAGATGACTCCTGAGAGCATTCTGCTGTATCCGTAGATCAGTGCCCACGCAGCCCTCATCAGAGAAGCTTCTTGTAGTAGAAAGGAACCTAACACAGAAACCCTTAGCTGGACAGTGTGAAGAAAGTGAGAGGTTCTGGAACACTCAGTTCTCAATGAAACACCTTCATCAAACCCCTCAAGGATTCATGATGAAGAGGATGCAGAAAGATCATAAAAGTCAGGGGCTGGATGATTCCCAGGAAAGTGCCCTCCGGATAAAACAAGACTGACACACAAGAGAACTCAGAGACTCAAGCAGAGTGCACAGGGCCTGAACAGGTTAGAGCCCGGCAGGGTCCTTGTACTAAGACAGAGGGGTAGGAATGAGCTCTCACCCCCAAATGAGAAGCTGTCTGCAACTGACACTTGCTTACAAAGGAAAAATTAGTTTTCGCCAATGGAGTGTCACTGGGTATATTAACTATGCTTCCGGGGTGGGCCCCTGCCCAGCATAGATGGCCAACACAAAACTAGCTCAAAGTCATTTTTGTAGACTTTTTTAACATCATATTTCTTTGTTTGAGCTTGTATATTATGGCTTCTGATTTTATGTTCTGTGGATTTTGTTTTGTGGATTTGTGAGAGTTTCTTATGACCCACCCCTTCCGTTTTGTTTTAGTTTTTTTTTTTTTTTTTTTGATTGCCTATTTACTTTCTACAGAGAGAGAAGGAAAGGATGTGGAGTTATATGGAGGTGTGTGAAATGATCTGAGAGGAGTTGGGGGAGGGGAAAAGCATGATCAGAATATATTGTACAAGGGACTGGAGAGATGACTTAGAGGTTGAGAGCACTGTGTGCTCTTGCAGAAATCCTGAGTTCAATTCCCAGCAACTACATGGTGTCACAACCATCTATAATGGGATCCGATGCCCTCTTCTGGTACACAGTCAGGTATGTGAATAGAGCTTTCACGCATATAAAATAAATAAAGTCCTTTAAAAAAAAAAAGAAAAAAAAGAAGAATCCTAATGGAAAAATGGGGGTGTGCTCTATTCACATATAGAGCTGTATAAAATAAATAAAGTCTTAAAAAAGAATATATTGAACAAAAATTTTTATAAAAATATTTTTAAAGAGTTTGAGGTTAGCTGGGGCTACAAAACTAGGCCCTATTTTTTTCAAGTGTTACTTTTGACTGTCATCTTTAAAGAGTTTTGTTTTCTCCATCTATGGACTGATTTTCAGATAAGAATAAGGGATCATTATTTTGTTAGTGTGACAAGTACTGTAGAGATGTTTGTTTTTTCTTTTTCTTTTTGTTTTTTTTAATATTTTTATTTTCTATATTCTTTGTTTACATTCCAAATGATTTCCCCTTTCCCGGATTCCCCCCTCCCCATATGTCCCATAAATCTTCTCTCCATCCATTCTCCAATCACCTCCCTCCTTTTTCTCTGTCCTTATATTCCCCTCCAATGCTAGATCAATCCTTTCCAGGATCAGGATCCTCTCCATACTTCTTCATGGGAGTCATTTGTTATGCGATTTGTGCCTTGGGTATTCAGGGCTTCTGGGCTAATTAATATCCACTTATCAGAGATTGCATTCCATGTGTATTCTTTTGTGATTGGGTTACCTCACTTAGGATGATATTTTCCAGATCAAACCATTTCCCTAAAAATTTTGTGAATTCATTGTTTCTAATTGCTGAGTAGTATTCCATTGTGTAAATATACCACATTTTCTGTATCCATTCCTCCTTTGAGGGGCATCTGGGTTCTTTCCAGCTTCTGGCTATTATACATAAGGCTGCTATGAACATAACGGAGCATGTATCTTTATTGCATGCCGGGGAATCCTTTGGGTATGCCCAGGAGAGGTATAGCAGGGTCCTCCGGAAGTGTCATGTCCAGTTTTCTGAGGAACCGCCAGACTGATTTCCAAAGTGGTGGTACCATCTTACAGCCCCACCAGCAGTGGAGGAGTGTTCCTCTTTCTCCACATCCTCACCAACACCTGCTGTCTCCTGAGTTTTTGACCTTAGCCATTCTGACTGGTGTAAGGTGAAATCTCAGGGTTGTTTTGATTTGCATTTCCCTAATGACTAATGATGTTGAACACTTCTTAAGGTGCCTCTCGGCCATCCGAATTTCTTCAGGTGAAAATTCTTTGTTTAGATCTGTACCCCATTTTTAATAGGGTTATTTGGTTCCCTGGGGTCTAACTTCTTGAGTTCTTTGTATATATTGAATATTAGCCCTCTATCAGATGTAGGGTTGGTGAATATCCTTTCCCAATTTGATGGTTGCCGTTTTGTCCTTTTAACAGTGTCCTTTGCCTTACAGAAACTTTGTAATTTTATGAGGTCCCATTTGTCAATTCTTGATCTTAGAGCATAAGCTATTGGTGATCTGTTCAGGAACTTTTCCCCTGTGCCCATGTCCTCAAGGTTCTTCCCCAGTTTCTTTTCTATTAGTTTCAGTGTGTCTGGTTTTACATGGAGGTCCTTGATCCACTTGGAGTGAAGTTTAGTATTTTGTTTTGTTTTATCTCTGTAAGGCCTTTCTGAGCTAGAGGGATGGCTCAGCAGGTAAAGGCATTTGCCATCAAAGCCTGATGATCTGAGTTCAATCCTTGGAACCCATGGTTGAAGGAGCGATCTGTCTCCTGAAAGGTGTCCTTAACCTCCACAAGCATGCTGTAGTCTGTGAATGATAAATAACCAAAATACTTTCAATAAAAACAGCAAACCCTTCTGAAGTTTGCAAGTTGGTCATATGTTCAGTGTTTGCTCAGCGTATGTTCTGTGTACGTAATAAAACCTTGAAGCCCTAGATAGGTACACAGATCATTGTTCTCTGTGTGTTTGGCACATGGTAAACCTGGCATGAAGATCTGCAGAAGGCTAGAACTGGGCATGGGAGGGAAATACTCTGGTTCATTGGCTGACTGATGGAAAATAAACTGTGATCCATCCATGCAGTGGTACATTTGCTTGTTATCAATTAAAAAAAGGCACAGATCCATGCTCCAACAAGGAGGCCATGATGCCAAGCTGAAGAACTCAACCCCAAAGATCCACACAGGTTTTTTTTTTTCCATTGCAAGTCTACAGGCACAGAAAGGCATTGGCAGTTATCTGGGGCAGAGTGAGAGACAGGGAGAAGAGAGGACTCATTGCCAATGAGTATGGGGCTTCCCATTGGAAGTTGACTGATTGGTAGTGCTCAGCTAAAACCCAGTGTAAAAAAAAAACATTCTAAAATTGTTTTAAAATTGGATGGCTGTGCATATCTATAAACACACTAAAACCATAGAGTAGTGTGTGATGGCATGGCACATTCCATTAAACCCAGCACTCAGGAGACAAAGGCAGGCAGATCTATGTAAGTTCAAGGCCAGCTTGGTCTACATGAGCTGTTCTTGACCTGTGGATTGGGGATTGAACAACTCTTTCACAGGGTTCACCTAAGACCATTGAAAAACACACTGTGATTCACAACACTAGCAAAATCACTGTTATGAAATAGCAGGGAAAAAATTTAATGGTTGGGGTCACCACAACATGGGCAACTGCATTAAAGGGCTGCAGTATTGGCTGCAGTATAAGGTTGAGAATCACTGCCTACATAATAAGTTAGTAAGTTCCAGGCCGGCCTGGGCTACATAGTGAGACCCCTGTCTCAAAAAAAAAAAATGTGCAGTTGGGGAGAAGCTAGAGAAATGGCTCAGAGGTTAAAAAGCATTTGCTGCTTTTGTGTAGGATCTGAGCTCATAATTATTGTCAGTTCCAGTTCAAGGGAAATCTGACCCCCTCTTCTGTACACTGGGCACATACATAGATGCAGGCAAAACACTTACACATAAATAAAATAAATCTAAAACTGAGGCCACAAAACGCTGACTCGTGTTGATTGATTGATAGTACTCAGATGAAACTCAGAACCTTGTGCATGGAGGCAAATACTCCACCACTGAGTTACATCCCCAGGAGCCGTTGTGGGCTAAAACAGACCTATGGATGATGCGCTGACATAGGCCACCTCCCTAGGTGTTTCTCCCCAGGAAGCTCTCAGCTACAGCCAGCTTTGCAGAGTCCCAACATGGATAGATAGTTCAGGAGCAGATTCCAGCTGGACCCAGTAGGATAAGGAGACTGGGAAGAAGCCAGCCTTCTCCTGACCAAGTCACAACTGGCTGTTAATGTTTCTACACTTACATACATCGATCGTTTGCACCCTCTGCTCCCAGCACCAGATCTATGAGTGAGAAACAGGGAAAAAAGGGCTCAGCTTTAAACTCCTATCACTAAAGTGAGTCTCCCTCTACATTAAAAACCTACCCAGCCCCCGTGGCAGCAACGGGCTCTGCTCTTGGGGGCATAAATTTGTGTGTGTAGAAAAAAGACTTATTGGTGAATTTAGCAGTATTTTTCGTTGAACTGGCAGTTGCAAACATTACACCAGTATTTATTTGATTCTTAAAGAGTACAAAACCATGGACCACAAATAAAGGAGATGGAGTAATAGTTTGTGGCTGGGCCACTAGCTTTAAACTTGAAATGAAGTGTCCAGTTTTGAGTTACTGTGTCCAACCACCATTTGTACAGTTTGAAAAGTGAAGGCACTTTTCCAGGCTGTCAGTGCGACTGTAGCTCATTCGTGAATGATATCACAAAGGAGCAGTTGCTCTGCCCGGAGCGCCTCACTCATGACCAGAATATATTAAATGTATTAATCTGGGCCTCGCGGCGTAATTTAGGAAGGCCCTTTATTTGACACATTCCTGTACATCCTTGCTTTATTGCTTGCTCCAGCAGGTAACAATGTCTCAAAAGTCTAGCTCCTGAATGAAGTTAAAATCACATGTCACCCCATAGCATATGCAGCTGGCTGGCTTAGTTTGCTATCAAAATTACCACCCTGCAACAACAAGAGACGTTTAACAGGGGCGGGTGTGATTTACCTCACAGGATCTCGATGGGGTGGTGAGGAGGGACTTCAGCGATCAACTGACCACATGCTGAGGGTGGTTCTGCTCCCCAGGCTGCTTTTAATGTCCAAACTGTGTCATCGGACTCAGGGATGAAAGTGAGTGCTATTTGAGATAGCCTGTATTAAATAATTGCTAAGTTTGTTTAGGTCCCTAAGGGTGGGGGACGGGAGGAGGGTACATTTCCAAAGGGTCAGCTCTCCAGCCACACACAGGGTTTATGATAGTTTCCGAAGCAGGCTGGTGACCATCATCTGTTAAGACTGCACCTGGGACTTAATGTAGCAGTGTCTAATTGTAAAGCTAATGGGAGAAGCCCTGATTTACAATTTGAGGCAGTATTTTTCTACCTGCCAGGCTGGCATCTTTGGAAAGTTTATGATCTCAGGTAGCAAGAGAAGGCCGAAAAGGCAAGGAGGGTGTGCCTGTCATGAAATTATGGACTACTCATCTGGGAAGAGAAGGAATTTGTTTGAAACAGTCTGGGGCAGGTAGGATGGCTCAGTGGGTAAAGGTGACTTCTGCCCACCCTGAAGACCCAAGTTTGATATCTAGGATTCACATGGAGGAAGGAGAGAGTCAACTGACTTCCCCAGGCCTCCACCCAAGTGCTCTGGCATGGACATGCTTCTATCCCATTACCTACTTACTTAATTATAAAAAGTAACAAAATTGTCTGTGAGCCTGGGCCAGTAGCCTTTTTAGGAGTTTATTGACTGTCTTGGGTGATTTGATTCTTGTGGGCCTCATTCTATAAACACACACACACACACACACACACCAGCAGCAGCAGCAGCAGCAGCAACAACAACAAAAACTGACAGCATTTCTGTGGGCCATTAGCATTGTCTGCTGTGATTCCCCAAGCTTCTGCTCTTTCATCAGGAAAGACGTTTTCTGTTTGCCTGTTTTGTTTTGTTTTGCTGCTAAGAGTTGAACTCCAAGCTCCACCAATGTTAGGCAGGTGCTGTCCCCCAACTGGAGTTCCTTTGTTTTAAAGGTAAGATAGTCTGGGTGACAGCTCTCAGAGACACTTCATTTCAAACCTTCATCTGAGCCAACCCAGTCTTCCCGAAACTCTCGGTCCTGGACAGGAAGAAACACATTGTCCTTCGGTCTCTTCTTTTTTTTTTATTGTTTATTTATTGGCTAATGATAAATAAGTAGAGGAGTATTTATTTAAAGGCTTAGTCCCCAGTTTAGTGCACTGGGGACTCCTCCTTCACATTTACTTTTTCTTTAATTAGGCTATTGCTATGGGCTTTCTGGTGCTTTTTCAATCTGGGGTTGTCTCCTAGAATGAAGCAGAAGGCTCCACCTCCAGGTCTGGTGGACCGCTGTGATGGAGAGGCGGGGGCAGTGTGGGTGATGGAGAGGCGGTGGCAGTGTGGCGTTGATGATGGGTCCAGCAGCTGACCCTCGCCTCTCATCGACCGCCCTCCTCTCTGCAGCCGCCTCTGCGGTCCAGCCAGCTGCAAGGAGGCTAAAGGGCAGCCACGGTCCAGGTCAGCCAGCCAGTCATTAATAACATTTCCATGGGTGACAGTGACAAACCTGCAGTACTTGAGGAGAGTTTATTAAGGTCAGTCTATAAATAAGAATTAAAATTTTTTTGAAAAAATAGGTTGACACCGACGAACAGACGGATGAATAAAGTGACTGACTGAAACAATAAATAAGAGTGGAGAAGGGCAGCCCCGGAAATGGGAGGCCCCCCGCAAATGGGAGGCCCCGCCCACTCTATCTGAGACCCCACCCACCCAAGTTCAGATTTCAGGTGCAGCTTCCAAACTTGTAAGTTCCAGGCATCTGAGAGCAGGCGAATATTTTCTTGTTAAAATCTGTTCTCCCAGTTGATAAAAGGAATTGTAGCCATTTCTCTACGTCAGTCCTGTACCGGAGAGCTGGTAAAACTTAAATGTCTTGTCTGTCCTCAAGCTTGCATGCAAATGGCTCTTCCCAGGAGCCTGGTTCCAAGCCATGGCTGTGCCTGGATCGCCTGGCTTGTCCTTGCTGCCTTGGGATGAATGTCTGAGTAAATTGTCCAGGGAAGTCACACGCTGGAAGTGAGGATTTCTACAGTGTGGTGGTGGAGCTCACAGGGCAGGAGGCCCTCATGGAGAGTGTGTGGTGCTGCCCTCTCAACCACGTGCCTCCTCCTAGGCAGGGGCTTGTAGCAGTTGGGGTTATGTGTCTGTGTGTGTGTGTTGTGTGGTGTGTGTGTGTGTAGGGATGTGCATGCAGATTTGTGTGGAGGTCAAAAGTCAACCTCAACTGTCATTCCTCAACTGTCACCGACCCTGTTCTCTTTGAAGCAGGCTCCATCCCTGGCCTGGAGCTCACTCAACAGGGGAGGCTCTGGCCAGGGAACCTCAGGAGCTGCTGGTCTTCCCCTCTTCTCGGGATCTGTGATTTCAAACATGCACCTCCATGCCTGAGTTGTTGAGCGAGTCCTAGAATTGACCTCAGGTCCTCGGCATAAGCATTTTATCGGCTGAGGCACTGCCCCAGGCCCCTCATGGTCACTAACTCTCAGGTGAAATCTTCAATGAGTCATAGTGGTCTAGTAAGGAAGCAGACTGTAGGCAGGCTGGTAAGTTCCCCGAGCTATCTGCTCTCCATGTGGTTCCTGTCTAGAGGGTCTGAGGCTTGACTGGCTAGAAGCGTAATGAGCTCCCACCAGGAATTATAGGTAAGAGCCTTGGATCTGTGGGGGAGGAATCCAGTTTGGTGAGGGTCTTCTGCCTACCACACTAGACCTTGGACCAGGAGCACCAGGCAGAAGGAGGGGAAGAGACACGGGGGACAGAGGCTGGCCTGTGATTCATTGTGAGACGGGGAAAACCATGTCATAGGCAGAATAGATGCCACTGTGGCGTGCAGACCTACGCTAGAGTAAGTGAACTCCAGGAGTGCCTCCTGGAGGAAGCTCTCAGTGATGTTATACTTTGAAAGACAAGAGGGAATATGTCACAGAGTGGGGGTGTGGCTCAACTGTGTCCCCCTCAAAATTCATATGTTGCTCTAACCACACTGGATGGCAGAATCTGCTTTTGTTTTTGTTTTCTGTCTTGTCTTGTTCTGTTGTGGGTGTGGTTTTTGTTTGTTTGTTTGTTTGGGTTTTGTTTTTTGTTTTTTTTTTTTTTTTTTGAGACAGGATTCTCAGTGTAGCCCTGGCTATCCTAGAACTTACTCTGTAGACCAGGCTAGCCTAGAACTCAGAAATTTACCTGCCTTTGCCTCCTCAGTGCTGGGATTAAAGGTGTCTGCTACCAAACCTGGCTTTTCTTTTTTAATTGAATTTTTTACTCTTTGAGAAATTTATACATAAATATTATATTTATGTAATTTCTACCCCCAGCCCCAACTCCTCCTATATCGCTCTACTCCCCCTCAAGCTCATGACCATAGTTACTGTTGTTACATGAAAACAAACACACACCACACACACACACATACACAACCTACCGAATCCATTTACCATTGTTCTTGTGTACATGTGTTTAGGGATGACCACTTGGAACTGGATAACCTATCAGGAAACTTGTTCTTAGAAAAGACTGATTGTCTCTCCCAGCAGCAGTGGAGGCACTAATGTCCCCTATCCATGTTGACATGTCCTCTGATATTGTCAATGTGTGGGTTTCATGTAGACAACCATATTAGTGAGAGTTTATGGGTACAATTTCCCTGACATAGACACTCTGTCCCAGAAGACACTATTTGGCAGCAGGTGGCTTAGTGCTCTGATTCTTACAATCTTTTTAGCCCATCTTTCATGATGCTCTCAGAGCCTTATGTGTGGAGGATGCATCATCCATGTACCAACTGGGGACAGGCTTACTTGTTTGTGTTTTGTCTTATTGTGGATATCCATGTAAATAAACTTCTCTGGTGAGAGCTAAGACCTACATTCATTGGTGCATGTGAGACTAAATATTTAAAATATAGTTAGAAATTATACTGTTTTTTTAAAGACAATAGTAAGCTGGAGAGATGGCTCAGCAGTTAAAAGCACCAACTGTTCCTCCAGAGGTCCTGAGTTCAATTCCCAGCAACCACATGGCGGCTCACAACCATCTGTAATGGGATCCGATACCTCTTCTGGTATGTCTGAAGATACAGTGTACTCACCTATATAAAATAAATAAGTTCTTTTTAAAAGATACAATAGTAAGTTATCCTTTAGGGTCTATGACCTATCTATTTATGACCTCTCTAGGCAAGTATAGCTAGACAGGCATGAATTCCTGCCTGCAGAGTAAGCCTTTAGTCCAGCTAGTCAGCTGTTGGTTACACCCAAGACAACAGCACCACTATTGTACCATTGATGATACTGAGCTTGTGTAGATGAGAATGACTTAAATTTGCTATGTAGCTAAGAATGGTCTTGAAATTCTGATCCTCCTACCTTCAGCTCCAGAGTTCTGCAATAATAGGCATGTATCATCTTGTTCAACTTGGAGACAAGATCTCTAAAGAGATAAGTATGCATGTGTCTAAAGTGACCTCCATGAAGTCTGATTGGTAGTCCCATAAGAAGACAAGATTTGGACACAGCCACTGGAAAGGAAAGGTCTTGGGAACAAACCTGCAAACCAGGGAGAGATTTTGCTACCAAGAGCTATGGGGGCTGTGAAGATAGACCTGGATGAGGTCTGCAGCCAGAAGCCAAGGGAGGCTGGTGGCTTCCAAGCAGGAAAAGGCTAGATATCCTAGGAGAGAGCAAGCCCTGGGCCATCTGTTGATTTTGGCTCACTGATAATGACTTTAAATATCTGGCTTCTAGAGCCAGAAGAAAAATAAATTCTGTTGTTTTAAGTCACCGTGTTTCAGGCAACCTGCTTCAAAAGCTGTGGGAGATTAACCCAGACAGGAGGCCAGTGTTCTAGGTTTTACTGAGACTCCTGGTAATTCTAGGCCTGCCTTAGCTTTAACAAAATGTCTGAGGCAATCAACTTCAAAAGAAGGAAAAGATGTTTGGGATGATAGTACTGGACGTTTTAGTCCACGGTTGGATTGTCCCATTGCTTATGGGTTTTGGTAGGTAGTGCATCACGTTAGGGTCTCCCTGATGAGGAAGAGGTCACCCTCATTATGGTCAGGAACAAGGGAGAAAAGAGGAGAAAGGACCTGCTAAGGACCTAAAGTTTCCTCCACATCCCCAGTGTACTAAGCTGGGGACCAAGCCGTTAAATAAAAGTCCTCAAAAGGCATTTCAGATCCAAATACTCACTTTCTCTCCTCTCCCCTCCCCCCACCCCTCCCTCAGACCTCCCCTCTCCTCCCCTTCCCTCACCTCCTCTTCACTCCTTCATTTCTTTCTCCTCTCTCCCCTTCTTTCCCCTTCTCTCCCTCCTCCTACCTTCTCCACCTCTCTACTCGCCCTGCCTCCCTCTCTCTCCACCTCCACCTCTCCTCTCCTCTGCCCCCACCCCACCACCTTACCCACTGTGCAGCTTTTCCTCAGAGCTCAGAGGCTACCAAGAGTAGCTACAGTGCATGAATTAGGCAGTGGGAACTTTCAGCATCTAACCAAACCTGGAAGTGGAACATCTGCCTCACAGCTAGCAAAACATCATGGCCCCGGTTTGGTCTGTTGTCTGGAGCCTGAGAAGCTCAGATTCCAAGTTCACCTAGACATTCCCATCTGTTGTATTTAGTTTGGTGATAAATGTGCAGGTCCCAGAGTCACCAACCTGAGAAAGCCCCCTGACAATTGGGACGTGTAACCAGGATAGGAAGAAAGAAATAAAAGGCTTATTCCCCTCAAATGTCTGAACCCCAACAACAGGAGCCCCAGCCAGCCTGTGAGCCCATCCCCTCCATAGGGCGGGGAAATTCCAGAGAATACTGCCTTCTGAGTTCCAAATCATGTGTGCACTGACAGCCCAGAGAAGAAAGAGAAGCAGGGAGCCGAGAAGGTGGCTCTGGTCAGTTTGCTGGGAGATGGAAACCCAACAGAAAAGAGGCCTTCAAGTCACTACCTGGGGACCGGGCACCCTGCTCATGTCACCTGCCCACAGCCAGAAGAGATGTAGGAACTGTACCCATGTGCAGATTCACCTCTACCACCACCACTTCCACTGTCACTTCAAACCTTTTTCTATCGTGTTGTTTTTGCTCAAGTTCTTCACAGTGCCTTTCCCAGCCTGGATGGTTTGCTCTTGTGCATTTGTTGGAAGTTTGATGAGGCTAGACCAGGAGTGCCCAGTGTCGTCCTGAGAAAAATCACTCAGGAAAACACCCAATCAAAGAATGAGCAGGCAAATGAATAAGAAAAAGCACTTGAGACCCAGAAAGACCTTTCTCAGATGGAGGCCACAGACTAGTAGGGCATGTATCTCCTTAGGGAGGTATCTGCAGAGGTGCCCTGCCTTACTGATTTGCTAGATGGTTTCTACAACTCTCTAGAGAGGTTCTGAAACCCCAGTGGAGGGTCTGAGGGAGGTCAGAGGACTGAGGAAGACCCTGAGTTCTCTCACTGATCTGAGGCCTGAAGCCTGTGGCGGGGAGGTCCACCATGGTAAGGAGTGTGTGTGTGTGTGTGTGTGTGTGTGTGGGTGGGGGAGGTGTATGCACACTACAATGCTATATTTAGGCCAGAAGACAACTTGCAGGAATCTCTCCCCCTCCCTCTTCTCTCTATCTCTCTGACTCTCTGTCTCTGTCTCTCCGTCTCTCTCTCTCTTTCTCTCTTTCCCTCTCTCCCTCCTTTCCCATCATGTGGGTCTTGGGAACCAAATTCAGGTTAGCAGACATACCCACTGAGCTGTCTTAGCAGCCCAAGAGCCGACTTCTAATAATGGTGATCCAGGGTCACAGGGATGGCTGTGGGAGAAGATCCTAGGTAGATTGCACTGAGTCTCACCATGTTCAGACTAAAGCCCTGAAGGCAGAATGTGGGCTTCTCTCAGTGTGTGGGAGCCATATTCAGCCCATGCTCCACTATGCTTGGTGCTGCCTAGCAGCCCATGATCTGGAGACCCCAAGACAACTAGACACATAGTCCTCACTTCTGGAGCGGAAGCTCACTACAGTCCCACACATTACAAAGGGGCAAAGGAGCACTTTCCTCAGTGACATTTTAATCAGTTCGAACTGGGAGGAAATCTTCCCCTAATCACCCTGAGAAAATCTTTAATTGTTAAAATTCCTTTTTTTTCTTCTGCTTAAAGTTTCATTATTTTTAAACAATCCAATTTTACGGGCATTGCATCCTTAATGTGACCTAATTATGGGGGTATTTGGCAAAGACACAGAGGTGGCCTCCTGCGGGAACTTCCACCTTCGCGAGGGAGAGCCTGGGGTTCTTACATCATTACACACTGCCATTACTCGGGCTTTCAGTGGGAGCTGTGAAAACACCGTGTTACAAATAATTAAATCCAGCACAAACCAGAACTGCTCCAGAAGATATGAACAAATTTTCACAAAGGCAACAGAATCACACCAGCCTCGTGCTATATCCTCAGAGTCGGGGGTGTTTGTCAGTGGGCAGTTAGTTCTCTTTGCAATCCTCCAAGAAGGGGCAGGAGAATTCACTTTTTAAAAACCAGCCCCAACAGCAGCCAGGTGTGGTGGCACATCCCTTAATCCCAGCATTCCAGAGACAGAAGCAGGCAGATCTCTGTGAGTTCTAGCCTGTCCCAGGACAGCCATGGCTGTTACACAGAGAAACCTTGTCTAAATAAAATAAAATAAAATAAAATAAAATAAAATAAAATAAAATAAAATAAAATAAAATAAAATAAATAAATAAAATAAAATAAAATAAAATAAAATAATAAAAACCAACATGATTATCATTGTTTGCAAAAGGTTGTTTCCACACAAGCATATTATTTCTCCGGATTCTCCCCGTTCCCTTCTCCCTGTTCTCTTCTGATTACTTCCTTTGTTCCCCAGACAGTCTCACTTCCACTTTTTTGTTACCTGTATCTATATGGCTTTATGTCCCAGGGGGGGAAAAAGTACGCATTTGTGTCTTTCTGAGAGTAACATAACTCTCTTAAGCTGATTGCCTCTGGTTGTATTCATTTTCCCTCAAACAAGATAACTTCATCCCTTATAACTGAAAAATAATTCCATTACGTGTGAGCCTCACATACTATGTGAACTCACATTATCAGGAGTTAGTGTGGAGTTCCTCAAAAACTAAAGTCAGGGAGCTGGTGAGGTGGCTCAGTGGTTAAGAGCACTTGCTGCTCTTTCAGAGGACCAAAGTTGAGTTACCAACCCCCATGTTGGTTGGCTCACAACGACTTGTATGCAACTCTAGCTCTGGAGGATCCAGTCCCTCCCCAGGTACCAGTACTTACTATAGTGTACAAACACATACAAATAAACCCAAATAATACATACTTTTAAAAAAATTTAAAAATAGATCTACCTTATAACCCACTGTACCTGAAGTGGAAACTTAAGGGTTCTTTGGAAAGTCGGCTCTGTTGATGGTGGTTTGCTGGGGCGAACACATGAAGGACTGCTCTCCTGAAGTGGACACAGGTGAAAGGATGGTTTGCTAAAGCAAGCATGTGAAAGCACATGTGATGAAGGATCCTTCACTAACAACACACACGTATTGGTCCACCTTACACTGCATAATTGAGCTCTGTTTGTTGGGACTCCGTAGTAGAAATGCACCAAGAAGTTTCTAGTGGCGGCCTGGCGGCCTCTGCCACTTCTTCAGGCTCCGATCAATCGGCAGAGTGATGTCAGCTGAGACAGACACGCGGGGAGGCTTGTGGAGGACACGTGATATTTGGAGGGCATGTAAAAAGGACTCAGTGGACTGTGGGAGGGGCTTGAGGCTGTGCAATGCTTATTAGTCTCAAGTCTTCACTGATCTCTCTGTGGAGAGAGGTACGGCATAGAACCTCTCCTGGCATCCCTGGTGGTCCTAATCCTTCCTGCTGACGTTGGTTCAGCTGAGGCCTGGCTGTTCCTACTAAGTTGTGCCACCACTTCTGCTATCCTGACTACCGAACTGGACTGCTGGTGTATCCGTGAAGTGTTTTCGAGTGGATCCAGCTGTCACTGCTGACCTGTGAACTCAACTGCTGATTTCCTGACAATGCAGATGGAATTTGCTCCAAAGAGCCTTTCTAAATAGGTCTACTCCCACGTATCCTTTCTTTTCCACTACGTCTGGTAGGTGGTGGGCTAGAAGGAAGATTAAAGTGTTTAAGAACCATCATTAAAAGTGAGTTTTGAGGGCTGGAGGGATGGCTCGGTGGTTAAGAGCACTGACTGCAGTTCTGAAGGTCCTGAGTTCAAACCCCAGCAACCACATAGTGGTTTACAATTATCCGTAATGAGATCTGGCACCCTCTTCTGGTATGTCCAAAGACAGCTACAGTGTTCTTAACATATAAAAGTGAATTTTGAAAAAAATTTAAAGCAACATGTACTAGCCCTGGGTCTTTACCCTAAGAACTCTAACTTAGCATGTTATAGAAATTCTGACACTTCATTGTTTATTGCGGAATTATCACAATACCTAGTTGTGGACCTAACCTAGGTATCCAACAGCAGAAGAATGGGTGACGATAAGAAATCAATTCTGATGACTTCTGCACATAGTGTGCTAGAGATGGGAAACCTACAGCAGAGCTCCATCTGTGCTGTTAAACCAGAAGTGCTCCTCCTTCCTTCCATCCTCTCCCCACTTTTCATTCCTCCTCTTTCTCCTCCCTCTCTCCCTTTTTCCTGCTGTGTGTGGTATGTGTTGTATGTGAATGGTGTGTGTGTGTGAATGTGTATGGTGTGTGTGTGTGTTTGGTATGTGTAGTGTGTGTGTGGTATGTGCTGTCTGTGAATGTAGTGTATGTGTTTGGTATGTGTAGTGTGTGTCTGCAGTATGATATGTTGTGTGTGAGTGGTGTGTGTGAGTGTGGTGTGTATGTGTTTGGTATGTATAGTGTGTGTGTGTGTGCGGTATGTGTTGTGTGTGAGTAGTGTGTGTGCTTGGTACGTGTAGTATATGTAGAGTGTGTGTTGATGTGTGTATATGTGTGTGCTTTTATGATAGACCTACTTAGATCCCTGAGCATGCCAGGCAAGCCCTCTTACACTGAATTCCATCTTAGCCTTCTTTTAAAATGAGTTCTCACTAAATTGCTCACTATGGCCTTGAACTTACTCTGTATCCCAGGTTGGCCTTAACTTCTCCATTCTCCTGCCTCAGCTTCCAAAGTAGCTTATTATACAGGCCTGTGCCACCAGGCTTGCAGATCCTGCATCTCTTGCGTTCAGTCTCTTCACTACTGAGGGAGACCTGCAAAGTATTTCAGAGCACCCAGATCCTAGGTTACTTGTACCATGGCCTGCATCAGCCCTGTGTAACTTCACTTAAAAGAAAAACTCAGGGAGATCCAAGAACATGTTGAATGAACTGTTTCCTAAATACTTAGTCATTAGGGTCTTATTTCTTTTTCTATGCTATAAAGAGTCACCAGGACCAAGACAAATTATAGAAGAAAGAGTTTATTTGGGACTTCCTTAAGTTTCAGAGTCTTAGAGTCCATGACTATCACAGCAAGGAGCACGGCAGCAAGCAGACAGGCAGGGAGGCATGTCACTGGAACAGTGGCTGAGAGTTTGCCATAGCTATAGAGAGAGTGCACGAGAGAGCTAACTGGGAATGGTGTGGGCTTTTGAAGTGACACACCTTTTCCAACAAGGCCACACCTCCTGCTCCTCCCCAAACAGTTCCATCAACTAGGGCCTGAGTATTTAAATATACAAGTGGATGGAGGAGGCCATTCTGATTCAAATCACCAAAATTAGATACTATGTTTCTTGATTTAAAAGAAAGCTAAGATGGAATGAAATGAAGCACAGTCATCTTTAAAAAAACAAAGAGAGGGAACTGGGGGATGGCTAGGTGGGCAAAGCATTTGCTGCACACACGAGGACAAATCCTTAGATGCCAGCCGGGCGTGGCAACCCAAGCACTCTTACGGAGAGATGGAAGGCAGAAGGCAGAGAATCCCCAAAAGCTCAAAGGCAGCTAGCCTGATACATACAGCTGTAAATGACGAAGAGGTCCCATCTCAAAATAAGTGGAAGCATGGCTGGAGAGATGTCTCAGTGGTTAAGAACACTGACTACCCTTCCAGAGGGCCTGGGCTTGAGTCTCAGAATCCACGTGGTGGCTCAAACCATCCTAACTTAATTCCAGGCCCATGGGATCCAGTGCCCTCTTCTGGCCTCTGTGGGTTGCACTCATGCAGTGCACAGATACACAGGCAAGCAGAACGCCCATACACATGAACATTTTAAGGTGAAAACAGAATGACCAACAATCAAAATTGCCCTTTGCACGCGCGCGCGCACACACACACACACACACACACATACACACACACACACAGGTAGGGTGCATTAGGAATTAAAATTAGAGATTTGCCAAGATCTCACCATCTAGGCTGTATGCCACCAGAATGCCCAGGTGGAGATCCTGGCTACAAGCCTGGTTCTAGACATGTCACCTTATGGATCTTTGTGGCCTCTGACGTGGCACATGTGTGCATGATGACTGGAGCACTGTGGTGGCCTTTGCCATTGGTGAGTGCCACTGAAGAGTACTCATCCCGTACCACCCCCACAGAGTTATTCAGATCTGTGGTCACCTGGTCACCACTGACAGATTCTACTCCTGTCTTTTCGCCTGCCCCCTGAGGTGACTGGCTGGTTGATTACTTAGTGTGAGAAATAATAACTTTCAGTTGGGAGGTGATGGTTCAAGCCTGTAATTGCAGCACTTGGGAGGCAGAGGCAGTTGGATCTATGATTCAAGGACAGCCTGGTCTATAGAGCAATTTTCAGGACAGCCTGGGCTACACCAAGAAACTCTGTCTTGAGAAACCAAAAAAGAAAACAAATCACAAAAAAAGGAAGAAGAAAGAGAAAAAGAAAAGAAAAGAAAAGAAAGAAAGAAAGAAAGAAAGAAAGAAAGAAAGAAAGAAAGAAAGAAAGAAAGAAAGAGAAAACAAGAGAAAAGGAAAGAAAGATGATGACTCTCCTGGAATGATACAACTTGCCAAAGTTCCTTCAGATGCCAGTAAAAGGGCCCAGACCTCTAGATACAAAGAAGAGGTACAAACTATGGTCCAACAGGAAACAATGATTTTACATAAGTGTGACTGTCACAAGATGGAGAGCCAGACCCTTAGAAAGAAGTCTAGGAGCTGGAAGCCAGAAATGGCTTTCCCGGGACACGGCCAACTGGGACAGGCTAGGAAGGCCAGGTGGTTTCTCTTTCCCATGCTGACTGGCTCCAGACTCCTTTCTCCCAAGATGCTCCCACCAGAAGATTTGGTTCCCACTTCCCCCAAGACAAAAGGCACAAAGGCAACTGGAAGTGAATGCTAGGATTAATCATGGCTGACATCCAATGTCTTGCTGCTGAGATTGTTTGGCACAGTGGCCATGCTCACAGATCTTAGGGACAGCACCACTGCCTTCTGGTTGAAGGGAATCTGCTTCCCAAGCCTGGCTATTCTTGTTTCTAATGAGGAAACCACAGTTAAGACCATTACAGTAGCACTGACACCATGGAATCTTTACACCGATGGAATGGAGTTATTCATGAAAGTTGCCTAGCAAATACCAACTGTGCAGGGTACTTTGCCATCACTGCTTTAAAGTACTCCTACTTGTGTTACTAACATTTTATTTCCATATTAGTCGTTATAAGATTGTTTTATTTGCTTATTTATTTTATTCTTGGTGCTAAAAATGTGGTTCATTGGTTAAGAGCACTTGCTAATCTTTCACAGGACTTGGGTTAGATTTCTGAGTCCCACATCAGGAGTCTCATGACTGACTATAAATTCCAATTCCAGAGAGGAACTTGATTGCCTCTTCTGACCTTGATGGGTACTGCATGCTCACGGTTGGCACAGACTCATCCAGGCACATACATAGGCATACATATTTTGATCTTTAACTTTTTATTATGTATTCTATGTATGTATATGTAGTCTACATGAGTGCATGCACACATGTGTGTATATCTATGCATACACAGAAGCCAGAAGAGAGTGATAGTGTCCTTTCCTATCACTCCCCACTTGTCATCTGAGACAGGGTGTCTTCTTGAGCCTAGTTCTGGAGTCGTGGCTAGGATGGAAGCCAGCAGCCCTCAACGATCTCTTGTCTGTACCTTCCTGGGAGCTTGGCTTACAGACATTTCCAAGGACACCTAACTTGTTACAGGCATTTTCATGGACACCTAACTTGTTACAGGCATTTCCAGGGACACCTAACTTGTTACAGGCATTTCCAGGGACACCTCACTTGTTACAGGCATTTTCATGGACACCTAACTTGTTACAGGCATTTTCATGGACACCTAACCTGTTACAGACATTTTCATGGACACCTAACCTGTTACAGACATTTTCAGGGACACCTAACTTGTTACAGACATTTTCAGGGACACCTAACTTGTTACAGGCATTTTCAGGGACACCTAACTTGCTACAGGCATTTTTAGGGACACCTAACTTGTTACAAGCATTTGCAGATATACCTAACTTGTTACAAGGACACTGAGATCCAAACGCGGTCCTCATGATTGCGGATCACTCACTTAACTGTTGAGCCGTCGTCTTTTCAGTCCATAATTCTGTAAGTCTACAGTTAACATGACTATTTTACTGATGAAGAGGTCGGTGCAATGGGAGGGCCCCTGACTCACTTTGGTTATCAAACCACTGAACGAGGCTCGGGATGGTTCCAAACCCCCCTACGCTCTCAGGATAGCCTCAGCTCTTCCATCCTTGTGTGCCTTTCATTAGTAAATCAAACCAATCCCAGACTGGACAATCCTGTCTGCATTGCTGTGGAGACTACAGCTTCTTAGACTGAGTCACGGTTCTCTATGGAACCACAGAACTGTAGGTGGAATGAGAAATCTGACAGCAGGAAAGAGTTTCTGATAGCACAATAACCAAAAATTAATTCGAAATCTAATGTGTGATGATTCTGAGGTTATGGGGCAGCAATTTACCTGTGTTGTATGAATAGCCTTCCCTGAGGCCTTGGATTCTAAACAAACAGCACTCAGACTTTGTACTATGAAGGCCATCAAGCAAGAGAACACCGAGCTTGTGTTGTATACACACACACACACATACACACACACACACCTAAATAAATATGGAAAAGTAATTATTGAATGAATTTTGGCTTGAGGTTAGACAGACTTACCAACAGCTTCTAAAATGGCCCTGGGTGTACATTTACCATTTTGTTCTGTGTCTTTAGGCAAAGCCACATCCTCAACTCTGACTGTTATAAAATCAAAATGTCCATCAATTTCAGGAAATGCTGGAGGTGCTGTGTCCTACAGTTTCAAATATTCAACTAAGATTTATCTCTTTATGTAAAAAAAAAATGCATCCATCTAATCAAAACGCAAATTTGCTTTCATCTTTGATAGTAAAATTAAACTTATACCAAAGAGTTATCTTAAAATAAATTTTCTTAGTTAATCCTTGAGTCGTATGCCTATTTTGCATACCCATATACTCAGGATAATATAAAATTATCTTTGACAACAACATGTTTGGGGCCAGATGGTGTGGTGTATGTCTTTAATCTCAGCATTCAGAAGACGGAAGCAGGTGGGTCTTTACATGTTTGAGGCAAGCCTAGTCTATATAGTAACTTCCATGACAGTCAGAGAAATATAGAGGGACCCTGTCTCAAAAACAAAACAAACAGAAAACAAAACAAAACAAAAAACCAAAACAAAACAACAACAACAAAACAATCTCTGAGCAGAAAAAGTTTTAAAAGCTTTGGTCTAGATCTATGCTGCCAATACTGTGCAGAT